>NW_024384925.1:0-624150 GCF_016835505.1 Polypterus senegalus
GGGCTTACTAAACAAAACGCGACAGACAGGCGTATGCTACTTGTATAAAATTTGCACAATAATTACAACAGTGTTGAAGCAATGATGAAGCTTAAAGGAGATGCTAAACATGGATGGCCGTGTTGTGCCTGCCCCATAAATCCCAACCAATGTATATATCTTGAACGGATCTATCTGAACCAATATATATACTGTATCTGAACGGATGTATCTGAACCGATGTATATATCTAAACCAATCTATTTAAACCAATATATATACACATCTAAACCAATGTATATCAACCAATATATATATCTCAACCAATGTATATATTTGAACGGATGTATTCAAACTAATGTACAGTATATATCTGAATGGATGTATCTCAACCAATGTATATATATTAGAACGGATCTATGCAAACCAATTTATATATATCTCAACCAATATACTGTATCTAAACCAATGTATATATCTGACCGGATGTATTCAAACCGATGTATATATTCAAACCAATGTAGCCGAACCGATATATATATATCTGAACCAATGTATATATTTACGAACCAATCTTTTTTTCCTGAACGGCCCCTCATAATATATATATATATACATACATACATACATACATATATATATATATATATATATATATATATATATATATATATATATATATATATATATATATATATATACTCAGCAAAAAAGAAACGCCCCTTTTTTCAGGACTGTGTATTTCAACAATAATGTTTTAAAAATCCAAATAACTTTACAGATCTTCATTGTAAAGGGTTTAAACAATGTTTTCCATGCATGTTCTTGTTTTGTCAGCAAGAACTGACAAATCTGGTCCAGTCCATGAGGAGGAGATGCACTGCAGTACTTCAAGCAGCTGGTGGCCACACCAGATACTGACTGGTACTTTTGATTTTGAGCCTCCCTTCATTCAGGGACACATTGTGAAACATTTTTAGTTTATGTCTTATGGTGTTGACTCTTTTAGTGTTCCTACAAATATTTACACATTAAGTTTACTGAAAGTAAAAAAGTTGAAAGTCAGAGGACGTTTCTTTTTGATGAGTATATATGTATTCTTGCTGTGAGATGTTACCCCACTCTTCCACCAAGGCACCTGCAAGTTCCTGGACATTTCTGGGGGAATGGCCCTAGCCCTCACCCCTGCGATCCAACAGGTCCCAGACATGCTCAATGGGATTGAGATCCGGCACTTCCACTGCAAGGATGATCAGCTGTCCTTCCTGTCTCCCCTGTAGCGCTATCTTAGGGCGCCTCACAGTGCGGACATGGCAATTTATTGCCCTAGCCACATCAGCAGTCCTCATGCCTCCCTGCAGCATGCCTAATGCACGTTCATGCAGATGAGCAGGGACCCTGGGCATCTTTCTTTGGGTGTTTTTCACAGTCGGTAGACAAGTCTCTTTAGTGTCCCATGCTTTTAATATATATATATATATATACATACATATATATACATACATACATACATATATATATATATACAGTGGTGTAAAAAACTATTTGTCCCCTTCCTGATCTCTTATTCTTTGCATGTTTGTCACACAAAATGTTTCTGATCATCAAACACATTTAACCATTAGTCAAATATAACACAAGTAAACACAAAATGCAGTTTTTAAATGATGGTTTTATTATTTAGGAGAAAAAATCCAAACCTACATGGCCCTGTGTGAAAAAGTAATTGCCCCTGAACCTAATAACTGGTTGGGCCACCCTTAGCAGCAATAACTGCAATCAAGCGCTTATGTATAACTTGCAATGAGTCTTTACAGCGCTCTGGAGGAATTTTGGCCCACTCATCTTTGCAGAATTGTTGTAATTCAGCTTTATTTGAGGGTTTTCTAGCATGAACCGCTTTTTTAAGGTCATGCCATAGCATCTCAATTGATTCAGGTCAGGACTTTGACTAGGCCACTCCAAAGTCTTCATTTTGTTTTTCTTCAGCCATTCAGAGGTGGATTTGCTGGTGTGTTTTGGGTCATTGTCCTGTTGCAGCACCCAAGATCGCTTCAGCTTGAGTTGACGAACAGATGGCCGGACATTCTCCTTCAGGATTTTTGGTAGACAGTAGAATTCATGGTTCCATCTATCACAGCAAGCCTTCCAGGTCCTGAAGCAGCAAAACAACCCCAGACCATCACACTACCACCACCATATTTTACTGTTGGTATGATGTTCTTTTCTGAAATGCTGTGTTCCTTTTACGCCAGATGTAACGGACATTTGCCTTCCAAAAGTTCAACTTTTGTCTCATCAGTCCACAAGGTATTTTCCCAAAAGTCTTGGCAATCATTGAGATGTTTCTTAGCAAAATTGAGACGAGCCCTAATGTTCTTTTGCTTAACAGTGGTTTGCGCCTTGGAAATCTGCCATGCAGGCCGCTTTTGCCCAGTCTCTTTCTTATGGTGGAGTCGTGAACACTGACCTTAATTGAGGCAAGTGAGGCCTGCAGTTCTTAGACGTTGTCCTGGGGTCTTTGTGACCTCTCGGATGAGTCGCCTCTGCGCTCTTGGGGTAATTTTGGTCGGCCGCCACTCCTGGGAAGGTTCACCACTGTTCCATGTTTTTGCCATTTGTGGATAATGGCTCTCACTGTGGTTCGCTGGAGTCCCAAAGCTTTAGAAATGGCTTTATAACCTTTACCAGACTGATAGATCTCAATTACTTCTGTTCTCATTTGTTCCTGAATTTCTTTGGATCTTGGCATGATGTCTAGCTTTTGAGGTGCTTTTGGTCTACTTCTCTGTGTCAGGCAGCTCCTATTTAAGTGATTTCTTGATTGAAACAGGTGTGGCAGTAATCAGGCCTGGGGTGGCTATGAAATTGAACTCAGGTGTGATACACCACAGTTAGGTTATTTTTAACAAGGGGCAATTACTTTTTCACACAGGGCCATGTAGGTTTGGATTTTTTCTCCCTAAATAATAAAACCATCATTTAAAAACTGCATTTTGTGTTTACTTGTGTTATATTTGACTAATGGTTAAATGTGTTTGATGATCAGAAACATTTTGTGTGACAAACATGCAAAAGAATAAGAAATCAGGAAGGGGCAAATAGTTTTTCACACCACTGTGTATATATATATATATATATATATATATATATATATATATATATATATATATATACATACATATACAGGGAGTGCAGAATTATTAGGCAAGTGAGTATTTTGACCATATCATCATTTTAATGCGTATATTCCAACTCCAAGCTGTATTAACTTGAATGCTTATTGGATTTAAGCACGCCAGGTGATGTATATTTGTGTAATGAGGGAGGGTGTGGCCTAAGGAGATCAACACCCTATATCAAGGTGTGCAGAATTATTAGGCAGCTAGTTTTCCTCAGGCAAAATGGGCCAAAAAGAGATTTAACTGACTCTGAAAAGTCAAAATTGTAAAAGTCTTTCAGAGGGATGCAGCACTTTTGAATTGCTAAGATATTGGTGTGTGATCACAGAACCATCAAACATTTTGTTGCAAATAGTCAACAGGGTCGCAAGAAACGTGTTGAGAACAAAAGACGCAAATTAGCTGCCAAAGATTTGAGAAGAATCAAACGTGAAGCTACCAGGAACCCATTATCCTCCAGTACTTTCATATTCCAGAGCTGCAACCTACCTGGAGTGCCCAGAAGTACAAAGTGTTCAGTGCTCAAAGACATGGCCAAGGTAAGGAACCCAACCACCACTGAACAAGAAACATAAGTTGAAACGCCAAAACTGGGCCAAGAAATATCTGAAGACAGATTTTTTCAAAGGTTTTATGGACCGATGAGATGAGAGTGACTCTTGATGGACCAGATGGATGGACCTGTGGATCAGTAATGGCACAGAGCTCCACCCAACGTGGAGGTGGGGTACTGGTATGAGCTGGTATTTTTAAAGATGAGCTAGTTGGACCTTTTGCATTGAAGATGAACTCAAAATCAACTCCCAAACCTACTGCCAGTTTTTCAAGACACTTTCTTCAAACAGTGATACAGGAAAAGACCATGATTTTATGCAGGCCAATGCTCCATCACTTGCATCGAAGTTCTCACTGCGTGGCCAGCCAGTAAAGGCCTTAAAGATGAAGGAATAATGACATGGCCCCTTCCTCATCTGACCTAAACCCTATCGAGAACTTGTGGGCACTTCTTAAACGCTAGATTTACGGGGAGAAAAACAATACACCTCTCTGAAGAGTGTCTGGGAGGCTGTAGTCACTGCTCCACAAAAGCTGATCGTCAACAGATCAAGAAACTGACAGACTCCATGAATGGAAAGGCTTATGACTGTTATTGGAAAGAAGGGTGGCTATATTGGTCATTGATTGATTGATTTATTTTTTGAAATGTCAGAGATGTTTATTTGTAAATTTTGAGGTGTTTGTTTATTATTCTCACTATAACAGATGAAAATAAACAAGTGAGATGGGAAAATTTTCATTTTTCCTTTAGTTGCATAATAAATCTGCACACCAATAGTTGCCTAATAATTGTGCGACATATGTATTCCCCTGATGATGTTCACACTCACATTTCCGCTAGAAACATTCAGGTTTCAGGTTTATTAACATTTTGGATTGACTGATAGCACTGTGTTTGTTCCATATTAAAATTAATCCTCAAAAATACAACTTGCCTAATAATTCTGCACTCCCTGTATGTATGTATGTATATATTATATATATATATATATATGTATGTATATATATATGTATGTATATATATATATATGTATATATATATATATATGTATGTGTATATATATATATATATGTATATATATATATATATATATGTGTATATATATATATATATATATATGTGTATATATATGTGTATATATATATGTATATATATATATGTATGTATCTATACTAATAAAAGGCAAAGCCCTCACTGACTGACTGACTCACTCACTGACTCACTTATCACTAATTCTCCAACTTCCCGTGACATTCGGCATCTGTCAAGCTGCCAGGGCACACAACCAGTTTCATCGATAAAATCACATCCAGCTATTGAGAGTTTAAACATTCATAAACATCAAAGTGTCCACTACTGAAATCGCACCTGTGAATCTAAGATGTTTAAGAGGCATTGGCAGTTGTCTAAAGGTGTAAAATATTTGGCTATTTCGTACACTTGAAAGTTTACAACCGAACAATTCAGCGGCAGCCATCAACTCACATGCAGAACCATAGGTGAAGGGCTTAAGCATTTCACTCTTCTAGTGCTCCTGTGTAGTATAATTATCTCCTGTACCGTCATCAGTCCACACCTTGAACCTGTCCCAGTCATTTAATACATAAGACACAATGTTCTTCCGATATCAAGAGTGAGCCTGATATGGCGTGCAATATGTAACAAAGAGAATGGAAAAGGTAGGTGGTATCTCCGGGCATGGAAACCACTCGGTAAGTGACAGTTCTTTGATCGATAGAATTTCTTGAAGATGGGCCCATAAGTAACAAAGACTGTTGAAAAGTTCAATATGGCGGCCGACAGTGGCATCATACCACCGAAATAAGTACGTACATTGGTTTCAGTTAGTGCAGGGAAGCCACCTACCAAATTTCGAGAAGATGGGGCCATAAATAAGAAAGTTCAACATGGCGGACGTTGTTGACTGTTATGACCGTTACTGCGTAGAATTTCGAAATGAAACCTGCTTAATTGTTGTAAGTAAGCTGTAAGGAATGAGCCTGCAAATTTCATCCTTCTACCTACACGGGAAGTTGGAGAATTAGTGACGTTGGAAAGTTCAATATGGCGGCTGACAGTGGCGTCATACCACCGAAATAAGTATGTACATTGGTTTCGGTTAGCGCAGGGAAGCCGCCTACCAAATTTCATGAAGATAGGGCCATGAATAAGAAAGTTCAATATGGCGGACGTTGTTGACCGCTATGACCGTTACGCGTAGAATTTCGAAATGAAACCTGCTTAACTTTTTAAGTAAGCTGTAGGAATGGGCCTGCCAAATTTCAGCCTTCTACCTACACGGAAGTTGGAGAATTAGTGACGTTTGGAAAATTCAATATGGCGGCCGCACAATGGCGTCATACCACCGAAATAAGTATCGCATACATCGGTTTTGGTTAGCGCAGGGAAGCCGCCTACCAAATTTCGTGAAGATAGGGCCATGAATAAGAAAGTTCAATATGGCGGACGTTGTCGACCGGTATGACCGTTCTACGTAGAATTTGAAATGAAACCTGCTTAACTTTTGTAAGTAAGCTGTAAGGAATGGGCCTGCCAAATTTCAGCCTTCTACCTACACGGGAAGTTGAGAATTAGTGACGTGTGGAAAATTCAATATGGCGGCCGACAATGGCGTCATACCACCGAAATAAGTACGTATATCGGTTTTGGTTAGCGCAGGGAAGCCGCCTACCAAATTTCGTGAAGATGGGGCCATAAATAAGAAAGTTCAACATGGCGGACGTTGTCGCATCGTTATCGACCATTATGACCGTTACGTGTAGAATTTGAAATGAAACCTACTTAACTTTTGTAAGTAAGCTGTAAGAAATGAGCCTGCCAATTTTAGCCTTCTACCTACACGGGAAGTTGGAGAATTAGTGATAAGTGAGTCAGTGAGTGAGTCAGTCAGTCAGTGAGGGCTTTGCCTTTTATTAGTATAGATATATATATGTATGTATATATATATATATGTATGTATATGTATATATATATATATGTATATGTATATATATATATATGTATGTATATATATATATATATATATATATGTATGTATATATATATATATATATATATATATGTATGTATATATATATATATATATATATGTATATATATATATATATGTATGTATGTATATATATATATATATATAGTATGTATATATATATATATATGTATGTATATATATATATATATGTATGTATATATATATATGTGTGTATATATATATATGTGTATGTATGTATGTGTATATATATATGTATGTGTATATATATATATATGTATGTATGTATGTGTATACCTGATCTACATACTCTCAAATAGACAAGCCACACGCTGGTGCAATGGTAGAGGCTTTGCCTCTAGCGGCATACATCCGAGGTTCGATTCCCGAGAGGGGATGCACTGAGTATGTACGTGCACTTCCCGATTCATTTTACCCTCGCATCCCCTTGGTTTAAGACGTATGAAAAAAATATGTGGTTAACGCAGAATCATGTTACGCTATTTTTAAAATGTTTCCCTTTTCTTAGCACAAGCACAGCTGAGAAGCTTCATGCATGTACTCCATAACGTGTTAAAAAATAACGCATTTAATCACACTTTCAATTCCAAGCAAAGGGGAACTTTTGTCAATGCATGATTTCCTGGTACATCGACAGTACCGCCGCTCCCTATAAGCAGAGTAATGCGCAGTCTCGTAGGGCTCCAACTCCCAGGGGCACCATCCCAGCTGCTCAAAAAATCGTTTTATATATTATAATAATAAATTAAGATTAGTAATATACATATACAAATAAACAAAAATATAAACGTATATATTGCATTTTACGGTGAACGCAGAGTAGGCTAAGCACGCGATGACGCGTGCCCTCACCTCTGTTACGGCTGCCTATTTGGCCAAAAATAATGATAATTGAACAATATGCCTGCTCCTGGAAAGAGACATCAACAGTCCGGCGCCGTAGAAATGAAAGAAAAAAAAGCCTAAGATGAAGCCCGTGCATGTACCCAAATCTCTTTTGTTTTGGATTGTTCTATGCATAACTGTGGACGCTCCCTGTAACTGTTGCCTCTGCTGAGCAAAGTTTTTCTAAAATGAAGCTCATCAAAACGTACTTGCTCATCTATAGCACAAGAGCGCATGAGTGGTCTGGCAATTGTCAGCATCAACTCTGAATTAGCAAAGGCTTTATCATATGAAGAGCTCATTTACGACTTTGCCTCAAGAAAAGCAGAAGTGTGCCTTTGTAAATTTTGAACTTTGGAAAGCTCCAGCAGATGACAGTGTTGATTTTATTTCAGTTTATTATTGTTTATTTTATTTATTATAAATGTTTTATTTAAAGTGTAATTTTAGTTTGTATTTTTGCTGTAGAGCTACAATTGTAATTTATAAATGATACAATTTATTTATGTATTTACTTTTATTAGAATAAAGTTCTATTTTGGCCCCTATAGTAGGTGTTTTTTATTATTTTATTTTTACTTCCGTAATATTTGGGAGGGGGCACAAAGTAAATTTCTGCTTAGGGCACCCATTTGCCCAGCAGCAGCCCTGTACATTGATTACATTGATGCACACATCAGAGCTACAAAATGTTAGAGTCGAATAAAGCACGCTTCCTACGACTGATCGGAGGAAAATTTCATTTCAAAAGACTACCCGAAAGTGAAGCCTTGATAAATGCATGGTTTTCTGCACACTGAAAAGCAAGCAAAGTTAGATGCATTACAGAAAGTGGACTTTGTGGCTCTTACTGGGGATCATTGGACTTCCGTGACCGTTAGTAATTCTAATTACATCTAATTATAAAATGTTCAATGATCACACTGTTTTAGCCTAATGTACAAAATAATTTTGGCTAAGGTTACTCAGAGTTTAAAGATTAAGTTGGTCAAATTACCTTTTATGTTTCTGACTTATTTTTTAAGAACAAAACTGCACTTTATGTTGAAATTTTGCTTATTATTATTTAAAGACAATACCATTCTGAAAATGTACTTAAAGTACTTAAAATACCACTTTATTTTTAAGTCTACCCAATTTTAGCCAGGGATGATATTTTTGTTTCTGTTTTGAATTATATATATGTCTATATTTGTATATGTGTATATATATATATATATATATGTATATATGTATGTATGTATGTATATGTATATGTATATATGTATGTATGTATGTATATGTATATATATGATGTGTATATATATATATATATATATATGTTTATATGATGTATATATATGTTTATATGTGTGTGTGTGTGTGTATATATATATATATATTTTTTTTTTATTTACTTTATTTTTCTTCACCGTACATCGCCTTCCCCGTGACCTACAGGCAATACACAGTCCCAAATACACACATTAAACCACAACACCACTTTTCTTCCTTTACCACCACTCCTCCTGAAGCTTAGTCATCCTCCCGACTCTGGCTCTTGAGTGGTGGTGGCTGGCCCTTTTATAACCACCTGGTCCTGATTGCACCTCCGGGTGGGGATGAAGAATCGGTCCAACCAGGCTGCTGACTCCATGCAGCTCCCCAGTGGCCATCCCAGCCCCCAACCAGGCTGTGGAGGACTCCATCTCCCATGGAGCCATGTGACAGGCTGGGGATCACCGCCAGGGATGCTGCCACCAAGCATCCCGGGAGGTACTGAACTGCCCATTGTTGCTCTCCTGGAACAGATGCAGCAGGGTTGTCCTGGCTATATATTGGGGTACAGCCCGACACAGACAGGCAGACATGTTGTTTTACCACACACGTGTTTATTATCAACTATTTTACAAAAGTCAAGTGCACAAACCCAGTGCCGCAGCACCAATCACCCCTTCAAGTCCTGGCCGCACAATGATGCCTTGCTCAGTCCTCAGACCGCCTCCACTTTTCTCCTCCGATCTCCGGCCCACTTCCACCCACTCTTGCCCTGAATGAAGGCACCTTTTATCCGCACCCGGATGAGATCCAGGTGCTCCCCGGCAATCTCCCCGCTGACACGCCCCAGTGTGGCGGAAGTGCCGGTTGTTCTCCCGGAAGCTCTCCGGTGTCCCTGTTTCTTCCCCAGCACTTCCTGGTGTGGCGAAGTGCTGAGGTCCAGGGTCCCCAAGGCATTGGGGCCTCCCTGGCGGTGACCACGGGCCCCTACAGGGTGGGGCTTCCATGCCCTGAACCCATGGCCCCCAAAGCAACCAGGAAGGCGGCCCCCACGTGATCCCAGATGGGCACACGCCCACTTCCGGTCCTCCAAGGCGTCCTGGCCGGGTCGTGGCCCCTGGCATCCTCGACACTGCCAAACAGCCAGTGAAGACCACTGGAGGAGCGGCCCGTCCCGCGAGGGCAGCATACCCGAAGCTGGGTCCTACTCCTGGGTCCGAGGTCCGGCCCTGTTCTCCCAACAGGGATAGGGGTGGAGACGCCACCTGGACACCACCAGTTGGTGTCCCCTATCGCCGCACAGGTTGCGCCCCTCCTCTTACCGGCACCCGGGCGCCCACTCGCTCGCACCCCCTCCGAGGTTTCGCGCCCTTGGTAGGAGCCACTCGCTCCTCCGGCCTCCGCAGCCGTGGCAGCACCCCTCACCAGTGGAGAGTCCTTCCGCAGATGGCCCGTCTCCTGAGGGCAGGGTCCCAACGAAGTGGGTCCTACTGCCAGTCCAGGGTCCGGTCCTGAAACAGACAGAAAGAGAGGGCAGAACCGCTGTCTAGACACCCTTCCCTGCTGTCTCTGCGTGCCACGCACTGGCAGCGCCTCCATCCCACACCCGGCACTTGCCTTTCGCACCCTCTCCGCTGGTCCCATGTCCCTCCTGGTGTTGGAACCGCCTGCAGTCTCTTCCTCTCCACCGGTTCAGGGATTCCCTCTGCCCCTGCAGAGGGCGTGCCAGCACCCGACGCGTGCACCCAGCAGCACGCCCCGCTCTGTCAGAGGAACCGCATTCTCCCTCGACCCCCTATCACTCTGGGACGCCCTGACGGTTTGAGTCTCCTTATTGTGCAAAAGAGACTCCTTCCCGCTCCTGCGCCCTGTAGAGTGGTTGAGACTGCCGCCGACTCGGGCGGAGGCGCTTAGGACCTGGGGCACTCAACAGCCCGTGTCCTGCCAGCCCTCTCGCTGTATCTCCCTCATCACGCGCGACAGCCCCGCGCCGTGTCCACTGTCGGAGGACTGCCTACTTGTTGCTGGTCATTGTTATCACAGCCGCTTTGGCAGATCCTCACATATTCTTTACGGGGCGGCGCCACTTACCTTCCTGTTTCCAGCACCGCCGATCCGCCCACTGTCGAAGCGTCTTCATGGACGCTATCGCCTTCACCTCCAGCTCCATTAATCCTTTACGGATGACGCAAATCACCCGTAAAAGCGACTCTGCGGGCTGCAGGCATTCCTCCAGCTCACGCAGAGAGCCGCCGGCAAGCACAAGGGTTATCCGACGGCTGCCCTACCTTCCGCCAGGCAGATCCGCCGCCACCCCTGTGGGGCACTTCCTCCAGCCCCATCGGGTCCTTCTTCATCACGGGATTGAAATTCCCTGGTCCCGCCTCTATACATTCATTGGCGGGCGACAAGACACACCGCCAATACCGTGCCTGCCAGCAGGTGGGACTTCCGTCCGCTGCCATCTTTGCTCTTCTCTTCCTGTGCGGTGGCCTGTTTGGGCTTTTACGAGCAGCAGCGGCTCCCTTTCGCAGCTCTCCTAGCTGCTGCCGCTACCGCTGGAGCCCCGCGAACCAACATGCCCCGGCACTGACGCGGATCCGGGCAGCCCCTGCTCTGTAAATAGAAAACACACTCGGCCCCACAGGGCCGGTTGCCGACAAGCAGGGAACTTACCTCCCGGATCTCGTCTGCCCGAGGAAACGCCCCGCATGGCCGCTGGGTGACACGCGCCGCTGGCGCCTCCAGCGCCGCACGCCATCGGAGCCGCTGCACTCCTGCCCTGGCCGTGGTCTCTCTCCCGCACCAGGTGAGCACCATTTCTCCGTGAACCGGCAGCAGTCTGCTGGGCGAATTCTTGTCCCGGGTAGTGGGCACGCGCCGCACTCCCTGCACGTGTGGGCGCACCTGCTGCCCGGGCCGTCCACAAAATATTTGTTTGGGGGTCCCCGTCTTGCACCAGACGGATCGCCCCACGCTAGGCGCCATTGTGGAAGTTGACCCGGACACAGACAGGCGGACACGCTCATTTCACCCACACGCTTTATTTACACTAATAAAGTCACACAAGTGCACCACAAAACCCCAAAGTCCCCAAAAGTCCTGGCCACACAATGCCTTCTTCACCTTCAGGCCGCCTCCTTGCCTCCTCCAGCAAGCTCAGTCCTCTCCTGGTGTGGCGGAAGTGCTGAGGTCCAGGGTCCCCAAGGCATTGGGGCGCCTCCTGGCGGTGACCACGGGCCCCTACAGGGTGGGGCTTCCATGGCCCCCAAAGCAACCAGGAAGGCGGCCCCCACGTGATCCCAGATGGGCACACGCCCACTTCCGGTCCTCCAAGGCCGTGGCCCCTGGCATCCTCCATGCCCTGAACCCGTGGCCCCCCCGTGATCCCAGCTGGGCACATGCCCACTTCGGTTCTATATAGCAAAATACCCCGCTTTGCAGCGGAGAAGTAGTGTGTTAAAGAAGTAATGAAAAGAAAAGGAAACATTTTGAAAATAACGTAACATGATTGTCAATGTAATGAATGCAATTGTTTTGTCACTGTTATCTATTTATATATATATATCTATATCTATATATCTATATATATCTGTATCTCTATATATCTATATATATATCTATATATATATCTATATATATATATATATATATATATATATATATATATATATATATATATATATATATATATATATATATATATATCCTTTGGAGGTGCAAGCAGCTGTTGCTGGGGAAGAAAGAGGAAGAAAAAGGAAAAACATTTGTTGTACAAAATCTTAATTTATCTATCCATTCCTAAATAATTAAATGGGCAGGCTATTTCGTATCAGTGCAATATGCTGCTTGTTAAAACGGATGAATCCTGCTCTTACGCACTTACTGTAGTGCTGCGTGGGTATTATGAAGTATCATATCTGTTCAAGTTCTATTTAAATTTTAAATATAAGTAATTTTATTTAGTTGACTGAAATATGTTTGTAGGAATGAAAGGTAAATTTAGTCAGCATTGCATAAATTTTTCTTCACCATAGAAATTTAAAGAGTAAATTCAGCTTACATTCCTACCAAAGATATTTCTGTCGACTAAATAGAACCTACTTATATCCAAATTCGAAGCTATTGAGGTGTCGCCTGCCTGCCTGGATATGTCACTCCTCGCTTGCTCTTACTTTTTACCGCTCATGTAATCATGGCTAGTCGCAAAAAAATTAGAACATGGAAGGAGGATTATACTGAGTATGGCTTTACCAAAATAATTATTGATGGGGAATAAAGTATCCATTATTCATAAAGCTTCAATTGGTGATCTTTTTTTCTGCTAACCTCATATTTTTTTCATACTTATTCTCAAACCAAGGGGGTGCGAGGGTAAAATGAATCGGGAAGCTTTGATTTATATATATTGAATATACTGAAATAGTTTCACTGTCAAATAATGCAAACAATACGCGGCACGTGTTTCGCCCTAATTCTGGGCTCATCAGGCGTACACACTGACGTGCACCCCGCCTCAGGAATCAAACCTCGGATCGCCAGCTTAGAGGCTAAGCCTCTCGTGTTGCACCACGGCGTGTGTTTCGCTTATTTGACAGTATGTAGATCGGGTGTATGGCTGCTCGAGTTTTGCTGGGCAGGAGACGCCACTTTTGCAGACACGCTCACGCGATCAAAAGTCTCTGCGCTCTTTGAGGTCATTCATATATATATATATATATATATATATATATATATATATATATATATATATATATATATATAAACTGATCAGCCATTGGCCTCGCTCACTGAGTGCAAGGGAAAAAATAAAATGTAGTCTATAAGTTATTAAACAGTAAACCATTAACGCTTTTAAGAAGTAAAGATACATTGAGCACCACTGAGTGGTTTCGGTAAGCTACATTTTAAAGCTGGTATAACATAACAGGTAAGTAGTACTAACAGCAGCTAAAATGTATATGGATCATCTCTTGGTAGTAGATCCCTTTTGAAAGGCGCTACGACAGCTGTGGTATAGAAATTACATTTTCTATGTGAACGTCCAAATTTCTGCCTCTGGTAATGTGCCTTACCGCATTACCAGCAATTAAAAGAAAATCATTTTTGTGTCCTCTGCAGTGTTAAGAGAGAAAGGCTTTTGGTTTGGGATAAAAGGAAAAAGGTGTAAAGAAAGGAAACTTGCCTTTTTCTTTTATATAGTGTAGAGAGGTCTTCGCTGATGATATGAGTATCGCGGTGGGACTCGTGTAGACTGGAGAGACGCCCTGCCATTTACTTCTCCAGGATGGCACTGTCGGTCCTCCACTCTTGTGCGTGTCTTCATAATCCGACCTGACGACCTCATAATCGTATACACGTAAAAGAAAGTGTGAAGTGCCTTAATATTAGTTTGCCACGGTCTAGAAATGGGATCCCGTGTTTACAGTTGTCTGGGCTGTAGCTCATGGGAAGGTGAAAAAATTAAAAGTGTTTACTTTCACTTAAGGCAGAAGCGCAGTCAGCGTCTCAAAGGCCGGCACAGTTACGCATGCGCCGGCTGGCCGACTTTTGTAGTATTTTTGCAATGCAGGAAACGCCACTTTTGCAGACACGCTCATGTGAGCAAAACTCTCTGCGCTCTTTAGAGGTCTTGCTTTCTCTGCGACTGCGCTCATAGCCAGTTCACGTGAACTGCTCGGCGTACATGCATCGAAGCTTCTGAGCTGTGCCTGTGCTATCTCGTGCGATCTTGCGATGTCCACGCATTATTTAATGTTAGCTAAGACCCGGCACTTAAAGTTTCTCGCATAGCAAGTTTAACTCCGTTACAAAGTGATCCAAAGTCTCATTTATACCTCGTGTCTTCTCATTAAACTTGTATCTCATGAATAAAGTATTCTGCGCTTTTCTTCAGCGCTCTTTGGGGGCTTTTCCTTCTTTTCTACGTACTGCAGTCACAGTCAGTTCCGCGTGATTACGTGGGAGGCGTGATGATGTCTCACGCAGCTCCGCCCCCCACGGCCATCGGGCTAACGTCCATTACAGTATATAGAGAAAAATAGGTTCCAGTTATGACCATTACACGTAGAATTTGAAATGCCCAACTTTTGTAAGTAAGCTGTAAGGAATGAGCCTGCCAAATTTCAGCCTTCTACCTACATGGGAAGTTGGAGAATTAGTGATGAGTGAGTGAGTGAGTGAGTGAGTGAGTCGGTGAGGGCTTTGCCTTTTATTAGTATACAGTATATATATATATATATGTATGTATATGTATGTATATATATATATATGTATGTATATATATATATGTATGTATATATATATATGTATGTATGTATGTATATGTATATATATGTTTATATGTGTGTATATATATATATATTTATATGTGTGTGTATATATACAGTATATATATGTGTATATATATATGTATATATATATATATATATGTGACAGCAACACTCATAACAGTGACAACACAATTACTTTGATTGTAATTATATTACGTTATTTTCAAATTGTTTCCTTTTCTTTTTCATTACTTCTTTAACACACTACTTTCTGCTGCGTAGTGTGTTAAAGAAGCAATGAAAAAGAAAAGGAAACATTTTGAAAATAACGTAATATGATTGTCAATGTATTTTTTGTCACTGTTGTAAGTGATGAGTGTTGCTGTCATATATATATATATATATATATATACACGCGACACACATATAAACATATATATATACATATCCATACATATACACATATATATACACACACATATATACACACAAATACATATATATATACATACACAGACACATATATAAACAATTATATACATACATATCTACATATATACATATACACACACACATATATATATATATATACAGTAATCCCTTGCTATATCGCTACGACTTTCGGCTTCACTCTATCGCTGGATTTTAAATGTAAGCACATCTAAATATATATCACGGATTTTTCGCTGGTTCGGATTTCTGCGGACAATGGTTCTTTTAATTTATGGTACATGCTTCCTCAGTTTGTTTACCCAGTTGATTTCATACAAGGGACGCTATTGGCGGATGGCTTAGAAGCTACCCAATCAGAGCATGTATTACGATTAACTAAAACTCCTCAATGCTATAAGATATGCTTCCCACGCATTGCTTGATTGTTTGCTTGTCTCTGCCTCTATCTCACCCTCTCTGACATTCTCTGCCTGACGGAGGGGTGTGAGCAGAGGTGCTGTTTGCACAGAAACTGTTTGCCTAGTGGATACGGACGCATCTCTAAGAAATGCCGCTTTATCGCGGTGCTTCCAAAAGCACACTTATTGATTTTTGATTGTTTGCTTTAATCTCACGCGCGCTCTCTCTCTCTCTCTCTGACGTTCCCTGCGCCTGACGGAGGGGGTGTGAGCAGAGGGGCTGTTTGCACAGAGGCTGTTTGCTTAGAAGATACTGATGCTACTCTAAAAAATGCCACTTTATTGCGGTGCTTCAGTAAACTTAAAAGCACACGTATTGATTTTTGATTGTTTGCTTTTTCTTTGCGAGCGCTCTCTCTCTGAAATTCTCTGCTCCTGAAGAGAAGAAGATATATTTGCATTCTTTTAATTGTGAGAAAGAACTGTCATCTCTGTCTTGTCATGGAGCACAGTTTAAACTTTTGACTAAAGGGTGTTATTTCATGTCTAGAGGGCTCTAATAACGTTAACCGTGTGGGAGAGTTTATAAGGGCTTAAAATATATAAAAATAACTATACAAACATATGGTTTCTACTTCGCGGATTTTCATCTATCGCGGGGGGTTCTGGAACGCAACCCCCGCGATCAAGGAGGGATTACTGTATACAGTCTTTGGGGTGCGAGCAACTGTTGCTGGGGGTGCCAGAATCCATGAAGGAAGAAAAATGAAAACATTATTTGTACAAAATCTTAATTTATTTATCCATTCCTAAATAATTAAATGGGCAGGCTATTTCGATCAGTGCAATACGCTGTTTGTTAAAACGGATGACTCCGCTCTTACGTGCAAGTCTGCCTGGATATTATGAACTATCGTATCTGTTCAAGTTCTATTTAAATTTTAAATAGAAGGAATTTTTATTTAGTCGACAGAATAATATTCGAATAAATCAACTCAAACCTTAAATAACTTATAATATTTTGCTCTCCATAAAATATATCCTGTCTAAATTATACAAGTTAGAAATAAAGTAAACGTTAAAAGAACAAACATTCAAATTTCTTTACTCTTATGTAATTTTATATAAAAATAAACTTAAATTTTAAATATCCCAAAAGATTTTGCTCTCCATAAAAATATATCCTGTCAAAATTATACAAATTCAAATATGAACATGGTGCATAACAAAACCTGGAAATATAAATAAAATTTGTTCTTTTCAGCAATAACAAATCAAATCATTCAGTTGTCTTTGCTCTTATGTCATTTTATCAGAGCTGGACGCCTGGCATCTTTTTTTGGCAACAAGTTCATTTATGTTTGGTGTGAGGTTCTGTGTTGTGGAGATTCTCAGGATGGACTGCAGGTGCTCATCAGTGAGGCGACTCCTGTGTGCTGTTTTGTTAGTCTTCATCACTGAGAAGAGCTTCTCACACAGATATGTGCTACCAAACATGCACAAGGTTCGAGCCGCATGTAGACGGAGCTGGAGCATTTTGCGGGAATGGAGTGAATAAACTGTGCGGGCCGTGCAGTATCGTACTTTGCCTTCAGTGTGCCATTACACTGCAGCTCAATCACCTCCATCTGAATCTGCACAGGTGCAGTTTCCACATCGACGGCAAATGGGTTGCGAAACAACTCAAAATTCTTTTTTTGTTCTTCAAAGTCACCAAAGCGCCGTGCGAACTCAGTGCGCAGTGCGCTCAGTTTATCAGCAAAGTGCGATTTGGGAACACCATAGTGCCGACTTGGTTCAACATTACTTGGCAACAGGGAAAGTGGGGCAAGTTGCACTGGTGCATTTGTGTCTCCCATAAAAGTAGCTTCACTTGAAATCACTTTGTGATTTTGCACGGTAAAAACGTCTGCTGAAGTGTCAGATTCTTCTTTAACTCTTCTGCTTTCTGTATCTTGTGCATTGCATTCAGGTCTTTCAGGTTATCTTGATGTTTTGTCTCATAGTGCCGTCTTAGATTAAATTCTGTAATTACAGCCACATTAGCTCCACAAATGAGACACACGGGTTTACCGCAATGTCAGTAAACATATACTCAGCCTCCCATCGGTTTTAAAGGCTCTATGTTCAGAATCACCTTTTCTCTTCGCATCGTGTGGGCTAGCTTCGCAATAACTTGCAGCATCATAAGCTAGACTTGATTAACGCGTAAGTGTTCAGCAAGGCAGCTGAAGCGCTGCATTATGGGATCTGTAGTTTATTGTGTTACCAGCGCTTCATATCCCCGGGCCATTAATAACAATAATATATAAAATGATCTCGGGCGGATATAATTACGCCGGGCCGGATGTGGCCTGCGGGCCTTGAGTTTGACACATATGGACTAAATAGAACTTGAAAAGATATATTTTTTCAAATGTGATCGCAATTCAGATCGAGTTGACGCGCACTACAGTACATCGAGCCCGCGTGCTATTGTGGTTTTGCCTGCGTGCCTCAATAAGTTACCTTCCCTCGCTCTTACTTTTTTACCGTTCATCTAATGAATACACTGAGTATGGCTTTACCAAAACAATCATTGATCGCGAATAAAGTATCCATTATTCATAAAGCTTCAATTGGTGATCTGTCTTTCTGCGTTAACCGCATATTTTTTCATATGTCTCAAACCAAGGGGATGCAGGCTAAAATGAATCGAAGCGCGCACATACTCAGTGCATCTCCTCTCGAATGAACCTCGGACGCCGGCGCTAGAGGCGAAGCCTCTACTATTGGCCACGGCGTGTGGTTTGTCTATTTGAGCGTAGCAGTGTAATTTGGTTTTTGTTCAGCACTCTTTGGAACTGTTGCTTTTTGTCTGTGCACTGCGTCAGTTCACGTGAGCCACTGAATATGGTTTTATATGTCACTCGCCGCTTCTAATTGTTTCGCTGCCTTCTTAATTATATAATGTATGTTTTCTTCAGCGGTTTTGGAGCTCTTCCTGGTTTTCTACGTACTGCGTGATTACGGGAGGCGTGATGATGTCACACGAAACTCCGCCCCCCACGGCTTTCGAGCTCAACTCCATTACAGTATATGCAAAAATAGCTTCCAGTTATGACCATTACGCGTAGAATTTCAAATGAAACCTGCCCAACTTTTGTAAGTAAGCTGTAAGGAATGAGCCTGCCAAATTTCAGCCTTCTACCTACGGGAAGTTGGAGAATTAGTGATGAGTGAGTGAGTGAGTGAGTCAGTCAGTCAGTGAGGGCTTTGCCTTTTATTAGTATAGATATATAGATATATATATATATATATATATATATATATATATATATATATATATAATATATATATATAGAATATTATTTGTTCAGGGGCAAATTTAGCTTTACAGAAGCTCAAAAAATATATAAATATAATAACAAATACTTTAAAATTATTTACATCTTTTCAACACTATTTTGTGGTGCAGTTGCCACAACATTACCATGGAATTATTATTTTAATGTGGAACGCGTAACATCATTTACCCCATATGATTTGGTTTATCTGAAATTTGGATACAGTAAACTTTGTCCATATATATTTTTTCCTTTACTTCCTGCCTTAAACATAATTTCTTAAGGTTTTCTTTTGATCCATAAAACCGATTTTATGTAAAATGTAACCTTTTAAATGACATGGGCCCCATTATGTCTGGAGGAGAGAGCACAACATGGCACAATAAGAACATCAATGTGATGATAGTGAATTAGACTCTGTAAGAATTATATGGTGTAAAGAGTGATATAAATTATTCAAAGAGTGACGTAATGAAGGATATACACCTGAGAAATGACAAAATTGACATCAGAATAGACAAGCTGCTTCAGGATATAAAAGACCAGGATGTACGTTTAAACATTATCTTTGCTGTAAGCTCTAAGAACATTCTAGCATGAATGGATGAGAAAACACAGGTAAATATGAGTAAAATTGAGAATAATATTAGATTACTGTACTTCCTGCTCATGTTGAAGAAGTTAAGCAAATATTTACCACTTATATTGAAGAAGTTGAGCAATTGACTTCCACTGTCGATAAAAATCAACTGCTGTAGACTTCAAATGCAAAGTGCTTGTTGATAAAGTAGGAGTGCTGGAGGACAGATATAGAAGGAACAATATCAGAATCGAAGGTTTCCGGAAAACTGTGAGAGTCCAAACCCTGTGAAACTGATAGCTGAGCTATTCTTTAAAATAACTGGAGAGGACTTTAAATTGGACAACTAGATCTTAGCAGCTTACTGTATATGTGCTTCAAAACCGAAAAGCCTAATTACCTGTGTCTACAAACTATGGGTTAAAGAATATTTGATGTTGATTCTGAGACAGAAAGAGGAGATTATATTTGAAAACAACCACATTTGTATTTTCCTAGATTTTCACCTTCAACAGCTGCCAAAGCGAACCACATTCTACAGCTTTAAGCAGCGCCTACACAAAGCTGAAATCCAATATGGCCTTTTGTTTCCTGCTAAATTGAAAGTGATTTTTGATGACCAATTCTATATCTATCTTCTCTTAAAGAAGCAGAACAATAGCTAAAAAGACTGATCCTGGCATTATTTAAAACATGAACATGAGTCATATTGTGTCCTGGTAATGCAAAGACTGTTTGGACTGTACTATCATGAGGTATCTTCATTTTAATCTTTCTACACTGCTGCTGGGGGTTTGTTTTGTTCTGGGCGTGCCCTGTCTCTTAGACGTCAGAGGACTGAAACTTTCTAGAGTGTGGTCTAGTCTCATGGGCGTAAATTGGGGAAGGGCTGGGGGTGTGGGAGAGAGTAAGTTACTTCTTATGTATCCTTTTTACCCCAACAACTTAAGTGCCAACATAATAATAGGCTCCTTAGACATAATACTTGGTAATAATATGAAATCAAAATTAAAGCCATTGTATGAAACAATGCACTAGCTTTACTCAATTTTACAAACTGTCCTCAAGCAGAAGCAGTATTTCTCTGACCAAACAGTGAACTTTGTGAGCTGGAATGTTAAAGGTCTCAATCATGATCTAAAGAGAAAAAGCATTTTCTCACCTAATAGACCTAAATCTCAAGATAGTATTTTTACAGATGACTTGCTTAACAAGTAAGGACCAGTTTTAGTTGCAAAGAGATTGGACTGGCCAAATGTTTCACTTTAGCTCTACAAAGAAAACTAGAGGTGTAGGAATCTTAATACACAAACTCATTTATAGTATAAGACATAATATCATCTTGAGGAACGATATGTCATGGTAATGTTAAAAGTAATGTAATTTTTATTAAATATCTATACACCTAATGTGGATAATAGAAATTTAATCTAAAATGTACTTGCATCTGTTCCTAATGTGAACACTCATAAAATGAATGGCTGGATGCTTTAATTGTGCTTTAAATCGAGACCTGGATAAGTCCTCAACTATAGTGGCAATAACATCTAACACTGCAAAATAATCACACAGTTTGTAATGGATCATAACTTATCAGACCCATGGACATTTTAAAACCAAACTCATGACCATATTCCTTCCTTCCTCAGTTACTCAAGAATTGATTATTTTCTTTATAGACAATAATTTATTGCCCACTATCAAACCTTGCAAATATAAAGCTATTGTTATCTCTGACCACGCCATCTGATCATGGAGCTTAAAACACTATGCCCTACACATTCTTCTCATAACTGGTGTCTTAACCTCCTGTCATTAGTTGATGAGAACTGTACAGAGTCCATCTCAAGTCAAATGCATCCTCAGAGGTCTCTGCAGGAATACTCTGGGAACGCTGAAGGCTTTTTAAGAGGACAGATTATTTCATATATTTCCCACAGAAAAAAACGAAACAAAGAAGGCGTCTAAGTTATTACGGAATAGGTATTATATATCTAAATTATTACTGTAGTAGAAAAATAAAGAATATGCCACGTCTCCAAATGAGGCACTTTATAGGAAAAGACAGGCTTTGCAATCACAATTTAACCTCTTGACAACAAAAGAAATGGAAAAACTTATTTTTAAATTGCTACATCATTACTATGAACATGGAGAGAATGCTAATAAGATCTTGGCTCAACAAATCCTCAAGCAGGAAGTTTGAAATGAAAACCAACACGGATGGAGGTAAAATCATTGACCATAAAAATATAACCCACAAATTTAGAGACCACTATAAGTCATTATATTCTACTCAGTTTAAAAACAGAAGACACAATGTAATTTGTGTTTTGATGCATTACAAATAGCACAGCTAGATACTCTTAGTGTAGAGGAATTGGATAAACCTCTGGGACTCTTTAAGAATTATTAGATGCTATAAACACTCCAAAGTGGTAAAGCAGCAGGTCCTGCTGGCTACCCAGTGGAATTTTATACAAAATTGAAAATAGTTAGCTCCACTACTATTAGCAACATTTATAGAATCCATAGTCAACAAAATTCTACCTCAAACTTTTCACCATGTTTTAATTACCATCTTCTAATCATCAACTTTTGTTTAATGTAATATATTCACCCATAAAGTCTAACACACCAATGATCTTATTATCTTTGAACACAGAAAAAGCATTTGACATGGTTAAGTGGGATTACTTATTTACCACATTGCACACATTTGGGTTTGGGCCAAATGCATAAGTGCATGTTTTAAACTACTTTATACCAGTCCAGAAGCTTGTCTTTATTAACAACATTATTTCATACTGCTTCAAACTACAATGTGATACTCAACATTGAGGCATTGGCAATTCACTTTTGAAATGCATCAGAGACAAAGGGATTACCAGAGAAGGACTTGAATGTTAGAAAATATCACTATATGCAGATGATATGGTACTGTATATACCTTACCCACAAGCTTCCATACCAATAGTCCTTAATGCACTAGCAGGATTTCAATAGATAGCTGGACTCAAAATTAATTTGAACAGAAATGTGTTTTTCCAGTGAATTCTCTAGCACACAACATCAGATTGGATACCTTTCCTTTTACCATAGCAGATCAGTTTAAATACCTAGGTGTAAACATGGAAGCATGGAAAAGTTAAGATGTGAACAAATGGTCTACCCTCCATATCACATTAGCAGGGAGAATCAATACTGTTAAGATAAATATCCTTCCCAGCCCATATCGGCTACCAAGAATTGGCCAATGACATCTCGTCGGCTACCAAGAATTTGCAAATCATGGCTCGTGTTGGCTACCAAAACTCGGAAAAGACAGGCCAACCTCTTGTCAGTTAATGTATTCTGCAAAAGCTTGTTCGAGTCGCACACAGGCGCTTTGCGATTTCGCGTTTCATTTTGAAATTTCTAAAAATGTTACTCACGAGTGTTGGTTTGTGCAGATATATTTACATTCCGCATTACACATTTTTGAATGATTTTTTAAACATTCTTGGTGCAGTTTATTATATTTATTAAATATGTGTGCAAAACATGTAAAGAAAGATATAATAATATATAAATATAATAAACACTGAATTGTATAATCGTAGTTTAATTTTTACACTTATCACTAATTTCACAAATTGTTCAAATCAATGGTAATACACAATAATAAAATATGCTTATAAAATAGACCTACACCTTTAATATTCAGATGATTCTAATTGTGATGTAGAATATATACAGTGCATCCAGTAAGTATGCACAGCATCACTTTTCCACATTTTGTTATGTTACAGCCTTATTCCAAAATGGATTAAATTAATTTTTAACCTCAGAATTCTACATACAACACCCCATAATGACAAGCGTGAAAAAGTTTACTTGAGGTTTTTGCAAATTTATTAAAAATAAAAACTGAGAAATCACATGTACATAAGTATTCACAGTCTTTGCTCAATACTTTGTTGATGCACCTTTGGCAGCAATTACAGCCACAAGTCTTTTTGAATATGATGCCACAAGCTTGGCACACGTATCATTGGCCAGTTTCGCCCATTCCTCTTTGCAGCACCTCTCAAGCTCCATCAGGTTGGATGGGAAGTGTCGCTGCACAGCCATTTTAAGATCTCTCCAAAGATGTTCAATCGGATTTAAGTCTGGGCTCTGGCTGGGCCACTCAAGGTCATTTACAGAGTTGTCCTGAAGTCACTCCTTTGATATCTTGGCTGTGTGCTTAGGGTGCGTTGCCCTGCTGAAAGATGAACCGTCACCCCAGTCTGAGGTCAAGAGCGCTCTGGAGCAGGTTTTCATCCAGGATGTCTCTGTACATTGCTGCAGTCATCTTTCCCTTTATCCTGACTAGTCTCCCAGTTCCTGCTGTTGAAAAATATCCCCACAGCATGATGCGCCACCACCGTGCTTCACTGTAGGGATGGTATTGGTCTGGTGATGAGCGGTGCCTGGTTTCCTCCAAAGCGTGACGCCTGGCATTCACACCAAAGAGTTCAATCTTTGTCTCATCAGAATTTTGTTTCTCATGCTCTGAGAGTCCTTCAGGTGCCTTTTGGCAAACTCCAGGCGGGCTGCTATGTGCCTTTTACTAAGGAGTGGCTTCCGTCTGGCCACTCTACCATACAGGCCTGATTGGTGGATTGCTGCAGAGATGGTTGTCCTTCTGGAAGGTTCTCCTCTCTCCACAGAGGACCTCTGGGGCTCTGACAGAGTGACCATCGGGTTCTTGGTCACCTCCTGACTAAGGC
The DNA here is from genome assembly GCF_016835505.1 of Polypterus senegalus. Classification (NCBI taxonomy): domain Eukaryota; kingdom Metazoa; phylum Chordata; class Cladistia; order Polypteriformes; family Polypteridae; genus Polypterus; species Polypterus senegalus. The sequence goes on from NW_024384925.1 coordinate 24,677, forward strand.
CCTTCTCCCCGGTTGCTCAGTTTAGATGGCGGCCAGCTCTAGGAAGAGTCCTGGTGATTTCGAACTCCTTCCACTTACGGATGATGGAGGCCACTGTGCTCATTTGGACCTTCAAAGCAGCAGAAATTTTTTGCAACCTTCCCCAGATTTGTGCCTCGAGACAATCCTGTCTCGGAGGTCTACAGACAATTCCTTTGACTTCATGCTTGGTTTGTGCTCTGACATGAACTGTCAACTGTGGGACCTTATATAGACAGGTGTGTGCCTTTCCAAATCATGTCCAATCAACTGAATTTACCACAGGTGGACTCCAATTAAGCTGCAGAAACTTCTCAAGGATGATCAGGGGAAACAGGATGCACCTGAGCTCAATTTTGGAGCTTCATGGCAAAGGCTGTGAATACTTATGTACATGTGCTTTCTCAATTTTTGTATTTTTAATAAATTTGCAAAAATCTCAAGTAAACTTTTTTCACGTCATTATGGGGTGTTGTGTGTACAATTCTGAGGAAAAAATGAATTTAATTTAATTTTGGAATAAGGCTGTAACATAACAAAATGTGGAAAAGTGATGCTGTGAATACTTCCGGATGCACTGTATATGTGTGTGTGTGTGTATGTATATGTAGGGACCCGTGGTGTGGCGGAAGTGCTGGGGGGAAGACTTTGGGAGACACCCGGGGAGCTGCCGGGAGGACAGCCGGCACTTCCGCCACGCTGGGGCGTGGCCAAGCGAGGAATGCCGGGAACACCTAATGCTCATCCGGGGACTGTATAAAGGGGCCGTCTCCATTCATTCAGTGCTAGAGTCGGGTGGAAGAAGGACAAGGCAGAGAGGAGAGTGGAGCGGCCGAAGAAAGGCATTGAGTGGCCAGGGCGGTATTGGGGTTTGTGCATTTTGAACTGGGTCTGAGTGACCGTATTGTAAATATTTGTAAAATAAACATGTGGTGGTTTGAAAACAACATGTCCGCCTGTCTGTGTCGGTCGGCTCCACAATATATATATATATATAAATAACCACAAGCGTTACCTGGTAGGTAACCACCCATACAATCAGATTGTGATTCAGACTACAAATGTCATGAATGTAATTACCCTGATCTACATGCTGTCAAATAAACGAACTACACGCCGTGGCGCAACATAAAGAGGCTTTGCGCTGACATCCAAGGTTGATTCCCCAAGAGGGGGTGCAGTGAGTGTGTATGCGCCTGATGAGCCCAGAGCATACTCTTTGCATTATTTGACAGTAAAACTATTTATTTACCTCCTTCAAATTAATTAAATGTCAGCATTAACTACAAAATATTACTTCCCAAATTTTATAAATACATACAAACACAAGGCTGTGCACTATTATTTTATTCATTCTTATTGTACTTTCATTTTTATTGTACCCCTCTTGATTATCTGTGTGGCCGTCTGAGACCATGGTAAAGGTGCTATATAAGTAAGTGAAATGTGTTGTTATTTGTTATAATTATGATTCAATAGAATTTACAGGCAGTTTGTTTAATTGTGATTTTAACTATGCTTGTTGTCCATGTGTTCCTTGACAATTCAATCATTCATTAAACAGTTTTGTTTAATCAAAAAGAAAAATAAACAACTAAATCAGCAAAGTTCAATTCAAAGCACCGTTTGTTAAAGAGAAAGTTTAAAAACATATTTTAGAGATATATTCTTCCATTCAGCAGCGTGCCATGAATGGGATTCGATCGGATCCCTCGCGATAATTTCTAGTAGATCATCTCAAGAATCACAGCTATACCTCGACTAATCACGCACAACCCTGTGCACCATGGTAGTGATGCAAGTCTATATTGGTAAGGCCTGGTGACAGTTGGAGTTACATCATGGGTGCAAGAAAAGCAACTTATTTGACCCTAAACATGTAAATAGTAACCACAAAGGATGGCATATGAGTAATTTTAAGCAGGGGTACTTGTGCTCTCATATGGGCAAATGTGGTAGTCGCCAGCACCTGCAATGTTACTTTCTAAATTTTCAAAGCTAATAGTGTAGCTAGCTGCATGTGCTTTGATTGATAGTTCAGACAATGGTCTGATTAGCAGAGATACAAGATCACGGTTAGGGTTAGGGTAACAACAGAAACCTTGGAGCCACTGTGGTCCTCCAGGGCTACAGCTGTCACCGACTAGAAAAAGAAAGCCAAAACTATAGTTCATGTATAAAAGAGATTGTTTAGTGATTTTATTCAAACATTTTAAAGGAGTGATTAGGAGCATATCTGGGCCAAGAGGTATTTTCTGATTAGCAGAACTTCTTTCCAAAATGTAGGGTTTGGAGTGCCAGACAAGTACAGCTACAGATGCTACAGCTCACTTTGACTGTAAACCTCCCGATGAAATTCCTTGGTGTAAGCTTTTAGGATAACTTCTCTCATGTGGATATTATTTCTGGTTAGCCAAAATTTTCTTTTTATAGATCTCCCAGTCAGTTTAATAAAACCTGTAAAACCCACCTGAGCTGCCAGGAGACCAGGAAATAAACTTGAAGAATAAAAATATTAAATGCATCTCTTATTTATTTAAGCACTTACCAGATACAAGTTATCAAGGATTGATTATGAAAGCAAATAAAATACAGTATGTCAACTTAATTGTTATCTATTCAATCATCTACAACCTAGCTAACAATTACATAACATTTCCAAATTTACTTAATCTAATTCAGGCAATCAGCATTAGCAAAATTAAAAATGAAATATATTTGCATTTGTTATATGTTTATCACAAAGAAAAATAACATTTATTTGCAAATTTTCAGAACGTTTGTTTGGGCTCTCCTCTTTACAATAAGGCCTTTTTCTTCTAGCAATCTAACTGATCTCGGTTTAGCAAGCAAACAAACTAAAATGAGAAGCCTGACTGCATTTTTCCTAAGCCTGTGTCCTCTGCTCTTTGATCTTATCCTCCTCGGAGCCATTTATAGTTCTCTGCTGCTTTAGGTATTACATGTAAAACCTGAGTCATAAAGCTTACCATTTGATAGCATGAAAACTCATGAGGTGAATCTTTTGAAAATATACCTTTCTTAATTTTCTTAACATGGGGTCACTGGAAATGTTTGCATGCCTTTTAATATTGGATTAATTTTAATTCTGCTGTTTACTTGTCTGTATTCACTCTGTTGTATGAATGGATCTTTAGATTCCAGAGTTATTTTTGTTTTTAGTTAGATCTTCATGGCTCATTTATGTGCTGAAACAGGTTTTACGTCTGTACAGGTGACAAGTGCACAAAAGGGCCTGATCTCTTGACCTGAAATTTCATGCTGAGAAAATTCAATAAATGTAGCATTTTCAACTTTAACACCTAAAGGGAGTTTTATTGATTATAAACATAATGTGGAGATAGCTATGATCCAGAATCACTATTCCTAAACATGCTAAATTTGATTAATAAGCTATTATCTAAGAAAATCATAATTCAATATTTAAAAGCTGTAGAATGTTATTGAGCACAAAAATATTACTAGTGGATATCCATTTGTCTATCACTATCTTTTGCAATTAACCTCTATTTAGAATATTCCAATTATTTCTTTAATCGTTTGTGTAATTTAAATAAAGGTATGAAAAGTTTCCTATATAATAACATAAATAAAATCACATTGTGTAAATCTTCATTTTCCATCAACATTTTTTTTTTTTGAGCAAGCCCTATTCCATCTCCCTGTTCCAAAAATCAATTTAATATATGGTCCCCAGATAGGGGACGTATCAGATATTAAACTGATAAGAACAGATACTACACTTGATCTTAGCCAAAAGGCCGAGAAGCGACAACATTTTGAAACATAATATGGTAATTGCTACTTTCATAAGTAAAAGGACACATAATTAATATGCTAATCAACTAGAAATCCTCATTCTTAAAGCAATATATTTAAACCAAACTCAAAAGTGCATCACAATATTAACTGCAATCATCTTGATTGAAAGAATAGTCAAATATATGGATTATGGATACATTATTATACTACCCAATGGCAATTTAAAGTCTCCAGTAATTGTAAACAGTATTAATTTGGACCTTGTATAGAAAAATATCATTTAAAAGAAAGATATAACAAAGATAATTGATCATATTTATATATGCTTAGTTAACGTCTAGCTCATACATTCAGTGGCCACTTTATGAGGTACACCTGTTTGTTAATGCAAATACCTTACATCTATATAGACACACTATATGTGAAAATATACTGTTACGGACATGCAAAATGTCCAAAGGTTGTTTTAAGTGAAAAGGACCTGGATGTGATCTACAAGTGGAGAATCAAAGTTAAAAGGAATTACTAGGGTCAAAGTACCAGGAGACAACATAAAAGTTAGTAACCTGAACAACCGAGCAAAACAAAGTTGTAGTGAAACTAGTTGGAGGGTTCAAAAGCAGAGAAACAATCCTAACAATAGGGCTACCTGAGTTAAAAATAACTAGCACTAAACAGAACAAGAGATTTTGCATCCACTGAGCGATAACTGAATGTGTGAATGTTGGAATATTTATGTCATATCCCATGATGTTACATGTGAGACTGATCAATCAGATGTGTCGCATAAATCATGATTATCGAGACAGTAATAAAAATGTGTTTTAATTTCACCTCAAAATGCAAACCTAATAACAGATTCTGTATTTATAAAAACCCAAAATAAGTCAGATATACATGTATAGAAATATGTAAATACTACAGTGGACCTGGTCAAGAGGTTTACTTGTTGTTTGACCAAAAATTATAAGTGTTGATAAATGTGATATAAACCACTTTGACTGTCATATTTTTAGCAACAAAGAAGGTGGTTTTGCATCTTAAAACAGTTGTCCATGGATGTTTTTGCACTAAAACCTATAGAGTTCATAAAGAAAGGTGCAAAAATGATACACATTGAGTGAACCACAGTCCTACAGGTGAAAACACCTTGGTAATGAGTAAAGTCAGAAGAGAACAACCAGACTTTTTCAAGCTAACAGAAAGCCAGAAATAACCCAAATAACAATGGTGTGCAGAAGAACATCACTGGATGCATACCAGGTTGAACTCTTAAATGGCTGAACTACGGAAGAATAAAACTACTGGGTTCAATCCTGTCAGCTGAGGACAGGAAGATTAATGTTGCACTAGATGTATGACCACCAAACCTGGACTGGACCAACTAAAATTGGAAAAATGTTGCCTATTTTGACAAATCTCAATTCCTGCACCTACAAACTGATAGTAGGATCAGAATGTTGTGTAAACAGCAAGATAGATTCAGGGATCCATCAACACAGGCTGATGTTGACAGTATAATTTGAGTGCCAAAGAATGTGCATTGTTGAGTACATGTATCACTTTATGGCCACAGCCTTCCCTTTTTGAAATGTATACTTCCATCAGGATAATGTGCCATGTTATAAAGAACCTCAAACTGGTTCCACAGACATGATAGTGACTTCAGTTTACTCCCAATGACCTATACAGTACTAATTTATCAGTTCACCAGAGCTCCTGGGAAGAGGTACAACAGGAAACATGAATGTGTGTGCAGGAACTGTGTGATAACGTTAGCATGGACAAAATCCCTAGTGACTACTTTCCAGATTGATAATTTCAAAGAACTCAGGCTGTTCTGGAGCTAAACAGGGGTTGAATGTAGTAGTAGACAGGTGTACCTTACAAACTGGTTACTTAACATATACCATAATTGCTATTAGGGAGATTTTTAAGACACAGTATGAAGTGATGCACTAAGGAGAATGCAGAAAAAGGACATTTACTTCTTCGATAGTCAAAAATGAAAATAATCAAAGTAACATTTTCATTTGCTGGCAGTAACTTCTGAGACTCTTGAGAAGGAAGCATGCACATTTTAAAGTGAAGTTTCTTGAATCTGCTTCTTTCTAAAATGTTCCACCATTTTCTTCATTTCAGGCAAGGTTTGAGATCCCGATTATGAAGAGGTTTATTAGTAACAGGATCTGTATTATTCCTGAAAAAATAAAACATGACAAGTTACCTCATATAAACTATGTCTGTTATAGAAATAACAATGATGTAGACATATTGTGAGCAAAACTGGTTGCCTTTGTACATTCCAAGATGCAGAAGAAATGTCAAATAGGCCAATATATTAAAAATATATAGAGGTTAAGTGCTGTTAGCACAAAGGGCTAACATCAAGGACCCAAAGAAACAGAAAAGAAACAAACATCCTTCTGCCCTTCTAGGCCTACACAAACAGGTCTTGATCTCATGTTTAAGGTGTTGGATGTCTTGAGCACTTGCCCACCAAAAGTACCATACCACAACACTTATTTCTTTTCTTTTCCTCCTCCTGCAGTGAACTGGTTGTCTTTTATCTTGTCTCAAATCACATTCAGAGGTCTGTCTGGATTTAAGCATTTCTTTAGAGAATTAGTCGAGATCTAATCCAGAATAAATTTTTCCCAAAGGACAAATGCTACAAATATCTGCAGCCATAAACTTCAGAGGGAATTACCTTTACAGGTGCTTATTTGTTTGGAAAAACTTTTGTTTGTAAATATAAAAAGCTGACAAAGAAAGCAATAACACAACAAAATAAACATATCTTTATATAGGTGACAAAAAGGATCCAGGAAACTTGGAGTAGAGCTTTTCAGGACTAAGCCTTGTTTTGATAATGTTTCTTAGCTAAAGAAGGTAGCCTTTAGAAGGTATAGAAATGTTAAGACAGAATGGTAAAATCATGCCAAAATAACACATAGAGGTAAACTAAAATTTAGGTCTTATGAGTTGAGAGTATTTAATATTCTCTTACTACTCGTATTAACAGAGATATTACCCTTTAACAGAACTTCAGTTTTTATTTTATTCACTGTTTTATATCATTAAATGAGTTAATTACTGGTGTAACTCAAGACATTATTTGTTATAAATGATAAATACAACTCTGTGTCATTAGCACATGAATGAAATGTAATATGTTTCTGAATTATGCATCCTAGAGACAATGCATAACAAGAAAAGAGAACTGGTTCAACTACTGGTCTCAACATATCAACATTTCTAAATGATTATGGGAACAAGAGAATGGTTTGAGAGGTATTATATAAACCAGCCAAGAATAACACCTGATAGGTCAACTAAATTCTCAAGTTTGTGTGGTTAGAAAGCTATGATAAATAATATCAAAAGCAGCACTTAGGTCTAAGAGCGTATTAATTGTGGAATTTCCTGTATCACATGAGATAAGAAAATATTTACAATACAGGTTAAACCTCTCTGTGCTGTGACCAGGGCAAAAGTCCCACTAAAGGTTTTATTAAGAGTATTACATGCCTTTTCATACATTATAGTTAAGTTGTATGGTTTTAATTTGGTTATAACTTTATAATTGGAAACTGCTTTGTCATTCTTAAGTACACTAATCTTTTAACAGAGATGTAACAATGGTTAATTTGAAGGAATCAGAGACAATGCTGTTTAATTAAGGATTTATTAATCATGCATATTATTGATTTTCCAACACACTATTTAGAAACGTCTCTGAAGAACAGTTTTTTGCTTTTGGAAATAAATGATCCTGTTATCTATTTAAGATGTTAAGTACAAGGAATGACATGATATGTCAAGTTGCTAGACTTTAACAGTTGACTGCTCAATTTGTAATCTGAAGTTACTTAGTTTATTATTAAAGAAATCTGTTAAGTAATGTCTGCTATTATCTGTAAGGTGGTGGGAGGCTACAGCAGGGTATGCATATACATCACTTAATTTGCATTCAGGATTCAGCGTAGTACTCAGTGCATGGAAAATTCAAGATTTGCTTTTTGGAATTTTCTGTACATTTTTTTCCAAATATTTTGGATCACCAGTTGGTTGAATATATGGATGCAAAACACCTGGATATGGAGGGCCAACTGTAATGTCATTATCTAGAACTACTTTATTTCCTAATGAGTGTTTAATATACAACATTTTAAAATGCTTTGATATGAAGGTGCTATTTAAGTAAAAATGATTTACATTTGTGCCCCTATTGAAATGTCTGGGTTTAATTTAAGGCGAACTATAGTCTGTGCATGGTTTCCACAGTTTTGATGTGTAATTGACTTAGAAAGTATAGAAGATAGTAATTAAGAAAATAAAAAATTAAATTAAATCCAATTAAAATAAACACAAACAATGAGATAAGTCGAACACATAATAAGCTAACTAAAAGAGTACTGGTTTATTCTCAAGCTTTATAGAATTGTGGGAATGATAACACTATTAGCAGGTTAATAATAAAGCCATGAAAAACAACAAACATGCAGTCACTGTCGGCCCAGGGCCCCTAGTGCAACTGTCCAAGCTACACTGCCAGGGATTATGCTATTGGGTCCTCACTCTCTCTCTTTTTTTTTTTTATAAATTTTATTGCAATCATTCCATACAAATCAATCAATTTTACAAAAGTAAAATTGAGTTAAGAACAAATCGACCCCACCCTGAGAGAGAGAGAGCAAGGCCAACGGTGTAAAATTTAAGGCTTGTAAACATACCTAAAATAATAAGTTTGATAAGCCAATAGAGATGAATGCAGAAGACAAAGAAATACGGAAATAGTTGCTTCCTCTGTGCTTTAAGAGCCTATTTTAAAATATTACTGATTAGATCCTGCCATATTTTGAAAAAGTCTGTACAGATCCTCTGAGTATTTGATTTTTTCCAATTTCAAATAATATAAAACATCGGTTTCCCACTGACTTAAAAGAGGAGAGTTTGGGTTCTTCCAGTTTATCAGAATAAGTCTGTGTGCCAACAGTGTAGTGAATGCAATCACAATTTGTTTGTCCTTCTCCACTTTAAACCCATCTGGAAGAACCCCAAACACAGCTGTTAATGGGTTAGTAGGGATTGTGAGTCCAAGGCTGTCTGAAACGTAATTAAAAATTTTGATCCAGAATAATGTTAATTTGGTGCAGGCCCAAAACATGTGACCCAGTGAGGCTGGGACTTGATTGCAGCGTTCACAGGTTGGATCTTGACCTGGAAACATTTTGGAGAGTTTTAGATGAGACAGATGTGCTCGAAATTTTGAGTTGAATAATTGTGTGCTTTGCGATATGGAGCTCGAGTGAAGTCTCTGCATTGCTACTTTCCACTCCTTTTCTGATGTATTAATTGAGAGATCTTTTCCAGTGTCATCTTGGATCCTTGAAATGGAGGGACTGTAAAATGATTTTATATATTGTAGAGATGGAGTCTAAGTCCTTGAGATTGAGCAATATTTTTCCAACATGGATGAGGGTGAAAGATGAGGAAAATCTGGAAGGTTCTGTTTAACAAAGTTTCTGATTTGAAGATAGTGAAAGAAATGTGGAGCTGGAATGTTAAATTTGGAATGTAATTGTTCATAGGATGCAAAGACGTTGTCTATATAAAGATCTCTAAGCAAGTTAATCCCAAATTTTTTCCAGATATTAAAAACTGCATATGTTTGTGAGGGTTGAAAGAGGTGGTTCTCTTGCAGAGGTGCCACAGATAGAAGCTTCTCCATCTTAAAATGCTTTCTACATTGGTTCCATATTCTGAGTGAGTGGAGCACAATTGGGTTATTAATATATTGCCGATAACTTGCATTTATTGGGGCACAGAGCAGGAATATAAAGAAGTACCACAGAATTTTTCTTCTATTGCGGTCCAAGCCTGTGTATGTTCTTCTATTTGTGTCCAGGTTCTTATCGCCTGTATATTTGCTGCCCAGTAATAAAACTGGAAGTTAGGTAGAGCCATGCCGCCTTCTGCCTTTTGTCTTTGTAGGGTCGCTCTTTGGATGCTGGGGTCCTCACTCTCTAAATGATTAATTAATTAAATATGGAGATAAATTTCTGCATTCTGCATATTTGATCTTACATAATATGGCATTATTTACAGTAGAAAGCTAAAATCCTTGAAAGACACCTTGATGAGCAAACGGGTAACATGCCCATCCAAATGCACATTATTGTTAAATTGAAAGAATGTCCAAATGTTCTGATATAGCACCATAATGCCAAATAAACTGTAATATTTAACAAAATCAGTTATAAAGCATTAGTTACCTTTTCAAGTGAAGTTCAATATCTTTGCGCTCATATATATCACCCCTGGAGTTTGAACTGGATCAATGAACAACTGCTTTGACAGCGGACAAACCATTGGTTTAGGTGTAGGATCCTCAACTGTATTTAAACCAAGCACCCTCTTAATATAAAGGAATAAAGAATTATAGGCAACATTTTATTCAGTTTTAGACAATGAGATGTTAGTTATAACTCTGGTCACAAAAAGATTAATAGTGAAGTTGGAAATATTTACATTTTCCATTTCTTGAAATGATGTACTTGCATGTTCAGCAGTTTTCTTCCTGGCTTCTTCCAGGTATTTTCCCCTACTAGTTAAATATTCCTCTGCCAAAATGCTGAAATCACAAAATTTAGTTGTACACTGAACCAAAAGAATATGTAATACTGAAACCTCATATAATTTGTGTGTTTATGTGTTAGGAAAAAGGTTTATTCTATTTTTATTTGTCGAATTTAACACCAAGCCACCACTTCTTGCATATGGATGCTAATGCATAAGGCTTGCACTTGTGGAACAAGTTTTTTTCCTCTTCTTACTAAGCATTTTCAAAAACTAACAAAATAATCCTTATAACTATCTATACAGAAGGCTTTGACAAGAAACTGATGATCAGTTTTGCTGTCAGTTAAAAGCAAGAGTATTAAAATATACTGTAGGTTGCCTAATTTCTGTTTGAGTCTTCAGCTTATTGGAAGCAGTTATTAAAACAAAAAGGAACTTTGTGAATTTTGATCTGTCTTCAAACTACATTTGAAATATGATGTCATCATTTTCTATTCACAGAGATGAAAGAAAAAGTGGGGTTCTTTTAGTGCTTTCCTGCATCTATATGTTACCAACAATATATAAAAATACATAGAGTGAATCATAGTTACACAGCTATACTGTATTTATATATAACTGTATATGTATATATAACTGTATATGTACAGTTGGCATTCAGATGGCAGCCCCTGGGTGCCGGCGGTGCTCGGACTCCGCAGGGCTTCATGGGATATGAAGTTGGACACAGCCCTGTTGGGATCTGGGCGCTGCCAGGAGGCACTGTAGTTGTTCCTGAGCCGAGTGGGTAGTTCTTCCACCCTGCCCAGAAGTGCTGCCGGAAGTGGGGCAATGAGCACCTGAAGAACTTCTGGGTGCCTTATATAAGGGGCCAGTGGACACTGGACAGTACTTGGGGAGCCAGAGTCAGGAGGAGAGAGAGAAAGCTTGCTGTGGAGGAATGGAGGAGAAAGAAAAAGAGAATATTGTGTTTAAAGTGTGTTGTATTTGTGCTTGGGACTGTGCTGTGTACTTGTGGGAATGGGAAAGTGTTTCCAACAAGTGAAGAAACTATATATATATATATATATATATATATATATATATATAATTTTTTTTAGTAATATACTATATCTATCTATCTATCGATCGTTATTTTTACATTAACAAATACACTACCAATTGAAATACAAGTAGAAAGATATATGAGACAATGTCTGCCAGTACTACACAGACCGAAAAACACAAAAGAAAAAATAATTACCTGTCCAGAGGATCATCAGGCTCAGGAGCAATCAACAATCCATACACAGCTTCAAGTATTTGTTTCATTGTTATATGAGCAGTATAGCCTCTGTCAAAAATATTGTGGCAAATGCCCAGCACTGTTTACATTGCAGTGATATATCTTAATGAATAATTTAAGGAAAGTGCATATGATAAAAATATATTAATTATTTCTTCTTATTTAAACAGTTAAGTTAATAAATATCTTGCATTTCCTATCTGTGGATCATGAGAAAACTACCTGAATGAGTATGAAACTGAAGAATAACACTGCAAGGCCACTAACTGCTTACTAACATTTACAACACTGAAAATGCTTTAGAATATTAAAGTCATGTTAGATGAAATAAATGGTAATTCATGACAGTACAAACAAGTTCCATCTTGCTACTGTGTGCTAAAATTCCAATCTACAGAAACTGTTTTGAAGTTTTTTTAAATTAGATTAAAATAAAGTGAAATGGAAATCAATATATATAAACACAAAAAATACTGTAATTTTAAAAGCAGATAAGCAGAAAAAGTAAATAAATATAGATATCTCAAATGCAATTTAAGATATCTTGAAATAAGTTCATCTGCATTTTGAAATATCTCAAATAGATTTTGATCCATCCATCCATCCATCCATCCTCTTCCGCTTATCTGATGTCGGGTCAGCGGGGCAGCAGCTTGAGCAGAGAGGCCCAGACTTCCCTCTCCCCAGCCACTTCTTCTAGCTCTTCCGGGAATCCCGAGGCGTTCCCAGGCCAGCCAGGAGACATACTCCCTCCAGCGTGTCCTGGGTCTTCCCCGGGCCTCCACTCAGTTAGAAGTGCCTGGAACACCTCACCAGGGAGGCGTCCAGGAGGCATTCTGATCAGATGCCGAGCCACCTCATCTGACTCCTCTCGATGCGTAGGAGCAGCGGCTCTACTCTGAGCTCATCCCGGATGACTGAGCTTCTCACCCTATCTTTAAGGGAAAGCCCAGACACCCTGCGGAGGAAACTCATTTCAGCCGCTTGTATTCGCGATCTCGTTCTTTCGGTCACTACCCACAGCTCATGACCATAGGTGAGGGCAGGAATGTAGATCGACTGGTAAACTGAGAACTTTGCCATACAGCTCAGCTCCTTTTCACCACGACAGACCGAGCAGAGCCGCATCACTGCGGACGCCGCACCAATCTGCCTGTCGATCTCCGCTTCATTCTTCCCTCACTGCGTGATCAAGACCCCGAGATACTTGAACTCATCCACTTGGGGCAGGATCTCCTCCCAACCCTGAGTGGGCACTCCACCCTTTTCCAGCTGAGGACCATGGTCTCAGATTTGGAGGTGCTGATTCCAATCCCAGCCACTTCATACTTGGCTGCAACCAATCAAGAGAGAGCTGAAGATGACGGCCTGATGAAGCACACAGGACAACATCATCTGCAAAAGCAGTGACCCAATCCTGAGTCCAGCAAACCGGACCCCTCAACGCCCTGGCTGCGCCTAGAAATTCTGTCCATAAAGTTATGAACAGAATCGGTGACAAAGTACAGTCCTGGCAGAGCACAACTCTCACCAGAAACGGGTCCGACTTACTGCCAGCAATGCGGACCAAGCTCTGACACGGTTGTACAGGGACCGAACTGCCCTTATCAGGGGTCCGTACCCCATACTTTTGCAGTACCCCACAGGATTCCCGAGGGACACGGTCGAATGCCTTTTCCAAGTCCACAAAACACATGTAGACTGGTTGGGCAAACTCCCATGCACCCTACAGGACCCTGCTAAGGGTGTAGAGCTGGTCCACTGTTCTGTGACCAGGATGAAAACCACACTGTTCCTCCTGAATCCGAGGTTCGACTATCCGACGGACCCTCATCTCCAGGACCCCTGAATAGACTTTTCCAGGGAGGCTGAGGAGTGTGATCGCTCTGTAGTTGGAACACACCCTCCAGTCCCCTTTCTTAAAGAGTCTGCCGGTCTGCCAATCCAGAGGCACTGTCCCCGATGTCCATGCGATTTTGCAAAGACGTGTCAACCAAGACAGTCCTACAACATCAACATCAAATACATTTTGAGATTAATTAAAATAATTCTACATTCATTTTAAGTATTTGAAATGAATTTCAAAATATCTCAAAATTACTTGCAGTAAATTTGTTTTCAATGAGGCTTGCTGTCTATTTTAAGATATCTTTAAATTATTTTGAGATATGAAATAAGCAGAAAGTTTGTTTAAAATATCTTGAAATGCATTCCTTTTATACAGTATATCTGAAAATGGATGGGAAACTAATTTAAGATGTCAAGAAATACCTGTGAGTTAGATAAAATATCTTCCTGGGCAATCAGGGATATTTGAAATCTATATATACATATTTTAAAATAATTTTATTGTACAATTTAAGATTTGTCAAAAGCATTTTTGTGTTTCTCAAAACAATATGACATACTGTTATGGGGTACAAAAATTTTTACATTTGTGTCTATATTTTCATTATATTTTGCTCAAGACAACACTAGATGAACTTAAATACAGCATATCCTTTCCGAATTGTACCTCACTTTTAAAACAGCTGATCAAACAAAAAGAGGAAGACATGGCAATGCCACAGGCTATCAATTACTTCATAACCTGAGAAAGGATGGGCATCTAGGACAACATGTTGCTAAATGGGTTTACAGCCTGGGAAAGGAAGACATGCTAGTAGGTACTAAACAACATCAAAAAGTTTTATTATTTGGGGAAACGCAAGAGTGAATTCATCCATCATATTGACAGTGAGAGTAGAGGAAAATATCACGATAATACACATACTTCTGAAAACAAAAAAAATCTATAGGAAGTTATTTCAATATATTTGGAAGTATATTTGAGATGTCTCTAAAGAAGTAGGAAGAAATTTCAGGATATCTGAAAATGTATTTTTGATGTCTCAAAATCAGCAGAAAATACTGAAACTGCCTTTAAATTAACTTTAAGTTTGATTGAGTAAGTTAATGAACAAAGAGTGCAGCTTACTATGAAGTAAAACTGATTAAGCACAAACAAAGAAAACTAAAATTAAACCACATGATGTTCCTGTGATAGAAAATGAACCAACATCTGTAATAAGACATGAAAAGGAAATAATTATTAGAGGTAAAGGGGTCAAGAATCCAGCAATGTTTAGGTAAACTAAAACTATCATTATGATATCATCACAGCAGCAGTTTGGAACAAATTTACACTGTGAAATCCACCATTTCACACTTGCTTTGCATGTTGTGGATATGTTGTGTATAGCAACAATGCCTGTTGCTATACAGGCCTGAATTGCCTGTTGCTGCCCAGAGGGGACTGGGTGGTCTCATGGTCTGGATTCCCTGCAGATTTTTTTTTCTCCAGCCGTCTGGAGTTTTTTTGTTTTTCTGTCCTCCTGGCCATCGGACCTCACTCTTATTCTATGTTAATTAATGTTGACTTATTTTATTTTCTTACTGTGTCTCTTATTTTCTATTCTTCATAATGTAAAGCACTTTGAGCTACATTTCTTTGTATGAAAATGTGCTATATAAATAAACGTTGTTGTTGTTTCCATCCTGTGATCATTGACATAGAGACATGTGACCACATGACATGACTGTTACAAAATTTCACACTGTAGCGACACAGATATCCAAACTTGCATAATTCTAAAAGAAACCACTTGCAATCTTCATACTTATATTTTGGTTATAGAATATTTGTTGCTAGCATTAGTTCTGACAATATGTCTGCCTTTTCCACCACTGAAATTTCAACTTTCTTTTGGTTTTGTTATCTGTCTGTGAGACTCTTAAACAGTCATCATTCATACCTAGATACATGATTTTATTTGTCAATTAATGAGTATGGTTTTCCAGTTGCAATTTTGAAATATTTGAAGGCAAAATATATTGTCAACATAAATGAGTAGTGATAGATGCAGGTTTTAGTCCCAGTATTGCAAACCTATATGTCTCCCATTTCGAAGAATTTTTTATTTTTTCAGCTATTAAACAGTACCTTTATTATAGAAATTTGTGGGTAAGATTCATTGACTTCTTTTAATTAGGTCAAGTTCAACAGAAGAACCTTTTGCATTCCATTCATTCATCAATACATGTGACAGTAATTTAACATATATTCTTGAGTATAATTCTTCCACCACGTATTTTTGGATATCTCTGTGATCAAGCTAGATAGGATATTTTCTTTTCTTTGAGCCATAAGGCCAATGATACTGTAGAAACACACTTCTGTAGCCTTCTCTGTGAATAATAAATAACCTTCCAGTTAACTAATTCTTTTCACTTGCACAGGATTTGTTGGGATACTAGTGATTTTGTAGTGAAATTAAAGATTTTGGAAAAGACTTACTGACAGGGGTGATCAACACAAATGTATAAAATCAGCTTAAAAAGAGCCCTACATATAGATAGAGGGATACTTTTACAGTCCTTCCCTAAGAGCAATTTTACTCAGACTTGGCAATAAGAAAAATAGTTTAAAACGCCAACATATTTTTCAATTAACACCAGACTTTTGAAGCTACCTCGTTTTCTTTTTCCTGCACGAAAAATATATGGAATTGCATTAGAAAAAATATTGAACAGACAGACAAACGCCACATATAGATCAAACCTGGATATTTTCCATGTTTAAGCTGCAGTTGTTGCAGTAATATTTTCAAGGGTGACAGCCTAAATGTTAAAGGCATAAATATAACATTGAAACATCATTAGAACTGCAACACAAAAGGTCATTTACAAAATGTATTATTTTGCCATTGCTCATATTTTACATTGGAAACTCTCAACACTGTATATGCAGTAGAATCTTAAAACACAAAAAGAACAAATGAATTTCCAGACTGGAAACAGTTACTCCAGGTGGTCTCAATGAACTCTTTGAACTGAGTTGTTGCCTCTGAACTTAGGTACAGTAAGACTCAGCTCTTGTGATTCTTAATTTCTGGAGCAGGAATTCTTGTTTTCTGTTCACATGTAATGTTATGTTCTTTTGTCAAATCCTGTATGTTTAGGTAAGATGCTCTGTAATACTGAACACTCTCCATTTCACATATATGCCTTGTAGTTTGACTTTTATTTATAAATGCTTTCAAGCTGAGCTTGACATTAAGCAGTCTGGTTGGTCCTACCTTTACATCCGTAGATTTGCTACTGCTTTGGGACTACTGAAATAGACTTGAAACATTGAATTGTTTTTATTGCTTTGTGCCTAAACATATAGCAGAGCTACAATTTTTGCTTTTCATGATTCATGACAATTTATTCATACTGATGTCAGTCAGTCATTTCCCAACCCGCTATATCCTAACACAGGGTCACTGGGGTCTGCGAGCCAATCCCAGCCAGCACAGGGCGCAAGGAAGGAACAAATCCCCAGGCAGGGCGCCAGCCCACCGCAATCACACTGATGTGCTTGTGTCAATAATATTTGTTTAATCTTGGCAGTTCAACGTTTTCATAATTGACAGCTGTATACACTTAATCTCCTTGTGAATTCTCTTCTTTATTCTTTTTAAAAAGTATATACAACAAATTAAGTTTAATTTTTTAGTATGGAATAGACTATTTTAATACAATTAAAATGAAGTCAGTGTTTGTTTAGAATAAAAAATTTTTAGATGATAGCTGGAGGTAGAAGTACTGGAACTGACATTTTGCCAGTAAACTGTGTAATTCATAAGCAAGCGTGATAGAGGTAAAAATAGAAAGGGTTTATACAAGGGGTAAATAATGATGTTAAGCCATAGTTCAAAGCTACTTTGACTCGCACAGCTTATAGTAAAGTATGACATTGTATGAAATTATATATATATATATAAATACAAGTATTATGGATAATACCATTAACACATTTTAAAACTACAGCTTGCATGGGACTTGCATGTGTTTTCACTGAGGTTTTACTGAAGGTTAACTATTTGTGTGGTTCTTGCTGGCATGTATTTTCTTAACACACTACACAGTACATAATAAAATAAATAAACACATATGGCAGATTATCTTTTGATCCGGATGATGTGACATGATGTGCATGGTAATGGCAGTATGACCAGTTAACAATCTAGGATTGTCTTTTAAATTAGTCCAAAGTTTGATCTGCTTTAATACTGCCTAGTATGTCTGGATATGAGTGTGAATGCACTGCCTTCCTGTTAGGTGGCATTTTTACTGTTTACTTTTTACTTACTCTATATATATATAATGTACCCATCTAAACATCTCTGAACACACTTTGAATGTTTTCACAGTAATGTTAGTGTATACTGTAGGCCAAAGTGCGAGTCTGTATATCCCAAAATGGATTGCTCAGTCCAAATGAAACCTGGCACAGTTATCATTCCAAACTGCTAGACTCGCTCGGAATTTGAGCAAAATTGCTTCAGTAGATGTTGTTCTAGAGAGGGATGATTTATTGTTTTTAGTGCACATCAGAGTACAATATTAAACTGCTAAAATCACAACTTTAAGTAAGGAAAGCCACATTTTGGACATATTTTTTGTCTTTATATTTCAGTATTTTTAAACTTAATCATAATGGCTAGCATGCTCATTTTAGGATAATAAAACAAATGTTAGGGTACTAATTTCTGAGGAACAAACTAAAATTAGACACTTAGTTTTTAAAAATATTAATATTTTGCTGTTTTTACATTTATTGTACCACAAAGAAATTTAAAGTCTGAGTTTACTTTGTTATAATATTTAACAAAAGTGTTTGTTTTTTTGAAAGAATATTGCCTATTATTAAAATTGTATGAATGAGTAAGAATGTATTAATGTGAATGAAGAACTTCACATTGTTATTTGCATGGGTGCTTCTTGTCTGCTAACTGTCATTTTGACACAGGTAATTCCACAGATGAGCATGATAAATCTTTCCACAACAGAGAGATTTCTTTTATTCTGTGTATTAATTGTGTTTCTGTTTAGATGTTAGTAGAATATACCCCTTAATTGTATTTAAATATTTTCCTTTACAATGAAAAGCTAACTTTAAAAGGATACAGATGTGAAAAATCTCATTTCTGGAGGCTTGACTGGGTACTCTGGAGGAAATTGGCAATAAAGGAGGAAAACACCATTTTCATAAGGCGTGTCAGGTGGACCCATCAGAAGGATTTTCCAAAATCTTAAAAACAAATAATTATTTTTGATATACAGGACATTAAAAATAATACCAGATTATAAAATATATACTGTAGTATAAATATACTCATTATGAATTAGCAATGTTCTACAGAGACAACTTTGATCATTGGAGCTTTATAAGCACTTGGTATTTCTGCATTCTAAAGTGTGACAGAGGTGGGGTTACTTTTCTAAATTACAGTATATGATTAGATTTTTGCATTTTTTCAAGAAGAATATATTCTGTATTTTTAAAACTGTATTACATTTTTCCCAATCACATTCATTTGCCCAGAAATGTGTGTTTTAAATAAAGGATTATTTATAAATTCTTAAACAGGCATACATGAAAACTTGTGTTAAAACTGCAGAAATATTATCCTTATTGTTCATCACTATCACAATTTGATAATTCTACACAAATGTTTCTTAACTGGTGCACCAGAAATAACTGTAATACCCTGAGTCCTGACCTGTGAGAGACACACTCCTCAGGTGAGACTTGTCTGAGGTGGATGGGACTACTTGGAGAAACTGACATAAAAGCATCTCTGCTTTTATATCCAGAGAGATATAAAGGACTGACAATTAGTACCTATTTATGTTTAATTATGGTCAAATGACTGTCACCTTTGTGTCTTTTGTGATTAATTTGTCATTTGTGTAAACCTGGAGCTTCCAAAGCACAGAGGTTTAAATACTTATGCAAACACTAACTTTTGAGTTTTTCTTCTTCAGTTAAATAGTTACAGAAAATAGTTTGTTTAGACTTTAGAAATGTATTGTTACAGCATAAGAGTTCACTTTAAATAATGAATGGATAAATATGTATACACATTTTTGTTATGCAGAAAATTATGATGACTTTCAAGGTGATTGAATACTTTTGCACTCCACTATATATGAAGAAGTAAATAAAATCCAAATAAATGTAAGGTGCACATGATAATAGAATATATAAAATATATAGAAAATATATACAAACTGAATACAATAATAATAATATAATCTGGGGACATCAAAGATGCCTGTTTACATGGGTACTCATGGCAACAGCAAATTTGAAGGAACCCCTTGTAGCATAGCAGTGACACACTACAACAACACAATCAGAAACCACTCCCAAACGACACTAGAATGGATATATTTAATATTTATTAATATTTAAAAATGATATATTTAAATATTTAATATTTAAAATATTAAAAATAATATTAGTAATATTTAAATTCATAAAGTAATAATGGTAATATTTAAAAAATAAATACAAAGTGAACATAATAGATATTTAAAAACAAAAAGAGGCTTTTTGGCTAAAGGTATTACTGTAACTTTCAAAATCGCTGCTCGAGGCTTTGGCTACAGCAAATGCAGCCATTATGTCCTCCAAGTCCAAAGGCCATCAAACGCTGCACTTATTTAAAAGCAGAGCTAGGGCTGAAAGCCTATCCTGGCACATAATAGATCTCTAGAAAGATTTAATCAGCTTTAAAGATTAAAAGCTACTCCTACCAAAGGCAATAGTGATAGAATGACTCAAAGGATTAAATTTTGACTTCTGGAACCCTTGTTTCACTGTTACTCACTCATCCAGTGGCTGAACTGGAGCTGCTGATTTTGACTATGCACTGACACTGGGGACTACTAAAACAGTAACGTTCATCACAAACACTCTTGCAGCAGAGATTGGGTCCCCCATGTGGGTGGGGTGTTCTGATTGTGTTGTTGTAGTGTGTTGTTGCTGTGTTTCAAGGGGTTTCTGCAAATTTTTGTTGCCATGAGTACCTGTGTAAACAGGCACCTTCAGGGACCCCAGGCAATTGCCTGCCTTGCCTGTCCTGTCGCTATGCCTTGGGATGGGGTTAGCTGTGTTCCTGCACATTTCTAGATTCTTGGGTTATAATAAAGACTTAGCTGTGCATGGTCCATGAGTGTACAGTTTGCATGTTCTTCCGTGAATTTTCTTCAATTTCCTTCTACATAATAGATACACTGAATAGCTTGATTGTTAACTTTTTAATTCATCCTAGTTTGAGCGCACGATTGTGCCTAGAAATGGGTGCCCCTTTCCTGCATCGGTTTGCCTTGCAGCAAGAGACCAAAATTAGCTACTTAACCTCAACTTGCTTATTCAACTAGCTACTTTTTCATAGCTACATAGTTGGCCAAGTACATAGCTGTGAATAAGTGTCTAATTAAAGCCAAGACAGATTCCATTCCTCACTCCTTTGAGACACCCGGTTTTATTAATTGGGATACTAAGAATCTCACTGTATAGTACATGTGACTTTAAACATAAACCTAAACTTAAAATAAGTGTGTGTAACTTCACACTGAAACGTTATTACAAGATACTAAATTATATTTTAAACAAATGTTCAAAAAATCATAAGATTTTTTATTATCTAATAAATGTACAATTTATTTCAAACTAAAATATATTTATTATTCTAGACTGGAATATTATGTGTTGTAATGTTATGAACATACAATAATCTTCAATAAAACAATATTTGCTGGTTTAACTTGTATAAATATTCTGAAAGTAATGGGATGCCATCAGCTATTACTACAGTAATTATAAATTATTTAGAACTACTTGCTGTTAATGGTACCTTTTAAACAAGCTTGTGGATAACAGTATTCAACATTTTAACTTTTTTTAATATACTGTAGTTATCATTTTCAATTGATGGATAAACTAGCAAAGTGAAAGGTTTTCCTTATTTGTTCTATAAACTCACCCTAATTGTATGTGCCATTGTTAGCATGCCTTACCTTACTTTGACATTCACATGTTCTTTTGCACATATTTAGGCTTTCACTTAAGCCACCGTTTTGGTCAATTTTATTTCCAGGTGTTTTAAGTGTAAATTGTACAGAAGGGTGAAAGAGGGAGCATCCATAGAGGAGGATTAAGTGATCAACAAATAATTAGGATTTTTGTTCTAGCAGCATGCGCTAATACAGTGTGTCACCACACCCACTACATGACAAACCACCTTAGGATCTCAGATTAGGACCCAAGTGCAGCAATGTAATGGATGACACCTCAGTACCACACCAATTCAGATGCATTATATTTTTTTTAAATGTGCTTTACATATTCAAGTAAGAATTTCACTGTACTCGGTACATGACAATAAACATAAACCTAAATTTAGAACAGTTATATATTGTCATTAATTTACATTTCTTAATATTTATAGTTAAATCTGATGCTCTAGAACATAAGCAGTTATTTAGCAGTTAAAACTTTGGGATCTCAAAAAGATCTAAATATAAATTATAGACAGTGAAATTTAAATTCTTGCACTACCTTCGTCAAAACAAAATTGGACAAATACAAA
This sequence comes from Polypterus senegalus, assembly GCF_016835505.1. Classification (NCBI taxonomy): domain Eukaryota; kingdom Metazoa; phylum Chordata; class Cladistia; order Polypteriformes; family Polypteridae; genus Polypterus; species Polypterus senegalus. Next base: position 46,814 of record NW_024384925.1, read on the forward strand.
CGATATGCATTACTCAGCAAACTTAAATCTGTGTTTTCATTAATAGTTAGATTTTAAAACATTACCCTTTATAATAATTTAAATATAAACTTGGCTGATATCACCAGGATATGCTTTCTACTCTTATTTTGTGATTAAGCAGAAAATCGTAAAAATGTGCATTTTAAATTCTAATTCTAAATTAATGTAAGATAGGAAATCTTAATTATAATAAAAATTAGAAATAAAAATTATCTTTTGATGTTTTATATATAAAACTTTATTTCTCAACCAAGTTAGGACAGTGAATTGTTTGATGACTTAGTGTGATGGGAAATGCAATGTTGGCTTCAAAACTGTTTGCATGCACTATGGACCAATGTGTTTTACTAAAATTTTTATCAGTGCACTCTGCTATGTGATGACACATATTGTACTTGGAGTTTGTTTGTCATTTCTGTAGTCATGGAGAGGACACATAATATGCTTGGAAATGGAGCCATGATGTCCACACTGTTAAAACAATTTACAGGTACATTACCTTTATTAGTACAACATGACACTTGCAAAGCATTATTTGTAATAAATGGTGAATTTTGAGAGGTCATTTTAAATAAAATGCGTTTTTGGAAAAGCCATTTGTTTTCTGTGTGAAGATTGGAAAATATGAGCACAACATTTAATTAAAAGAATTATTAGCTGTCATAGAGCTTATTTTGATATTTTAAATTTATTATCCTGAATTAATGTTTTAAGTGATCTTAGACTAAATGGATCCTGGTCAAATTTACATGCACATTTCCAGTTATAATTAAGAAAGGTGTGTTTACTTTGAAAACACTACTAAAATGAAAAGAAAAAAATAAAACAAAAACAAACATAATAAGTTACTTACCAAACCTATTTTCACTCGGATAGATTTTGATGTATGGATGTGGGGAACAGTGAAGAGCAGAGATTTCTTGAAAAATACGCTTATGTTTGTCCTGTTTGTTTTTAAGAACCCTACAAAATGAAAAGAATATCTCTCTAGAACCAATACACATGTGATTTAAAACATACCAGTTACGTTATAAAAATTATCTTTCATGCATCAAAACAGGGTTTCAGTCCTGTGATAAATGTGATAGTGCTGGTACCTCAAAGCACCAGAAGACCAGGCTGAAATTCCAACCTCAGTTACTGTTGATTTGGAGTTTGCATATTTTCTCGTGCCTGCATTGAGTTTCCTCACATATATCAAAGGTTTATTGATATCTCTATATTGAGCAAATATGAGTAAGTTTAAACATGTACAGTATATGAGCATGCCCTGCAATGGATTGACATCCCAGATGGGTTCGAATTATATCTTGAATTAAGTACAGTCAGGAAAAGCTCTGGTACTCTTAGACAAAAATGTTACTTTAAACAGATTCAGGAAATACTCAAAAATGAAACCAAAATGTGTGGCTTGTTTTCCTTACAAAACTTAGCAGTTTTACTATTTTTGGATCCTTTTGCTCTTAAACTACATATATTCAAAATATATATTTTGTTTCTTGTCTTTTAAGGGCACTTGGTTTAATTCTGATCTTCTAGCAACCTATGCTTGCATCTCAAATTTAGAGCAAAGTAGCACTTTTGCTATTAAAATATATTTTAAAAACTCAGCCTTTGTCTACTTACATTATAACACCAAAACTCTCTGTTTGGAACAGGAGTCAGGAGAGTGCAGGAGGACAAATCACTTTCTTAAAGAAGCAATTAGAAAAGACAGCACAGCATAAGTTCAACACAGATCTTCTTAAGCAGATTTTTTGTGTGTCCCTTCAATTCAGAATTAACTCTAAAAATGTGATTATACATTTGACTGAACAATAAAATGATGGTTAAGAATACAGTATAGCCGTTGATGTTTGTATTTTATACTTTTTGTCTCTGTACATTTGTATGGTGTTTAAGTAGTACCAAAGTATTATGGATTAAAATGCGTGCAGCAGCAGAATATTACTTGGTAGAGGATTTGCCCAATGTGTTATTGGTGTAATTGAGTCAAATGTGGTTTTTATTAGACTACATAATTTACAGTATATTAGTTTGGCTGACATGGAATAAATTTTTGTCTGTATAAACAGACCTGCCAAATGAGTATGATAATGACATCTGATAAATTAAAGATTTTAACTCAGCATTTGGGACCGTTACACCACACATAGACAACACAAACATTTTAGAGTGAATCATTGTCAATCTGGAAACAATTGTTGGAACAGATTTTTATATAACAAGATTGTGTGATTAGACTAGTTATTTCAGACAAAAATACTCCTGACTGTGCAAGTCAATTCAATATAATTTTCTATTATAATGGTGGTTCTGATGAAGATTCAAAACAGGTTGGGATGCTGTGTATAATGTAAATAAAAACAGAATGCAATGATTTGCAAATCATTTAATTCCTTTATTTCATTGAAAATGGTACAAAGATAACATACAAATGTAGAAAGTGAGACTTTTTATTGTTATTTTGAAAAATAAAGGCTCATTTTGAATTTGATGCTAGCAACACATTCTAAAAATATTGGGATGGGGCATGTTCACCATTGTGATGCATTGCTTCTTCTTCTAACAAAACTCTCTAAACATTTGGGAACAGAAGGGACCAGTTGGTGTAGCTTTGAACATGAAATGTTTTCCCATTCTTGTCTGATATAGGATTTCAGCTGCTCAACAATTTGGGGTCTCCTTTGTAATATTTTTGTTTTATAATGTGCCTAATGTTTTAAATGGGTGACAGGTGTGGACTGCGGGCAGGCCAGTTTAAGACTCAGACTCTTTTACTTTGGAGCCATTCTGTTGTAATATGTGGGGAATGTGGTTTGTCATTGTCCTGCTGAAACAAGTAATGCTTTCCCTGAAAAGATGCTGTCTGGATGACAGCATATGTTGCTCCAGAACCTATATATATTATTCAGCATTAATGGTGCCTTCCCAGATGTGAAAGCTACGTCATTCCATGTGCACTTAACCACCTATCCTATAACAGATGCTGGCTTTTAACTGTATGCAGATAACAAGCTGGATGGTCCCTCTCCTCTGAAGGACACAGCAACCATGATTTCCATAAAGAACTTGGGCCCAAATGAGGTGGTGTTGTTTCTCATTTTATGATCAAGTTTATATATGGCTTCTTCTTGCATGGTAGAGTTTAAACTCACATTTGTAGACATAGCAATGAACTATATTGACAGACAATGGTCTGTGGAAGTGTTTCTGAGCGCATACAGTGATTTCCAATACAGAATTGTATCTGTCTATAATGTAGTACTGCTTGAGCCTGATTTGAAAATCGTTACTCTGTGTTTTCATTTATATTTTACACAGCATCCCAACTTTTTGGAAATGGTGTTGAAAATCTTTGTAAGGCACAAGTTGATCTATGACAGCAGGCTGTGAGTATCTAATGAGTGATGTCACAATACTAGTATTTTGTATTCGACACCAATACCAGTTAAATTTCATGATACTCAATATCTGTTCAATTCCATGGCAAAAAATCCCATTCATTGACTTTTTATTAAAAGTACCTGCATTATTCAACTCAACAATACTGTGTCTTTTAGTGTAACAGAATATAAAATATAAAAACACTAATAGTAATGGCAGCTTTAAAATACTGGTGCACCCAACAAATAATTGCCCAACTATCAATTAAGTAAACTGGTATTGGCATTCATCAATATCAAAATACAATGCAGAGCTTGAATTTCAAAGAGTGATAGAAAGTGTAACAAATTAGGAGAATTTCTTAAACTTGAGGATTGAATGACATCACTCTCTATCTAATTTTATTTACCATGTGCACATTCAAAATTTTATCTCCAGTAAATGAACTGCTTAAATACTGCTTAAAATCAATACTAAAAAATTTAAACATTATTTACATTTGTACTGTTAAATTGGTGAGTTCCAAGATAATGCATGATATTTTTATTAATAAAATTAAGCAGTTTTAGTAAAAACATGCTTTTTCTTAGAGAGAATAAAAAGTAACCTGTGTTAGGTTTGTAATATTTTTAATTGTAAGTTTTATAAGATTAATATTAGCTGGGTATAAAATACTAAAGTTATATTTAACGGGTAAGACAAGTTGGTTCAGTTTTCAAAAGTGACAAAATCCTGGTGCTTTAATTTTCCAAATCAGTCCCTTCTTTTTGACATTTGTCCAATCTGTCTTATCTTATATGATTGATAAGACTTTTTATCACTTAGCCTGTGTACTAATCCAGAATTAGAATATTAACTGGACTGACATTGCCTGCAATGTAACAGGGAGACTACATTACATTTGCCAATGTACCATTCAAATATATGATATGTATGTTCATCACATTTTAGGGATTATACAAATGAACAATAGATTGGCTTCAAAAACCAAACCAATGACACAAATTTAACATTTGCATATTTGTATTTAGCAATGAAGTATGCTGTTTTGTCCATCTTGCTAACTGGCAGAACCACAGTGCTTTGTGCTTCAAAGTACAAAATAAGTTTTGGGAATAACAAATGAGCAACTCATTTCATCACCAGTGTAGACAAACCAAATAGCCACTTTGTGTGACACCTGCTTTGATTTTTACTTGCTACAGCTGTTGTAAGCACTGCCTGATGGCACAGTCCTATTTGCATAACAGTGGATGGTTATAAGGTTTTCTTGTGACTATGAACTGTATAGAAAATAGATGGATTTTTAAACAGACAGCTGTAGAAATGCTTGTTGCAAGCAGAGGATAAATCAAAGACTCTACTCCTTTTAGAGATTGTATTAGGCACAGTATTAAAAAGTGATTAATCTCATCATCATTTCGTCTTCTCTTACAACTTGATGCTACTAGTTGAACTATTACAACTCTCATCTGATCGTTGAATCATTGCACTATCAAAGAGTGCAAATCCGTGTGTGTCTTTTAGATTTTAAAAAAATTAATAATTATAAGTCTGAAATTCTCCTGCCTCAAACAGAAAACATTTCCAGACCTGACCTCTTGCTGTATTGATTTGGTGCTGTGTCATCACCACTGTAAGCAATTTTCATATGTAGTTTTTGTTGTGTATTATTGTGTCTTCTGAACTAATTAATCTGCTTGCAGTCATGCAGAAGCATGGTAATGACGACATTCACTTGGTACTACTGATACTGTAATAAAGCAAGTACAGTTATGTTTTCTAAACTTTGGTGTTAGCTTGGTACCAAAGTATCAGCTATTATGATATCTCTTTGTCTTACTTGTTAAAGAAGAGTCCTTGTGAGAGAATAGCATTTAAGAAAAGATTATCATTTTGACTTTTGTGTCAACTACATTACTAATTTTGTCCTTAAAAGATTTTGGTTAATGATTTAACTAATCACTGTTAACGACCTTAGCTCAAGCAGAATTATTTTATTTTGCTCTTAGACCTGTGCCAAAATATATCAATAAATTTGTTACACAACAAAATGTTAGAATAGAATGATAGAACGACAGAATCTGTGGTCAATTTTGAAGTTATTATTTTATTTGTAAATTACAGGAGGACACAACTCTGGTCTGTTATGCTTAAATACTATTAACACAGATTCTCCACCCCATATGGACTGGTCCATTTGGACTGGTTTGAAGGTTAAATCTTAATTCCAGGAATCTTTTAAAATTGAGACAAAAAATTGTACGAAAATGAGCTCAGATAAGTCATGTCATTTTCTAACTTGCTTAATCATCCTATCCCCTTAACTTCATTCAGATAAATTAAAAGAAAATTTAAGAGATGTCCACAGAAAAAGTACAGTAATCCCTTCTATTCAAGTAAACAGAGAGCCTGTTGAATTGGTCACATACTACAACTGTTTTGAATCCAGGTTGATAAATTGAGATATTTTTGGTTGTACCCAGACTATCATTATGAAATTAAGGCAGTCTTTCTAATGTAAATCTAATATCATTAATTTTACTGCTGTATTTCACAACTGCGAAAATAGCAAGCAGATTCATTGTGGCTAATCGAATATCTGAGAAGAGCTATATGTAGAAATTGCCCTAAAATGTTTAATCAGATCCTTGTGTCCAAACTTAAATCTTTTATTAATGTTTAAAACTCTTGAAGGCTTTATTGAATACTAGCAGAATACCAGCGCTTGGCGGAGAAGTAGTGTGTTAAAGAAGGTACGAAAAAGAAAAGGAAAAATTTTAAAAATAACGTAACATGGTTGTTAATGTAATTGTTTTGTCATTGATATGAGTGTTGTTCTATCTATCTCTATCTATCTATCTATCTATCGAGAACTAGTGTGTTAAAGAAGGAAAGAGAAAGAAAAGGAAACATTTTGAAAATAACGTAACATGATTGTCAATGTAATTGTTTTGTCACTGTTATGAGTGTCGCTGTGATATATATATATATATATATATATAGCAAAATACCCGCGCTTCACAGCGATGTCATGTGTTAAAGAAGTTATGAAAAAGAAAAGGAAACATTTTAAAAATAATGTAACATGATTGTCAAAGTAATTGTTTTGTGTATTTGGCAGCGTCACAAAGTTGTTTTCGCAGCTGCATCAGAAAATGTACCACGACGTCTGACATGCCTCCTTTTTACTGTTTTCTCACAGCTTGGATTGCTGCTGTCATATATACACATACACACACACATACACACACACACATACACACATACATACATACATATGTATGTGTATATATATATATATATATATATATATATATATATATATATATATATATATATATATATATATATATATATATATGTGTGTGTGTGTGTGTGTGTGTATATATACACATACATATACTTGTTTGTATGTGTCTATATGTGTGTGTATAGGTTTGGTCACTGAGTGCAAGGGAAAAATAATAAATTATAGTCTATAAGTTATTAAACAGTAAAACATTAACGTTTTAAGAAGTACAGGTACATTGAAATTACATTTCTATGTGAGCGTTCAAATTTGTGCCTCTGGTAATGTGCCTTACCGGCATTTAAAGAAAATTAGTTTTGTGTCCTCTGCAGTGTTAAGAGAAAGGCTTTGGTTTGGGATAAAAGAAAAAAGGTGTAAAGAAACGAAAGTTGCCTTTATCTTTTATATAGTATATGAGATGTGTTCGCTGACGTTATGATCGCCTTTTGGGGACAGTCGCGGTGGGTCTTGTGTAGACTGGTGAGACGTCCCGCCATTAATCGGCTGTGATGGCACTGTCAGTCCTCCACTCCTGTGCGTGTCTTCATAATCCGAGCTGAGGACCTCATAATGTATCGTGCAAAAGAAAGTGTGAATCGCCTTAATATTATTTTGCCGTGGTGTAGAAAAGGGGTCCGTGTTTGCACTTGTCTGGGCTATAGCGCGGGGAGGATGAAAAAATTAAAAGTGCTCACTTTGACTTAAGGCAGAAGCGCAGTCAGCGTCTCAAAGGCGGCACAGCTATGCGCGCGCTGGCTGCTCGACTTTTGCTGGGCAGGAGACCCCAGTTTTGCAGACACGTTCATGATATCAAAAGTCTCAGCGCTCTTTGGAGGTCATTCATATATATATATATATATAGCAAAATACCCGCCTCGCAGCGGAGAAGTAGTGTGTTAAAGAAGTAATGAAAAAAAAAGGAAACATTTTAATAATAGCGTAACATGATTGACATTGTCATGAGTGTTGCTGTCATATATATGCCTGCCTAAATAAGTCACCCTCGCTTTGCTCTTACGTTTTTACCGTTCATTTAATCATGGCTAGTGGCGGAAAAATTATAAAATGGAAGGAGGATGGCTTTACCAAAACAATTATTGATGGCGAATCGATTATTCATAAAGCTTGAATTGGTGATCTGTTTTCTGTGTTAACCTCATATTTTTCATACTTCTTCTCAAACTAAGGTGGTGCGAGGGTAAAATGAATCGGGATGCGCTGATCAATGTAATCGGTGTACCAGGAAATCATGCATTGACAAAAGCTCCCCTTTGCTTGTAATGCAAAGTGTGATTAAATGCATTATTTTTAGCGTTATGGAGCACATGCATCGAAGCTTCTCAGCTGTGCTTGTGCTAAGAAAAGGAAAGATTTTAAAAATAACGTAACACGATTGTCAATGTAACCTTTTGTAAGTAGTGCCTGGAGGATTCAGTGTGGAGAAACTCTAGAGACAGCGTGTGTATTAACTTGTGGATTTTTCTGTGAGTATTTGGTGGCAGTCTGACGAAGTTGCTTCGTAAGACGGCGTTAGCTGAGCTCAGCTCAGAGCAAAATGAGGGAAAGGGGATGGGAGATGATGACGGGACTCCCCCACCCGCCTTAACGGTCAATCCCCACAAACACAGTCTCGGAATTTGCATAAGCACACCCCTTCACCTACAATTTTAACTTAGTTACAAAGTGATCAAAACTCTCGTTTATATCCTGCGTCCTCTCATTAAACTTGTATCCCGCATTACCTGTGGGCATGTGAAACACCAGCGGTAGCCTGTCTATGAACTTAATTTAAAGTTTAGGTTTACACCTTGCTTTCTTTCGAGTAGCAGCACTCATGAATATGGTAGTATATGTCACTCGCTCACTTCTTATTGTTTAGCTGCCTTCTCAATTATATAATGCATGTTTTCTTAAGCGCTTTTGGAGGTCTTCCTGGTTTTCTACGCACTGCGTTGACAGTCAGTTCACGTGATTACGTGGGAGGCGTGATGATGTCACACGAAACTCCGCCCCCCACGTCATTCCAGCTCAACTCCATTACAGTTAATGGAGAAAATACCTTCCAGTTATGACCATTAGGCGTAGAATTTCGAAATGAAACCTGCCCAACTTTTGTAAGTAAGCTGTAAGGAATGAGCCTGCCAAATTTCAGCCTTCTACCTACACGGGAAGTTGGAGAATTAGTGAGTGAGTGAGTGAGTGAGTGAGTGAGGGCTTTGCCTTTTATTAGTATAGATATTGTCAAGCTTGGGTCACACACACAGAAGAGTACAGCACGTTTTCCAATGAGTAAAAACTCTATTGCTGTTCTAGCAGATACAAACACAAGTCTCTTTCAGAGGCGATCAAGCCTCAGAAAAACAGCTGTCGAACTTGATGCATCAGCCGTGACTCCTGCTCAAAAGAACACAAAGTTTTCTTCATGAAGGGGGTACAGCAGCTCGGTAGCAGCGGCCAGAGCAGAGGGAGTCTTGGGGAAGAGAGACAGGAGAGTGAGACCTCAAGAATGGCCATGGCTCGGTCTTTTAAATATTTCAAATGTTTGAAGCCCTGCGTGAGGAGCACATCTCACGGCAAGCCAGCAAGCCTGTAGCTGATCCCACAAAGAGGAGCTGTAATAGTGTGTTTGTTTCCCATTGAAAAAATGTTTAAGAGGGGTTTCTGAAGGGCTGCCACATCCCCTGCAGCAGCGCTCACAATATAATAATATTTTAATTGCATTGTCACACACGAGAGATAGTAGGAAGCTGTATGGACGAAGTAAAGGTAATTCTAAGCTAGCCAGGGGAGGCGGGGTGCACTAAACCCTCTTCTGTTGTTTCTACAGACCAAAAATGGGAAAACCTGCCTGATTCAACCTTGAAGACATCACTTCCGTGCCCAGAAGAACGTCACATCCGGTCCTGGCCTTTAAAGCCTCCATGTTTTGAACGGTAAAACAGTTCAGTCTGAACTCAACCAGTGCACAGAAGTGCTCTTTCAAATACCTATTTGCAGCCAGGGACAATATATGGGTGGCTCCAAACCTTTTCTTGTGTTGAGGCTGATTTATTTTCACAGTATATATAGCTGCTTTTAACAAATTTAGTCTAAGCAGAACTTCTCCCTTTACAATTTCCAAAGCACCTAAGCCTATTTCTTTAGTAGTCATTGCTGCTGCTGGGAGGTTATCCACTTTTCACATGTGAAAACTTTAAAAGTGCAAGTTTACAGCATTCTCTGTTTCGCTTTCTGTATATTTTCATTCTCCTTAGTTTTCCTGATGCACTTCCCTTCTTACGTGACTGTTTTTATGCATAAAATGCTGAATAAATCTTTTTGAGCCATCTTTCACTTTCTCTGCAATAACTATTTCTATCTGCAGTTGAGGTTCCCCAATATCCTTTTTAACAGTTGCCCTCATCAGGAGAGATCCCAAGTCAATGGACCCCTGGGCCTGACAAAATGTTCGGCAAATATTGGTTGGTTTTCAGCTGTCTTTAACTGTTCTCACTGACTCATTAAAAATGAAGAAATTAATGGTACATTCTGCAGGAATGTTTTGTCTTTAGAAGTTTTGTTTCTTAACTTATGGTTTTCTTACACTCCATGGTTGCTCAGGGATACATCTTTTGTTGCTTATATCGGCAACCCAGTATACTTGTATACTTACCTGAATATATAAATGCATACAAATAATTTACAGTTAAATTATGAGGAACAGAGAAGCTATTAGTGATGCAGTTTTAGATGTTTGAGTGGCAGCTTCTTGGGAGTTTTGTCTCCTGAAGTTTTCACAGTCTAATAGCCACAGCAGGAGAAATAAATATCAAATGTCATGTCTTCGCTTCTTTAACTGATGGTGGCAGTGATAGTATTTGCTTTCTAGACTCAGTCCAGTTCTTACCCTTCATTGGTGGTATATATTCTATTATTGTGAATTCTGCTTTAAGGCATGTACTGGATTCTTATATGTGAACACAGGTACTGTGAAACCTTGTCTGCCTGGGGAAATCCTCTGAAAATAGGAGATGGAAATTGGTCTCTGAAAGTATATTTTATGCCCCTGCAAGGCATATCTGATCAAATCAGCTGTGGCAGATGGCCAGGGTCCATGCCTGGCCAGGATGCCTTTGGTATATGTTCAGGGGAGCAGTCATGGACTTTGCAATATCTCCTTGGACGCAAACCCTCTGGGTTGGAGTGGTGCCTCAGTTTCCCACAGGGCTCCATGGGAATTGGAGTTTGGTGCAGCACTGTTGAGTCCTGCAGGCGCCCGGCAGGTGATACTGCAGCTGGGACTCCTGAGCCCTTATGGGCAGTGTTTTAGCCACACCCAGAAGTGCAGCCAGAACTTGGCAATCAAGCACCTGGAGCACTTCCGGGTGGACTATAAAGGAGCCAGCAGCCACCACTCGAGGAGCCTGAATTGAAAGGAGGAGGACTATGCTTGCTGAGGAGTGGTGGTGCAAAGAAATACTGTGTGGGTTTTGTTTGGTGTGCTTGGGACTGTGCTGTGCTTGTGGGTCATGGGGAAGATGTGCCTAACAGGTGAAGAAAAATAAATGTTCTTGGTTCATTTTACACATGCCTCCAAGTGTCAGTCTGTGTTGGGTCGGCCTACAAAGCGCTACTTGTTACATCAGGACTAAACATTTTGAGCCCCAAAAATGGCATACTTGACCACCTCTACAAAAGGCATTAATGAAAACAGTCAGGTTTGTTATGCTGCAGTATTATAATATTTTATGGCACATCAGGAGTTATATCAATTTTATGATCTTCCCTTACACACCATGAACAGGAGGTGCAAACAGCAATTTGGTATTGGAACATACAAAAGTGGTGAATCAGAAGGCCTCTATAATGTCATTATAAAGTAGAGGAAAGCACTGTGTGGTTCAGGGTGCACATATTTCACATGAGCCTTCAAAGACCCCAGGAATTGTAATTTTACCTAGGGGCCCAAAATCTTTAACATGTTATTGATGTTCAGATTCTAAGACTCTGTTGGTTTAGTTTTCATGAGGGCCCCACTGGACCTGGGCCTAGCAGGCCCATTCAGGGATCCATGCTTCACTCTTGTACATTCTGCAGTTAGCGATAGAGTTAATAGTCTTATATGCCTTATATATAGTGGCTTATTTGTCAGTCCCAACCAGTTTAATCAATTCTTTGTATTGTGTATGTTTTACTGTGACATTTTCAAATAGATTTGTGGTACTGCTACATTTTGTGGCAGCAGTATACTAGTATGAACCTCATGAGAGTTTCTCGTTACAACAATCTCTTCAGTATCAAAATACCTGTGGTCAAGTTTGACATTACAATGTCAAAAATACAGCTAGAGAAGACCACTCCAAAGATAGTACATGAAAGTGATTAGTACTGGTTGTGCTAGTTAGGAATTTAGTCAATAGAGGGAATACAATTACAAATAATCTCACAACAAATAAATTAAAGCAATTTAAAATTAAAAATTTAAAACTACTAGTACCACCTTATACATATAGTTCTGTGCACTGAAATCTTTTGCTTATGCACTGTCATTCACCTGCAGCTCCAAAATGATACCCAGTGAAGGCATGTGGCCCTATCTGCAATGCCCACATGAGGCTCCGCCCCTTCCTGTCAGGAGGCCTTAAATGAGACTTGCCCAGAGAATGACATCTAATTTGGACTCTAACTTGCTTGATAATGGAGCTCTGGCAGCCAAATTAAGACATTCTTTTGTTGTGCTGGGTCCAGCTTTAGCCAAGGAGTTAAACAGAGCTGACCCAGGTTGGTTCACCAGACATTTTTGTGGACCCCTCATCTCCTTCGGACCATGATAAGTAGCATAGTTGTCAGCATTCTGCTGGTACCGTGGATGTCTGACCTGGTGGATGTAATAAAGATGATGCAACAGCTTGCTGAGTAAGTAACGCAGCTGCACATGCAAATTGCTGCACAATAAATGGAATTGGCAGAGGCCAAGGCACGCCATGAGGCAAATGAAACACATTCCTTAGGCTGTGCACAAGGCCCAGCTCAAGTATTTATTCCCATCTGTCTTCACAACGATGTGGAAGCTTATCTGTTATATTGGAGCAAATGGCAGTGCAACAGTGCCTGTCGCACCACAAATGGGCTCATATTCTGTCTCCGTTCCTCACAGGTGAAGCACAGTGCACTTATTATGATGCCTTATGACAAGCGCCCTGTAGATTATTATCCCAAGTGGTAGATACTGGCCAGGTATGTGCTCATAGACAATTGTCAGGCGAGTGCTACAGGGTCTAGTGCTTTGACCCAGCCCAGGCACAAACTTTGAGAAAGCTGGTGTGCTGGTTCTGAATCTGGTGTGATGTAGTTGAGATGATGGCCTGCAATTTTTTGATTCACATGCTCCCGACCACCTAGCCCACCCGGTGAGAAGAAGGACCTGGGCTAAGAAAACTCTTGTTGAAATTATTAAGCATTACAGTCAGAGCGGCCTGAAGACAAAAGATGCACCAGGACGGCTAAAACCACAAATTGGCTCCCAAAGATGCATTCTATGATGTGTGAAATCGGGATATATTGTTACCAAATGCCCCAGACTGGAGAACGCAATTGACAGCAGGTGGGCCCATGGAGACAGGTACTATACTGTAGCCATGCCTAAACCTCTCACAAATTGTGCAGCTAAATAGAACAGGCATGCCTATGCTGACCCTGTACGATATCAGCAGCAATATCACCATTGTTGTGAACCGAAATGTCTAGTTGCAACAATATGACTATAGAAAGTCTAGTCTGGCCTGTATCCATGATGTTTCCTGGGAATACCTCACTACGGTCTGCTAGGTATGCTCAGCCAGGCTGCTGTGTACACTTAGGGTGTGTGGTGCCCAGTGCAATGGCACTGTTGCACTGTTCAGACTCCGCACCTTGAGCAGTAACTGAATGACCAGGGAAGGGAAAATAGAGAAACAGACAATGACAACTGTTCCAAAAACAGAATTCTGGTTTATTCCAGATGTGCCAGTAACTATTTACAGTAATGTCTTGCAAATTTACTCTGTGTTTATTGTTCGCAGTTGAGATCTAGACAGGTGACCTTAAGACAGACTGGATGAGAAAATAGTAATTTGCCATCCGCACCATTTCAGTGTCCTCTTCTGAATACGGATAGGGCTTCCCAATCAATATTTGTAAAGTTAAAATCACCCATGACCACTTTCTCTTTGTTGCACATATGACTTATTTGATTAAAAATATGCTATTAACTAACATATCAGAACTTGGCAGCCTATAGCAAACTCCATTAACCAGATCTCTGGCTTTCTTCCTTATTAGCTTAACCCAAAGTGATTCTGACATGTTTCCTCCTTCCATCTTGAAAATATGGGCCTGAATATTACTTTTACATCCACAACTCCTCCATTCCTTTCTTGTCTCTCTCTTCTGAAACGTGTAGCCACTGGTATTGTATTAGTCTACATCACTCTCATTTAGCTATGACTCTGTAACTCCTACATTATCATAGTCCCAAGTCAATACTGTTGTCTCTAGGTTCTGCATTTTATTTCTAATGCTTCTTGCATTAAGAAGTAAACATTTTAAATAAGGAAGGTTACTTTTGTGTATTTGTTTCAGTTTTCTTTAGGTTGGGATGAATGTTGTTTTGTGTCTTTCTCAGTCCCCCAACCCCCACAATCTAGCCGGGTTGTCTTAAAAGGGGTGTGCCCTGAGAATGAGAATGGAGCTTTGGTATGACTTATTTCCATAACTTCTTTTGTATAATAAGGGTATTTTGTTTTGTTGTGCTGTGTACACATTGTTTTATGTTTTATTTTTGCTGTGCAATTAAACAGGGTTGGATTACCAAACATTTTATGGACATCTTGCCTCCTTCGGACTGTGACAGCAGTATTTTAATTCTATTAATGAGTGAGAGCTTGTCACATTCCATTTTATTTTAAGGTTTGCTTATTGTGAACTGAAATTATGACTGGATGATAAATCTATGCTAGTAGTGAATATGGTTCAGGCTAAATTATGCAAGGACTGTAATATGTTTGTGATTAAAGTATAATTATAACAATTTTAAAATACAGAAAGTATCTTAAAATCTCAGTAAATTATGTTACTTAAAGTAAGGACCTGTTCTGGATGGGATATGAATTTATCCCTTGGGACAATGCAAATCAGCCATACATACATGTGCCTTGTATGTGGGAAGAAATTATGCAAGCAAGTTATGGAAGAGCAACAATTCTTGGAGTTCTGAAGCAACAGTAGCAGTGACCATTGTAACTAAATTTGGTAGTCGAATAACTCAGGCTATACTAAAACTACTTGGGTAAAGATCTCATTATCAAGATTTAATTTTAAATATAAGGGTTTGCAACTCGGTGTGGGTTTGCAGGTATGCCACAAAAATATTTTATCAAATTCTACCTTTTAATGTATAGATTTCCCAAATATATTTATTTGGAAAGCAATCTTTCACGGCTGTTGTAAGAATATTCAATACCTTTAAAATTACTATTTTACAATTGTACTTAATTTTCTCCTTATGAAGTAATATATTTTTCCTTATGTACATTTTGTTAAGCTCATGTGCATATTACAGTCATATTGAAAATTTTGGGAACTCCTCTTAATTCTTTAGATTTTTGTTCATCATTGGCTGAGCTGTCAAAGTAGCAACTTCCTTTTAATATACGACATGCCTTATGGAAACAGTAGCATTTCAGCAGTGACATTAAGTTTATTGGATTAACAGAAAATATGCAATATGCATCACAACAAAATTAGACAGGTGCATAAATTTGGGCACCCCAACAGAGATATGATATCAATACTTAGTTGAGCCTCCTTTTGCAAATATAACAGCCTCTAGACACCTCCTATAGCCTTTGATGAGTGTCTGGATTCTGGATGGAGGTTATTTTGACCATTCTTCCATACAAAATCTCTCCAGTTCAGTTAAATTTGATGGCTGCCGAGCATGGACAGCCTGCTTCAAATCATCCCATAGATTTTCGATGATATTCAAGTCAGGGGTCTATGATGGCCATTCCAGAACATTGTACTTCTCCCTCTGCATGAATGCCTTTGTAGATTTCGAACTGTGTTTTGGGTCATTGTCTTGTTGGAATATCCAACCCCTGCGTAACTTCAACTTTGTGACTGATGCTTGAACATTATCCTGAAGAATTTGTTGATATTGGGTTGAATTCATCCGACCCTCGACTTTAACAAGGGCCCCAGTCCCTGAACTAGCCACACAGCCCCACAGCATGATGGAACCTCCACCAAATTTGACAGTAGGTAGCAGGTGTTTTTCTTGGAATGCAGTGTTCTTCTTCCGCCATGCAAAGCGCTTTTTGTTATGACCAAATAACTCAATTTTGTCTCATCAGTCCAAAGCACTTTGTTCCAAAATGAATCTGGCTTGTCTAAATGAGCATTTGCATACAACAAGTGACTCTGTTTGTGGCGTGAGTGCAGAAAGGGCTTCTTTCTCATCACCCTGCCATACAGATGTTCTTTGTGCAAATTGTGCTGAATTGTAGAACGATGTACAGATACACCATCTGCAGCAAGATGTTCTTGCAGGTCTTTGGAGGTGATCTGTGGGTTGTCTGTAACCATTCTCACAATCCTGCATATGCCGCTCCTGTATTTTTCTTGGCCTGCCAGACCTGGGTTTAACAGCAACTGTGCCTGTGGCCTTCCATTTCCTGATTACATTCCTTACAGTTGAAACTGACAGTTTAAACCTCTGAGAGCTTTTGTAGCCTTCCCCTAAACCATGATACTGAACAATCTTTGTTTTCAGATCTTTTGAGAGTTGCTTTGAGGATCCCATGCTGTCACTCTTCAGAGGAGAGTCAAAGGGAAGCACAACTTGCAATTGACCACCTTAAATACCTTTTACCACTCATGATTGGACACACCTGTCTATGAAGTTCAAGGCTTAACGAGCTAATCCAACCAATTTGGTGTTGCAAGTAATCAGTATTGAGCAGTTACATGCATTCAAATCAGCAAAATTACAAGGGTACCCAAATTTTGCACAGCCAGTTTTTCACATTTGATTTAATTTCATACAACTAAATACTGCTTCACTAAAAATCTTTGTTCAGAAAACACCCCAGTACTCAGATGTTCCTAGGAAATGAAAGACATACCACTGTTATCTTTTTGTTGAAAACAGAGTAAATTATTATGCAGGCTGAGAGGGGTTCCCAAACTTTTCATATGACTGTATATTAGCTTACCTGTTGCAGATGTTCTTGACTGGATCATGGAGCTGTGGAATTTGACTGTTCAGTTGGACCACACAACTACGCACTAAGAGTCAAAGCTGGTGCTCAGTGCATTTTGTTTAAAATGGTCTTTACTCGCATAAAGTATGTTAAATTGAAAGCTAAATACAAACTTAGCATATTCCTGTGCTAAAATGAAAACAGAAATTCCAGAAATTGACTTGTTTAGTGAATTTGTATTCAGTTTCACTCCTCTTCATTTGATGGACCAACCACTGCCACACCGTGGCTTTGTTAAGACATGCAGTCTTCATTTCTTTTAAATGTTTATGATGGGCTGACTGTCTAAATCTTAAAAGTAAATTTGGTGACACAAACAAATAAGAAAGAATGCTCAAGGATAATTTTAAATTAGATCAGAGGTGGGTATACCTACGGCTAAGGCAGCCACCTAACTTTTAAAAGAAGACATTTCAGTAGAAAAATGAGGACTGTGTATGACACCTTCCCTGTGATAACGCAATTCACCTTTATTTTTCTCTTATAGTCTTTAGGAAACATCCGTTGGCTTAGGCTACAGTTCACGGTCATCTAAAAGAAAATGTGTTATGTTCTCTGACATACTAATAATAATTTATAGTCAAGGGTGGGGTGGAACTGTCTTTCAGTCCTGGAGTGAAATGATGCAGAACGGCCCACCTCACTCGGAGGAAAGGGGTGGAGGGGGGCATTATTATTAGGCATCATAGTAACAGGCAAAAATTAAAAGATATGCAGCTCCTAAATCAGCTGTTTCCTGCTCTTTTCAGTACACTCATGTAGATGCTGGAACAACACGTTTCCATGGTCAAGAGTATGATTGTGTAAGTAGCTTCAGCTGTATACCCTTAAAAGTTAGCTCCACACTATCCAATCAGTTTTACTACATCCACAACACACTCTGTCTTTGGAAACAGTGTATGTAAGAGCAGAAAAACAGATTAAGATATTTGGTCTGGGGACATGCAAACTAATGAGAGCTTGTAGCAGCCTTCTCTACACTCCTTTTATCTTACCTGAGTATGTAATTTTTATACACCTCAGCTGTTATTGCTTTTGTCATGTACCCAGAAGTACAACCCTTGGCATGGATCCTGCAGTTAAACTAACTAACTGACTGACTAACTCCCTCCCCACAGAACATGCACCATCTTTAATAAGAAATAAATTAAGGAATTAGCAGGATTACTATGTATCATGGCTAATTATAACTTTGCAATATAATATATGATGCCTGTATAGCTAATGTATAATATTGCATATCCTTCTATAGGTAATTTCTTCATAACCTGCAGTTATAATAATATTTCACACTGGTCATGTAATTTTCTGTAATATGTAAAAATACCACCAAACCTCTGTGCTGTCATCACAACACAGCACCACAATGCTGCACATACTTGTTGCTGCCCTTTCCTTACTACCTCCTGCCCTTTCCTTAATTACCATCACTGCACTGATTCTCTATGGCTGCTAGTTGGAGCACGGCGGACTCAGATGGGCAGCGTATTGTTCTCCGTGGTAATTCATATCATGTAGCATTTCAGTGGCTTAATATTTGCATTGCAAATTCACTAAAACTTTCCCTTTCTTAATTGGCTACACAAAGCCTAAAAGTAAAACCTGGACTACTTACTTAAAGCTATGTAGCAGTGGTAAGTTACAACTACTCTCTGTGGATGCAAACTTATTCAGAGAACTGAAGTTAATAGTGTTGCCATGTGAAGCACTGCACATCAATGTGTTTTCAGTATGACAGACTTTAAGGACAATTGCATTTGCTACTGTAGCTAGCTGGCTGCTTTGCTGTCACCTTGAGCCAATGTTGTGTTGTAAAATTAATGGCTGCCCCTTTCCTCACCTATTCTAAATAAAGCATCCTTCTCAAGCACCATTTCTTTTCTTTTTTTTTGCGTAATCCTCACCTTCTTAACACCAACTTTCTTTTTCTTTTATCTTTCGTGTCCATTGGAAAACGGCTAAATGCAGTGAGTGGGTCAAGAAATGGATGGATGGCTGTAAAGTGCCAATTTCACACATGCACGGCTGTAACATTTGGGGAGAGGTCATCTTTCTACAGATTTACTAAATACATTTATTTGTGAGAATTTGAAAGGTGTGCATGGCAGTTCAACTAGCCGAAATGTCACCAACCCCTTGGAAATTCTTCCTTTATTCTTTATGGCCACTCGCCTATGCCTACTCCTACTCTGGTAGTAGTCATTCTCAAGCCCATTTAGTTCAGTTCAGAGCAGCAGTGAGCAAGAGCCTATCAGCACTGGGTACATTGCAGAAAAAAGGCATGGACAGGGCACCAGTTTCTCACAGGGTCCACTCACCTGCATTGGGACTATTTAACCAAACCTGCATGTCTTTGAGAAAATAGGAGGATAACTGGAGTACTCAGAAGAACATCACTGAGATACATGGAGAACATGTAAACTCCATGCAGACAATCAGGTGCTGGATTTTAACTTGGTATGCTGGATCTATAAAGTGCAAGTACTAATCATTGCGCACTACTGTGCCACCAAAGCTACATAAATTTCAGTTAAATATCTCCAATATCTTAAATTAACTACATTCACACTTATGTTCTTATGACTGGCCAACTGGCTCCAACAGGAAAACTATGATATGGATGAAAAAATATAAAAATAAATATTTTTCTTGCATATTTTGTTTTATATGATGTCTATTATTTTGTACAATCTTACAAATAGTGGTTCTTTAGTGGCATTTTATGGTTCTTTATTGTGTTGTGTGGCTCCTTGTAGAATCATTGCCTGACAAAGCACCATTCTGTTGTGGGTTCTTTGCATATGAAGCTAGTTCTTTGTGCTATGAAAAACTTTCTAGTATGTGGAAAAAAACCTGAAATCTTTTGTGTATGATAGGCTACCCAGCAGGATACTTTCAGATTAAGATAATCTAGATTTAGTCTGTGTTACTGTATGTAAGAATAGCCATTTTAAGATCATGATGCAGTGGTATTTCACAAAACTGTTCATGGTTATTTACTGTATGGAGCTTGTTACAGATCTAAATAAATAGCAGTTTTTCTGGAATCTTAATGTGGATGAGTCTTTGGGAAACAAAAATTATTCTTCCATGGCATCGCCTGAAGAACCACTCTGGTACCTTTATTTTTAAACGTTTGTGACTCTACTGATGCAATTTTTCCATTGTAAGTCTGGCTTTTTGGTTAAATATGAGTAGAAATCTCTACGTGCAAAATAAAACATTATTTATTTAAAGTTAAAATAGAAGAAATAAATTATTCTAATCAAAATTTTATAATCTACTGTAAATGTCAAAAACAATAAGTAATGACATTAAAAATTGCCTGAAATATTAACATCAAAGTCCTCTGTAATTTTGGGGTTTTGACCCCAACCCGCCCCCATTCTACTCACAAAGTCTGAAATCCCACCTTGTGTTAAATTTAAGTGGGATCCCCAATTCAAAAATTAATTCCAAGACCTGAATATATATTACAAGCAATTTGCATCAATTCCTTACACTTGTGTTGAGGCCACAGATTTAGTCATTTCTTCAGGAATTTGAGTCTCTGGCTCAACATCATATCCATGTGTGTTGAAGATCATGGTCAAATCATTCTGGTAATAAGAGAAACATATGTTAAGCAGTATTACTGAGAATTATAATAGCCCAGACTTTTAGCTCTTCATTTTGACTAAAAGATTGCTGGAAGAATATAATCTGTTCTCGCAATATTAAGCACAAGTGAATATCGTGAGCTTACATTCATCCTTCATCTTTCAGATCATTTTTGGGGATTTTAGGTTAGGGATAATTTTCCTCAACTTGACTTGTTGCACTCATGAATTCACCTGGAGGAGTAGAGGACTGTTGATGAGGATCCGAATTTCTGGCATGTAGTACTCAGCTAATCACAACCATAATTCTCATTGATAAAAGCAAATGGAAAGTGAATGAGTGGATGGAATGAGAGAATGGTCTTATTATTTGAATGCAGTGAGACAATTATACATCTAAATAATCCAGGTGTTTCATGTCCAATTGTACTTTATGTTGCAATCATCTTCTTAACACCCTTATGTAAAATATGGCACAGACAATGTTGTGTTGTTCAAGTATGTCAAATATGTCTCCTTTACATAAGTGAAACCTTTTTCCATTGTGAGGCTATTCATTACAGTAGCTCTGAAATGCAAAGCGAAAAACAATTTAAATCAGGCAAAAACAAATCAGAAAACACAAAAACAAATTGTAAACACAAATGCAAAAGCAAATCAGAAAATGCAAAAACAAACAAGAAAAATGTAAAACAAATTGAATATGCAAAAACAAATCAAAAACAGAAAAACAAATTGTCAACAGAAAAACAAATCTGAAGTGCAAAAAATTAGAATACTCAAAAAAAATAATTAAATAGATAAAAGGGTCCGTGTACTTTTGGTATTTGAAATTTCATTTTAGAACAAAAACAAAAATACAAAATGAAAGGAATTTTCAGATTTTGATTTTGATTAAAGAATAAAATGAGGGAAAAGGAGGTATTTTTAGTTCTGTGGTAACAAATAGCAGTCACAAATTTAAAATTACACATACTTTTCTGGATTTATTTGTGATTCAAATAATGAAAGTGTTATAGCTCAAAACAACAAAACAGACGATTTTCGTTGTCTGAAACTGGAGGTACTTCTTCTGTGCGATTTTTGACAACATGTGCGAACAGTCCTCCTCACAACACATCGACCGACGGCCTTGAAGTTACACTGCATGGCATCAGCAGAGGATGGACCATTACGTTGTTTTTCAGAACAGTAAAAGAGTGACACTCTGGGACGAAGACATGACTGCAGAAAAACTGAGTCGCATCTTTCCGGTAAAAATACAAGCTTTGCAAACTTTGCTTCATTGATGTAGCAGTAGTTTTATGAATGTTATTGTTGTTACTTACTGCGAAACAGCTAACATTTGGTGATTTCATTTACTAACACTAAGTCTGGCAATTTTATAGTGCTAACATTTTGAATGGTTGCTCATTGACAAATGTAACACATGTTAGGAAAACTTTCTGTAAATCACGTTGCTCTCCTAACGTGTTACACTTGTGCGCATTGTTAATACTCGAAACGTTTACTAGCGATAGCACTCTGAAAATTGCCTGACTTAGTGTTAGTAAATGAATGCGTCTGTTTTGTTGTTTTTGAGCTATAACACTTTCATTATTTAAATCACAAATAAATCCAGAAAAGTATGTGTAATTTTAAATGTATGACTGCTATTTGTTACCTCAGAATTAAAAATACCTTATTTTCCTCATTTTATTCTCTAATCAAAAATCAAAATCTGAAAATTCCTTTCATTTTCGTTTTTCGTTTTGCTTCTAAAATGAAATTTAAGATACCAAAAAGTACACGGACCTAAAAGAAATCAGAAAATGCAAAAACAAACTGAATACACAAAAGCAAATTAGAAAACACAAAAATAAATTGGAAATGCAAAAAGTAATCAGAAACAACAAATGCAAATGGAACAGCACACAGACTAAACAATGACTATGCAAACAAATTGGGAAGCACGACCACACAACCTAAATCGAAACAGAAAAACAGGGAACACTACATGTAATGTTATTATTCAATCACAGCTTTTCTAGAATGGTGTGATGGAAGCAAGAATGCTGAAAGGTAAAAGAAATCTTTTATCTTATTTCAGTATTTTTATATACTTTCATAGAAAATATAATGTTTGTTGTTCATTTAGAGCAAGTTGAACATGTCCATTTTGAAAAATACCAGTCAACAGTGAGCACAACGATTTAACTTTTTAAGTACAGTAGTGCTCTTCAACTAAACATTGATGTAAGGATGTAAAAGCAATATTTGCATATCTGGAAGTTCTGAGAATTTTACAATCTCCTTAATTTTTGGCATACATTTCTCTGTCATTGTCATTCTTGCATTCTGTATCATGGAGTCTGTCTTGCGTGTTGTTGAGCTATAGTATTAGCCAGCTGCTCAATGGCTGTATATCCAGGGCTACCTCGTATCATTCTACATCATTGAACTGCCTCCTGTATTTGGCTTGATGCTCAGATGATGCCTCTGCTGGGAGTTCTTTATCACACCATCACAGTGTGTAGCACTGTATTCTTCGGTCATAAGGATCATTTGTGTTTGTCGCACATGCATTCTATATCCCATACTTGATGCTCAGCAGATGGTGCTTCTATTTTATTTTGTCTTTCTATCCATGGCCACAGCATGTCGCTTCATGCACAACAGATATCACCAATGTTCTTTTCCTTTCTGCCATGTCTTGAGCAGTTTGCTATAAGAAACACGCGAACCCCAATAACTTTGCAGAAGTTACTACTACCCACATGTTTTGCTTTACCAGTGTGTATCGGGCCATAAGCTTTCGATTAAGACCAAGATCAATGGATTGTGAGTACTGTATATATTTGTGGATAAGTTCTCCCTCGGATAAGTTGGGACTTGATGTTACCGTATAATTTCTGGTATTTTATAATGTTGGTCGATAAGTCAAATGTGGAAAACTCATGCTGTTGGTCCAAGAGATTATGATACGCTAATGCCCACCTGAGAGAGTGACCACGGAGTACATTGCCTTTTTCTTCTATGTGGGTGCAACAATGCGCTGTATCAGTGCGTGCTCTAACTTCTGTCTCTCTCTCTCTATTATGCCTATGTGACCACATGGTAATACCCGAACTATTCCAAAGCAACATTTGCACTGATTTGTGTTTTTGTATCTCACACCCTCATACACCTTTACCATAAGAGCATCCCTTATCTGCGATGGAGTGTTTGATCAGAAGAAAATATGAAGCTGGTTTAAAAAATTAAACATCGTTGAAGTAGCAAAAGAAATTGGTAACTGCACTGCTGCAACAAAATTTGATGCATCTGAGAAACTGATGAGATTGGAGGAGGCAAGAAGATGTAAAAAAATGTAAGTGTTGCATTTTGAATGGGTATAAGTCAGCGCCTGATTTAAAACTAAACTTATACGTGAGTATATATGGTAATTAAGTGGCAGAAGGACACAATTTTAGCGATAGATAGATAGACAGATGGATAGATAGACAGACAGATAAACCCCTTACCAGATTTTTCAAAGAAGATGCTTCATATTTATTTTTAGGTTTTCTTTTCAAGGGATAAAACTGTTTCCATTTCAAACAGTTTCATTGCATCTATGCTTGTCTTTGGCTTAAAGCAGCACCCCTGACAGAACAAAACAAATAGTTTGAATTATTGTTTGAAATATTATAATGCTAGAAATATTCAAATATGAAATTTGTAGTGTAAAGTGTATAAAATATGCAGAGCCCACATTCCAATAGCAAATACACTTCAGAGGCAAGTGCAGAATTCAAAATACAGCAATTATTTTTGTAATTGTTTCCATATGCATAACTATTAATAATAAAGTGAAAACATACCCATCTTCACACCCATTCAAAGCAGTTCTCCACTCAAACATCCCTAAATACAGATAGTCCAATCCTCTCCAATTTTATGCCATTTCTGGAATTATGACTACGCTGACATTATTTAAGTATCAGATCATATCAGGTAAGATAAGATAATCTTTTTGTCACTGCTCACAAAGTTGAGAAATTTTGTTTGACAGCATTCTAGCCACTAACGCGAAAATGCCACAATACTCAATACACGCCCACACAAACATAAAAAGACACAATAATAATAACAGGTGTTATAAATAGACACTATTGTAAATATAGGCAAGTATATAAATAGGGGAGGACTTTAAATTTAGACATCGAGATCTCTGCAGCCTACTGTATACATGGATCAATGCCTCCAAACCAAAAAGCCTAACTGTCCATTTCAAGAAACTACAGGTCAAACAAAATCTCATGTCCCATCTCAGATAAAAGACAAGATTATTTTTAAAATAGCCGCATTTGTATTTTCCCAGACTTCTCACCCGCTACAGCTGCTAAACATGCATTCTACAGCATTAAACAGTGTCTACGTAGAGTTGAAATCAGATACAGCGCCTTGTGCCCTGCCAAACTGAAAGTGGTTATTTTGAATTCTCCAGTCAAAGCAGATAAAGAGCTGAGAAGACTGATCCTGACTTTCTTTTGAAACACACGATTATGAGTCACACTGTGTTCTGGCAAGGCAAAGAAGATTCTACTTGAAGCTTGTATTTTGGACCATTTGTAAAGTGAAATTTGCCATAAGTATATATATATATATATATATATATATATATATATATATAAATATTATATATATATATATTTTTACCTTATTTTATATTTAATTTCTTTTTGACCATCCATTTCCCTTTTACCTTTTTTTTAAATTAAACTGTACTTACTATATTGATATTTCTTTCATTAATTATATGCACATTTCAGCCACTTATGGCTACATCTTGGCCAACTGGTTAATGAAAAAGTAAACAGTTATTGTTTAAGCTTCAGTTACCATATTGAAATTTCTTTCAATAATAATTTGCACACTTTGCCTACCAAAAAGTAAAAAGCTATGGTCTTTTGTTAAACTTTATTTAAGTAACCAGCGTTTTACAGTGTTTATTACAGTTTTTTTTTCTTTAACATCATAACCTTGGTCTATTATATTTGGATGATTTAAGATTATATAATTAGTCTATTGTATTTAAACTGTATCTTCACAGGATATGTCAGTTTTAACCTTCTTCACACGGCTGCTGGGGGATTATTTTGCTCAAGATATGCTCCTTCTCTTGGCATGTCAGAGGACTGGAACTTTGCAAAGTGTGGCTTGGGAGTGCAGGGGCTGGTTTAGTGGGTGGGAAGGAAGAGAGCAATGCTATTTCTGTTTTATCTTTTACCTTATAACCTAATAACCGTTAGTAACAACATAAAATACACTTCACAGCTGTATCACTTACATATAATATGAAATCTATGTGAAAGTTATTGTATGTACAATGTACTACCTTAAACTAAGACTACAAAATGTCAACAAAAGTTCAGAAGAAGTAATTCCATGACCATATAGTGAACTTTGTGAGCTGGAATGTCAAGGGTCTCAATCAAAAATTAAAGAGAATGAAAGTAGTCTTGCACTTAACAAGTCTAAATGCCAAGACAATATTTTTACAGGAGACTCACTTATTAATAAGTAAGGACCAGTTTTTGCAAAGAGAGGCCAAATTTTTCACTCCAGCTAGACAAAGAAAACCAGGGCTAGGAGACTCTTAATACACAGAACTATCCCATTTGTAGTGTCAGATGCAATATCTGATATGTCATGGTGACAGGCAAATTTATCTAATACTAAAATAATTTTGATTAATATCTATACACCTAACATGGATCATAGAGCTTTCTTCCAAAATGTATTTGCATATATCCCTAATGTGAAGACTTTAATTGCATTTTAAATCCAGATCTGGACAGATCCTCAGATACAACAGCGATAACATCTAATACTACAAAGATAATTACACAGTTTGTAATGGATCATAACTTATCTGACCAATGGAGGTTCTTAAATTCTAACCTAAGAGCATATGCCTTCTTCTAATAATAATTAATAATAATTTTTGCATTTATAGAGCGCTTTTCTCACTACTCAAAGTGCTCAGAAATTGCAGGTTAAGGGCCTTGCCCAAGTGCCCAACAGAGCAGAGTCTGTTTTGGCATTTACAGGATTCGAACCGCAATCTTCTGATTGCCAGTGCAGATCCCTAGCCTCAGAGCCACCACTCTGCCTAATAAATCAGGGTATAGCCGAATGCAGTGCCACTACCACAAATTATGCACTTGAGTTTCCCGATTTGGGGAAATCGAGGGGTCAGCACGCCCAGAGTGCAATGGATGAGCCTCGCCTGGGAGAACCACCTTAGTGATCATGGTATCTCCCCTGCCAGGTAAGTATGTTCTCACCCATACATCATTATTCTCCAGAATTGATTATTTCCTCATAGACAATAATTTTTGCCCAATAGCAAATCTTGTAAGTGCAACTATATTGTTATCTCTGATCATACCCCTCTGATCATGGAGCTTAAATCACTGCATCCTACACACTCATCTTGTAGCTGACGTCTTAACCCCTGTCATTAGCTGATGAGAACTATACATAATTCATTTTCAAACAAACTGATTATTTTATTGAGACAAATGCATCCTCAGAGGTCTTAGCAGGTATATCCTAGGAAACTCTGAAGGCATTTTAAGAAGACAGATTATTTCATATCTCTCTCACAAAAATAAACTGGAAACCAAGAAGGCATCTGAGTTAATCAGCAAAATTACCAGACCAGATCTAGAATACTCCAGGTATCCAAATGAGGCACTCTATATGAAAAGACAGGTTTTGCAATCACAATTTAACCTCTTGACTACTAAAGAAACTGAATAACTTATCTTTAAATCGCAACATCATTATTATGAACACGGAGAAAAGGCTAATAAGATCTTAGCCCAACAAAGCCACAAGCAGGAAGTCCGTAATGCAATAACAGCAATTAACAACACAGATGGAGATAAAATTATTGACCATAAAAATATAACTAACACATTTTGAGAGTACTATAAATCCTTATATTCTACTCAGTTTAAAAAGATAGTACACAATCTAATGACTTTCTTGATCTATTACAGATACCACAACTGGATACTCAGTGCTGTTGAACTGGATAAACCTCTGACACTTTCAGAATTACAAGACGCTATACACTCACTTCAAAGTGGGAAAGCAGCCGTCCCGAATGACTACCCAGTGGAATTTTATAAAAAATCTCAAATAAGTTACTTCCACTATTATTAGCAACATTTATAGAAGCTAAAGACAAAAAAATTCTACCTCAATCTTTGAGCCAAGCATTAATTACCATCTTTCCTAAGAAAGAACAAGGACCTACTATATTGTGCATTACACGGACCGATCTCTCTTCTGAATAACAATGTTAAGATACTCTCCAGAGTTGTGGCCAGAGGGACTGAGAAAGTGCTTCCTTCTGTAATATCACAAGACCAAACAGGATTTATTAAAAGCACACACTTAACTTTTAACCTTCAAAGTTTGTTTAATATAATATATATACCCATTATATCTAACACTCCAGCGATCTTATTATCTTTAGATACAGAAAAGCATTTGATATGGTTAAATGGGACTATCTGTTCAACACATCACACATATTTGGGTTCAGCCCAAACATGTGCTTGGATCAAACTACTTTATACTAGTCCAGAAGCCTCAGGTCGTATTAACAACATTATTTCAGTTATGGTGAAAATGCAAGTCGTAGCCCATTGCCAGAGTGTCATATGGAAGTATTAGGGTACAGAGAAAACAAAAAAATTAGTGGCACAGTGAAGAAAAAAAAAGGTCAAATGCAGACTTTAATCTCGACATATCCACTTTAATTTTGTAGTTTGTTTTGTCATTAAAGTAGAATGTTGTAAAGTTCAACTTAAAATCATTGTTTAATTTACTAGAGTTTTTCAAATCCCATCATAAACAAAGTAACATGTGTTCCCCGACCCAGTCATTAATCACTACGTGCTTCTTAAACAAGCTTTTCTTTGTAGACAGGAGTGCGCAGGCAGTGATCACAACATAGAATACATTACATTCATGATATTACAGCTCTCTGAACATTTTAGAATAGCACAATGTATACTTGATACCACTTTCATGATGAAATGAATTAAAGCATATAATAAAAATGTGGGGGCATGGTGGCACAGCAGTGGTAGCAATGATTGTTTCCTTTCTTATTCGCTCATCTTATGACAAATTGCTATGGAATACATCCCTCCCTGCAATCCATCTTATAATCTTGCTTTCATGTAATGCTGTACACAAGCAAATGAAAATAAACTGCATAAACATGTATAAACTATGAGAGATGGCTTCAGTAAACCGTTCCCAAGCCAAGCAAAATGAAGGAGGACATGTACTGACATCATCTTTGCAATCAAGAGTGAAGCAGCTGGAGTTGCTCAGAGTTTTTGTGTTTTCTGTGGTGTGACAGTTAATGAAAAATACGTTTTGCCCTGGAATCCTGTGGAATTTGTAAAGTATTTTTCCCTTAAGAAGGTTTTTTTTGCTTTTTTTCTGCCCACACAGAAGCACAAGCAGCTGGGCTTTGGCGTGCGCTTGGAGAAATTACTTGTTAAGTGTACTTGTTTTTTCGTTATTTGTATTTGAACTAGAGTTGACAAGGCAGGGCAGAAAGCAACAGTAGCTTTACTGGCATCTGTAAATACAGAAGTAAGTAAATAACCAGTGTCATAGCAATAAATAGTTAATAAGTAACAATTCATCTTTTTCCATATTTTTCTGTCCTCTGCATCTTGTTCTGTTACACCCACCTCCTTCATGTCCTTTCTCACCACATCTATAAACCTTCTTAGGCCTTCCTCTTTTCCATCCTTAACATCCTCCCAATATACCCAGCATTTCTCCTCTGCACATGTTCAAACCAACGCAATCTGACCTCTCTAACTGTGTCTCCCAACTGTCCAACCTGAGCTGACCCTCTAATGTACTCATTCCTAATTCTGTCCATCCTCATCACACACAAAGCAAATCATAGCATCTTTAACTCTGCCACCTCCAGCTCAGTCTTCTGTTTTTGGTCAGTACCACCGTCCCCAACCCATATAACACAGCTGGTCTCACTACTGTCTTGTAGACCTTCCTTTTCACTCTTGCTGGTACCCATCTGTCACATATCACTCCTGATGCTCTTCTCCAACCACTCCACCCTGCCTGCACTCTTTTCTTCACCTCTCTTCACACTCCCCATTACTCTGTACTGTTGATCCCAAGTATTTGAACTCACCCACCTTTGCCAACTCTACTCCCAGCATCCTCACCATTCCTCTGATCTCCTACTCATTCACACATCACCTCTTCTGGGTCTCCTCAACTTGTTCCCTACTATTGCTACAGATCACAATGCCATCTGCAAGCATCATAGTCCATGGGACTCCTGTCTAATATTGAGCTGACCCTTGATGTAGTCTCACCTGTACCTTGAATGCATCCGTCACTTCTACTGCAGACTTCACCACTGTATCACCACTCGCATACACATCCTGTACCAGTTTTACATACTTTCTGCCACTACAGACTTCCTCATACAGTACCATATATGCTTTCTTCAGGTCCACAAGATGTAATGAAACTCCTTCTGGCCTCTCTAAACTTCTCCATCAACACCCTCAGAGCAAACATCACATCTGTGATGCTCTTTTCCCAGCAAGAAACCATACTGTTGCTCACTAATCATCACCTCACTTCTTAACCTAGCTTCCACTACTCTTTCCCATAATTTCATGCTGTGACTCAACAGTTTTATCCCTCTGTAGTTACTACAGTTCTGCACATCCCCTGCGTTTCCCTCTGCTTTACTTTAAAATATTAAAGCATTAACAGGAAATGTCAAAATATTAAAGCAATACTTACCAGTGACATTACTAATTCCATGTAAGATATAGTTTTCAGTGTCTCCAATGATGACTGAATCAACAACAATTTTGCAGTTATGAGTTTCTTTGCTGTTTCCACAGGATCACTTTTTGAGCTGAAGATAGTATCAAAACAAAAACAAGAAAAATGTTATTTATAATGAAACTGCAGCACTTCATGGCTTGTTTTCCAAAAGACTTAGCAGTAGATATTCTTTATCTATTGTTTCTATACTTTGTAAGTGCCATATGGGATTGTCTGGCTTTCTGTCCAGGAGGAAAGGTGGCCCCTTGCCAGGAATGGGGGCCAGAGTGGCAGGACAGCAATGGACTGGCATCCCAACCAGGTTGGCTATTGGTCCCTTGCCAGTATTAGAATTGCAGGTGGAGTTACCCTAACACACTAGACAGTAGCATCCATGTGTCGCTGCTGCTTTTTCAAGACTATGGGGCAGGCTGGGAATCTTAGTTCTGTGGGACAGCCCTGCTGGGTGTGGGAGCCGCCAGGGAGGTGCAGGGATGGACCATCCCTACTTTATGTCACTTCCACCTGACCCTCCAGACTTTCACCAAACAAGAATTTCCAGGGTCTGTCTTAACAAGAGCCCTCTGCCTCACCTCAGGTAGTTGGAGTCATGTGTGGAGGACAGACAAAGCTCACCTGGAGAAATGGAAGGAGAGAGAAAAAGAGAAGGGGAAGAATACTTGTGCTTATGTCACTTTTGAAGCCTTTTGTAAGGTATTTGTCTTAAGAAACCTTTTATTTTGAACCCAGGACCTATGTCTGTAAGGTTGTTTCTGGAGTTTGGGGTACTGCTATGCCTCCTACAGGTCACAACTTGTATTTACAAACCGTCTGTGAGGTCATAATTTGCAAATGATGTTGATGTTGTGAAATCTTATTTTACAGTCCATAAGGCTTACAAAGAAAGTTTATCACCCATTTTCATTGTGGAGCATCATAATTTATCACTTATAGTTGAAGTCAAAGATTACATACACTTAGGGTGAATTTTTAAAGCTCACTTCATTACCCCTCCACAGATTTTATATTAACTAACCATAAATTTGGCTTATCATTTAAGACATCTTTTGTTCTGCACAAAGTAGATATCTTAAACAATATGTCAAATGTATAGTTTTAGTGCAAAATAGGTGGAGGAGTTACAAAGTGAGTCGAAAGAAATCACCCTAAGTGTATGTAAACTCTGACATCAACTGTATAATAGAAACAAATAATGAACACTTGTAAAAAGGACAGTAAAACTTGAAGGAAAAATGAAACTTGTGGTTTTAAACAACATCAATAACTAGCCTTTAGCTTGCAAAATCAATAGCTAAGATGTAAAATACTGAGTGGGGCAATATGACACAGTTACTAAGAAAGATCAAAGCAAGTTACAGGATGCAAGGAGAAGAGCTTACAAATTGTGCACAGCTTCAAATAGTCAAACATTCTGTTAATAGACAACACACAGGATAGAATATAGTGCAAAAGTCTAATGACTTTGCCAACAGACCAGAATAAAAGCATACAAAACAATAAAAAAAAACATGATCAGTAGGATAAATGTCATATGTGCTGTGAGCCCTTATTTCTATAAATTTTCTTTTTATTAATTTTATTGTAATCATTCCATACAAATCGATCAATTTTACAAAAATAGGATTGAGAACTAGTCGACCCCACACCTAATAGAGAGAAGATGGCCAACGTGGTAAAATGTAAGGCTTGTAAACATACCTAAATTGATGAGTTTAATAGGCTAATAGAGATGAATGGAGAAGAAAATGAAACAGCGTAGATAATTGCTTTCTCGGTGCTTTAAGTGCTTATTCTAAAATATTATTGATTAGATCCTGCCATGTTTTGAAAAAAATCTGTACAGATCCTCTAACTGAGTATTTGATTTTTCCAATTTCAAATAGTATAAAACATCAGTTTCCCACTGACTTAAAATAGGAGAGTTTGGGTTCTTCAAGTTTAGCAAAATAAGTCTGCGTGCCAATAGAGTAGTGAATGCAATCACAGTTTGTTTGAGCAATATTTTTTCCGGCATGGACGAGGGTACAAGATGAGGAAAATCGGGCAGGTTCTGTTTAACAAAGTTCCTAATTTGAAGATAGTGAAAGAAATGTGTAGCTGGAAAGTTAAATTTGGAATGTAATTGTTCATAGGATGCAAGGATGTTGTCTATATAAAGATCTCTAAGCAAGTTAATCCCAATTTTTTCCAGGTATTAAAACTGCATATGTTTGCGACGGTTGAAAGAGGTGGTTCTCTTGCAAAGGTGCCACAGATAAAAACTTCTCCATCTTAAAATGCTTTCTACATTGGTTCCATATTCTGAGTGAGTGAAGCACAATTGCGTTATCAGTATATTGCCGATAACTTGCATTAATTGGGGCACAAGGATTATTTCTATAATTTTCTAATAATTGTTTACTATTTAAGATGGGTTAGTTGTACAGGAACAGATATGATTGCCTTTAAATATTGGAGTATCTGGAAAAAGGCAATGATATCCATAAAAACTGGTAAAGCTGTTGAGCTGAAAACGACCAGCACATGTCAATGGCACATGGAAATCCACAGAAACTTTTCATAGTTTGCTTGGTTGACTGAGTCAAGGGTGACTGGTACTTGATGATGCTGCTAAGCAGATTGTAGATGCATCTTATCCAGGGCCTCAAAATCAAGCAGCTACTGAGTTGGTAAGGTAGGATCAGCATCAAACATGTACAAAACAAATTTCTCAGTCCAATAAAGATAATGTTTAAAAGTTTTAGTAAAATTCAAAGCAAAACAGTTTAAAAACAGTTAAAAAATAAAAAAGTTACACATGCACAATGAAAGGAAAAAAGGAAAAATGTTTTTCCTACAAACTTAGTCTTTTCTTGTTAAACTTCAGTTGATTTCTATACTTAAAGGTTGTGATATTTCTCTACAGCAAAGTTATATAAGCTTTATTTAATACATTCAACACATTCTAAATGTATAGCACACCATATTCAATATGGCACGTTGCATTTAATAGGGCACGGTTTGAAAATGTTTTCCTTCGTGCCTCACTTATTGCAAGGCAAGTCATAAACTGAGACTAGTCTGTAGTCAGAGGGACAAGAAATAGAATATTCAATTTGCTTGTGGGGTTATAATAGAATCTCCTTAGACTATGCATTCATATACAGGTATAGGCAAATGTTTTAACATAATTAAGAAAACACTACTATTAATTTAACAAAACCTAACTAACTGACATATGGCTCTTACACAGATTTTAGAATGAAAATAAACAATAAACATTTGTGTTTCCTGAATGAAGAGAGTGAAAAAGGAGATTTTAGCACATTAAATGTGTCAATTTCAGTAAGAAAAATAAATCTTCTCTAGTGAAAAGAAAATAAAAACACTAAAAATTCAATTGCAAAATTTGTGTCATTCAAATAAAATGACCCAATATGATAAAATCCCATTCTTTGACCTGTCACAAACATATGGTTAAGTCTAGGTATTAGTCCTGGGACATTTTTATAGTATACACTGTCAAGAAAATCAGAGGCATACCATTGCCATTTTTGCAGATCGTGCATGAGGCAGTAATATATGAGCAGGTGTCGAGGATTCATCATTATACACTGACTTGTGTTCATAAGAATCACTAGGTATTTCTTGTTGAAATATTTGCAAAGCTGGATTAGTTTCAGTAAAGTGTCATGAAACTAAGACTTTTAACATTCCTGTTTTAGCTAGATACCTTATAATTAACAACTGCCAAACTGTTTAAGGCAATAAGACCTACTGGTTAGTTATAGCAGCTATTTACCAATTGGCTTTCAGGATAGTAATAGCCACATTGAATAACCATTTAAGCTTAGATTTGATTCTGCTGCTAGAATCTACAATACCATATATTATGCTCTTATAGTATAGCAGCTGCAACAGGAATGGCAGTTCTGTGTATTGAGAATCTGTATTACACCAAGCTCCTGAATAATAAAGGGCAGCTGAAAGCATAGATTTTGTTGGTTCTGTTCAGCCTGCTGCTTTGTTTTACTTTGTACATCATACCTGCTGTAGAATTCATTTAGTCTATCTGCAAGTGGAATTCTGTAGGAGACACTGTATGTTTCACTTTGTACTTAGTAATTACAGTAACTTAGAAACCTCCTAAGTACCTCTGCTGCTGATTAATTTATTTGCCAGTTTGTTCTTTGTCCAGCTTATTCTTATATTCAACCTTGAATTTGTTTATTGCATGCTGGAAGGAATATGTATAGGCTTTAAATTTAGACTTATCTCCTTTTTATAAGCCCTGATTTTCTTTTCTTGAAGTGCTTTAAAATGTCTCTTGAACCAGGCTTTGATGATGCTGTATAAATGCACTGACATTTAAGGGTTGCAGGAGAAAGTAGGGTGTGTCAGGGATGCCAGGGGCAACGACCTGGCGGAACGCCTTGAGGGACGGAGGAGGGTCTACGCCCACCCTGGATCATGTGGGGCCGCCATCCTGGTTGCTTTGGGGCCACGGGCCTGTAGGGGCCCGTGGTCGCCGCCAAGGCATCCCATGCCTTTGGAACCCTGGACCTCATCACTTCCGCCACACCAGGAAGTGCTGGGGGAAGAGAAGCAGGGACACCTGAGAGCTTCCGGAGAACAGCCGTTACTTCCGCCACACTGGGGCGTGTCGGCAGGAGATTGCCGGGAGCACCTGGAGCTCATCCGGTGCGGATAAAGGGCCGCCTCCCTTCATTCAGGGAGAGTCGGAAGCGGAGTGGACTGAGCTGAGGAGGCAAGGAGGCGGCCTGAAGGAAGTAAGGCATTGTGTGGCCACTTTGGGGGTTTTGTGGTGCACATTGTGACTTTATTGCTGTGAATAAACGTGTTGTGGGTGAAATGAACATGTCCGCCTGTCTGTGTCTGGGCCAGTCTCCACAGGTGAAATTACACCTTTATTGGCTAACTAAATAGATTTCAAATGCAAGCTTTGAGGCAGCTAAGGCCCCTTCATCAGGCAAGGTGTAACAGAGAAACTGAAAAATAATCTAGCTAATATTGGGACAGCAAAGTGATTTTTCTTTAATTTTAACAAACTTTTGTTCAAATGTTAACAAAATTAATAAACTTTAGATGAATTAACCCCGAAAGAAAAGAACAATTAACTAATGAAATGTAGAGAACCATCACTAGAGAAAGTCCTGTAAGGTTCTTTTTGAAGTGCATTGTCTGATGTAGTCAGCTGGTCAGTCAGTCTTTTAGTCCACATATCTGGTCATAAAACTCTTGTCTCTATTCATTCCATTTTGTAGAATATTGAATTTAAGCATAAGTTTGTATTCCCATTCTCTCCACTCCTGTTGGGTCTTGAAATTACCATAAGCACAGTGACCCTCAGATCCTTTATGCCGTGGCCATTACTGTTAAAGTGTGCTGCCACAGGAAGATCAACACTGTCCTGTTTGATATGAAAACTATGTGAGTTCATTCGCTGGTGCAGTGTCTGACTAGTTTCCCTATATACAGTTGTGCTTGAAAGTTTGTGAACCCTTTAGAATTTTCTATATTTCTGCATAAATATGACCTAAAACATCATCAGATTTTCACTCAAGTCCTAAAAGTAGATAAAGAGAAACCAGTTAAACAAATGAGACAAAAATATTATACTTGGTCATTTATTTATTGAGGAAAATGATCGAATATTACATATTTGTGAGTGGCAAAAATATGTGAACCTCTAGGATTAGCAGTTAGTTTGAAGGTGAAATTCGAGTCAGGTGTTTTCAATCAATGGGATGACAATCAGGTGTGAGTGGGCACCCTGTGTTATTTAAAGAACAGGGATCTATCAAAGTCTGCTCTTCACAACACATGTTTGTGGAAGTGTATCATGGCATGAACAAAGGAGATTTCTGAGGACCTCAGAAAAAAGAGTTGTTGATGCTCATCAGGCTGGAAAAGGTTACAAAACCATCTCTAAAGAGTTTGGACTCCACCAATCCACAGTCAGACAGATTGTGTACAAATGGAGGAAATTCAAGACCATTGTTACCCCCCCAGGAGTGGTCGACCAACAAAGATCACTCCA
Organism: Polypterus senegalus; assembly: GCF_016835505.1. Taxonomy (NCBI): domain Eukaryota; kingdom Metazoa; phylum Chordata; class Cladistia; order Polypteriformes; family Polypteridae; genus Polypterus; species Polypterus senegalus. The sequence continues at coordinate 83,330 of NW_024384925.1, forward strand.
AGAGCAAGGTGTGTAATAGTCGGCGAGGTCACAAAGGACCCCAGGGTAACTTCTAAGCAACTGAAGGCCTCTCTCACATTGGCTAATGTTCATGTTCATGAGTCCACCATCAGGAGAACACTGAACAACAATGGTGTGCATGGCAGGGTTGCAAGGAGAAAGCCACTGCTCTCCAAAAACATTGCTGCTTGTCTGCAGTTTGCTAAAGATCACGTGGACAAACCAGAAGGCTATTGGAAGAATGTTTTGTGGACGGATGAGACCAAAATAGAACTTTTTGGTTTAAATGAAAAGCGTTATGTTTGGAGAAAGGAAAACACTGCATTCCAGCATAAGAACCTTATCCCATCTGTGAAACATGGTGGTGGTAGTATCATGGTTTGGGCCTGTTTTGCTGCATCTGGGCCAGGACGGCTTGCCTTCATTGATGGAACAATGAATTCTGAATTATATCAGAGAATTCTAAAGGAAAATGTCAGGACATCTGTCCATGAACTGAATCTCAAGAGAAGGTGGGTCATGCAGCAAGACAACGACCCTAAGCACACAAGTCGTTCTACCAAAGAATGGTTAAAGAAGAATAAAGTTAATGTTTTGGAATGGCCAAGTCAAAGTCCTGACCTTAATCCAATGAAATGTTGTGGAAGGACCTGAAGCGAGCAGTTAATGTGAGGAAACCCACCAACATCCCAGAGTTGAAGCTGTTCTGTACGGAGGAATGGGCTAAAATTCCTCCAAGCCAGTGTGCAGGAATGATCAAAAGTTACGGAAGCGTTTAGTTGCAGTTATTGCTGCAAAGGGGTCACACCAGATACTGAAAGCAAAGGTTCACATACTTTTGCCACTCACAAATATGTAATATTCAATCATTTTCCTTAATAAATAAATGACCAAGTATAATATTTTTGTCTCATTTGTTTAACTGGTTTCTCTTTATCTACTTTTAGGACTTGAGTGAAAATCTGATGATGTTTTAGGTCATATTTATGCAGAAATATAGAAAATTCTAAAGGGTTCACAAACTTTCAAGCACAACTGTACAGTCCAGTGTTGGGGCACCTTATGCACATGAGTAGGTAGACCACATTAGCAGATTTGCCTGTGAACGAACCCTTTATTTTATGCTCCAGCTGGCAATGTGGTATAACTACCTGATCTGCCGTGTAGATATGTACACAGGTGTCACACCTGTTCTGTAGGCAGGAGATGTGCTACTTGCTGCTGAGCCACACATACAGTTTCAGACGATCAGTTGTTTGAGGTTTGGTGGTTGTCTGTATGCAAGGAGGGAGGTTCTGGGAATATATTCTTCAGTTTATTGTCTTTCTATACCATGGGTTGAAACTCTTTAATAATTTTGGGAAGTTTCTAGATGTGGATGATAAGTTACAATTAATGGGACCTGGTTCTTGGTTTCTGCACCTTTTGTATTTCAGAAGGTTTTCTCTGGGTATAGCCGTAGCTCTCCTGATTTGTAGGTCTGTTGATTTGGGAGTGTACCCTTGTTTGATGAAGTCTATCCTGTGTTTCTGCAGTTGTGTGTCTCGATCCATTGGGACTGAGCAAATCTGATTGTGACGTATTGCCTGGCTGTAGATGATGGAGTTCATTATTTGCTTTGGGTGGAAACTGTCATTTCTTAGATATGTCCGTCTGTCTGTCGGTTTGTGAAAAATAGAGGTCATAAGGGCACTGTCCTTTATGCGAATGGTAGTATCCAGAAAGCTGATTTCTGTTTGTGAATAATTTAATTTAAGCTTTATGTTGGGGTGGAATGAATTGTAATTCCAATGGAAGCAAAGAAGGTCTTTTAAACTGCGGTCCAGATTATAAGAATGTCATCTATGTAGCGAAGGTAAAGCATTGGTTTTGTTGCATGTTGACAAGAAGTCCTGTTCTAATCTTGCCATGAATAAGTTTGCGTAATGGGGTGCGAAATGAAATCCCATTGCAGTACCCATTAGTTGTAAGTAAATGTCCTGACCAAAAGAAAACACATTGTGAGTTAGTATGAATTTTATCAATTGTATCACTGGCTCTGTTTGTAAGCCATGTTGTTGTAGGTACATCTGACAGGCCATAGTTCCATCACCATGGGGGATGTTTGTGTATAATGCTCCACATCCATTGTAACAAGGAAGGCTCCCTCAGAAATGGTGTCTAAGTTTTTAAGGAGGTGGGTGGTGTCCTGTACATAGCTGGGTGTGTTTCTGGCAAGGGGTTTGAGAATGCTTTCAATCCATCCTGAAATATTTTCCGTCAGTGTGCCAATTCCTGAGATTATTGTCCTTCCTGAGATCCCATCTTTATGCATTTTGGGAGCATATAGAAGTATCCCACTTTTGGATCCTCAGGGATTCGACTACTGATGTGGTGCTTGATGTTAACAGGTAAGTTGCTTAACAATTTCTTCAGTTCTTTCATGTAAACATAAGTGGGTCCTCCTGTAGCTTGCAGTAATAAGTGGTATTAGAAAGCTGCCTCTGTGCCTCTTTTATATAATCAGATGTGTTCATGATTACTAAGGCACCCCTTTATCAGCTGATTTGACAATGATCTCTGTGTTTTCCCTTAGTGAATATATGGCTTGCTTTTCTTGTAAACTGATATTGTATACCTTGCTGTCCCAATATAAGCTAGAGTTATTTTTCCTTTTCTTTGTTACACCTTGCCTGATGAAGGGGCCTTAACTGCCTCGAAAGCTTGCATTTGTAATCTATCTATCTAGTTAGCCAATAAAAGGTGTAATTTAACCCTACTTTCTTCTGTATGAATCTATGGCTAACAAGGTACAACACTCTACTGCTATTTAAGGGTTGCAAACATTGTTATGAAAAGAATATAAGAATTCACTGTATCAGTTGAAGCATATCTCTATTATAAAAAAAAAAAATCCTGGACAGAAACACGAGGGCGTTGAGACGTGATATTCACGTTAAGGTCACGGAAGACATTTAAAAGAAACTGCGAGATGGCCACAGAGCGTCTGCCGGGACCTTAAACATGATACTTTGTGCCAAGAGATTGACCCAGGACCATCTGGCGATGACGTGGAACATGAGATTCTTGCAAGACGCGCCATTCTTTTACAATCAATATCAAATAAGCCAAGAGGCAGCAAAACATTCAGTCATCTAAAGGATTGGAGCACACACAGATCCAGGGCTCTCAGCGCATATAAAGCGTACAGGAGTGCAGAATTATTAGGCAAGTGAGTATTTTGACCATATCATCATTTTTAATGTGTATATTCCAACTCCAAGCTGTATTAACTTGAATGCTTATTGGATTTAAGCACGTCAGGTGATGTGTATTTGTGTAATGAGGGAGGGTGTGGCCTAAGGAGATCAGAATTATTAGGCAGCTAGTTTTCCTCAGGCAAAATGGGCCAAAAAGAGATTTAACTGACTCTGAAAAGTCAAAAATTGTAAAAAGTCTTTCAGAGGGATGCAGCACTTTTGGAATTGCTAAGATATTGGTGTGTGATCACAGAACCATCAAACATTTTGTTGCAAATAGTCAACAGGGTCGCAAGAAACGTGTTGAGAACAAAAGACGCAAATTAGCTGCCAAAGATTTGAGAAGAATCAAAGCGTGAAGCTACCAGGAACCCATTATCCTCCAGTACTTTCATATTCCAGAGCTGCAACCTACCTGGAGTGCCCAGAAGTACAAGGTGTTCAGTGCTCAAAGACATGGCCAAGGTAAGGAGGGCTGAAACCCAACCACCACTGAACAAGAAACATAAGTTGAAACGTCAAAACTGGGCCAAGAAATATCTGAAGACAGATTTTTTCAAAGGTTTTATGGACCGATGAGATGAGAGTGACTCTTGATGGACCAGATGGATGGACCTGTGGATCAGTAATGGGCACAGAGCTCCACTCCAACGTGGAGGTGGGGTACTGGTATGAGCTGGTATTTTTAAAGATGAGCTAGTTGGACCTTTTGCATTGAAGATGAACTCAAAATCAACTCCCAAACCTACTGCCAGTTTTTCAAGACACTTTCTTCAAACAGTGATACAGGAAAAAGACCATGATTTTTATGCAGGCCAATGCTCCATCACTTGCATCGAAGTTCTCCACTGCGTGGCCAGCCAGTAAAGGCCTTAAAGATGAAGGAATAATGACATGGCCCCTTCCTCATCTGACCTAAACCCTATCGAGAACTTGTGGGCACTTCTTAAACGCTAGATTTATGGGGGAGAAAAACAATACACCTCTCTGAAGAGTGTCTGGGAGGCTGTAGTCACTGCTCCACAAAAAGCTGATCGTCAACAGATCAAGAAACTGACAGACTCCATGAATGGAAAGGCTTATGACTGTTATTGGAAAGAAGGGTGGCTATATTGGTCATTGATTGATTGATTTATTTTTTGAAATGTCAGAGATGTTTATTTGTAAATTTTGAGGTGTTTGTTTATTATTCTCACTATAACAGATGAAAATAAACAAGTGAGATGGGAAAATTTTCATTTTTCCTTTAGTTGCATAATAAATCTGCACACTAATAGTTGCCTAATAATTGTGACATATGTATTCCCCTGATGATGTTCACACTCACATTTCCGTTGTGAAACATTCAGGTTTCAGGTTTATTAACATTTTGGATTGACTGATAGCACTGTGTTTGTTCCATATTAAAATTAATCCTCAAAAATACAACTTGCCTAATAATTCTGCACTCCTGTATAAGGAAAGTGCGCTCTAAATTAAATGACATCTATGCAATGAACAGAGCAGTGCTAAGAAAAGAGACTCAAAAGCGCTTAAGAGAAAAAGATCAAAAAGAATAATCAAGTGCAAATTCAGAAAATAAGGAAAGTAATTATCATCCCGGAACAAGTGGAAATGAAAAAGCACGTCTAATCGGGCTTAGAATAAAAAGACAGGGTAAAAGACAAAGTAGAACTTCATAAAGACGTTTACAAGCGCTGGCTAAACAAATGCAGAGCAGGTTAGAGATTATGAAACCAGTGAAATTAGAAAGGCTCAAAAAAAAAAAAAGGTTGGGGCTATATACTGTACGTGTGGAGAAAGTTAAATGATATGAAAGTAAGAAAATTAGAAAATATAAAAAAAGAAAGTAAAGATCACAGTAGCTGCAAACAAACAAACTGCCTCATTTATCTATGCACCAGTCTAATTTTGGTTTTGCACAATAATCACTACACTATTGCACCTTAACACTTAATTCTACTTTATTCACATAATTTTACTTATTTATTATGTTCTACTATTCTGTTATCTTTCAGTCTATGACTTTTGTTACTCTAACTGATATTCTTCTAATTTTGCACAGTTTTTGATAAGCGGATCAGGATGCATTTCACTGCGTGTTATCCTGTATAACTATGCATGTGACAAATAAAGAATCTTGAGAATTTCAAAAACGGAGTTTACCGCACATGCATTTATTGGTTACTTTGTAAAAAAAAATATATTAACTGCTGATGATGTAGATCATTTTGTCTGTGCTGAAATTCCAAACAGAGAAACCTATCCTGAATTATGGTACAAAGTCATTAAACACATGTCTCACTGACCTCATTAAAAAGATTCAGCATATTGGGACTCGCAAGATTACAAATATGATTTTTACAGAAGTTCTGCAATAAAAGTGAAACTAATGAAATAGCAACAATTCAAAGAAATAAATATCTTAAAAGTATGTATCCGGAAAACCAAACACGGGGTTGGTGGCGAAGCGAGCAGGGGCAAAGCCCCTAGTTTACCATATTACACTCAGAGATGTCAACACAGTTCTGTAACATTCCCTTTCTTTCAGTTGTTCATGCAGTAAAAACAATGTCATGTTTCCTCATTTCTAATCATAACTCTTACCTTATGTTTGTACTTGGGTAAACTTTCCTCAGATTAGCATGATCAAGGCCCATAGGAACAGGAGAGTCCATATATACACTTTCTGCTTCAGTAAAATTGTTACTGCGTGGAGTCTGAGATAATGTAAAATGCATAAGGGATAAGAGTATGGCTCCAGTGATGAACTCAGCTTTTTAACCACCCAGTATATGGCTTTGTGTTCTCCCAATGTTCAGTTGCCTTTGAACTATTCAGTATGCTGTCCATTGTGCATCTATAAAAATTACTGAGAATCTGGGTGGACAGATTGACCTACTGTATGTCTATATTCTCAAACAGTGAATGCACTGGTGAACCTTCTGAACAAGACAAATGGTGTTGAGGGGACATGAAAATATCTTCAGTAATGGGAATCTATTTTAGCAAACAGTCAATTTCAGATTCACAGTCATCGTGTATCTGTCTTACTCTATAGTAGATCACATGTCACTATGTATTATTATTTTGTTAGTTTGTACAGAGGTACATGTCTGTTTTATAACTTTCATGCAAGCTATTGATTTCCTGTTTCTTACCAATAGGCTTCTCTGCCTTGGTTAAGGACAATATCCATGACCTCAGCAATCAGAAACACACTGGGAAAAATGGCATCCATGGCAGAGCAGCAAGACAGAAAATATTTCTTTCTAATAAGAATTTTCAAGTTTGCCAAAATCACAAATGTCATTTAGATAAAGTTATTCTGAAAGGTGGACCAGACTAAAATTCTTCCAAAGCACCACAAGAGACCTAATATCTGATTACAGCTATTGGTAAACCTGGAATATCCAATTATTGAGTGAATGTTAATATCACATAAAGTATTGGTCATTTCATAACATTAATATATAAACAAATAAACTAATTTTATTTGTATAAGTGGGAATCCTTGTGTCATATATTAAGGTTCAGTTAACACACACAGCTGAATTCCATAAGAAAATGAAAAGATAATTTTCGTTTTGGGGTTGAGTACCACAGGCCTCTTGATATGTATTAAAAGCAACATATACACAAACAAATAAGATCAGCACAAACTGATATTGTAAGATTTGAACTGCTAGCATTTCACCTGTAGCATGCTTCTTATAAATTAGAAAATAGTAACTTTACTATTGCTTTTGTATTAGCTGTTTATTATTGTATTGTCAGACAGAACATGCAGAATTATTCACTGGTGAGTGTTATTAAAGTAGACTAACTTTGCATTCAGTTTTTGACCTAAAAGGAAATTAAGCAACTAATACTTAAATTACACCATCTTATTGTGATTACAGACAAAACGCTAATAAGATACTTGCCTATCTATATAGGTATAAAATAGAATGTCTCTCTGTTCCCTACTACAACAACAACATTTATTTATACAGCACATTTTCATACAAAACGTAGCTCAAAGTGCTTTACATAATGAAGAAAAGAAAAATAAAAGACAAAATAAGAAATTAAAATAAGACATAAGTTAAAGGCGGCACGGTGTCGCAGTGGTAGCACTGCTGCGCAGTTAGGAGATCCGGTTCGCTTCCGGGTCCTACCTGCGTGGAGTTTGCATGTTCTCCCGTGTCTCGTGGGTTTCCTCCGGCGCTCGGTTTCCTCCCACAATCCAAAGACATGCAGGTTAGGTGGATTGGCGATTCTAAATTGGCCTTGGTGTGTGGGTGTGTTTGTGTGTGTCCTGCGGTGGGTTGGCACCCTGCCCGGGATTGGTTCCTGCCTTGTGCCCTGTGTTGGCTGGGATTGGCTCGGACCCCATGACCCTGTATTTGGATTCAGCGGGTTAGACGATGGATGGATGGACATTAGTTAACATAGAAAGGAGTAAGGTCCGATGGCCAGGGTGGACAGAAAAACAAAAAAACTCCAGACGGCTGGAGAAAAAATAAAATCTGCAGGGTTCCAGGCCACAGGACCACCCAGTCTCCTCTGGGCATTCTACCTAACATAAATGAAATAGTCCTCTTTGTATTTAGGGTTCTCACGGAGTCACTTGATGTTAATGGTCATACAGACTTCTGGCTTTTAATCCATCCATCATTGTTGGAACACCACTGTGCTTTGAGTAGATGGTGGTGGTACAAGCCACCACCAAAAGGACACCGAAAAAGGAAACAGAAGAGAGAGTTGGGGTCAGTACAGATTTCAGAGTCACCATGAATAGTTATTATGATGAATTGAATATACAGAGTATCAGGATTAAGTTAAAGTGAAATTATGGGAAGGCCATGTTAAAATAATGTGTTTTCATCAGTTTTTAAAGTGCTCCACTGTATTATCCTGGCAAATTCCTATTGGCAGGCTATTCCAGATTTTAGGTGCATAACAGCAGAAGGCCGCCTCACCACTTCTTTTGAGTCTTGCTTTTGGAATTTTAAGGAGATACTCATTTGAGGATCTGAGGTTACGATTTGGAATATAGGGTGTCAGACATTCCAATATATAAGATGGAGCGAGATTATTTAAGGCTAAATAAACCATAAGCAGAATTTTAAAGTCAATCCTGAATGACACAGGTAACCAGTGTAGTGACATCAAAACTGGAGAAATGTGTTCGGATTTCCTTTTCCTAGTTAGGATTCTAGCAGCTGCATTCTGCACTCGTTGCAAATGATTTATGTCTTTTGGGTAGTCCTGAGAGGAGTACGTTACACTAATCTAGTCGACTGAAAACAAAAGCGTGAACTAATTTCTCAGCATCTTTCAATGATATAAGAGGTCTAACTTTTGCTATGTTTCTTAAGTGAAAAATGCTGTCCTAGTGATCTGATAAATATGCGATTTAAAATTTAGATTACAGTCAACAATTACCCCTAAGCTTTTTACTTCCGTCTTGACTTTTAATCCTAATGTATCCAGTTTATTTCTAATAGCCTCATTGTATCCATTATTGGCAATCACTAAGATTTCAGTTTTCTCTTTATTTAACTTGAGATAGTTACTATTCATCCATTCTGAGATACAAGTCAGTCATTTTGTTAGTGAATCAAGAGAATCGGGGTCATCAGGAGCTATTGATAAGTACAGCTGTGTGTCATCAGCATAGCTGTGGTAGCTCACGTTGTGCCCTGAGATAATCTGACCTAACGGAAGCACTAGGGTTCCCAACTCAGGTCTTGGAGGGCCACAGTGGCTGCAGGTTTTCATTCTAACCCTTTTCTTAATTGGTGACCTGTTCTGCTGCTAATTAACTCCTTTTCAACTCATTTTAATTGACTTGCTCTTGAAGATAGACCCTTAATTGTTTCTTTTTCCTTAATTAGCAGCTAAACAATAATGAGATGCAAAATGAGCCAAAACATGACCAGCAAACTGTGACCATCATACAATATCTGAAAATAAAGAAAGATAAAGGTCTCAGGAATGTTGATCTGCTCAGGTCCCCAAAATATTTTCCCAGTGTTCTTAGAAAAGAGAAAATCAACAATTTCAGAAATGTATGTCATTGCACCATGAGAGCAGCAACAAGCCATGGAATTAAAGAACGTGTTTAATTAACGACAAGAATTAGCACCTCATTAAGCAGCTGGTTGGAGTGAAATTGGTTTTGAGTTTGAGGCCCTGACTTAGTTTGTCTTCTGTTGGCGCACTCATTTCACATTTCATTTCTGTATGGGTCCCATTTAAGGAAAGAAATGAAGCAATTCAGAGGAATGATGAAGAAATTCAGGGGAACAAATCTTATAAAAACAAGCTAAATTAAAATAAATTCAAAAGAAGTTAAGTAGCAGCAAAAACAAGTCACTAATTAAGAAAAGGGTTAGAATGAAAACAGCAGCAACAAGGACCCCTGCCCTATACAGTCCTACACCCTTTGGCCTATCTGGACCAAATTTTGCACTGTTGCTCTCCAGGATCATATGGAACAAGGTAGATTACTTTGGAACCAAACATTTTGGCTCTTGGGGTCTCGGTGTGTTTTTAAAAATTTTTCCTATGTGCTACAGTTTACACTCCAGTGCCAGCTTCTGGCTTAAAGCAGCTGAAACATCTGAGCAGACTGGAGTTAGACCAGCAGACTAAACAACAAGAGTTTAAAATTACTTACCCTTGTAACACGCGTGCTACCCCTACTGTATCTACTGTAATTTAAAAAGAGTATCTTGCGCTTTTGCAGGAAGTGTTGGATGAGGCTTGATTGAGAGTGGAATTGCTTCACAACACAAATGAAAATCAATGGGCTGTTTTAACTCCTGCTTTGTCAACTTTTCTTCATAACTTAAGCACTACCAAATGTCCACCTTGAGCTAAGAGGATGAGTCAGACATAACAGTGTTCATGGTTACAACCCACCAAGGAGTTACCATAGTTCTGGAATTCCATCGAACCTGAGAATAGAGACAATGATAGCAAGACCGTGTGGATGACACATCAGACAGCTCACAATAACAACAGGGTCACCATTTAAAAGCACATAAACCTTTGCTTTCCTTAACCCATTCTACAAATACATCCAGGCAATGCCAGGCACTACAGCTGGTCAAATATATAACTAAGATGTTCTAAACCATATTGCAGTAATCTAGCTGGGGACTCGCTGGATTGGGACAAGGATCTTATGGACTGGCAAGTGAAGGCCCTGTACTGCTTTAAGGACTTTGTGAGGCCATGTTATCCTTTCTGCTAAGCTGGAGACTCTAATTCATAAGAAAATCAACAGAACCAAAGTTACTGACCATACAAAGATAAGCAAAATATTTCAGGAATATTAAAAGATATTTTACTCTTAGACTGTAATAAAATAACGCTCTAATTGAACAATTTTAATAACATTTAATACTCTGAGATTTAGGATGTTGCTAAATCTCTAGAACGTGAAAAGCCGCAGGCACAGGCATCTATCTGACAAACTTTTACACAAAAATTCTGCTAAATTATGCCTGGTATTGGTATTTATGTTCATTTAAGTCAGGCAAGAAAAACTCTACTAAACTGTGCTGGAATTCAAACTCCATTTTCCCATGAAAAATAAGTCTTTTAAAATACTTTTCCTACAGACACATTTTCCTGCTAAACACTAGTGTCAAGACACTGGACAAAGTGGTGGCAAACAGAAAAGTTCTTTCTATAATTCTGCAAGATCAAGTTGGATTTGTAGACACCTAGATTTGGATTTCTATACATTTATTATGAAAATCTCTTAAGTATGTTTAACTTAGTATATACTCCTCCACAAACAGAGATTTATGAGATTTTGCTATTCTTGGTTGTAGAAAAAGCCTGGTGTTACTTACCCATTATGTACACAAACATAGGTGTAGGCACAGCACATGTGAATCAATTAAACTTGTGATTCTAAAGTTCAATATTGGTGGACCCTATGCGGTGGAAAGTTTTAACCCAACAAATTTCATTATCATTGCATCATCTTTACTTTTAAGTGATCTACTGCTTAAAACAGCAGTTCACATCAGTAGCAGTCATACTTGCACAATGATTTAAAGATTTATTCAAATTTAATGTTAGTGACCTGACTGAAAATGTCAAACTTCTCAACTGGTCATGCCTTCATCAAATATTGTGGTTAAAATAAATACCTCCCAAAACATCTACATCTTTTCAGTGTATTTAGGGGCACTGGTGCTATGTGACTTTCAATTCAATGTATGAATATATATACTAGAAGATTTAGGATGGTATAAAAAGAGATTTTTGCCAGATGGTTAGAGTGAATGAAATGATCTTTTATTTATTTCTATATTTTTATGTGTACTGTATATATCCAGTTTTGTACATACAGTACGTGTTTTTCTATTATACTGTAGAATGAAAGATTTCTACCAGGCTCAACTAAAAGATGGCATAAGTCTGACCATGTAATAAGTTGTATATCTTAAGTTTCTTACTTTTATCAGTAAATAAAATGATTAACTGCTCTCTGGCTGTTATTTGTGATCTATATCTGTAAGCTTAGTAACATCTTTGTCTAGTCAGAGTGACTCAAGTATATTGGGAGTTCACTTGCCACTCTCCAATAATTCTAATAAATTACACTTTTACCTGCAATCAGCAAATGCCAGGATGAGAATTTTCTGAAGTGTCAGGTTACATCACTAAAACTGAGACTTTTGCAGAAGTACTGAAGAGTGGATGTTATATACTGAAAACTTGACCAATATTTTACTGTTAATAACACTGATGAAGGAAATTGTGGTGCTTTTGGTAACAAATTAGCCAATAAAGATTTTACTGAACTTGTAAATATCCTGTAAGATTATTTGTCACAATAAGTAATACTGATAGCAAAGGGATTCTGAGCATTAACAGAGTTGGATGTATTATAATGTATATTTACTTTCCATATAGTTTCAAGTTGGAAACTGGTTGAATGGCATTCTATGGGACAGAATATAGTACATAATTTTAAAAGAAAGCATTCAGATAAAGTAATAAAGACCACCTCACATTTGGGCTCACAATGGAAGTACCAATAATGTCAATGGTTATAATATGTAGGGATGCTACTGAGTTTCCAAACAAGAATCAAAGCCATTTCCAATGAGACTATACAGTCCAGTTACCACAATTATTTGATGTAATCATTTAAGAAAAGCAAAGTTGAATCAAATTTTCTTAAATGACTTATTGTCCCTGCACCTCACCCAATACTCTGTACAGTTTTTGAGTAGGCTAGTCATGACAGCAGCTGCACAACATTCTACAGATTAAGGTTTCTTCAAATATCAAAATTCATCTCTTCATGGGAGAATTTTACTAGAAAAATTTAAAAATTCTTTTTCACTATGTAAAACAGATAAGGTGTTCCAAAGCAGCACTATTTCCATGTATGAATACCTGAAAAGGAAACACTCTGGAACTGTAACTTAGAACAAGACTATAAGTAATTAAATTACACTAAACCACCTGACAATTGTTGTTTTAGCAGTGTGAAGCTCTTTAACATAATACATTTAAACTGGTGAGTAATGTTGGGACAAAATTTATAGCCACAGTATTTTTTCTTATAAGATTATAATATTATTTGTTAGTCCTAAATATAGTACAGTACATTTGCCCATTGCCAATTTTATTACTTGCAAGTGCACTCTGACAATTTGGTACTTTTTAAGTGGATATTATTTCTTCACAATCAAAGCAATGAGGCTCCAAAGTGAAAAAAGCCTTAAAATTACTGAATATGCCCACTGTTAAGTGTTCAGTTTAAGAAAATGCTCCTTCAGTGTTTCTTATGTACGCCTGTGACAAAAAGTAAACTGGAATATTTATGCCAGCACTGGCCACTTATGTTGTGCATCTAAAGAAAAGTCGCCATCAGTAATAAAATCCTAAATATATGAGAGCTTTAAGTTATTTTAGGTATTTTCTCCCAGTGATTAAACTATAAATAAATCATATTCAATAAATGATCTGGATGACTTGGCAGATGTGTTTTAAAATCTGAAACAAAGTTTGCAATATGGCAACCCACCTGCTGCTGGGAAGCTGGCATTTTAAAAATAAGCATTCTTTCTACTGCAGGTCAGATTGGATCAGCTGCACAGACTGAACAGCCTAGTGATCTCATGGCTCAAACATTTTAAAAAATCCAAAAATTAGCACTTCTGAAATGAAATGTTTTGCTGGGCTCTTTCATATAGTAAGAAAATATTGAGAACAGCTCTGCAATGAAACAACATATAGATATTGCACCGAAACAGTTGGCCAGTGATGGGAGAAATAACAAACAACAGCTTACTGTGCAGACGCCCTCTGGATCAAAACGCAAAACTATGCCAGAGTTGGCAGTGCCAAAATTGACTATTACAGATTCTTCAAGAAAAGTTTAACTTACATTTTACTAGCTGAAGTACTCAGTATTGCCTGGGTGTTATTTACATAATGGGTTAGGGCAAGAAAACAAATATTTAAAGTATGTGGTTTTAAATGTTGATGCAAGTGTCGCATCTGATATCTACACTGCTTCAGTTTGTCTGCTGTCATAAATTTGAGAATTTGTTCTGCTGCCTCACAAAATATAGCTCTGATTTCAAGTGCTGGGCACTCCCTTAGTGGAGTTTGCATGTTCTACCTGTGTTCTTGTAGGTTTCCACTACATTAGATGAGTTAGCATTGTAAAACTGGCCTTAAAGTGTAAGTGTGGGTGAGTGTGTGTGGTTTCACTCTATACTGGACTGGCAACTAGTACAGGTGTTATTCCTGCCTAGCGGTCAATGTTTGCTGGGACAGGCTTCAGCTGCCTCTTGACCCTACCTTAGATAAGTGGGTTAGGAAAATGGATAGATTGATTCTATAAACACAAGAGGTCCTTGCTGGTTTGGAACCATGAGTGCTACTTCTTTGTATTTCCTGGTTTAATGTGGTTTCACAAATACAATTTTAATCTCACATGAGAAGCCAAGCAAAATGACACCTTTTATTGGCTAACTGAACAGATGCAAGCTTTCAAGACAGCTTAGGCCCCTTCTTCAGGTAACTTGTAATCTCACATTAATTAACTGGACAGCTTATTGAGTGACTGAATCATTGAAATTGCATGTAAGAAGGACAAAACTACTAGTTTTTGTGTTATTCCCACTATTCCACTCATATTCAAAATGAAACCTGTATAACTTGAAAAACACAATATATAAAGTTAAGTTGTGTAATATATATATCTATTATAAAAGAAAATCTTGAGGCGAGGCGAGATTATTGCCAAGACATTTTTTCAAGTTGGTCTCAACCATTTCGGTTCATGGCCCAAGGCCACACGGTCCTCTCACCTCTCATTCATTTGAATGCTTTTGCCAGACACACTTTCTGTGCTCTCGGCTCTTAAAGATTTTTACATGTTTCTCATTTTAAGCCGTTTATGAAAAGTCTGCAGTTTCATCCTTTAAATAAGCTTTTCTGGACAGTATTTTTATATATACAATCTATTCATTTCCTTTGTTGTAGTCCTTTTCTGCAGAATAATTTTATACGTTCTAGATGACACGTCAACGACTAAGCGAAGAAGAAAGGGTAGTGCAAAGAAAGATGCCCAAAAGCTAGAAGAGAAAAGAACTCATAAAAGAACAATAATAATCTAAGTGCAAACTCAGAAAATAAGGAAAGTAATAATCAGCCAAAACCAAGTGGAACTGAAAACTTAGCAGGTCCAAGTGGGGCTGGAAATAAAAGACAGAGAGTAGAAGACAAAGTAGAACGTTGTAAACAGGTTCAAAAATGTTGGAGCGATACATATGCACTGCAGACTAAAGATTATGAAAGCAGTGGAATTGAAAGCCTCAAAAAAATGTTGCGATACACATGCAGAGCAAGTTACAGATTATAAAAGTAGTAAAATTCGAAAGTCTCAAAAACTGATAGTAAAGATCGCTTTAAGCGCTAGCAAACGGAAATTATTACTCATGAAATAACGGAACAGCAAAAGAGATCGAATATACAGTATGGTGTTGTTCTTGTGACAATGGACATAGGTGATATGACAGAAGTATGTAGATATTGTTCGGAGACTTGTAGATCGTTTAATTCATGTTGCCATCAGGCAAAGGTAGTGTTTCTTCCCAATGAAGAGACGTGTCAGCAAGAATTAAAAGATTTGTTGTTTGGTGAAAGTGAAATCCAGTTGGTGGTGATGGTGCGGAAGATGAAAACATCAACTTACAATATCCCATAGAATATCTACAAGCGTTAACACCATCCGGCCTTCCACTGGCTGAATTACTATTGAAAGAAGGATGTATCGTAATGTTATTGTGTAAATTTATGCATGAGTGATGGCCTATGCAATGGGACAAGATTAGTTGTATTGAAAATTGGTGAACAATTCTAACATGTACAATTTTAACAGGCGACAAGAAAGGTAATGTAGTACATATTCCACAGATAACATTAGACACCAAAGGAGATCTTGATATGCCATTCGTATTAAAGCGTTTATAGTTTCCCATTAGAATAGCTATTGCTATGGCAATTAACAAATCACAGGTACAAACATTCCAAAAATTTGGTTTATTTATTAGAGAAAGAAACGATATTCACTCACAGGCAGTGATACATTGCATTGTCACGATGTAAGTCCAAACACGGAATCAAAATTCAATGCGATATTAATGAAAAAATTAATTCCAAATATTGTTTTACAGAAGTTTTATAGTAAAAGTGTAAGTTAGAAAATATTTGCCTGTTAATTTCAAAGCCAAACAGAACAAAAATGTATAACTCAATGAATACCTCTAACTCAACATGAAACATAATTTTTTCAATTTATTATATTTTACTATTTTTTACTATGGTAAATTACTCGCTGTAATGTAAATAGTTAGTTCTATTATGCATATGTAACAGTTTCCATGAAAATAACAATCTGTTTAAATCATACATCCGCTTACCCATATGCGAGCGGAAGAGCTGCGAAGTGGCTGGTGCATAGCACACCAGGGCTTAGAAGCGAAGCAGGGAATAGAAACCCCTAGTACATACATAATTTTTGAGCGTCCATTCAGTTCTTTTAGAGCAACGAGTGATTTTGTGGTATTTTGATTCTCTAGTGAAACTTCTGAAACCCCATGAATTTTGTGTAAGTAGACATGCAGACAAGTAGACATTGGAGTGACACGTGTTTTTGTATTAATCCCTTATCACATCACTGTGCACTGCACACCCTCAGCAGTAACTTCCAATGAATCACTGACATGAAATGTTGCCTTCAATGTAAGTAATTGCCAAAACTATACAATATGCCAAATTCATTACCCATTGGCTCAGCTGTTTTAACATGATCAAATGGTTTTGCATAAACACTCAACCCCACCCCCAACTCAATTAAATGCACAGGTGTCCAGATTTTTAAGTTGTACCCACAATAACATGCATGCAAAATTTCATGAACCCTGTTTTGGAGGGATGCATATTTGAAATGCCACGTAACCTGGATTTTAAGGTGGTTTTGCTTTTATTAAAGGAAGCCCAAGAATCTTGAAGAATCAGAAGCCTTTTGCAAGGATGACTGGGTGAAAATACCCCAAGTAAGATCTGAAAGACTCTTAGCTGGGTACAAAAAGTGTTTATAAGCTATGATAATTGCCAAAGGGGTGTAAATATGTACTGACCATGTTGGGTGCCCAAACCTGTACTTTAGGCCATTTTCATTTTTGGTATTTTGTACCTGGGTATGATGGAAAAAAATGTAATCTTGCTTAAAATATTAAATATTATGAATAGAATAGAGGAAGGCAGGCTCTATTGTAGGAATGAAGCTGGACAGTTTAACATCCGTGGTAGTGCGATGGCGCTGAGCAGGCTCCTGTCAATCATGGAGAATCCACTGCATCCACTGAACTGTGTCATCACCAGACAGAAGAGCAGCTTCAGCGACAGACTGCTGTCACTGTCCTGCTCCACTGACAGACTGAGGAGATCGTTTCTCCCCCACACTATGCGACTCTTCAATTCCACCCGGGGGGTAAACATTAACATTATACAATTGTCTGTTTTACCTGCATTTTTATTACTCTTTAATTTTATTGTTTTTGTATCAGTATGCTGCTGCTGGAATATGTGAATTTCCCTTGGGATTAATAAAGTATCTATCTATCTATCTAATGACATGTGTCTTCTTTAACTTTATGCCTTTTGGTGATCAGTTCATATTCTGCTCACTTAACCATTCACAATAACAGACAATTTACCCAAGGGTGCCCATACTTTTGCATGCTACTGTAAGCAATTAATATAGACCTTAGTGATAATTTTGCTGAGCACCATCTATTGCAATGTATTTTGTAATGCATGCAGTAATAAAATGCATTGTATATGTCATTCAATAGAGGGCGCTTCAAAAACATTAGCACTGCTTTTATGAATCCCATACCAAATGGCATATAATAGAGGCAAAGCAACCAGACCGATTCACAGATACACAGATAATAAAAGGCAACTGTCTGTGTCTAACATGAATAAGTTGATTTCTGTCTGCCCGGCAGTTACTTACTAAGATAAATTAGATATTAACATTTGGTGTGTAGTGTGTATGTCCAGTTGCTATGGATCAGTTAAAGCAGTGCTAATGTTTGTGATGTACCATCTGTTGAATAACAGACATATAGCAACCGGACAAATACACACATATACATGCACTTATCCTTTTATTAAGGTGGATATTTAATACATCCCGGCTGTAATGGTTTTGCCTTAGTCTTCTCTTTAAGAGATATTAGTTGCAGTACCCACTTTGGGCAAAATATGTTGTTGAATTAATTGACTCATTGATAAAGTAGTCAATAGATGAATTGTTTACAATATTATTATTAGTGGTAGCCTTAATTACGGTAACAGCTGCTATGTTAAAACTGTGACAGAGACTGACAGTGCAGACTGACGTGTTGTTGTTATAAAGAGACAAACAATCTCTGAGAAACTCAGGATTTAAGCATGAGGCATACAAAATGCAATAAAAGACACATACACAGAGTTTGCAGTGTAAGTAAAAGCAGAGAAAGCATTATATCGTGCTATAAAAGAGAGGCAAACAAGTACAGTATATACTGTAAAAATAATGAAGCGAAATCAAGCTGGGAGGATAGGAAATGTTTATTGTAATTGGAGTCAATACACACATAATTTGGTTCATATCAATAGCAGATCGAGAATGAGGTGAGTAACAAACAGCTGGAGTATCTTGGTAAAGAACCCAATCCGTCTCACAGCTATTGCAGGAGTGAGGCTATGTTTCCTGAAGAGGCATTAGCTCTCTTGGAAATGTGTTCTTTTGAAATTGTGGCATATTAAATAACTAAACAATATCATAATATACAGTACCAGAAAAGGCGATATCCCTCCCATCGTGATTACGGTACAAGAATCACATGAGAAAAATATCTGTTAGCTTACATTTACTGACGGTTAACACGGTTACAGACGGGAAAAATGTAGTATAACAGGCTAGCAGTGAAAATATACTAGTTTTAAATGGCAAACCTATAGCTGAGGGTGGGGCGGGATGGGGTTTTGTCTCAACCAGCATCCATTAAAAACACCCTGTACTTTAGCAGCATTGACAACATCTGCCTACATTATGTCATCACGGGACAGTGGGCACAGCAGGGAAGATGGCATGGGCATGAGCAAGGCACAGACTGTCAAACTCGGGTTAGATATTCAAAGCAGAATATACAAACTGAATAAGAATATGAAAGATCTGAATGTATGTTCAAGTAATAATCTTCATATTAAGTTGAAATAAAATCTGGCAATAAAGGAAAGCACAGAGGAAAAAATGGGCAAATTTGAGAAAAAAATGTAAAATAAAACCAAGGCATTACGGGCTGACCTGGAAGAAGTAAAGCACAAGCTTAGAATTTGCATTGAGGAGGTAGAACAAATGATATCTGCTATCGAAAAAAAAAAATAACTGCACTAGAATTAGAATGCAATGTGCTTTTAATAAAATAGTGGTGTAATAACTGTTTTTCCAAAGAAAAAAAGTTACTAGCAAAAGTCTTAGCTGGAAGGACTGAGAAAGTACTTCCTTTCGTAATATCTCAAGTCAAACCAGATTTATTAAGGACAGACACTCAGCTTCAAATTTTTGGCACTTGACGACTAATGTTATATACCCACAAAATCTGACTCACTGGAAGTCTTATTATCTTTGTATGTAGTAAAACCTTTGATGGACTTGAAAAAATGATCTGTTTACTACAATGCACAGATTTGGGTCTGGTTGCAATATAACAGCATGGATTAAATTAGACTATACTATTCCAAAAGCCCAGCCTGCTTTAGTAACACAAATTCTGAATACTTCATATTAGGAAGAGGTACTTGACAAAGTTGCCCACTATTACCAATTTTCTTTGCATTAGCCATCAAGCCATTGGCTATAGTACATCTCTGGAAGAAACCGAATAAAGGGGATTATTAGTGAAAGACTCAAACAGAAAATACCACTATATGAAGATATGGTGCTTCATATACAGTATTAGACACAATTATCTCCACCATTTATCTTAGACATGTTGAGAGAATTTCATAAGATTTCTGGTTTCAAAATGAATCTGAATATAAATTTGCTTTTCCCAGTTCCTAATATCAAAACAGTTTAAATATTTGGGGATAACCATCACAAGTAAATATAAAGATCTCATTCAATATAATTTTGTAAGTACTATGGATAAAATCAAACAAGTTGTTAAAAGATGGTCCTTCCTGCATCTCACCTTAGCAGAGATAATTAATACTGTCAAAATGAACATCCTCCCTAAGCTGCTTTATCTATTCCAGAGTATCCCTATATACTGTACATAAAAATCATTTTTAAAATTAAGACTTAATTATAATAGATTTTTTCTGAAATTTGAAACCCCATACATTAAAATGGAGACTCTACTAAGATCTACAATAAAGCAGATGGTATGACATTAGCTATTTTCACATACACACACAATAAAATCATGGAAATCTACAGAAAATTCACACCAGCATGGCTTGAGATGGAAAAGCAAATCCTGTTCTAATTCTTCCTTCTATGCAATGCATGTGTTCTGCTCAATACTACTTGGGAATAATTACTGGACTCAAGCAATCCAGAGCTCTGGTGCCAGAAGGGAGTTTTTAATAGATTTTCCCTCTCACATACGACTTCTTCCAATGACCAGTCTTCCTACACAATCCCTACCACATCAACAACTCCTACCACGTCAACTGGAATGGCCATTGACAAGTCCACCTCTGATCATCATTGTGGACTGTCCATAACTCAACACCAAGTAAGGAGACAACTGAGGAAGCTACACACAAGAAAAGCTGCAAGACCAGATGGAGTCAGCCCTCGAGTTCTTAAGGTCTGTGTTGACCAACTATTGTGGTGACCTCTGCCACCTGTTCACTCTGTCCCTAAGGCTTTAAAAAGAATTATAGCTATGGAAAACATCCTGCACTGTTCCTGTTTTAAAGAAGACAGGCACCTCTTTACCTAATGATTACAGACTGGTCGAGTTACGTTTCATATCATGAAGACCTTTGAGAGACTAGTTTAAGACAATAAGAGTCGGCTTGTAGTAGACAACCTGGACCCACTGCAGTTTGCCTATTGGTCAAAGATTAGATTGGAGGATGTAATTTTCTCTTTGCTCCACAATGCTTATTCTTACCTGGCAGCAGTGTCAGGGTTATGTTTGTTGATATCTCCAGTGCCTTCAATAACATCCAGCCATCCCTGTTAAGAGGTAAACTTAGAGATATGCAGGTGTATAAGCCTATGTTGTCCTGGATGTAATGAACTTCTGCCAGGCAGACTATAGACTGTGAGACTCAAGGACTGTGTTTTCTGATACAGTTGTGAGCAACACTGAAGCATCACAAGGAACAGTCCTATCTCCTTTTTCTTCATTCTGTACACCTCAAACTATAAATATAACACCAGGTCTTGTCACTTGCAGAAATTCTCAGATGATTCTGCACTTATGGGATATATTTATATTAGGGGATAAGACAGAATATAAGTCAGGTGGAAAATTTGTTTCTCAGTGCAAAGACAACTGTCTGCATCTTAACAACAGCTAAACCAAGGAACTGGTTATTGACTTTTGCTGCACCAAAGAGACTATGTCCAGGCACTATTCAGGAAGTGGGTACAGAGGTAGTCCACTCCTACAAAAGTGATTGGGGATCTACATTAAGGACAGGTTGGAATGGTTTCAGAATATAGAAGACGTATATAAGAAAGGGCAGAGCAGACTCTTTTGTATGGAGACTAAGTTTCTTCAATGTGGGAAGTGAATCCTTCACATGTTCTATAATTCTGTGATGGCCTGGGAGATTTTTCTATACTGTGGTGGGCTGGGCTGATAACATCACTTCAGGAGAGGTCCACCAATCAATAGGCTAATTTAAAGGGCAAATTTAGTTATAAGATGCACTTTGCTCTCCCTGGAGGACAGAATTAAAATAAAACTGAGCCATTATGAACAATGATGTGCATCCTATCTGTAACACACTAACACTGAGGACTTTCCGCCAAAAAATTATTAATCAGAAGTATGTCAAGAAATGCTGCTGGAGCTCCCCTAAACCAACAGCAATATGTCTGCATAATGCGTCACTGTGACTGCGACAGCCAAATAAGAACTTTTCTCTCTTTCGATTTTCCTTGCTTTATAGTCATTCCAGTGTGTGTTCAGACAAAAGTGTGTGTCTGCCTATCATCAATTTACCAGCAATCCAGTCATACACCAATTACTTAAAATACAAAAGAAATGCAGATCTATTTCAAGGCAGAAAAGCTCTTTATCTGTTGCTCCCATACATGATAATCACCTTTTTCATCCTCACAAATAAGCTCAGTGTTTACTTGCAAACAATATTAGGGAGGAAGACATGTAGAGGTCTTTATATTGACAACATATTTGCATCTTATGCATCTACATTCCAAATTATCCTTTCCAGCTGCACACTTTTTCCTATATGCAAATTAGAATTTTATTTTTAAAATATACAGAATTTACATCCTTCACAGAGGTCTATCTCTATTATGTCATTAGAAATGTTCAACAAACCTGACATTTTGAACAACCTACGATATTCATTAATTAAATAAAATGTTTATTTAAATAATAATGATTAATGTACTTATAAATTCATTTCTAATTTGACAGTTAATTTCCACAAAAATATAATTATAAAAGGCTCATTGACATGGATAAATGTTATCATTTTAGAACCCTAAGGATTAAGATATTGTTCATTGAGAAAATCCATTCATTAATTTATTTTCCAATGTTTATTTGTAGAACACTGGACACTACGTAAAACGTATCTCTGGTTATGATGCTGTAATCTCAGTCTATTGCTTACAAATGTCTTAAAAGTTCACACCTCAATTTCAAAACATCGACAATGTATGATTGCCTGTTTAGGTGGAGAGGCAGAGAGATCTGCTTGTGGATTATGGAAAAGCGTCTACACTGAGCTTTTGGGAGGTGGTAGGTATACAATAGGTATACAGTTTTAGTCTCACCGAGTGCTGCTACTCAGCACATTTAGCAGCATTTGGTAATGTTATAACAATGATTCAGAGGAAATTTGCTACATATTCATTGAAATTGCTATACATCATGATGCCATATTGGCACAAAACTCTAAATGAAATTTGATCTGAATCATCATAAAACAAATTTAAACAAAAGTCTATCAACGGAAAAGGAGAAGTTTTTTTTTTTTTAGGAAACCAAAGGTTACTAATTACTTTTATTCACACAAAACAACATCCATGGTTGTTCTCTTTCAGCCATCTTCTGAACAAAAAGCACCTCAGCATGAGTTATAGAAAAACAACTTTACCTTTTCTTAACATGTGCAAATATCATGCTGCAAAAGTATACAAATAGAGTGTTGACAATGGTTCTGGCTTTTTAAAAATGTAGGGCACTACTTTAATATATAGTGCAATCAGTTTATTTCCTCTGTGTGGACAGAGGAGAAAGGAAGGCAATGTGGATTGTGGAAAAATAAAATAAACAGAAAGGTTTATGCTTCTTTAAGGTTATAACAAAGATTACAAAAATAAAAACATCTTTATACAATGTTACAGTAAAAAAGAAATAAACTATATTTACACCTCTGACTGCCACCCCTCTATTTTTATGGCCATGACTACTGCTCTGGTGTTTCATTTGACCCAAAAGCACAATGTCTCTATTGTGACTCGGACACTTTGGCTTGTTTCAGTCCTGCTCGTTACTCGTTGACCCTTCCAAATCGAGCAGCCTGTTCCAGCTGCTGTATTTAACCGTTTCACCTCAATGCATGAAGAGTTGCACATGGCCTTCTCCTGTGAATGTCATTGGTTGCGTGGAGTCCGGTGAACTCAGCCTACAGTTTCTTTCAGCGGTCGTGTTTCGCATACCCTGAAGTCTGCTGGCTGCTGACTTTTATACTGGCCAATTCCAAAACAAATGTTGAGCCAGCTACTTATGCTTATAGACATGTTACTTCATAGCTGAGACACTACACTCTTTGCCTCCAAGCATTGCTTGAAGTGGAAACATATAACTGGCAGTACTCTGTTTAGTCAGCATCTTGTTCCTCTTCCCAATACGTTGTTACTTTTACACAATAGGGAGGTGGGTTCCCCTTGGAGGACTGGATGTGTGTATATGATATCGAAGTGAGGGGTCATATTGAAGCTTTGAACAGCGCCAAGGCCAAGCACTGGGAAATGGTGAACACCTAAAGTAGTTTCAATCAGAGGTTTATGTTGTGTCTGAATTACAGTACTATTCCAAAATTTGCACAGATTACAGGTTTGATTTATCAGAGATATTTGATAATATTCATTATGGCTAAATTTACTCATGATTTTGAATTAACCAAAAGTCTGGAATGAATGGCTGTTTTGCAGTTCTTGAAGTCATGGAAAACAACAAAATACTAGGAAAGTGTAAATGCTAAGGAGTGCATAAGCAGTTACAAATTCATAGGCATTATTTTGCCCAAAAACATTTCATTTTGAAAAGATTTTTTATTTAATATCCCAAAGAGCTCAATAATAATCAGAAAATGTAAAAACATACCCAACATCATTTCCATCTGTTAGGCACAGCATAAGTCGACATTTTGGATAAACTTTTTTTATATTTTCCAGCTCGTTAATGCCTGTGTTCAAACTGTCATAAAGTGGTGTTTGTCCTCCTGCAGTTACTTCATCAATGTATTTCTAAACATTTGAAGAAAGCAGAATTTCATAAACTATTTTAGACAGTGAGAAAAGTTAAATTTAGAGTGATATACAGTTGAATAATTATGAAAACAACAGTGTTACCTTGAAAGTCTCCAAAGTCTCTGTAAATGTATGAACAACTTGAACATTTCCACCAAACTTTATTAGACCAATTACATGATGGAAGTCATAGGCCATAGACCGATCTGCAAAAGCATGGAACACCTGTTTAATAGCATCAATACGTCTCATAAGATTCACTGTGTCATAGCAGGTGTATATCATCGAGGAGCTGCAATCCATGAGAACCTAAAGATGAAAGGAATCACAATATATTTTCAAATTATGGTTGGTGTCAAATCATGGTGCCACACATTGTTAAATGTTTGCAAAATGAAAATTCATTTATAACTGGTATTACATTGATTTAAACCAAAAGTTCCTTAAGTCCTTGCAAGTGATGCCAATATATTAAACAATTTAACAAACTGAGACTTTATCTTACGAAATATTATAAGCTAGGTTTTGGTGGTCACTGGGAATAAATGATAACATATCCCAATCCTGCTTAACCAGTGTACATAAATGAGACTAATATCTGATCTCCAGTTCATGTTACTGCAGTAGTATGTTTAGTTTTAAGAAAATATGTTTTGTCTTGTCATCTAGATATCAAAAGAAAAGAAAAATCAACAAAATATAAGCACTGAAGGAATATATTTCAGTGAGACCACAGCAGAAAAACAGGTTGTTCTGAATGTCCAGTCAAAGATCATAAAACTTAAAAATGAACTTATCACACCTGTGTATAGCTGAAAAACATATTCTGCATGTGGTACTATAGTAATAAACAGGGTAGTACAGTTGGTGAAAAAACTAGACAGCTTAAGCTCCGACTCCTACTCTACCTGTAATACATGCCAAATTTCTGGTGGTACTAAGAGTATTATTCTAATTGGTTTGCAATTATTAATTTATTGTACTGTGAATCACAACACACACTCTCATCTTATTCAGAATTTGGAGAATGAGAATACTAGCTAATAAAGATATGTACTAAAGGTGTGTAGTGGGACTCAACATAAAGGTTATGGGTGCAGGAACCTGTTACTCACATGCAGGCATTGGTTGTCACCACTGAGAAATGAGGAAAGACAAATTGCCTATAATGCACAATAAAATTCCAGTAAAATGTCACTGCTTTGAACATGAACAAAAACAGTATAAAATTCTTCTTTACATTTCACAAATCCAGTCATAACTTACTTATTTTTATGATGTTATTCCTAAGCATCAGATATTCAAAGCACATTAACATAACAGAGGAGGCAGGTGTGCAAGGACTATCAAAACTGGTCAGTGTTGCACAGAAAAAGACAGGGAAGACATACATCTGGAGTAGGCCTTCACTGATTCGAGTTAAAATAAAAGTAACTGAGTTATCTAAGCCCTTTTAGTATTTGGGCCAAACCAAATTGTTCATCACAGAAAAGCAAAATATGCTCCCTGCTAGTATTAAGCAAGAAAAAATACCAAAATATGTTGTAATTGTGTGTGAAAATATTTGTCTACAGTATATGATCTTGTACCTGGCAACAGCTTTGTGCAGCTCGATAATGCAAGTCTTTGAAAGTTTTAAGTCTTTGAAATGTACAGTATATTCAGCATGAAAATGGTCTTACTGCAAGGAATGCAATTTCCATATCAATTTGGTATCTCAAGCCAAATCAGCCTTTTCAGTCACTGAAAATGTATGTTTGTGTCAAAAGTATGTGCCTACATTTTCAAGCAGCTTAGAGCAGACAGCACTTTGTAAAGTCTAAGCATTTGCAGTGTCTCTGTCCATTTCATAAAAATAAAAATCCTGTGTTATCAGATTTTGAAATACTTTTTTATATGTTTACTAACTGATTACCCAGTGGCTTCGCTCACTGAGTGCAAGGAAAAATAAAATGTAGTATATAAATTATTAAACAGTAAAACATTACCGTCTAAGAAGTAAAGATACATTGAGCAGTACTGGAGTGCTTTCGGTAAAGTACATTTTAAAGGCTATAACACAACAGGTAAGTAGTCCTAACAGCAGCTTAAATGTATTTGGATCATCTCTCAGTAAAAGATCCCTTGTGAAAGGCGCTACGACGCTGTGGTATAGAAATTACATTTTCTATGCGATCCTGCAAATTTCTGCCTGACAACCTTGCACTACGTGCCTGTGATTTAAGAGAAAAATTATTCTGAGAAATGTAGGCGCTGCCCTTCCGTGCTTAACAGGCAGAAGGTCCAAACAATTCCTAAGTCCAAAACTTAACATGAAGAGGTCGGTACATCTTCTTAGATATAAACCTTCCATCTTCTTAAAAGAATTTATCACAAAAGCAACCTTGAATGTTGCGGGTTTTAATGACTCGAACTCACCTTAAGGGACAGTAAGAAGTCGTGCAGCAATTTACAAAGAGAGTTTTGCTTCAATGGCACCATTCACACTCATTCGCAAAGATTTCCACTCTCCCAGGAGCCGATGGGGCACTCGAAGTGTCACAAACAGTGCGAGAAGAGAAGCGCCACCGAAACTGCAAAGCTCTTGACCCAGCGGAGCAGCCCGACATTCTGCTCTTCCCAGCGTCCACTTTGTTCTCACGACCTTTCGCCGCTGAAGGCAGTGTCATCTTCATATTCTTTGCAGCTCGGCGCAGTTAAAGGTAGAAAGACAGAGAGCTGTTTTCCTCATCTCTTCTTCTATCAAGTACTGCCGATTAAATGACAGTCACGTGGACAAATAAATAAAACTCTGTCAGAATCGCCTGGTGGTGGACGCTCAGCACTGGAGTCCAGAGAGGAGGACTGGGAGAAGCGGCGGGGCGCACTTCTATGGGATAGATGCGTGTTTGTGTTTACTTCTTTTCAATATTAGAAAAATAACTCTCATACAAATAACAACAATTAGTAAAGACGATATAAAATTGGAGTCCACAAGCGAAGTGATTAGTTCCTGTATTATAATTTGTTCTGTGGTCATACGTAATTTCCGTTTCGTGTGGTCATACGCATTTCCGTTTCAAACGCATGTGGCATCCCCTGTACAACTATCGCAGGCCAACATTCTTTAATTAAGTTTAAACCAGATTGTACGTATATGCAGTTGGCATATCAGTGTGTTTTTATAGTGTGTTAGCCACTAAAAATTACAAATGTTACAGTCTGAGTTTTATGTCTGCAGCAGAACACCTAATTATTAAAGTACTTGAGACTCAAGTGCTGGTGTCACAGTTGGCTGAAAAGTTATGACTCCAAAACAGCTGACTCCAAGACTCAGACACTGACTCCACAGTGCTAGTAAAATAAATACTAAGTCAATGACTAAGCAAAATAATTAATGGGAGGAAAGTCATTGGGTAGTTCTTCCAGGAATTTTAAGTGACATTCTGAATGTTAAATTTGCCCAAAATGGTTAGAGAAGAAGCCATAAATTACATCAGATTTAGTTTCTCTTTTAGAATCACTGTCTATGTAAAACAGATTTTTCTGACCAGTTTTAGGAAATGATGACATATTCAAGGTCAATTTGCTGTAGAAATCTTCAATAAGGAGTGGAAATGTAAGACTGTCTAAGAGCCACAGCTGTTTAAAAATTGTGACAGAGGACATTTACAGAAAAGGCACAAAGCATGTAGAATGGAAAAACTGTAATCTGCTTACAACAGCTCACTTCATGTGCCTATCTCAAACAGAATTAATCACATTTGCCAAGTTCTGTAAACTTTGGCACCATTCACCTTTTAATTTCATATTTTTGGACAATACACATCAAAACTATATCAAAATTTATATCCTCTCAAAATGCATCCAGAGCACAACTGTTGACAAATGCAGAAAATCCTGCTTCCCAAAATGAGGACTCATAAGTAAATAGTACTTTTTATGTTTCAAGATTTAGAAAATTATGTTTTACTCAGTTATGACTGTAAAGCTACACAAATTATTTGAATTAGTTTAATGAAAAGTAAATCTAGTTGCCTAGTACAGGTGTGTTATGAATCTATATAATATATGAATTTCACTTTTTAATTGAATTACTGAAATAAATTAACTTTTCAATGATATTCTAATTTATTGAGATGCACCTGTAAATGTGGAATGGGCTGAAGTTAAATCCCCACTATTGACTTACTGATATTGAACAAGTTTTTCACTAGCCTTGTAAAGTAGATCATTGCAAAGAACTGCACAAAATCAAAGTAAATAAAAATTCTATTACCTGCTGGGTTACCCAACTAGAATTGCTAGCATACTTTTTAATTTATTTTTATCTATTTAACCAACAATCTCAGGAGCAAAGGAGAAAGCAACCCTGGACAGGGCACCAGTCCACTGCAAGACACATTTACTCAAGAACACTATTCATTGAGCAAAATTAGAGTTACCACTTATCATTCACAGAAAAACCCTACACAGATGTGCAGAGAATGTGACAACTCCTTACAAACGATGTGTGGGCTGGGATTTTAACACAGGATTCCTGAGCTGTGAGGCAGCAGTGCTAACAGTGCTAGCAGTGCTAGTTACTCAAAAAAGTACTACGATGGACATATTAATTATGTCTCTCAAACTGTAATGTCATTACTTTATTAAAAATAATTACATCACTAATTTCTTTACTTTTACGTTACTCACTAAACCCATGCAAATATGTACCAATTCGAAAATACAAGGGTGACACCCACATAACCTTTTTAGTATAGATAAGAATAATCAATAATAATGAATGTGTGAATATTAATAAACTACATAGCTTGCATTAGCATTGTGCTGTTTCAAATACATATATGAACTAGCAGTTTTAATAAAAACATCCTAATAATTTAAAATAAAATCCACATAAACAAACCCTTGAAAACCTAAAATTGTTAAATGATAAAATGATTACTGGTACATAAGGCAGCTCTACACTTGACATGCATCTCAGCTTTGAACCTGTGTACCCTTGCGAGTACCCTGTCCCTAGCTAAAGTTTTTTGTTGTTTTATTTTTGGGTCAAGCACACTGAGTAAGAAGTGAAGCTGCACCTAATGCAAAATTAGCTTGACATTGGACATTTGCTCTTTGAAACGTATCTCTGAAACACAAATCCTTACAGGTCATCAAAACAAACTGTAAATAAATTCATGTATTGCAACATTATGTTCACAAAACATTTTTTCAAAAATTATCAGGAAAATTAATAAAGAACCTTTCAAAATACAACACAACATCAAAATCACTGCAAAATTCACATTACATCTAAACCAATGTGCATAACCTGTTCATTCACAGCATTTATATTTTTGTGAACATAACTGATAAGAAATATTTTAAAGAATAAATTAAGTATAGCAATGTCACACAATAAGCTATGTCAAGTGTAGTAGGTAAAACTAATCCAAACATTTTGTTATTCCAGGCCAATGCTTTATGTGCCTTTCACAACTCAAGAGTTTTGTCTTGTACTCAATCTCAGAACCTTACAATTATGAGTAAAAGAAACACAATTTCTATTCTCTGGCACTAGATTCTCATCTAAAATGGCAGGTACAAACTATAAAGTAATAGTTCAAATTTTAAAATGGGAGTGTGCCATAGGGAGATGCAATAGGGATTGAGGTTCAAATGAAATAAGTTCTTGGTTTTACATTCCTTATTTAATTGTAATTCCTTTACTTCACTTTTCACAACTTGTCAAAATTAACATGAATGTGTAAGGACTGGGATTAACAATGGTATAAAATTTACTATAAACAACACATTGTTCACATTTTATTAGAAACATGTTTTCTAATGGTTTAAAACAGGCATGTCAAATCGCGGCCCTTGGCATCATGCGCCCGCACAGCCCGCATGACAGACCCTAGTTAGCACTGAACTTGTACAAAATGATTACTATCGTTTGTGATTGAATCATTCTGCATCTCGGAGTTACTTATTGACTTTTCTTACTTTTGCCTTCTGACAAAGCGCATTTTCCCATGGCATTACAGTACCGGAAACGTCATCTGCTAGTATAGCCATGAGCCTTGACCAAAGTTAATGAGCCGCAACGTCACAACTGAAGTGCTAGGCTGCAGCAGCGGGCAGCGGGGCGGCTTTAGGCATGTGCAAACTGTGCACCTGCACAGGGCCGCCATGCCAATATATATTGAATGTAAAACAGAAAGAGAAAATAACAACATAGCTGACGGCAATGTGACCGAAAAACATTGTGTTTCTTGTTAATTAGTATGCTGTATTTATTAATTTCGCTAGAGATGGAGCAGTAAGCTATATATAGTATTATAACGTTCTGCCATATTGAGAATATCATGGGTCGCCACTTGGTTTTCAAGTTACGGACACGCACATATAGAAGCGTGTCATGAGCACGAGGCGGCTATGCAGTCTCCACAACGGACGTGGCCATCCGCCGTGCATAAGATACCAAATTGACATTGGCGGGGAAGGGGCCACCGATTCTTTCTCTGCCCAGGGCGCCCTGCTAGGCTACACTACTGGCTGGGCTGCTGAGACTGGCCACTGGGCAGAACTGACCATCATGAGTAGTAATAGCCAGCATATTTTCACGTTTTTTGCTCTAAATGTATGTAATTTTGCGCTAGTATTGTAATGAACAGTTAGTGCAGACTACAGCTGAAGATCTGAAGTGGACGCGAGGCTGGTGAGTTGTTTATTAACATATTTTTGTGATTTTGAGTTTGTAAAATTAGTGTAGGTCAGGTGGCTTTTTGCATATTGGCTTATTTTACAATATAAACTTTGAAGTAAACTTAGTAAAGTAAAATTTGATTTTTGGAGGATCTGTTTTCCAACTTGAATTATTGAGCAATGAATTCAGTGAGCGTTTTTGTGATTTCAGTTCACACGAACAGGAGTTTGCGCTGTTCGCTTACAACGTTGAGAATGCTCCTGAGAATATCCAAATGGAATTGACTGAACTGCAGTCAGATTCTATTCTGAAGGCAAAATACAACAAAGTTGGTGTGCCAGGCTTGTATGCTTACCTGCCACCCTCGTATGTGCAGATCCGTAAGTTGGCATCAGAGTACGGTCTATGTTCAGAAGCACTTACCTTTGTGAGAAATTGTTTTCATTATTGAAAGCTACCAAAACTTCACATCGCTCAAGACTTACTGTCGAGCACCTTTCATCCCTCATAAAAGTTGCAGCTGCACAGAGATTTCAAGCCTGATATTGACGAACTGGTTACTAACAAGAGATGCCAAGTGTCGGGACAAAAGAAATAAATCTCACACTGTAAGACTCCTATATAAAGACTGAATATAATGAATATAATATAATGATATAAGGACCTAGCTAAGAGGCTAATACTCTAATTGTGCGCTGTTGTACAGAGAGTGTATGGAAATAAATTGCTTTTCTTTAAACTTTAAACTTTGTGTTACATTTTTAAAGTTTTCAGTATGGGAAAGAAAGCTACACTAACTTTGTATAATAGTATTTGTTACAGTGCGGCCCGCTGCCTTACGCATGGCAGTCGGCGGCCCACCAATGGTAGTGAGTTTGACATGCCTGGTTTAAAACATGATTTGAAAATGAGCATTTAAGATGTAAATCTTTTCTTTCATTTTCAAAAGTTGTCATACAATATATTTCACTTTTACACATCCCTATGAAGGTTGTAAATGCCACATGGGTTTGACCAGCATCCCGACCAGAGAAGGGATGGTTCCTTACCGGATGGGAGGCTCTGAGCAGACAGATGGGCGTCCCAACCAGGAGAAAGGAAAGAGCCAGGCCGGGAGTGATAGCTGGAGTGGATGGACAGACAGCCCACTAGAAGACGGTGCAAGAGATGTGTTATACCCCAGAACACTAGATGGCAGCAGCCCTCTGTATTGGTGACCATTTGGGAACCAGCAGGGAATGCTGGGAGATGTAGTCCGGCAACACAGCCCTGCTGGGACCATGGGTGCCACAAGGGGCGCTGCAGGAGATGAGGTCCCTAATAAATGAGACTTCTGTATGATATGGAAGTACTTCCATGGCCCTGGCCCAGGCACCGGAAGTATTCCTGGGTCCTTAATAAAATGGGTTGGAGACGGTGGCACTGACCAGAAAGCAGGAGACAGAGCTGAAGGTAGCAGAGTTAAAAGATGCTAAGATTTGCATTGGGTGTGACGAGGATGAACAGGATTAGAAATGAGTACATTAGAGGGTCAGCTCAAGTTCAGAGACAAAGTCAGAGAGGCGAGATTGCGTTGGTTTGGACATGTGCAGAGGAGAGATGCTGAGTATATTAGGAGAAGAATATTAAAGACAGAGCTGCCAGGGAAGAGGAAAAGAGGAAGGCCTAATCGAAGGTTTATGGGTGTGGTGAGAGAGGACATGCAGGTGATGGGTGTAACAGAGCAAGGACAGAAAGATATGGAAGAAGATGATTCGCTGTGCCAACCCCTAACGGGAGCAGCCGAAAGAAGATGAAGAATTGTGTTTTGTGGAAAGAGACAACCTGTCTTTGTGCTTATGTTACTTTGTGGAGGAACTGGTGAATAAACCATCCTTTATTTGAACCCAGGGCACACTGTATGTTTGTGTTTGGGGTTTGGAGCTAGCTGATGCCCCGGTTTATATCACAAGGTATAGAGATCATTCCATTCCCATAAACAGTAATATAGATAACACCTGACATCTTCATTCACAATCTGTACTAAATTTGTGAATCTTTTCTTTCAATGTTTAGAACCTCTCAAATGTTGCACTCATATGCATTTCTGTGTACATTTAGGGACTGTAGATCTGCAATGCAGTAAAACTGTAAATTACATCATCTAAATCAGCTTATAAGTAGTCGTAATCATGAAAAGGACACAAATACCATTAATTATATTTTCATGACAGAAAATGTCTTTATAATTTTATGTGTCTATTTTTTTAATTGTAAATATATATAAGGACTTTCTTATTTTAAGAAACATTTGGGTGTGACTTATTTAACTTATTTGAAATTTGGAGCGTTTTCTGGTATTTGCTTCATCATAGAGACAGATATCTCAATTTTCCTTTGAAAATATTTAGTCACAATGTATGTATGGCATGTGAGACATTTTCTAAGACCACCACAGTGTTGTTTGTACAGGCATGCATAAGCATAAGCCACAGCCATATGCACTGCCGTTTCAATTGATCTTGCTGTCTACAGAAGAACTGTTTTGCTTTTTTAGTGTGAAATGAGAAAAATACTCAAGTTAAATATGAAATGGTGAACTAACCAGTTTTGAATTTCAGAGTAGGTCCCTAAGTTACCTTTTCAAAAGGCATTAGAATAACATGTTGTTTGTTGACAATTGTAATCCATTTTAAAACTTTAATCCCTAACCCTTCATAGCGAAGTACAGAAGTGTCACCTGCCATTTCATTGTCACAAATTAACTGCTTCTTGTGAAGTCAAGGGGCAGCACAGTGGCGCAGTGGGTAGCGTTGCTGCCTCACAATCAGGAGACCGCATCAGGTTAAGCATCCCGGGTCCTCCCTGCGAGGAGTTTGCATGTTCTCCTGTGCATGGGTTTCCTCCCACAGTCCAAGGACATGCAGGTTAGGTGCATTGGCGATCCTAAATTGTCCCTAGTGTGTGCTGGGGTGTGTGTGTGTGCGTGTGCATGCCCTGCAGTGGGCTGGTGCCCTGCCCAAGTTTGTTTTCTGCCTTGCCCTATGTTGGCTGGGATTGCCTCCAGCAGACCCCGTGACCCTGTAGTTGGGATATAGCAGGCTGGATAATGGATGGATGGATAGATGTGAAGTCAAGATCAGCCACTTAAGTTACTGCAAGAAAATTAATTAAAATTATATGTTATTTGAGTGTAATCTTAAACCGTTTAAAAATATAACTTCTTACACATTTACAGGAATGCAAAGAATGACAATTATTAGTCAAATTGTGTAAATAGATTCACAAATTAATTGGTGGATGTCACTCTATATCTGACACCTCTGTTACTGTTTTCAGAGGAATGACAAGTTATTCCTGGACAATTTTATTCCATTCTTATGTCTTCTTAGAAACAGAGAAATGCAATATTTGACAAGTTGTGAAAAGAAATATTCACAAATTGCGTGCATGTTGTGATCTGGAGATCAGGGACTGAAGATGCAAGCTGAAAAAGAATCAGAATAATATGTCAATTCCATAAACTTTCATTCCAGGTTTTAAATATTTGGCAGGGTATGAAAAGTGAAATTAAAATTCACACTTTAAATGCACATTATGACTATATAAGAAACATCACCTGGATGCAATGAGACGGATCATCAGTGATGTATCCTGAGGTCATTGGCGTTTGGTCTCGCAACATCATACACCCTCGCTCAGGTGACCCAGCCGTGGTTGATCAATCCCCAACATGCGTCCCAGTAGCGATCCACGGATCCGCTTGGGCCTGGAGTGGAAGCTGATTGGGCTGCCTTGATGACCTCCTCAACCTCCTTCAGACTCGCTCACCCAACTTGAACACTGTTATTGGGAGGGCAGGGTTGATGAGGACTTTATTGGCAGAGATCTTGATCCCTCCTAGGATCGCTCAATGTGTCCTGGAGTAAGCACTTCACTTCCTCTGATGAACACTCAAGATGCCCACTGCGCTTATCCCCTAGCAGTTGTTTCAGTAAAACCAACGGGATTGGCAATAAAGGCCACCTGCTTCCTCGTTCAATCTCTTCTCCGCCTCCTGTGCCACTCTGCTCTGCAAAGGGTCATCAGCTTCTTCCGCAGGATGTTCTCCCAATGCCCGCCTTTCCTCATCAGCGCTGTTTTGTACTTCTTGAGGGTTCAAAGCTCCAGCCGTATCTGATGTATCTTGAGGGCCCTGCGATTCATAGTATATGAAGTGGACTTGGTCTTACCCTTCTCCATCTGACCAAACCTCTCTGAGGCATAACTGACGATGATCGTCGTCATTGTTTGGAGTCGCCTGTTGATATCTCCTTTGGCTGTGGCTTGGATAATCTTGGACACATCCTGATCAAACTGTATCCACAGCTGTGGAACTACTCTGCTGGGGTTGGGAGGCTCAGGTGCGTGGAGGGACTGGGCTCTGTGGGTTGCCTCTTGGCCGGGCTCCTCCTGCGTCTCACCAGGTCCAAGACCTGTGCATTACACCTCTTTCTCCGCTCCAAACACTTCATTCTGGCCTGATGGATTCTTAGGCCACGTTGGTTCTTGCACAGCTTTCTGCACATGCATGTTGTACTCATCGTCTGTCCGTTCACACGGGTCAGCAAACTTTGTCCGTCCGATTGGAGATCTCATCCTCCATCCCTCTCGGATCTCCTGGGGTATCTCTATTTAGGGCTTTCCATAGCTTGTTGGAGTTCTTCCTCACGGAAGACACAGGCTGGGTGCTAGCCCATACTGTCCCGTTGCCGTGTTTCTGTGCTGTCAACTGACTTTCCAGTAGTCACCAAACTATTCTTGGTTGTCACCTAGACAGTTCCTAGGAGTCACTGGCTATATCAGGTTCTGACTATATAAGAAACATCACCTGACGCACTGGGACACATCATCAGTGATGTATCCTGAGGTCATCAGGCGTTTGGTCTTGCAACATCATACACCCCTTGATCAATCCCCAACATGTGTCCCAGTAGTGATACACAGATCAGCCCTCTTTACTCAAAGCCACCTTGAGGCTTTCTCTGTAGCTTCACTTGCAGATTTAATGGCCCTCTTTTTGGCCACTCCTGTTATGCCCAGCCGTGTGAGGACTCGGCAAATGAAATTAAGATCACACATAATAGCTATTGTTCCTGATGAGAAGAGAGCAATGTGTCACTTCTGGACAATTTCATTCCATTGCAAAATATGGTCCCTACGCCCTCATTGAGTTGCACCATTTTGTTAACTTTGACAGTTTGTGAAAAGATTTACATGTTAAATAGGGCTGTGAAAGCAAGAACTCACTTTACTTACCCTTTTAAGAGGAATAACAATGATTTGTTATATAACATTTATTCCACTGTATATATATCCAGTCTGCTTAACTTTATGGATATGTATATTAGTGAAACATGTGAAAAGTTGTAAACAGGGAATTATATTGTTCATAAAGGAAGTGCATATTACGAGTTAAGGAGTGGGCAACAAAGTCACAATTTCAAAAGGATTAACAAGGACATGTAATTTTTGAGGACCTTTATTGTATCACAAATCACCACTCTTTATACCTCCTTTTCATTGCATGAAAGTGTAATATTTGAAGAATGGAGAAAAAATAAAGAAAGGGTTACTGTAAGTAATGAATTCAAGATTAGGCACTAAAGTTACTGATTTCAAAGGAATCTGAATAATACATTATTTTTGATACTTTTAATACAGTGTAAAACCTGGTTTCAATACCTTCATAGGGACACACGGAAGTGTGATATTTGAAGCTGTGAATAGTGAAGAGCTATTCACAGATAAATTACCACTTTTGAACTCAGGATTGCTTTTGTTATTATTTAAAGGGAACAGGAATGACATATCATTCCAAGACAATTTTATTCAGTTTTAATACTTCTGTATTTCATGGGGATGTTATGAATGGAATATTTGAGAATTTGTTAAAACAGAAATAAAATATTCACTATTTATATCAAATCAACTGCTATCAAATCAAATTTTAATTGTCACTTATAATTATACATATAGTATAACATGTAGTGAAATCGTAGTTGCCTGGACTCCAAGGCTGTGCATTAAAGAAGAGTAAAGAAAAATATAAAAGGACAATAAACAAAATATATAAAGGACAGATTAACAAATTATATAAAGACTAATATAAATATCAGATAAAGAAGTAACTGATTTAAAAGAATTGAAATTATCAGTCATTTCTGCACACTTTTATCTATCTGAAATCTTCTATTCCTATAACTCCAAAGCAAGGCAAAGTTGTAAATGTTGACAGGCTATGAGAAATGCAATGAAAAAATCACAAATTAAGCACGTCATGGATTAAAGATAAAGCATGGAAGTTGCTGGGCAAAGATGGATTTTTGTCTTACATGGACAATTTTAAACCATGTTCAATCATTATGTCCTCACTGAGATACATGAAGTGTAACATCTGTCAATTTGTGAAAAAGTGGAATGAAAGATTCATAAATTAAATGAAGGTTGTGAATTAACACTAGAATCCCTGAAGCCTATGAAAAACGTAATCCTGGCCCACCTTAAATTCCTTCGCACCTCTCCATCAGCATCAATTGTTTTGTAAATGGGTCAATCAGCACAAGCAGCCAGCACCCATGCTATCCCATTGCCACCATAACGGAGCTGAACTCGGGCAAAAGTTCTCCCAGCACAAGGCTCCTTATCTACTTGTGATGTGCCCGGAGTTGTATAGGGTAAATAATGCAGTATATCGTTATTTGGAATACATGCCTTTCATGTGTGTTCCGCGTCTACAAAGATCTGGATAAGTGTAGGATGAAAGGAAATCGAGAAATCCAAGAAATGCTGAACACATACCCAAAACAGAAACTTTTTTCCGTGTTATACTAATAATAATGTGAAATGTATAATGTGTGAAGACTTCAGTCCAAATATCAAATAAACTCATGCACTTTTATTCAAGAACTAGCAGAATACCCGCTTCAAGAGAGAAGTAGTGTGTTAAAGAAGTAATGAAAAGAAAAGGAAACATTTTAATAATAGCGTAACATGATTGACAATGTAATTGTTTAGTCATTGTCATGAGTGTTGCTGGCATATATATATATATATATATATATATATATATATATATTGTGGTACCGATGCCCAGGAGGACCGGAGGAGGGCTTGTGCCTCCTCCAGACCACGAGGGTGTCCGCCCTGGTTATGTTGGAGGCCTCGGGTAAAGGGCTTGGAAGCCCAGCCCTGTAGGGACCCGTGGCCACCGCCAGGCGGCGCCCGGTGCCTGTAGAAGTCTGGAGCCCAGCACTTCCGCCACACCAGGAAGTGCTGGGGGGAAGAAGACAGGGGACACCGGAGGGCTTCCGGGTGTGCAGCCGGCATTTCCGCCACACTGGGGCGTGTCTTCTGAGGAGTGCGGGAAGCAGCTGGAGCCCATCCGGGTTCCTATTTAGGCGCCTCCCTCCAGTCATTGGTGGATGTCGAGTGGAAGTGGACAGAGCTGGAGAGAGGATTGAGGCGGCCAGGAGAAAGACACAAGGACTGTGAGGCCTGGACATTGGGGAACGGTGCAAGAGGCACTGGGGAGTGCACGTGACTGATTGTAAATAGTGTAAATATAATAAATGGGTGTGTTGGGTGAGAAACCGTTGTCCGTCTGTGTGTCCGGGCCAGCGTCCACAGTGGCATAGTCGGCAGGATGCTCCACCTGGGTCAAGGTGGGGACCTGCAAAACAAATAATTCTGTGGACGGCCCGGCGCAGCGGGCGGGACATCCGTCGCGCCATTTTGGCTCTTTCCTCCCCAGTGCGGCAGCATGCTGGCTCTTCGGGTTGCAGCATCTCCCTCTCAGCAGCTCTCCCAGCCGCTGCTGCATTAACGAGTGCAGCGGTTTGACAGGCACCTGCCACCGACAAGGATCCGGGCAGCCCCGCCTGTCGAAGAAAGAAGCCCTCGGTGTCCCTGTCTTCTTCCCCATCACTTCCTGGTGTGGCGGAAGTGCTGGGCTCCAGACTTCTACAGGCACTGGGGCGCGCCTGGCGGTGGCCACGGGTCCCTACAGGGCTGGGCTTCCAAGCCCTTTACCCGAGGCCCCCAACATAACCAGGGCGGACGCCTCGCGGTCTGGAGGAGGCACAAGCCCTCCTCCGGTCCTCCTGGGCATCGGTACCACAATATATATATATATATATATATATATATACACACACACACACACGCATATAAACATATATATACATATACACACACACACACATATATATACATATATATGCATATATATACATATACATACATATACACATATACATATATAGCAAAATACCAGCTTAGCGGAGAAGTAGTGTGTTAAAGAAGTAATGAAAAGAAAAGGAAACATTTTGAAAATAATGTAACATGATTGTCAATGTAATTGTTTTGTCATTGTTGTGAGTGATGAGTGTTGCTGTCATATATATATATTGTGGAGGACTGCCGGCTTCCCATGCCGGTCCTCACCCCCAGGCCGCCAGGAGGAGCTCTCCCGACAGCAGGATCGTGCCCGAGGTCCAGCAGGGCCTTATGGACTCTGTAGTGTTTATACACAGCCCTGCTGGATACCTTGGGGACCACCAGGAGTCGCTGTGGGGACTTATGGGCTCTGTTGTGCCTTATGACCGGGAGTACGCCCGGTCACGTGACGGAAGGAATGGCGTACTCGGGGTGAAGTAAAGACTGATTGCCCTGACCCGGAAGGAATAAGGAACTGTGGACTGCTGGGACAGGAACACCTCTGGGTCAGGGGCTATAAAAGGACGGTGCCTCAGTCCAGACACTGAGTGGGGTGCCGTGCAGTATCGATACTTTTGCCTTCAGTGTGCCATTACACTGCAGCTCAATCACCTCCATCTGAATCTGCACAGGTGCAGTTTCCACATCGACGGCAAATGGGTTGCAAAACAACTGAAAATTCTTTTTTTGTTCTTCAAAGCCACCAAAGCGCAGTGCGAACTCAGTGCGCAGTCGCTCAGTTTATCAGCAAAATGCGATTTGGGAACACCGTAGTGCCGACTTGGTTCAACATTACTTGGCAACAGGGAAAGTGGGGCAAGTTGCACTGTGTCTCCCATAAAAGTAACTTCACTTGAAATCACTTTGTGATTTTGCACGGTAAAAACGTCTGCTGAAGTGTCAGATTCTTCTTTAACTCTTCTGCTTTCTGTATCTTGTGCATTGCATTCAGGTGTTTCAGGTTATCTTGATGTTTTGTCTCATAGTGCCGTCTTAGATTAAATTCTGTAATTACAGCCACATTAGCTCCACAAATGAGACACACGGGTTTACCGGCAATGTCAGTAAACATATACTCAGCCTCCCATCGGTTTTTAAAGGCTCTATGTTCAGAATCACCTTTTCTCTTGACAGCGTGTGGGCTAGCTTCGCAATAACTTGCAGCATCATAAGCTAGACTTGATTAACGCGGTAAGTGTTCGGCAAGGCAGCTGAAGCGCTGCATCATGGGATCTGTAGTTTATTGTGTTACCAGCGCTTCATATCCCCGGCCATTAATAACAATAATACTGTAGCAACCCGGCAGTCCGCTGGCTGGAGTGACTTAATGGGTAAATTATGTAAATAGTTGTGGGATATTTATGGGAAATTTATGTGGTGTAAAGATAACTAAGTTCAGTAATTGTCTTTCTTGTTGTAAATAATTGTTGTGTTTGTGTGCAATTTGTTGGGTGGGTTTGGGTCATCGCCGTCCGGGGTTATTTATTTTGTAAAAAGTACGTATGTGTGTAATGTGTCTTCGTGCATGACCTTGACCATGGCAGTGCAAATAGGTCGAGCTTTGTTTACTGTCTATCTGTGAATAAAGAGATACAACAGGACAGAGCTGTTATTCATTGCGAAGATTTTATCTGAGCAATTGATGCCGAGACACTCGAGTCGTGCGGTGTATGGGACACGAGTGCTCGTTACTTAGAGAGCCGGGTGCAGCTGCGTGCCTAACGCTGGCAACCTGCTAGCCGACAGCTTGGAAGAGGTGCACGGCAGAGATCGCTCAAAACTTCAAGACTCGACCCCAGGTCGCTACATTGGTGTCAGAAGTGGGAGACCAGGCTGTTTAGAAGACGCCGTCATGGAACAGAGTCTTGAAGAATTGGAGCGTGCCATCTTGGAGAACAGCATTACGATAGAGCGCCTGATCAGCGGAGCTGTGCGGAGAAAAGCGGCAGACCGGCCTGATGGTACCAGTATTCCCCGGACAGTGTTGCAATCTTCTGAGCACGGCCAGAGGAGGCCGTCGGCTGCAGCGATACCCCAGGTTACCAGTCGGACGATCCGTTGCTCACGGTCGCCTGCTAAGCTACCGCGATACAGCGGATTGACTCCTTTAGAACCCTACCTCGCACAAGTGGATCTGGCCGCGATACACAATGAGTGGAACTGCAAGGAAGCTGCGACACACTTGGCCCTTGCCTTGGAGGGTCCCGCACTTCAGGTACTCATTGATCTGTCATTGGAAGAGTGTCGTGATCTTCAGGCTCTCACCGCTGCTCTCACCAGTCGCTTTGGGCAAAGAACTTCAGCAGAATGCAGCAGAAACAAGCTGATTAGCCGACGTCGGCATGAAGATGAGAGTATAGGAACCTTTGCCGCTGACGTCAGGGTATTGACACGAAAAGGATACCCTACTTTTCGACAGCAGTGAGGGAAGAACTCGGACTTCATGCTTTCCTGCGAGGCCTCACACCAGAACGTCTTCACCAGCATGTCTGTCTATCGTCACCCCGAGATTTGAGCGAGGCAATAAAAGAGGCTGAGCGGGTGAAGACATACTACAGGCGGAGTCACCGACAAAGCGAACACCACGACCGAGTCGACTAACAAGAGCCGTTGAGCGAAGGCGGAAGGGGACCTGTCTGAGGTAGTGGAGGTCAGCCGAGCACAATCAACATCCACCCCCCGACAGAGACAACGAGTGGACTGCTGTTTTCGATGCGGAGAGCCAGGGCACTTTGCCAGGGATTGCCCTGCCCCAAGTCCGTTACCTCATACAGCATCACCGCGGGAAGCGACATCGGGGTGAGGCCGTGAGGGGCCCTCGCTCCGTTTTCAGCACCCTCAACAAAGACTGCTTCAAAGTTGGGCTGTGGATTTTCCACCGGACTATACCTGGACTGCACTATTGATGGATGGCCATGCAGTGCCTTAGTGGACACGGGGTCCACTATTTGTTTGCTGAGAAAAGGAGTGTTGCCAGAAACAGCTAGTCTTCTTCCGAGGGCTGGACCCCCACAAATAGCGAAGCTACGCGGTTACGGGTGAGCGGACAGTGATGCCCGGAGAAACTGTTGTCTGTGATGGTGGGGACGAGCCAGACCAACCACGAATTCTGGCTTGCAGACATTAAAGATCCGTGCATCATCGGGTTGGACTTGTTGGCCCACTGGGGGGCATGTGTTGATGTCTCTAGGGCCGTCCTCCGCCTAGGTAATGAGACTGTGCCGCTGCAATCGGGCTGGAACCGTCCTAGAAGGGCTGCTGGCTTGGATGTGCCTGAATACCACGGTTCACCGGCTCCCGACCATTGCTCAGGAGATGCAGAGACTCAAGGGGATCCTCAGGAGAATGCTGCAGCTCAGACCAGTGCTTCCCAACGGACTTCCTCAAGCGACCACCCATCAGCTGAGACAGTTGCGCTGTGGAGGAATTGGGCGAAGTGGGGAACATCTGAGCGCGACACAGCAGGGGCAACTTCAACAACTTTTGAGTGACTACGTGGACATTTTGCGGCTCGGGAGGAGGACTGTACCAGGACAAATTTAGTAAAACACCACATAGACACTGGCCATGCCGCTCCCATTCGTTTGCGCCCCCACCGATTGCCTCTTGCGAAGCGTCAAGCTGCCGAGGAAATGATTCGTGAGATGGCAGCCAACGATGTTATTGAGCCCTCGGACAGCCCCTGGGCTGCACCAATGGTTATGGTACGTAAGAAAACGGGGGTTGGCGCCCCTGTGTGGACTTTCGGAGGTTAA
Organism: Polypterus senegalus; assembly: GCF_016835505.1. Lineage (NCBI taxonomy): Eukaryota > Metazoa > Chordata > Cladistia > Polypteriformes > Polypteridae > Polypterus > Polypterus senegalus. The sequence continues at coordinate 126,518 of NW_024384925.1, forward strand.
ACGAAGTCACTAGAAAAGACTCATACCCACTGCCACGCATCGATGATGCCTTGGATTATGTGGCTGGATCCTGCTGGTTCAGCAGCTTGGACTTGCGCAGTGGGTATTGGCAAGTGGAACTGTCACCAGAGGACCGACATAAAACCGCATTCACCATAGGGCAAGGGTTGTGGCAATTCAAGGTGATGCCGTTTGGGCTGTGTAATGCACCAGCCACTTTTGAAAGACTGATGGAGCGGGTCCTGAAAGACATTCCCCGAACCCGGTGTGGTCTATCTGGACGATTTGTTAATCCATGCCAGAGACTTTGATCAGGCTATCCACAACTTACGGGAAGTCTTGACAGCTATTCGTAGCGCCGGGTTACGGTTGAACCCCGCGAAATGTAACCTCCTCTCTAGACAGACTCAGTTTCTGGGACATATGGTTAGCGGGAGTGGAGTGGCTACCGACCCAACAAAGGTGACCGCCGTGAGCAACTGGCCCCACCAGCCAACATTACCGAGCTGCGGAGCTTTCTGGGCTTAGCCTCATACTACCGAGATTCGTGAGAAACTTTGCCACTATTGCTAGCCCCTTGCACCAGCTGACGAGTAAGGGCCAACAGTTGGTGGACAGAGGACTGCGCCGCTGCCTTCAACAACTAAAAGCTGCTCTTACCAGTGCACCGATCCTGGCTTACCCTGACCCCAACCAACCCTTTATTTTGGACACGGACGCCAGTAATGTGGGGGTTGGCGCAGTACTCTCCCAGAAGGGGGAGACCGGAGAAAGAGTGGTGGCCTACTATAGCTGCAGCCTCAGTCGGCGGAGAGAAACTACTGCGTTACCGGCGGGAACTACTGGCAGTGATCTTGGCAGTGCGACACTTCAAGCCTTACCTTTTGGGCACTAAGTTCACGATTCGAACTGACCATGCTAGCCTTACATGGCTGTTAAACTTTCGGCAACCTGAGGGCCAGGTAGCAAGGTGGATAGAAATACTGCAGGAGTTTGATTTGAGGTGCAACACCGACCAGGACGGCAGCATGCAAATGCTGATGCCCTCTCCAGGCGACCATGCGTCCTCGATGACTGTCGATATTGCAGCCGGCAAGAAGAAAGGGGTATGGGACCCTCGTCAGCAGCAGCGGGCTAGAGGACACTGATGGGGCAGGGGAACCATTCACCATCGACCAGATACGGCAACTACAAGCAGGCGACCAAGTGCTGGAGAAGGTCAGGGTTGGCTGGAGACGCAGGAATGCCCGATTGGCAAACCGTATCTTCCCAGGGGCGGAACTTAAGTTGTTACATTCGCAGTGGGGCAGCCTGGAGTTACACGATGGTGTAATTTACAGAAGATGGCAGGCACCAAGGGGAGGGACTGACCGTCTGCAACTTCTGGTTCCCCAGGCTTTACGCATACACGGTCCTCCATTGGGTCCATGGAGCAGCTGGATCTGGGCACTTTGGAAATGCAAAGACAGTGCATCGGCTGCGGCGGCGATTCTATTGGCCGGGATGTCGACAAGATGCGGAAATGCACGTCCACTGCTGTGGCGTTTACGCGCGCAGAAAGGACCAGGCCAACGCTCTCGCGCGCCACTCCAACAGTATCTCGTCGGGGCTCCCATGGAGAGGATTGGGGTAGATGTGCTGGGTCCTTTCCCTACCACAGAGGCGGAAATCGTTTTGTTTTAGTGGCGATGGACTACTTTACCAAATGGCGGAGGCATACGCCATTCAGATCAAAGTGCCTCCACAGCCGCTCAAAAGTTGCTGGACGAAATGTTCACTCGATTGAGGTGCGAATGAACTGCACAGCGACCAGGGCGGAACTTTGAGAGCCGGTTGTTTAAAGAGGTGTGTCAGCGGCTGGGGTGAAGAAGACCGGACTACTCCCTTCACCCTCAAAGCGATGGACTGGTTGAGCGGTTTAACCGCACCTGGCCGCCAACTTGCGATCCTCACTAGTCAACACCAGAGACTGGGATCAACATTTGCCTCTGGTCTTGTGGGCGATAGGGCGGCTGTTCAGGAATCAAGTCAGTGCACACGGCGGGGCTGATGTTGGAAGGGAGATCGCGCGCCGGTGGACTTGGTGTTTGGCTCGCCCCTGAGCCTGAGCTTGCTGGCGGTCAAGAGACGGATTATTTTCGGCGACTAAAAGAGCGGCTGAACACTGTACACCAACTGGCCAGAGAGGCCCTAGAGGGAGCTGGAGCCCGCCAGAAGCGGGCATATGACACTTCAGGCATGGTCCAACCCTGAAGCAAGGGGACAAAGTGTGGGTGTTTTGCCCCAGAGGAAACGGGGTTGTCCCCAAAACTGGCGCACCATTGGCAGGGACCTGGAGAAATTTTGGATGCAATTTGGACGTGGTTTTCCGAGTCGAATGCCTGGAGCAGGGCAGGCGGGTGGTGCTGCATAAAGACCGTTTGGCACCATACCACCCATTGGCCCCAGCACCAGAAAGACTTGAGGACCAAAGCAACTCTCCAACATCCACCCTCGGTGCGAGACAGACGTTGACAGTCTCAGGACTGAGCCTGGCACGGGTGATAAAGAGTCAGGCAGGCCCAAACGTGTCCGCCGCCGGCCAGGACATTTATCAGACTTTGTTTGCGAAAATTAGGGTTGTGGGGACACTAACCCTCTTGGGGGGGGGGCTGTGTAGCAACCCGGCAGTCAGCTGGCGGAGTGACGCCTTTGTGGGTAAATTATGTAAATAGTTGTGGGGAATTTATGGGAAATTTATGTGGTGTAAAGATAACTAAGTTAAGTAATTGTCTTTCCTGTTGTAAATAATTGTTGTGTTTGTGTGCAATTTGTTGGGTGGGTTTGGGTAATCGACGTCAGGGGTTATTTATTTTGTAAAAAGTACCGTATGTGTGTAATGTGTCTTCGTGCATGACCTTGACCATGGCAGTGCAAATGGGTCGAGCTTTGTTTACTGTCTATCTGTGAATAAAGAGATACAACAGGACAGAGCTGTTATTCATTGCGAAGATTTTATCTGAGCAATTGATGCCGAGACACTCGGAGTCGTGCGGTGTATGGGACACGAGTGCTCGTTACTTAAAAGCTGGGTACAGCTGCGTGCTGCCGAGACACTTTCGTAGTCGTGCGGTGTATGGGACACGAGTGCTCGTTACTTAGAGAGCGGGTGCAGCTGCGTGCCTAACACTGGCAACCTGCTAGCCGACAGCTTGGAAGAGGTGCGGCAGAGATCGGCTCAAAACTTCAAGACTCGACCCCAGGTCGCTACAATACAGTATATAAAATGATCTCGCGGGCGGGTTTAATTACGCCGGGCCGGATGTGGCCTGCGGGCCTCGAGTTTGACACATATGGACTAAATAGAACTTGAAAAGATATATTTTTTCGAATGTGATCGCGCAATTGAGATCGAGTTGATGCGCACTAGTACATCGAGCCCGCGTGCTATTGTGATTTTGCCTGCGTGCCTCAATAAGTTACCCTCCCCTCGCTCTTACTTTTTTACCGTTCATCTAATGAATACACTGAGTATGGCTTTACCAAAACAATCATTGATCGCGAATAAAGTATCCATTATTCATAAAGCTTCAATTGGTGATCTGTCTTTCTACGTTAACCGCATATTTTTTCATACGTCTCAAACCAAGGGGATGCGAGGTAAAATGAATCGGGAAGCGCCGATATATATATATATTGAATATATTGAAATAGTTTTACTGTCAAATAATGCAAACAGTACGCGGCACGTGTTTCGCCCTAATTCTGGGCTCATCAGGCAGTACACACTCACTGCACCCCTCTCGGAATCGAACCTCGGACGTCAGCGCCAGGGTGTGTGGTTCGTTTATTTGACAGTATGTAGATCGGGGTGTGTATATATATATATATAATAACGACGCAGCGGCGCTGACGGATTGGCGTATATGGGCAAATTATGTAAATAGTTTGTGGATAATTCATGGGTAATTTATGTAAAAGTCTATTGTGTGTTAAATTAACTGAGTAACCCAATTGTCTTCCTTGGCGTAAGTGTTTGTATGTGTTTGTGTTCAACGGTGGGGTGGGTTGGGGTATCGCCATCCGGGTTGTAAAATGTAAATAGATACCGTCGTTAAGAAATGTCGTTTTGCTGTTGACCTTGGCAGTGGCTAAGCGGATGATTTTAGAGCTTTTGTTTCTGACTATCTTCTGTAATAAAAGATACAACAGGACAGAGCTGTTTTTTGCTAAGATTTAATCTAAGCAAACTACCGAGACACACGGAGTCGTGCGTGTATGGGGCACGCAGTGTTCTCTTTCTTAAAGAGCTGGGTGCAGCTGCGTGCATAACGCTGGCAATCCGCTAGCCGACAGCAGGAGAGGTGCACGGCAGAGTTCGCTCGAAATCTTTAAAGACTCCTCCACGGTCGCTACATTGGTGTCAGAAGTGGGAGACCAGGCTGTTTAGAAGACGCCGTCATGGAACAGAGTCTTGAAGAAATAGAGCGTGCCATCTCGGAAAATAGCGTTATGTTGGAGCGCCTGATCAGCAGAACTGCACGGAGAAAAAGGACAAACTGGCCTGAGGGTGCCAGTATTCCCCGGACAGTGTTGCGATCTTCTAGGCACGGCGGAATGAACCTGTAGCTGCCGCAGCGACACCCCAAATCACCAGTCGGCGGTCCTCCCCACACGGTCACCCGCTAAGCTGCCACGATACAGCGGGTTGGCGCCCTGGAGCCATACCTTGCACAAGTGGATCTGGCTGCTCTTCACAATGGTTGGAGCTGCGAGGAAGCTGCAACACACTTGGCCCTTGCCTTGGAGGGTCCCGCACTTCAGGTACTCATCGACCTGCCGCCTGAGGAGTGTCGTGATCTTCAGGCCCTCACCGATGCTCTCACCCGTCGCTTTGGACAGAGAACCTCAGCGGAACACAGCAGGGAGGAGCTGACAACCGACGTCGGCGTGAAGGTGAGAGTGTGGGAGCATTTGCAGCTGACATCAGGGTCTATGCACGGAAAGGTTACCCTACTTTCTCGACAGCAGCAAGGGAAGAACTCAGTCTTCATGCTTTCCTGCGGGGCCTTACACCAGAGCGTCTCCGTCAGCATGTCTGTCTGTTGTCGCCCAGACATTTGAGTGAGGCACTACGGGAGGCTGAGCGGGCTGAAGAGGTACTACAGCTTGGGTCTCCGGCACGTCAATCATCACGCCCAAGCCGGTTAACGAGAGCAGTTGAGCGAGTGGTAGAAAGGGACCAGCCTGAGGGTGTGGAGGTCAGTCGCGCCCAGCCATCATCAATCCCCGACAGAGACAAAGATCGGACCGCTGTTTCCGATCGCGGAGAACCAGGGCATTTTGCCAGGGACTGCCCTGCTCCAAGTCCCCTGCCTCGTACAACATCACCTTCGGGGAAGCGACCTCGGAGTGAGGCCGTGAGGGACCCTCGCTCCATTTTCAGCATCCCTCCGCAATGACTGCCCTAAAGTGGGGCTGTGGGTTTTCAGGTGGACTGTACCTAGACTGCATTATAGGCGGACGGCCATGCAGTGCCTTAGTGGACCACGGGGTCCACTATTTGTCTATTACAGAGAGGAGTGTTGCCCGAAACAGCTGGTCCTCTTCCAAAAGACTGGACTCCTTCTAACATCGAACTGCGCACGGTACGGGTGAGCGGACAAAATGCCGGAAAGAAACTATTGACTGTAGTAGTAGGGACGAGCCAGACCAGCCACGAATTCTGGCTCATGGACATTAAAGACAAATGCATAATTGGGTTAGACTTATTGGCCCACTGGGGAGCATGTGTTGATGTGTCCAGGGCCATCCTCTGCGTAGGTAATGAGACTGTGTCGCTCCAATCGGGCTGGAATCATCCTGGAAGGGCTGTTAGCTTGGATTTGCCTGGACACCACGGCTCACCGGCTCCCGACCGTTGTTCGGAAGATGCAGGGACTGAAGAGGACCCCCAGGAGAGTATTGCAGCTCAGACCAGTGCTCCCCAACGGTTTTCCTCACACGACCACCCATCCACTGAGGCGGTTGCTGCTGTGGAGGAATTGGGCCATCGAAGTGGTGAACAGCTGAGCACGCCACAGCAGGAGCAACTCCAGAAAGTACTGAACGACTTTGTGGACATTTTGCGGCTCGAGAAGAGGACTGCACCAGAACCTCGTTAGTCAAACACCACATTGACACTGGCCACGCCGCCCCATTCGGTTGCGCCCCACGATTGCCTCTTGCAAAACGCCAAGCTGCGAAGAATTGATTCGAGATGGTAACCAACGACATCATTGAGCCTTGGACAGTCCCTGGGCGCACCCATGGTCATGGTGCGGAAGAAAGCGGGGTTGGCCCTTGTGTGGACTTTCGTAAATTAAATGCAGTCACTTTCGAAAAGACTCCTACCCATTGCCTCGCATCGATGATGCATTGGACTATGTGGCTGGATCCCGTTGGTTCAGCACTTTGGACTTGCGCAGTGGATATTGGCAGGTAGAACTGGCAGCAGAGGACCGACCCAAAACTGCATTCACCATCGGACAAGGGCTGTGGCAGTTTAAGGTAATGCCGTTTGGACTTTGTAATGCGCCGCCACTTTGAAAGACTAATGGAGCGGGTCCTAAAGACATTCCCGAACCCGTTGTGTGGTCTATTTAGATGACCTGCTGATTCATGCCAGAGACTTTGACCAGGCGTGCACAATTTAAGGGAGGTCCTGACCGCCATTAGTAGCGCCGGGTTGCGGTTGAACCCTGAGAAATGCAATCTTCTCGCCCGACAGACCCAGTTTCTAGGGCACGTAATCAGCGAGTGGGGTGGCTACAGACCCAGCGAAGGTGACTGCCGTGAGCAACTGGCCCCACCAGCCAATATCACTGAACTGCGGAGCTTTTGGGTTTAGCCTCCTACTACGAAGGTTCAGTAAAAACTTTGCAACCATTGCCAGCCCTTTGCACCGACTAACGAGTAAGGGCCAACAGTTTGGGTGGACGGAGGACTGCACAGCCGCCTTCCAACAGTTAAAGGCTGCCCTCGTCAGCAGCGCCTGTCCTGGCGTACCCTGACCCCAACCAACCTTTTGTGGTGGACACTGGCGCTAGCAATGTGGGGATTGGGGCCGTGCTCTCACAGAAGGGGAGGCTGGAGAAAGAGTGATAGCTTATTACAGCTGCAGCCTCAGTCGACCGGAGAGGAATTACTGTGTCACTCGGCGGGAACTGTTGGCAGTGATCCTAGCGATGCGGCACTTTCGGCCCTACCTATTGGGCACTAGGTTCACACTGCGGACTGACCATGCTAGCCTCACCTGGATGTTGAATTTACGGCAACCAGAGGGCCAGGTGGCAAGGTGGATGGAGATTCTACAGAATATGACTTTGAGATACAGCACCGACCGGACGGCAGCATGCCAACGCTGATGCCCTCTCCAGGCGTCCATGCCTCAGCAATGAATGTCGATATTGCCGCCGACAGGAAGAAGGGGCTGGGGCCATCGTCAGCATCCGCAGGATAGATGACACTGTTGGAGTAGGGAGCCGTTCACTATTGACCAATTGAGGCAGTTACAGGCGAGCGACCAAGCACTAGAAAAGGTAAAGGGCTGGTTGGAGACACAAGAACGTCCCGACTGGCAAACCGTGTCGTCACAGGGGCCTGAACTCAAAATACTCCACTCTCAGTTGGGCAACTTGGAGTTGCACGATGGCGTAATCTACAGGCGGTGGCAAGCACCGGGAGGAATTGACCGACTACAACTACTGGTTCCCCAGGCTTTGCGCGCCGAGGTCCTCCGATGGGTCCACGGAGCGGCTGGATCCGGACACTACGGAGCGCTAAGACAGTCGTCGACTACGGCAGCGGTTTTATTGGCCGGTGTCGGCAAGGCGCAGAGCTACACGTCCACTGCTGTGACGTCTGCACTGCGCAAAAGGACCTGGTCAACGTTCTCCGCAGCGCCATTGCAACAATACCTGGTCGGGGCACCCATGGAGAGAATTGGGTGGACATACTGGGTCCTTTTCCTGTAACGGAAGCGGAAATCGCTACGTTTTGGTAGCAATGGACTACTTTACCAAATGGCCAGAGGCGTATGCAGTTCGGATCAGAGTGCCTCCACAGCTGCTCAAAACTCGTGGATGAAATGTTCACTCGATTTGGAGTTCGGACGAGCTCCACAGCGATCAGGGGGAACTTTGAGAGCCGTTTGTTCAGGGAGGTGTGTCAGCGACTGGGGTGAAAAGACCGGACCACCCCTTCACCCACAAAGTGATGGATTGGTCGGCGATTTAATCGCACCCTGGCCACTCAACTGGCAATCCTGACCAGTCAACACCAGCGGGACTGGGACCAACATTTGCCTTTGGTCCTATGGGCATATCGGACAGCAGTGCAGGAGTCGAGCCAATGCACGCCAGCGGGCTGATGTTTGGAAGGGAACTTGCGCCGGTGGAATTAGTGTTTGGCTCACCCCTGAGCCTGAGATTATTGGTGGGCCCGAAATGGATTATTTTAGGCGGCTAAAGAGCGGCTGGACACCGTTCATCGACTGGCCAGGGAGGCCCTGGAGGGAGCTGGAGCACGCCAAAAGCGGGCTTACGACTCACGGGCTCATGGCCCGGCGCTGAAGCCAGGGACAAAGTGTGGGTATTTTGCCCGCAGCGGAAGCGGGATTGTCCCCAAAACTAGCCCACCATTGGCAAGGACCGGGAGAAATATTGGACAAAATATCGGAGGTAGTTTTCGAGTCGAATGCCTGGGCGGGCAGACGGGTGGTGCTGCACAAGGACCGTTTAGCACCATACCACCCACTGGCCCCAGAGCAAGAACAACTTCGAAAATCCAAGCGGTTCTCCAACCTCCACCCCGCACCGAGTCAGACATTGCACAGGACTGAGCCCGACGCAAGTCATGGCACATCCGGCAGGACAAAGCGTGTCCGTCGCGGCCAGGACACCTACGTGATTTTATCTGTGATGAGTAGGGTTGTGGGGACACTAACCCTCTTAGGAGGGCTGTGTGTAACAACCCGCAGCAGCGCGGAGTGGCGCCTCATGGGTAATTTATGTAAATAGTTTGTGGATAATTCATGGGTAATTTATGTAAAAGTCTATTGTGTGTTAAATTAACTAGTAATTCCAATTGTCTTCCTTGGCGTAAGTGTTTGTATGTGTTTGTGTTCAACGGTGGGGTGGGTTTGGTATCGCCGTCGGGGTTGTAAAATGTAAATAGATACCGTCGTTAAGAAATGTCGTTTGCTGTTGACCTTGGCAGTGGCTAAGCGGATGATTTTAGAGCTTTTGTTTCTGACTATCTTCTGTAATAAAAAGATACAACAGGACAGAGCTGTTTCTTTGCTAAGATTTAATCTAAGCAAACTACCGAGACACTCGGAGTCGTGCGGTGTATGGGGCACGAGTGTTCTCTTTCTTAAAGAGCTGGGTGCAGCTGCGTGCATAACGCTGGCAATCCGCTAGCCGACAGCTTTGGAGAGGTGCACGGCAGAGTTCGGCTCGAAATCTTTAAAGACTCCCCGCGGTCGCTACAATATATATATATATATATATATATATATATATATATATATATATATATATATATATATATATATATATATATATATATATATATATATATATATATATATATATATATATATATTACTTTGAGAATGCAACGTATAGTTTTGTCCATGAGGAAAGCAATGTTGCCTGAAATCAATGGCAACCTTTTGTCAGGAATACATTCAGAGTCTGGCGCTCTGCTGTTTTTTGTAGCTGCCTTCACACAGCTTCTCCGCTGCTTTATAAACAAAGCGCCATATAAGGCCATCGTTTCTCCTTGCTTAGCGGTTCTGTACTGTTTTATTGTTTGTTTATTACGATTCTTATAGTTATTGTGTAGCTATTGAGACTTACTTTACTGTTCAGGTACCCATTTCCTTTATTTAATCCGGCTTATGCGTTATTTTTGCTCGTTTATTACGATTATATAGATATTTATTGATTTCCTTCTTTAGCTAACTGCCTGCTCAAATAAGGCGCTCCACTGGTTTTTGTGAAACAGCCTTTACACAACTTCTCCCCTCTTTTTATAAGCGAGCGACATATAAAGCCATCACCTTGTCAATTGCGTAATGCGTTTTTTGAATAGGTTTGATGCATGGAAGTGATCACTTTACTGCGTTCAGTAAGTTCACGTGAGCTGCTCTCTTGTGTGATGTTGCGATGTCCATGGCTTAATTTAATGTTAGCTAAGACCCGGCACTTAAAAGTTTCTGGCTGCACTCGGTTGTAATATGATGAAGCTGCGCGAGCTCACTCTTGAGAATGCAACGTATAGTTGTCCAGGAGAAAAGCAATCTTGCCTGAAATCAATGGCATCATTTTGTAGGGTCTGTCCCTGAGACTTATTACTTGTCATCGCGCAGCAGAGCCTTACTGGAAATTGGAGGCATCTGAATTGAAATGGGAGATCAGAGGGTATAAAGGGGACGCGAGGAATACATTGAGTGTGGAGAAACTCTAGAGACAGTGTGTGTATTAACTTGTGGATTTTTCTGTGAGTATTTGGTGGCAGCGTGGCGAAGTTGCTTGGAAGACGGCGTTAGCCGTGGAGCTCAACTCAGAGCGAAATGAGGTGAATGGGAGGAGATGATGATGTCACTCCTCCACCGCCTTAACTGTCAATCCCCACAAACACAGTCTCGGAATTTGCATAAGCACAGCGCTTCACTAGCAATTTTAACTTAGTTACAAAGTGATCAAAACTCGTTTATACCCTGTGTCCTTTCATTAAACTTGTATCCGCATTACCCGTGGGCATGACAAACACCAGCGGCAGCCTGTCTATGAACTTAATTTAAAGTTTAGGTTAACACGTGCTTTGTTTCTGAAGTAGCTGCACTCATGAATATGTTTGTATGTGTCACTCGCAAAGCTTCTTATTGTTTCGCTGCCTTCTCAATTGTATAATGCATGTTTTCTTCAGTGCTTTTGGAGCTCTTCCTTGTTTTCTACGTACTGCGCTGACAGTCAGTTCACGCGTGATTACGTGGGAGGCGTGATGATGTCACGAAACTCCGCTCCCCACAGCCATCGAGCTCAACTCCATTACAGTATATGGAGAAAATAAATTCCAGTTATGACCATTACGCGTAGAATTTCGAAATGAAACCTGCCCAACTTTTGTAAGTAAGCTGTAAGGAATGAGCCTGCCAAATTTCAGCCTTCCACCCACACGGGATGTTGGAGAATTAGTGATGAGTGAGTGAGTGAGTGAGTGAGTGAGTCAGTCAGTCAGTCAGTCAGTGAGTGAGTGGCGGCTTTGCCTTTATTAGTATAGATATAACCAAAGTAAAAAAAATCATTCAATTTACATGTTGCTGTCAAAGAGTTACAAACCCAAGATCAAATGTCAATCGACAGAAAACTAATATATATTCTTGGATGGTGCAGAGGTAAGAACTGTTGCCTTATACCCAAAAGGTTGTCAGTTCGAGTTCTGGTGCTCCCTGTTTTTGTTACTTCTTTGATTTCAGTCTGTAACAGCTGGTGTAAAGTTTTGCTACTTGCAAAAGCTGGTGAATCATGTTTTCTTGGTATCTTGTTGTCACTTGATTATTTTGTTATTCAGTTCTATTCTTGAATAAAAGCACACTTGTTTCATTATACCTTCCAAAAATGACTTTGTCACATCTTGAAGTCTTATCCCCACCCATTGTCCCGAGCTATTTATATATTGAGAACTTGAAAATGAAAATGCAAAGTGGAAAATGAAAATTCAGTGAGCAGCAGGTGGCGCCAGTGCTTATTTGCATTTCACTTTTCAGCTTTGCAGCTTCATTGCGGTTCAGGCTGAAAATGAAATTGCAAATGGGGCTATTTAATTTTAATTTTTGCAGCATTCTTGTGCACACAGACTTTGAAAATGAAATTGCAAATGTGGTTATTTCATTTTAATTTTAAATTTTGCAGCATTCTGGCATGAAGACATTGAAAATGAAATTGCAAATGGGGTTATTTCATTTTAATTTTAATTTCTGCAACATTTTAACACACAAAGTTTGAAAATGAAATTTCAAAAGAGATTGCATTTTCATTATATAAATTTAGTTTTCATTTCTTTATTGCAGAAAATACCTGTATAGGAGGAGTAATGAAACCACACTGAACTCCTTCATCTGTTAATGTTTATTATTAACAGGCCAAAATGTTTAAACAAAACATATAAGCTCAAACTCTGCCAGTACAATACCTCCTCTCACAGTTAAGACGATGAACACTGGGGTGGCTCACACTAATGACATAACATAACATAGACAAGAAAGGATTTGTGAAGCTGTTAAAGGTGCAGCACGCATGTGAGCAACAGAGTAATGAAACAATAAATAAACAATAAAAATAATTTAAACAAAAAAGATAGAAAATCTACAGAATGTGCTAAGAATTATGATAAAAAGGATATAAAACAAACAATATGACTTAAAGGACGCTTATACTATTTACTTATTTAGCTGACACCTTTTTCCAAGGTAACTTGCAACATTTGAGATACAACTGGTTACATTTCTTTTGGCTTTCCTAATGGAGCACAGGCAGGTCAAGTGACTTGCTCAGGGTCACACAATGTCAGTAGCGAATTTGAACCCACAACCTCAGGATTTGAAGTCTGATGCCTCAACCACTATGTTACACTGCCTATTATTTTACTACTTAGAAGTGTTACCTGTCAAAGAAACGTGATAGAATATATTTTAAAATATTTGATATCTCTTGCCTTATGTGTACCCTCAGTGTTCATCCTAAGCCATTCTTTGGTTTTATCACATGTCTCAGCCTCACTTGCCCAGCACTCCCTCTATCATGCATGTTCCCATTAAGCCTGCTTCTAAGACTCTATCATATTAAATGTGTGTTACTTGCCTCTTGTCTGCTATTTCACTACCACCAATAGCAGACAGGCCTTTTAATACCACTGTGAAAACACCATTAGTATTCTTGCGAATACCCATTTTGAAGGTGACTGTCAGTGATCCTACTACATCTTTCCTTGCCCAGTGATTCCTGTCTCAATTGTGCTCGACTGAGCAACCACAGCGAAACTGACCAATCAGATAAAAGTCAAACTGATGAATCAGATTGCTCGAGGGACTGGACACATACACATACGCAGATATTAGCATTTAATTATTCATATCAGAATTAAATAATAAAACATTTAATAATTATCATTTTAAAAGAGACCATGATAAATAAAGAGGTTAACTAAGTAGAAAAACAAATAAAAGCAGAAAATAAATTAGTAGAAATGTACCCATTTCACTGCACAACAATTTTTTGAAAAGTCTTACTTCCTGAAAAGTTTTTGCAGATTGTGACAGGTACCTACTGGGTATGCACAAATATACTGTAGTTTTGGTTTTACTGCATCACATAGGAAATAGACATTTATATGTTTACTGATAATAACGTATTTAGTCACTTTTATGTTTCACATAAGATATTAAATTCAACAGAATTAAAAGTGTTATGCTCCTGATTTTCTTTGTATTCAATGTCTGGTGCATCATGTTGCAGTGTCCAACAGTAGTCAGCAAGCATTGACAGATTCCAGTTGCCTTGGTATCGTTTCTCCATCGTAGGCAATGTCCTGGTGAAACCTTTCACCATGTTCGTCACTGACAGCACCGAGACTTGCAGGGAAGAAGTCCAAGTATGAGTGGAGGAAATGAATCTTGGCGACATGTTGCACTTCATTGTCTTGTATGCTTTGAGAAGTTTGTCTACCAGCTGAATGTAGATTTGGGGCTCTATAATTGGCCAGAAAATTGTCAACAACGTCTTTGAAGGCTTTCCAGACACTTTTTCCGGCCCAACTAACAGATCTTCAAATCGCTTGTCACTCATAACATCTCTGATCTGGGGCCAACAAGAATGCCCTCTTTGATCTTGGCGTCAGTTATTCTTGGGAACATCTGTCTTAAATAACAAAACCTTCACCTTCCTTGTTCAGTTCTTTCATGAAATTCCTCATGAATCCCAGTTTTATGTGAAGAGGAGGCTAAAATATCTTTGCCAGGTCGACAAGCAATTCATGTGCCACATTTTCTGTCTTGAAACTAACTTTTTAATGGAGTGGCCAGTTCTGTCGAGAAAAGTGTGACTCTTTGGCACGGCTGTCCCATTCACAGATGAAACAACAGTACTTTGTATAGCTGAGCTGCAGTCCTAGTAACAGAGCAACAACTTTAAGAGCTCCACAGATATTACAGTTGTACCTGCTATACTGGTCATGCTTTAGCAGCAGTTCCATATTCTCATACGTTTCTTTCATGTGTGCTGCAAAATCAACAGGTACTGAAGGATAAATGTTGCCATTGTGTAGCAGAACAGCTTTCAGGCTTAAAATTGACAAATCAATGAAGAGACGCAACTCTTCCGGGTTGTGATCACAACCCAAGGCGAGAACAATCCTTTAATGTCACAACAGAAAACAGAAAATTTGGTTATATCATGGCGGTCTCGAAACACAGAAATTTTCGTACCTGGTGACAGTAAACACCATTCCTGCAGTCTCAACCCAGCAACTCGGGTTTTGCTTTTGACAGACCCAAATCTCTGACCAAATCATTCAATTGGACAGTGTTATCAGATGTGGATTGCCTGATGAGCACGGTTCAAAATCCGGGTCAATGTCACTGTCAGTACCCTGCATTGCAGTTTCTTCATCTGGTTCATCTAAGGTCCAATCCTCTAGTGGTTTCGGAATTGAAAGACTGCCATCATGCAGCACGGGTCTCATTGCTGAAGGCAGATTAGGATATTCAATTGACTTCTTGTTTTGGCAGAGAAACCAGACACATTAGTCAAACAGAAGTAACAGTCCGTCACATGGTCTTTCTGTTCTCGCCATATCATCAGAACGGCATCGTCTTTTGAGTGCCTCTGAGCCAGGCTCTCAGACCTGGCAGCACATGTTGCACAGCAAATGTGAGGCGCCCATTCTTTGTCTTGATCACCAATTTTGCAGCCAAAATACAGATGATAAGCTTTCTTCACAAGAGCAGTCATCCAACGTCTCTGAGGCGCAAGTGTATATTTGCCACAGATATAGCAGAATGTATTGCGGCTGTTACAACATTGACGAGACATATAGCCCGACACCAAAACGTCTATAGCATCAATCTTACTTACTGTTCTATTGCTACAGATACTATACTTTACTATACTGATACCATACATACACACTGACTATCTATATCAGTGTTTCCCAAACTCGGTCCTGGGGGACTCCCTGAGGCTGCAGGTTTTTGTTTCAACCAGCTTGTTTTTAATTGGACTCCTGGGCTAATTAAGTGATATGTTATTTCCCAAGTTCTGTGTTTTGGGAACAATCTAGAAATTAGAAAACTAAGTTTGGTAAATAAAAATTATATAAATGTACCGAGCAGTTATATAGAAATAATGTATTTTTCTTCTTAACAATTTTTCATCTTGATTTTCATTGTACTTTTCAAGGTGTTCTAATTGTTTAATCCATTATTTACTAATCAGTGGGTCTAGCGCTAAAGTAGCAGCCTTTGATTATTCAAGGTTGTTTGCCTGCGTGTCTGCTCTGCTCGTTTTAGTTGTCGTTAATAAGACACAATGAAGGGAAAAACTGCACAGAGAAAGGTCAAAATAAAATGAAATCAGCAAAGAGAGTTAATCATTTAAATCTATAAAAAGCAGAAATATTTCTAAATGTCTTGTAATTGTAAAAATCACACTGCTGTGCTTTTCTGAATGTAGAATAAGAGAAAAGTAATACTAGCTAATTAAATGAGATCAGTGCTATCAGGTGTTGTCACTGATTAGGACTCTGGTTGGAACAAAACCTGCAGCCACAGGGGTCCCAGGACCGAGTTTGGGAAACACTGATCTATATTAACCAAATGAGCAGGATCGGTGTATGCAAGCCACTTTTATAGCATGCTGAGACAGCATCAAGCTCGTTCAGACCTGCCCAGGCATGCCCAGGATGTCAACTTCCACAGAACAGCTTCCAGCCTGACCTGATTCCATGCCTGGACATGTTCAGGCTGCACAAACTGTTGTTGATAAGTCACTTACGGGAGCAAAAATGTTTGGATACAAATATAAGAAAAAATCGTGACAAAACTGGCGGTATGTGCTGGGTAAATGTTGATGTGATATTTGTGATCAGCACCCAAAAATATAAGACCCAACCAGCAGTGTTCAAGAAGCAAAAAGCGTTGTTGTGCAGTGTTTTGAATGCTTATCAGATTGACATTGTACTGGTTCACACTACAAAAATGAACAAAATCAATATTTGTGATGTGTGAAAACAAATCTTACCAGTATTGCTTCTTCTGGGATTAGGTTCATTTCACATAATTTGCCAGTTCGGAAATCTTGCAGCCTGAAAAAAAATTGCTATTGTTTAGCTGTCACATATTTTACTAAAATATTTTTGAAAGTACATTGTTTTTTATTTATTTCCTACATTATTCCAGTGAATATTAAGCTGGTCAGCTAAACCACACTGTTGTAATCAAATATTTGAAGAGGAAAGTACACATTTACAAATATGGAGCTAAATTAATGAATAAATAGATAAAATATTCCCACCACAGCATTGTTTATTCGGGATCCCAAAAGTTAGGTTTTGTCAAAAATTCCTATAGTGGCTTTGACATGCCCTGTAGAACTTTGGGAGTGCAACAAGACTTTACTTTCAGGACATCCAGGGCACATACAGCTTTGTGTTGTCATTTAACTTGCTTGGTGGATTGTACTGCGATTCTGCTGTGTGCTTTATGTTGTTTCTGTATGAAACTTGCACATTGTAAAGCAGTTGCTCCATACTTTGTATGACTTTTTTTTCTCTTGGAAGGTTTTTTTGTTTATTAGGTGGGTGTGTGCGTGCAAGTGTATGCAGCTAGACAGTCTCAGTTAGTGAAGCAGTGGCAGTGAAGATGGCAGTGGCAGGTGTAGGAGCAGTAAGACAGTCAGAAAATATTTAACCAGTCTTTTATCTGTTAAAATTAAATAAATGAGTCAATTTTCCTTTAAGGGAGGAATGATGTAAAAGAATACTAGTGGACTAGGTGCTAGGTGCTTGGGAGGTCCAGTAGGTATTACGCAGGTACTATAGTTCATAAAAACTATTCAATCCATATTTGATATTTAATTTTAAAATGGGTTATCAGTTAATAGTCACCCAAATACATTTTAAGCATGAGGACAATACAATGCATGTCCTGCATGATGTTGGATGTTTTGGAGCTTGTTTCAATGAGGCTTTCTCCCAGGAAGTTTACATCTTCAAGAAATACTAGCTAGTACCACATCTTGAGCTCAGGGTTGCTGAACTTGAGGAGGAAGAGGCTAGCCTGCTTTTTAGTAAGGAATTCACAGATCTTGCTCTTGTGCTCTGTATATTTGTATGGGCAGGCAAGTTTTAAAAACCAAGTTAAAGAGATAGGTGCAAAGCTAATGAGCTGAACTGGTTTTATCTGAAGTTCTGCCTGTGTCACATGTCAGTCTAGGAAAGATAATGCGTTGCTCAAATCTTGGTATATAAAGAGGGGCACAAGTTTATGTTACACCATGTAAGGTTATATTTGAACCAGATAGCATAGATAGATAGATGATTAGGTTATTCAAAATTGTTCAGACAAGACAAAGGGGGACAGAGGGTTTGGACAGGCCAGGTTTATTACTGTGCAAAAATGGACAGACAGTACTATAAATAAAAATATGCAAGAAAATTTAGAAATTTCTAACTTATAGTTAAAATCCTAGGTAAAATGAATAATACATTAAATCTGTTTCCCTTAATGCTGGTAGTATCAGGAATAATATTAGTTAAAGTTTTATGTTGCTGTATGCGTAATTATGATATCATAGCAATAACAGAAACATAGCTAAATAATAGAGATTAGGATGAGTAAAAAATAGATGGGTACACAATTTTTAGGAAGAACAGGCAACATCATGTTTGCCATTTATGTAAAACAAAATTTGAAGGCATGTCTCCTTTAATTGGATGATGAGCCACATTAAGTTATTCAACAAGAACATGGGTACACAGATGGTAAACTTTTTAGGGAAAAACTTTAGACATTTAGAATGTTTTCTTCACATAGAACTCCTTAGACACATGGACTAAATTACCAAGTAGTTTGGTAGACAGTAGGATTTTAGGGACCTTTAAAACTTGACTTGATGCTATTACGGAAAAAATTGGTAAATCAGATTGTAGATTGTTATGATTGAAATGTGGTTAAAAATTATTTTGTAAGTAATACATTTTTCATAAACTTTCCATTTACAGTTTTCATATTTTTGAACTTCATTGATTATTAAAAAATTAGAACTAATTAATGCATCATTGTATGTAATTAATCGTGATTAATCACATCTAACAACACAAAGGAATTAAACAAAATGAATGGCATAGTTTAAACTTAAGCGATGACCTTAAACCTGAACCTTTAACAAAATACTACTTGAGCAAGTACAACCTGATATGGAATACCTTCCTAAAAGGTAAGTTGAAAAGAAGGCAATAAGAAAACAAGGCTAATGTATTATAAGCACCTACAAAATAACAAGAAAAATCTTGTTTTAATTCTCAAATTGGCATCGTATATAAAAACAGATGTGTCAAAGTAAAATTAACTGACAGTAGATTGTGAATGCATTGCTAAGACTGATTTAATTGAAAGTATAAGCATCTCCTACAGTAAATGGGCATACACTAAAATTGTGTTAAAACTGCGCAAATACTATTCTCAATTATTCATCATAATCAATAACTTGATAATTATACTCTGCACAAATGTTTTCTGTGGGTGCATTGTTGAAATAATAATGTAGTGCCCTTGGGTCCTGAGAGAAACACACACCTCAGGTGGTGAGACCAGTCTGAGAATGGCGGAACTACCTGGAGAAGCCAACATAAAAGCAGCTCCATGATCATTTTTGCAGACACAGCACTAGTAGTGCCAGGGTGCATGTTCACTAGCGACTCTCTGCGCTCTCTCCAAGGGACAGTGGGCATACAAGTGCTCACTAAGTACTGCGATCTCTGAGTGCCAGTCTCTAAACTGCATTTTGTGATGACGTCTCTGGTAGTCAAGACCCTTCAGACAGTTAGCATGAGTGTATGACATTTAATGCTTTTGTAGTCAGTAGAATCGTGGTGTGCCTTGGGATTTTTAGGTTACAAAATGTGTGCTGCCACAAAAAATTTGGAAAACACTGCTGTACACCTTTGCTTCTGGCATGCAAAAATGTCTTTGCAGCAGCTATCTCACCTAAAATCAGACACCATGTATTACTTAGGTGGTTATGTTGCATTCTTTACATAAATTAGCAAATTACTGCACACTAGAATAATGGGTAGGGATAATTATTGAATTCAATCTTTGCAACTTTTCTCGTGAATTGCACCAGGACTGCCGTAAAATACCGCCCCCCCACCCTGCCTCTCCCTACATCTATGTCAGTATGTATAAATAAAAAAATGATCACCCTGTTGCCTGCCCTGGATGTGACAATATCTTTTTAAACTGGCCACATTTATTGTAAAATTAACGTGTTTCCCTGGCCTATTAAAAGTAAATGTTTATTTATTAATTTATTTTTGTTACTACAGTCTTCCTTAACAGCCTTTTGTTCTGTTTATGTTACCTGCCATTTTGGAAGTCAATTGTTGTGTGTTATGACTTCACTTATGCAAGGCTTTATAAAATGATGCCAGAGATGGAGAATCACCAAGATAGTGGATAGTTTGAAGAGTTTTATGAATATTATAATTATTTCTGGTATTGAAATTTTAGCGATCCCTTCTGATGATTATTTTTGGTCAACATTTAGGTATTAGAAAACATCCATACTCACTTAATGTTTTGGCTTTAAGACTTACAGTACATCCATCTCTTGATCTATTTAATGATATGAAACTAACCAGATTCCTGGTAGTACATACAATAGATGGCCTGTTGGGGTGAATGGTCTGTTCACATCAGAACTGTACTAATCATGGTTTACTAGTGATGCCATAGAATGTCCAACAGAAGTAGCATGGGTAGTCACATGGAGCCAGGTCTGGAGAAAACAGTGGTGTGACATCTTTCTGAATCCACATTTTCTTGAACCCATAGCCTTTATAAACAGTAACTAAGTAAGTAAAATAAAGTGCCTATCACAGAAAAAAGTCAAAAAGAGCTGAGCAGCTAAAACATACAATAAATTATTAAAACAAAATGCAAAGCAATGACAGTACCCACAGATGACAAGCGCTACCCAAATGCCACTCTGAACAAATACATTCCATATTTAAACCTGAACAGTTCAACAGATTCTGCTGATCTCAAAGTCAGTGGAAGACTGTTCCATAACTATATGCAAGCTCCAGAGACCACTAGGAGGTAACATGGCGGCGAACCGAAAAGCACTCAGCCAAAATGCATCCATCCCACAAAACAAAGTCAGATGAAATCCAATTCTCACAAACAAAGCCACTATGCTTTCCCTGCATCCAAAGTCCTCTCTGTACCTACTGAGGGGACAAACTGTAGTCGCCAGAAGTCAGTAGGTATTTCCTATAGAAGCAGTGGGACAGATGCTTTCTCTTCACCCAGGTCAAAACCCATCAGTTTTGGCAGCAATTCAAATGTCACAACAAAGCAAAGAACAGGATCCATTCACAATGAGTAACAAAAAAAAAAGCTGAAAGCGACAGGCGGCATACCACACACAGGCGCCATCTTGTTCAAACAGGAGCACTGTCATGAAGAAGAAGGGAAGTGATTGACTGCTTTCCTGACTTCTATTCTCCAATTTGTTGCCACAAATACCACAGAAAATCCATATAATATAGATTTTAAGTGCGGGTCTTAGCTAACATTAAATAAAGCGTGGACATCGCATTACACAATTGACAAGGTGGGAAAAGAATATGCTCGAGCTGAGCTACACAGCTACACGGTCTTGTGGAAGCAACCGTCATGCTGCCACCAAATACTCACAGAAAAATCCACAAGTTACAGTGGAACCTCGGTTCACTAGCGTCTCGGTTCCGCGTACAACTTGGTTCACGACCAAAAGTTTGTCAAACTTTTGCCTCGGTTCACAACCACACACTCGGTATCACGAACAAGCCAGTTTCCCTTGCCTGCCTGAGCTAAGCTGAGCTGAGAGAGAGAGAGAGAGAGTGTGGCGAGCGAGCCATGTGCCTGCTGGGGAGGGAGGGAGATTGCTGCACGTGTTTGCCTGCCTATCTGCCTGCCTGTGCCAGGGTGGAGTTGGGGATGGTTAAGCCTGCACGTACTGCCTGCCTTCTGCAGGGGGTGGGGGGTACAGCTGAAACTCTCTCTGAGAAGCAAGCAGTACATGCAAGCGAACCATCCCCTAATTCCACCCGGCACAGGCAGGCTGAGAAAGAGAGAGAGAGGCGAGCGAGCCGCGTGCCTGCAAGATCCCTGTTCATTGTTCTCAGTCAGGCGTGCATGCTTTACCTGCACTCTCTTTGTGCTCTACAGTATTTCGTGTGCTTTTGCAGTTAACTATGGCTTCTAAGCAAGTGAAGAGTGGTGAGAAGAAAATTGAAATCAAAGTAAAGAAAGAAATTACAAGGCGTGGAAAAACTGTTTACCAGTTTACTCATTTACCAATTTGAAAACCCTCGTGCTTTCAAGCAGCACAATGTAAACAAAGCCAGACTGCTAGTAATGTGGAGGGCAAACCACGAAGGGTTGGGTCACAAGGACTTTCTTTTTGGAATGGCTGCATGAGGCTTTCGCTCTCACCAGCTAAACAGCTAAAAACACCAGAAACCCAAGAAATCACAAGAGAGAAAACACCTGAAGGAAAACACTTCATGCCAGAACTCAACTCATGCAAGGTTAGTTTTCTTGGTGGTTTTTATTCGGATTTTTCAAAGTTAATTTTTCAGTTAAGTAGCCTGAATTGTTGCAATGTTGCTTTTCTCTTTTTCAAATGTTAGCTTTTTCCCTGTGCTTAAAACTCATTAAAGTGTTTACAGATGGAGTTGTTCATAGCGAGATTAGTTGCAATGTTACTTTTCTCTTTTTTCAAATGTTCCTTTTTTCCACCGTGCTTAAAACTTATTTTAAAAAAGTGTTTACAGCGATCGGGCTGTAAGGCTATTAACATGAACTCCTGCAATGTTTTTGGTTGCTTGTGGTTGGTTTTAAAGTTCAGATTTGTTCTAATGTTCCTTTTTTCCCTTTGTGCTTAAAATTCATTTTAAAAACTGCTGCACATGCTGCTGACAGAGGTGGGTGGTGTGTGTGTGTGTGTGTGCTACAGAGAAAGAAAGAGAGCGCGAAGCAAGCAAGCAGAAGCGCGTGGCAAACGTAGAGTGAGAGAGCAAGCACATGCTGCTGACAGGGAAGGGAGGGAGGAGGGAGGGGTGGGTGGTGTATGTGTGTGTGTGTGATACAGAGAGAGAGCACGAGCAGGCTGAGCAGGAAGCCTGGATGTTTTGTGTCAGTGTTATTCAATGTTTTACATTAGTTTACTATTACACTGTGCATTCTATGTGTAATTAACTATATTTGTGCTTAATCTTTTATATATTTACATATTTACATACAGTTCGATACGGTCTGGAATGGATTAATTGTATTTACATACAATCCTATGGGGAAACTCCTTGGTTCACGACCAACTCAGTTTACGACCAAAGTTCTGGAGCAATTATGGTCGTAGACGAGGTTCCACTGTAATACACACGTCGTCTCTAGAGTTTCTCCACATTCAATGTATTCCTTGCATCCCCGTTACACCCTCTGATCTCCCATTTCAATTCAGATGCCTCCAATTTCCAGTAAGACTTTGCTTTGCGATGAGAAGTAAGAAGTCTCAGGGACAGACCAACAAAGGTTGCCATTGATTTCAGGCAAGATTGCTTTTCTCCTGGACAACTATACGTTGCATTCTCAAGAGTGAGCTCGCACAGCCGTCATATTACAACCAGAGTGCTGAACTGACAGCGTGATATATAAATAGAACTATAATAATCGTAATAAGCGAACAATAAAACAGCGGAGAACCCGTGGATTAAATAAAAGGCAGCTTCCTTGGCAAAGCAAGGAAAAGGATAGCTTTATATGTCGTTCGTTTATAAAACAGCGGAGAAGCTGTGTAAAGGCTGCTTCACAAAAAGCCAGCAGAGCGCCTTATATGAGCAGGCAGTCGGCTAAAGAAGGGAATCAATAAATATCTATAATCGTAATAAAGCGAACAAAAATGGTGTGCAAGCAGCGGATTAAATAAAGGAAATGGGCACCTGAACAGTAAAGTAAGTCTCGAATAGCTACACAATAACTATAACAATCGTAATAAGCGAACAATAAAACAGTACAGCACCCGAAACAAGGAGAAGCAGCGG
Source organism: Polypterus senegalus (assembly GCF_016835505.1). Lineage (NCBI taxonomy): Eukaryota > Metazoa > Chordata > Cladistia > Polypteriformes > Polypteridae > Polypterus > Polypterus senegalus. Next base: position 149,909 of record NW_024384925.1, read on the forward strand.
CCTTATATGGCGTTAGTTTATAAAACAGCAGGAGAGGCTGTGTGAAGGCAGCTACACAAAAAACATCACAGCGCCACACTCTGAATGTATTCCTCGCATTACCATTATACCCTCTGATCTCCCATTTCAATTCAGATGCCTCCAATTTCCAGTAAGACTCTGCTTTGTGATGAGAAGTAAGAAGTCTCAGGGACAGACCCAACAAAAGGTTGCCATTGATTTCAGGCAAGATTGCTTTTCTCCTGGACAACTATACGTTGCATTCTCAAAGAGTGAGCTCAGCGCTTCGTCATATTACAACCAGAGTGCTGAACTGACAATGTGATATATAAATAGAACTATAATAATAAGTAATAAGCGAACAATAAAACAGCGGAGAACCGTGGATTAAATAAAAAGGCAGCTTCCTTGGCAAAGCAAGGAAAAAGGATGGCTTTATATGTCGTTCGTTTATAAAACAGTGGAGAAGCTGTGTAAAGGCTGCTTCACAAAAAGCCAACAAGCGCCTTATATGAGCAGGCAGTCGGCTAAAGGGAATCAATAAATATCTATAATCGTAATAAGCGAACAAAAATGGCGTGCAAATGGATTAAATAAAGGAAATGGGTACCTGAACAGTAAAGTAAGTCTCGAATAGCTACACAATAACTATAACAATCGTAATAAATGAACAATAAAACAGTACAGAACCATGAAGCAAGGAGAAGCGACGACCTTATATGGCGTTAAGTTTATAAAACAGCGGAGAAGCTGTGTGAGGCAGCTACACAAAAACAGCAGAAGCGCCACACTCTGAATGTATTCCTCGCATCACCGTTATACCCTCTGATCTCCCATTTCAATTCAAATGCCTCAAATTTCCAGTAAGGCTCTGCTTCGATGCACAGCTTGGTCATATTACAACCGGACTGCAGAACGACAGCGTGGTATACAAAGAGATCCCTTAACAGATAGTTATTGGTATATTTTCCCTCAGTTTAAAAGGTTTTCTTTTCTTCTTAATAAAAATTTAAAAGCAGTTCTTCGCCAGCTGCGGCCGAGGATTTTGCTATATACAGTATATATATGTAGATATATATGTATGTATGTATGTATTGTTACACACCGCGATTAGGAGACCCAGGACGGACCTTAAACCGCTTGCGAAGATGTTAGCCGGCAGGGAGTGGCGGGGTACTAACCTTTCTCCTTTGATTTCTTCCAGGAAAAAGGCGCTCCGCCATCATAAGCCTTCCCGCATACGTTTACTTCGCCCTTCCTCTGCCATCTTTCCTAGCGTCATCAGTCCCATCCTCCCTCACGGTTCCTTCCCAGCATTTCTCCACTTCGGCTCCTCCCTTATAAAATGGCCCGCGCTCTAATGGGGTCGCACATATGAACTGTTTTGTTTATATCTTTTGACCTGATTTGCAATGTGGATTTTTCTTTAATATACGGGGCGGAAACCCCAAACCTTTATGTTGTCTCTTGTTGAGTCTTTTACAGTATGTATGTATGTATGTATGTGTATATATATATATATATATGTAGATATGTATATATATGTGGATATCTATACTAATAAAAGGCAAAGACCTCACTCACTCACTCACTGACTCACTCACTGACTCACTGACTCATCACTAATTCTCCAACTTCCGTGTAGGTAGAAGGCTGAAATTTGGCAGGCTTATTCCTTACAGCTTACTTACAAAAGTTGGGCAGGTTTCATTTCGAAATTCTACGCATAAGGGTCATAACTGGAAGCTATTTTCCCCATATAATGTAATGGAGTCTTGAGTTGGAGATGGCTGTGGCGGAGTTTAGTGTGACATCACGCCTCCTACGTAAGTGCACGTAGAGAACAAGGAAGAACTCCAAACAGCGATGAGCACAAAACGCCATTTCACAATTGAGAAGGCAGAAAAACATTATGAAGCAAATGATGCATACAAGCATATTCATAAGTACAGCTACTGCGGAAACAAAGCACCGTAAGTTTATATTAAATTAAGTTCATAGACAGGCTGCCACTAGCGTTTGTAATTTAGTGCCTGCCCATATAAGGCCGTCCATCAGCGGCAATCCAATACAAACACTGCCGGTAAATGTTCACGGGTGAAGGACTGCGCTTATGCAGAGGAAGATGAGATGGTCAGGGTGGTGTTTGGCACAAACTCATTGAAACTGCAAGAGAAACTTTTAAGTGCCGGGTCTTAGCTGACATTACACGAGATGGCACCAGTACAGCTGGGAACCTTCGATGCAAGAACACCAAGCGGCTCCGCGTGAACTGGCGCAATGCGCAGACAAAAGCAACAGTTCCAAAGAGTGCTGAACAAAACCGAATTACACAATTGAGAAGGCAGCAAAAAATATGAAGCGTCTTATACATACAATCATATTCATAAGTGCAGCTACTGCGGAAACAAAGCACACGGTGGAAAAAGTGAATGTCCTGCTAAAGGAAGACAGCGTAAAAAAACGTGCATGCAGTTTGTCACGTCTCAGATAAAGAGGAAGACGAGCTGTTTATTGATGCAGTAAGGAACTAATCGATGAATGAAACCTCTTATCTTTACAACGATTGACAAACACGGAATGTAACTTGAACACATCCTACAAATACGAGCCTGATTGAAAGAAATAATGATAATCAAATCCTTGATGACAGCAACATTCAATAACACTCACAAAACAATTACTGTATATTGACAATCATGTTACGTTATTTTTAAAATGTTCCCTTTTCTTTTCATAACTTCTACTTCTCCACTGCGGATACGGGTATATATATATATAAATGTATATATATACCCGATCTACAATACATACTTTAGCATAGACAAGCCACACGCTGTAATTGTAGAGTCTTAGCCTCTACGCTGACATTCGAGGTTCGATTCCCGAGAGGGGGTGTACTGACTATGTACGCGCGCTACCTGATTCATTTTACCTTCGCATCTCCTTGGTTTGGGGCGTATGAAAAATATTAGGTTAGCAGAATCATGTTACGTTATTTTTAAAATTTTCCTTTCTTAGCACAAGCACAGCTGAGAAGCTTCGATGCATGTACTCCATAGCGTTAAAAATAACGCATTTAATCACACTTTCAATTCCAAGCAAGCGGGAACTTTTGTCAATGCATGATTTCCTGGTACATCCATTACACTGATGCACACATCACAGCTACAAAAATGTTAGAGTCGGAATAAAGCGGCGTTCCTACGACTGATCATTTCGACTACCCGCGAAGCCTTGATAAAAGCATGGTTTTGTGCACACTGAAAAGCAAGCAAAATTAGATGCATTACAGAAAGCGGACTTTGTGGCTCTTACTGGGGATCATTGGACTTCCGTGACCGTTAGTAATTCTAAATACATCTAATTACAAAATGTTCAATGATCACACTGTTTTAGCCTAATGTACAAAATAATTTTGGCTAATGTTACTCAGAGTTTAAAGAGTAAGCTGGTCAAATTACCTTTTATGTTTCTGACTTATTTTTTAAGAAGAAAACTGCACTTTATGTTGAAATTTTGGTTATTATTATTTAAAGACAATACTATTCTGAAAATGTACTTAAAGTACTTAAACTACCACTTTATTTTTAAGTCTGCCCAATTTTAACCAGGGATGATATTTTTGTTTCTGTTTTGAATTCAAATGCAGTTTTCAAGCTTTTTTCAGAAATTAAAACAGCTTCAGTTTACAATATTCATGTCCATGTCTATTATTTGATTCTGTAAGCCCACTAAAACCGTTTTAAATTAAAAAAAAACATTTGCGATTTGGGGCAAATTTACGTGTGCGATTACATACGATTAATCAAGATTAATTCTTACACAGCCTCTAATTAATTGGATTAATTTTTTAATCGAGTCCCACCTAATATATATATGTAGATATATATATGTAGATTTGTATATATATGTGTATATACAGTATATATGTAGATATGTATATGTTGTATATACAGTATGTATATATGTGTGTGTGTATATATACAGTATGTGTATATATGTATATATATGTATGTGTGTATATGTATATATATATAACTGTATATATGTATGTGTATAGATGTGTGTGTATATATATATATATATATATATATATATATATATATGCCAGCAACACTCATGACAATGACAAAACAATTACATTGTCAATCATGTTACGTTATTATTAAAATGTTTCCTTTTCTTTTTACTTCTCGCTGCCAATCTTGGGTATTTTGCTATATATATATATATATATATATATATATATATATATATATATATATATATATATATATATATATATATATATATAATATAAATAGATAGATATGACAACAACACTCATATCAATGACAAAAAATTACATTAACAATCATCTTACGTTATTTTTAAAATCTTTCCTTTTCTTTTCATAACTTCTTTAACACACTACTTCTCGCTGAAGCCTTGGTATTCTACTAGTGTATATATATATATGTGTGTATATAGGTAGATATGTATATGTAGATATATAGATCTGTATATATATATGTATATATGTGTCTGTGTGTGTGTATATATATATATATATATATATATATATATATATATATTAGTGCTGGGCGGTATACGGTTCATACGAAAACTGTTTTTATTTTTTATGATATGAATTGTTCTTATACGCAACACTGGTTTGAATTGCCTAAGCGACATTCGGGCGTGGTGCAGCGGGGAAACTGTTCAAGTGGGGACCTTTTCACTGCTACACTGCTAAACACAGATTTGTTGTACTAAGGCTCTTTTCACTGCTACACCGCAAATAGTGGGCGTAGCTTATGTATGCTGCGGTGAAAATGGACAGAGAGCATTCCAAAACGGAACTAAAAGTAAAGTAGAACATGATGAACAGAAGAACTTTTGCTGAAAAAGGAGTCACGTCCGTCGCCTGGAGATAACTTTAATTTTAAAAGGTCAGATGTGTAAATACTGTTTCTATACTACTGGATAATATTGCAAGCCAAGTTGTACTTATTTTATTTGTTTTCAATACAGTGTAATGTACCTGGATACTGTGTAATAGTGTGACGACATGTTGACTTTATTCTCGAATTTGTCATTAAAGTAGACCATCGTAAACTAAACTTCATCGTAAAATGAATATTTAATTTACTAGATTTTCTCAAACCCTGTCATAAGTTATATAGCACATTAAATTTTTTGTGTTAAGTGATTCTTAAACTGACTTCTTCTTGCACTAAGAGGATGGCACGGCAGCGATCGCCGCACAGAATACATTCACTTCATGATCTTCCTGCTCTCTGAACATTTAGAATGCTAAGATAAATACTTAATATAATTTTCATGGTGAAATGCATTAAAGCATGCATTAATCATATGGGGGCACGGCGGTGTGCCTGCCTTGCATTGCATGTTTTTCTGGTGGGTTTACTCGCATACTTCAGTTTCCTTTCAAAGTCATGTAGGATGTGGGGTTTTCTTCTGCTATATTGACCCTAATAGTGTATGTTTTGCTTGTATTCATCCTGAAATGTGCTGGCTGACTTCGTTCAGAGATGCAGCAACTCTGAATGGATGGCATAATTAAACATGTATAACGAAGATATTTTAAAGTTCTGAACACTCCGTGGGCTAAGTTTAAAACTAGTTTTAATTTCACAAAGACGTTTATCGTGTGGTGATTGGTTATGTGGTGAAAGAAAAAGGAAGGAAGGAAGGAAAAAGGAACTGGGGTTTTAGTACGTCAGATAGAGACAGCAGGCATGCAATAAAGATAGCCAGCTCAGAAGAACATGCATTGAATTCTGTGTTTGTGTCTCCGACCAGCAGATCAGAAACCCAACATTTGCACAATATTTAAGTTAAACCTGTGCGATAGCTATTCATACATCCAGTTTTTGGAGCCTCGTCACACCTGCCATAAAGTTCTCTACACTGAGCATACACCTGGGGACCCCTTACTGCGTGGGAGCAGCACTACCGCCTCACTACCGTGCATGTAATACCTGCTTTAATGCATTTCATAATGAAAATGATATCAAGTATTTATCTTAGCATTCTAAATTTTCAGAAAGCAGGAATATCATGAAGTGAATGGATTCTGTATAGTGATTGCTGTCTTCTCTTAGTGCAGAGGAAGTCAGTTTAAGAAGCGTAGTGATTAACCACTGGGTCGGGAGCGTAAAACAAAGCATTTAATGTGCTGCATTAATTTATGAAGCAAGGTCCATATTAATGCAGTTTGCCTAAATGATGGTTCAGTTGGGAAAGATGTCATCACCAAGTTGCACTTGTTTTATTTTAGTTTAATTTGGTGAATACTGTGTAATGCACCTGGGCTTGAAGTCTTGAAGTAATAGTGCAACTATCAGTAATAATATTATTATTTATTTTATTGTTATTATTTATTAGTTTAAATATTATGCAGTTTAATGATGATAAAGTTGTTTAAAAAGTCACTTTAACGTGTCAGTGGACAGAGATTGTTAACATTAACAGAAAGTGTAGTTGGTTTACAAAAATATTTACTATTTATTCCTTTTCTAAGACATATTGAGTTGCAATACAATTTTTGACAAGCACTTCTGGATATTTTACTAAGTCTAAATGCCTCTTTGTATGGTTGAAAATATGTTGTCAAAATTATAGTTTGTTTTTGCAAAATTTGTTCAATAAAAAGGTTCTATATTTTGACTGCATCTGTCATGCAATGTGATACCTTCTCCATTAGTGCCACCCCCTTGAAAACTATCACTTTATGGGGCAATGCAAAACTGTATTAATACTTGCGTGCACATTAAAATGTTTTTTGTACAATGTACAATACTCTTGACAGTGGAATAGGTTATTCTTAGCCAGTAATTGCAGTGGAAAATGTGGTTAACATCCACTCATGCATGGGGAAAAAATACCGTTGAATACCGTGAAACCGGGATAATTTAGAAAAATACCGTGATATAGAATTTTGGTCATACCGCCCACCCTAATATATATGTGTGTGTGTGTGTGCATGTATGTATGTGTATATATATATATGTAAGTGTATGTGTGTGTATATATATGTATATTTATCTGTATGTATGTATGTATATATGTATATGTGTGTATGTATGTATGTATATTTATGTGTGTATATATGTTGATATGTGTATATATATGCAGATGTGTATATATACTGCTCAAAAGAATTAAAGGAACACTTTTAATCAGAGTATAGCATAAAGTCAATGAAACTTATGGGATATTAATCTGGTCAGTTAAGTAGCAGAGGGGTTGTTAATCAGTTTCAGCTGCTGTGGTGTTAATGAAATTAACAACAGATGCACTAGAGAGGGCAACAATGAGATGACCCCAAAACAGGAATGGTTTAACAGGTGGAGGCCACTGACATTTTCCCTCCTCATCTTTTCTGACTGTTTCTTCACTAGTTTTGCATTTGGCTACAGTCAGTGTCACTACTGGTAGCATGAGGCGATACCTGGACCCTACAGAGGTTGCACAGGTAGTCCAACTTCTCCAGGATGGCACATCAATACGTGTCATTGCCAGAAGGTTTGCTGTGTCTCCCTGCACAGTCTCAAGGGCATGGAGGAGATTCTAGGGAGACAAGCAGTTACTCTAGGAGAGCTGGAGAGGGCCATAGAAGGTCCATAACCCATCAGCAGGACCAGTATCTGCTCCTTTGGGCAGGAGGAACAGGATGAGCACTGCCAGAGCCCTACAAAATGACCTCCAGCAGACCACTGGTGTGAATGTCTCTGACCAAACAACCAGAAAGACTTCATGAGGGTGACCCAAGGGCCCCATGTCCTCTAATGGGCCCTGAGCTCACTGCCAGCAGCATGCAGCTCGATTGGCATTAAGCCATAGAATACCAGAATTGGCAGATGCACCATTGGTGCCTGTGCTTTACAGATGAGAGCAGGTTCACCCTGAGCACGTGACAGAAGTGAAAGGGTCTGGAGAAGCCATGGAGAACATTATGCTGCCTGTAACATCATTCAGCATGAGCAGTTTGGTGGTGGGTTAATGATTGTCTGGGGAGGCATATCCATGGAGGGTCACACAGACCGCTACAGGCTTGACAAAGGCACCTTGGCTGCCATTAGGTATCAGGATGAAATCCTTGGACCCATTGTCAGACCCTATGCTGGTACAGTGGCTCCTGGTGCACGACAATTCCTGGCCTCATGTGGTGAGAGTATGCAGGCAGTTCCTGGAGGATGAAGGAATTGATACCATTGACTGGCCACCACACTTTCCTGACCTAAATCAATAGAACACCTCTGGGACATTATGTTTTGGTCCATCCAATGCCACCAGGTTGCACCTCAGACTGTCCAGGAGCTCAGTGATGCCCTGGTCCAGATCTGGGAGGAGATCCCCACAACACCATCTGTCATCTCATTAGAAGCATGCACCGATGTTGTCAGGCATGTATACAAGAACACAGGGGCCATACAAAGTGCTGCGTACAATTTTGAGTTGCTGCAATTAAATTTTGGCAAAATGGACTAGCCTGCCACATAATTTTTTCACTCTGATTTTAGGGCGTCTTTGAATTCATGGCTCTGTAGGTTGATCATTTTCATTTCCATCAAGCGATATGGCATCCTTTTAGTTCCTAACACATTACCCAGTCTATATCAGTATAGATATCCAGGAGGATTTCTTTTTCCCATTGAGATCTGATGTGTTTTCAAAGTGTTCCTTTAATTTTTGAGCAGTTTATATATATATATATAGATATGTGTATGTGTAGATATGTGTATATGTAGATATGTTTATATGTATATATGTATATGTACTGTATATATGTGTGTGTCTGTGTGTGTGTGTGTGTGTGTGTGTGTATATATATATATATATATTGTCAGGGATGCCAGGAACAACGACCCTGCCAGGGCGCCATGAGGACGGAAGAGGGTCAAAGCCCACCCTGGATCACGTGGGGGCCGCTTCCTGGTTGCTCTGGGGGCCACGGGTACAGGGGCATGGAAGCTCCACCCTGTAGGGGCCTGTGGTCACCGCCAGGGACGCCCCAATGCCTTGGGGACCTGTTACCCCAGCACTTCTGCCACACCAGGAAGTGCTGGGGAAGGCAGGACAGGCGCCGGAGAGCTACGGGAGGACAGCGGCACTTCCACCCGCGCTGGGCGTGGCCAAGGGAGGAATGCCGGGAACACCTGGGGCTCATCGGGACTGCATAAAAGGCGTCTCCATTCATTCAACGCTAGAGTCGGGTGGAAGAAGGCGAGGCAAGAGAGGAGAGTGGGCGGCCCGAGAAAAAGGCATTTGTGGCCAGGGCTGTGATTGTTGGGGTTTGTGCACTTTATTCTGGGTCTGAGTGACCATTATATTTGTAAATATTGTAAATAAATCGTGTGGTGGTGATTCAACAACATGTCCGCCTGTCTGTGTCCGAATCAGCTCCACAATATATATATATGACAGCAACACTCATAACAGTGACAAAACAATTACATTGACACTCATGTTACGTTATTTTTAAAATGTTTCCTTTTCTTTTTCATAACTTCTTTAACACACTACTTCTCGGTGCGAAGCCTTGGTATTTTGCTAGTTTATATATACTACGCTTCACAGCAGTGAAGTACTGCCTTAAAATTTTTATTAAGAAGAAAATTAAACTTTTTAAACTGAGGGAAATATACAAATAATTATTTGTTAAGGATCTCTTTGTATACCACGTTGTCAGTTCGGCCCTCCGGTTGTAATATGACCAAGCTGTGTGCTGAGCTTACTCTTGAGCATGCAACATACAGTTGGTCATGTGAAAAGCAATCTTGCCTCAAATCTCACAGCTTGGATTGCTGCTGTCATAATTGGTTTCAGTTTCATGGTTTGTTTCAATTCGACAGTATTTGCAGGACTTGTGTTGAAGTGACATTCGGCATCTGTCAAGCGTTGTAAGCATACAAAGCGGTTTCATCGATAAATTAAGCATTCAGCTTTTGAGAGTTTAAGCGTTCATAAACATCAAAGTGTCCACTACTGAAATGCGTCACCTGTGAATCTAAGATGTTTAAGAGGCATGCGGTTGTGAAAGGTGTAAAATATTTGACCATTTTGGTACACTTGGCGACAACCCGAACAATTCAGCGGCAGCCATCCACTCACATGCAGAAGCATAGGTGAAGGGCTTAAGCATTTCACTCTTATAGTGCTCCTGTGTAGTATAATTATCTCCTGTACCGTCATTAGTCCACACCTTGAACCTGTCCCAGTCATTCAATACATAAGACACAATGTTCCTCTGGATATCAAGAGTGAGCCTGATATGGCGAGCAATATGTAACAAAGAGAATGGAAAAGGCAGGTGCCATCTCGGGCATGGAAACCACTCTGTTGGGACGATAAAGGAAATGGGTACCTGAACAATGTAAAGTAAGTCTAAAATACCTACACAATAACTATAATGCGTAACAAATGAACAATAAAACAGCGGAGAAGCCATGGATTAAATAAAAAGGCTGCAGTTATCAGTAGGGAGACGTGAATCCCATGGCGAAACAAGGAAGGGAATGTAGAGACCGGGCGGCGGACTTCCTTATATGGCAGGAGCCAACAATATGGGAGGTGTTGGGATGGGGACCCAGCTGCCTCACACAGTGACCGAGCTGCAGGCTAGGCGTATATATATATGCGTAAGTAGGATTCAGTTAGTGTTTGGAACCAGCGTACCAAATTTCTTGAAGATGGGCCCATAAGTAACAAAGACCATTGGAAAGTTCAATATGGCGCCGACAGTGGCGTCATACCACGAAAATAAAGTACATACATTGGTTTGGTTAGTGCAGGAAAAGCCGCCTACCAAATTTCATGAAGATGGGGCCATAAATAAGAAAGTTCAACATGGTGGGCGTTGTCGACCGTTATGACTGTTACATAGAATTTCAAAATGAAACCTGCTTAACCTTTGTAAGTAAGCTGTAAGGAATGAGCCTGCCAAATTTCAGCCTTCTACCTACACGGGAAGTTGGAGAATTAGTGACGCGTTGGAAAGTTCAATATGGCAGCTGACAGTGGCATTATACCACCGAAATTAGATGCGTACATTGGTTCACGGTTAGCGCGGGAAGCCGCCTACCAAATTTCGTGAAGATGGGGCCATAAATAAGAAAAGTTTAACATGGCTGGCGTTGTTGACCGTTATGACTGTTACGTGTAGAATTTCGAAATGAAACCTGCTTTGACCGTTCGGGTAGAATTTGAAATGAAACCTTCTTAACTTTGTAGGAAAGCTGTAAGGAATAAGCCTGCCAAATTTCAGCCTTCTACCCTCACGGGAAGTTGGAGAATTAGTGATGGTACAGTGACTCAGTCAGTCAGTGAGAAAGGCAAAGCCCTCACTGACTGACTGACTATTCACTCACTCACTCACTCACTCACTGACTCATCACTAATTCTCCAACTTCCCGTGAGGGTAGAAGGATATAACGAGTTTTGATCACTTTGTAACAAAGTTAAAATTGCAGGTGAAGGGGTGTGCTTATGCAAATTCGAGAGACTGTGTTTGTGGGGATTGACAGTTAAGGTGGGTGGGGAGTCCGTCATCATCTCCCTCAATTTACCTCATTTAAGCTCTGAGCTGAGCTTGGCGGCTACTTGCGTCTTCGAAAGCAACCGTCAGACTGCCACCAAATACTCACAGAAAAATACACAAGTTAATACACACGCTGTCTCTAGAGTTTCTCACAATGAATCCTCCAGGCACTATTTACAAAAGGTTACATTGACAGTTGTGTTACGTTATTTTTAAAATCTTTCCTTTTCTTAGCACAAGCACAGCTGAGAAGCTTCGATGCATGTGCTCCATAAAGCGTTAAAAAATAATGCATTTAATCACACTTTGCATTACAAGCAAGGGAACTTTGTCAATGCATGATTAATTCATGCATTTATCTTTAGTAGGATTGACTACTGCAATGCGGTGTTCACTGGCTGTTCAAACTGTTCTTTATACAGCCTCCAGTTAATCAAAATGCGCTGCAAGAATTATTACAAGAACAAGAAAATATGAACACATAACTCCAGTTCTTAAATCTTTACACTGGCTCCCAGTTAAGTTTAGGGCAGATTTCAAAATCCTCCTTTTAACATATAAAGCATTAAATGGCCAAGGTCTGGCTTACTTGTCTGAACTTATCATGACTTACAAACCTGAGTGGCACATTAAGATCTCAAGATGCCGGTCTGCTTAGGATTCCAAGGATTAATAAAATAACAGTGGGAGGTCGAGCTTTTAGTTACAGGGCCCCTAAACTGTGGAATGGTCTTTCTGCTTCCATAAGAGATGCCCCTTCAGTCTCAGCCTTTAAATCCCAGCTGAAAACTCACTACTTCAGTTTAGCATATCCTGACTAGAGCTGCTGATTAACTGTACATACTGCATCTCTGTTGTTAGTCATTAACACTATAACATAAGTAACATGATAATTATATTTGAATACTAACCCTCACCTATTCTGTTTCTTTTCTCGGTACCCAAATGTGGCAATTGGTGCCACGGCCCACCTGCCAAGTTGTTTGCCTGCCTGTGGTAAAGTCATCCCTGATGGAGGATCACAGGAATCATGGGAAAGAGGGTCCTTTCATGAACAGCGTTTCAGCCGTGGCATGGCCAAATGGGGAGGCAGCTAGATGGATGAGGTCTCAGGACTCTAAAATATCAAACCTAATTATGTCATATAATCTACTGTTAAACCGTACTTCTAAAATTTTTATTATTATGCTGTCTTAAGGAATTGTTCTGTTCTGTATATTGTATTGTCCCCTACTTTTGACACCACTGCACGCCAACCTACCTGGAAAGGGGTCTCTCTTGAACTGCCTTTCCCAAGGTTTCTTCCATTTTTCCTACAAGGTTTTTATTGGGAGTTTTTCCTTGTCTTCTCAGAGAGTCAAGGCTGGGGGGCTGTCAAAGGCAGGGCCTGTTAAAGCCCATTGCGGCACTTCCTGTGTGATTTTGGGCTATACAAAAATAAACTGTATTGTATTGTATTGTATGATTTCCTGGTACACGATTACATTGATCAGCGCATCCTGATTCATTTTACCTCGCACCACCTTGGTTTGAGAAGAAGTATGAAAAAATATGAGGTTAACACAGAAAAACAGATCACCAATTCAAGCTTTATGAATAATCAATTAGCCATCAATAATTGTTTTGGTAAAGCCATACTCAGTGTAATCCTCCTTCCATTTTATAATTTTCCGCCACTAGCCATGATTAAATGAACAGTAAAAAAGTAAGAGCGGCGAGGTGACTTATTTAGGCAGGCATATATATGACAGCAACACTCATGACAATGTCAATCATATTACGTTATTATTAAAATGTTTCCTTTTCTTTTTAATTACTTCTTTAACACACTACTTCATGGGTATTTTGCTATATATATATATATATATATATGAATGACCTCAAAAGCGCTGAGACTTGTCATATCTGTGAACGTGTCTGCAAAAACTGGGGTCTCCTGCCCAGCAAAAGGCGAGCAGCCGGCCTTTGAGGCGCTGACTGCGCTTCTGCCTTAAGTCAAAGTGAGCACTTTTAATTTTTTTCATCCTCCCCTGTGCTATAGCCCAGACAAGGTGCAAACACGGGCCCCTTTTCTACGATTATGAGGTTGTCAGCTCGGATTATGAGACACGCACAGGAGTGGAGGACTGACAGATGCCATCACAGCCGATTAATGGCAGGGGCGTCTCACCAGTCTACACAAGACCCACAGCGACTGTCCCCAAAAGCTCATATCGTCAGCGAACACATCTCTCTATACTATATAAAAGAAAAAGGCAACTTTCCTTTCTTTACACCTTTTTTCCTTTTATCCCAAACCAAAGCCTTTCTCTCTTAACACTGCAGAGGACACAAAACTCATTTTCTTTAATTGCTGGTAATGCGGTGGGCACATTACCAGAGGCAGAAATTTGGACGTTCACTTAGAAAAGTAATTTCTATACCACAGCCGTCGTGTAAGCGGATCTACTACGAGAGATGATCCTTATACATTTTAGCTGCTGTTAGTACTACTTACCTGTTGTGTTAGACAGTCTTTAAAATGTAGTTTACCGTAACCACTCAGTAGTGCTCAATGTACCTGTACTTCTTAAAAGCGTTAATGTTTTACTGTTTAATAACTTATAGACTATATTTTATTATTTTCCCTTGCACTCAGTGACCAAAGCTATACACACACACATATAGACACATACATATATGTACACATATATATACCTGTTTGTATGTATGTGTATATATATATATATACACACACACACACCTATCTACATTATATATATATACACACACACACACATACAGTACATACATACACACATATATATAATTTGTGTGTGTGTATGTATGTATGTGTGTGTATATATGATACAGATAGGTATGTATATATATATATATGTGTATATGTAGATATGTATATATGTATATAGATATGAAGATATGTATGTATATCGATATATATATATATATATATATGTGTGTAGACTCAAACCCATTATGACAGCAGCAATCCAAGCTGTGAGAAAACAGTAAAAGGGAGGCGTGTCAGGCGTGCATTGGTACATTTTCTGATGCAGCTAGGCGAAAACAAACAGTGGCTGCTGCCAAATACACAAAACAATTACTTTGACAATCATATTACGTTATTTTCAAAATGTTTCCTTTTCTTTCTGTTTCCTTCTTTAACACACTACTTCTCTGCTGCCAAGCGGGTATTTTGCTATCTATATATATATATATATATATATATATATATATATATATATATATATATATATATATATATATATAGAGATATAGATATATATATATATAGATATATAGATATAGATATAGATATATATATATAGATATATATATAGATATATATAGATATATATAGATATATATAGATATAGATATATATATATATATATAGATATATATAGATAGATATCTATACTAATAAAGGCAAAGCCCTCACTGACTCACTCACTCACTCACTCACTCACTGACTCATCACTAATTCTCCAACTTCCCTAAGCTAGCCAAAACCGATTATGCATTGCTTATTTCCAGTGGTATGATGCCACTGTAGGCCCATATTGAACTTTTCAGCGTCACTAATTCTCCAACTTCCCGTGTAGGTAGAGGCTGAAATTTGGCAGGCTCATTCCTTACAGCTTACTTACAAAAGTTGAGCAGGTTTCATTTCGAAATTCTATGTGTGCGGTCATAACAATCGACAGCGTCCGCCATGTTGAACTTTCTTATTTTTGGCTCCATCTTCACGAAATTTGGTAGGCGGCTTCCCTGACCTAACCGAAAGCAATGTGCGTACTTATTTCGGTGGTATGGCGCACTGTCAGCCGCCATATTGAACTTTCCACGTCACTAATTCTCCAACTTCCCGTGTAGGTAGAAGGCTGAAATTTGGCAGGCTCATTCCTTACAGCTTACTTACAAAGTTAAGCAGGTTTCATTTCGAAATTCTACTGGCGTAAAGGTCATAGCGGTCAACAACATCCGCCATGTTGAACTTTCTTATTTATGGCCCCAACTTCACGAAATTTGGTAGGTGGCTTCCCTGCGCTAACCAAAATCAATGTACGTACTTATTTCAGTGGTATGATGCCACTGTTGGCCACCATATTGAACTTTCAAGCGTCACTAATTCTCCAACTTCCGTGTAGGTAGAAGGCTGAAATTTGGCAGGCTCATTCCTTACAGCTTACTTACAAAAGTTAAGCAGGTTTCATTTCGAAATTCTACTGGCGTAATGGTCATAGCGGTCAACAACATCCGCCATGTTGAACTTTCTTATTTATGGCCCCATCTTCATGAAATTTGGTAGGTGGCTTCCTCGCTAACCAAAACCGATATGCGTACTTATTTCAGTGGAATGATGCCACTGTCGGCGCCATATTGAACTTTTCAACAGTCTTTGTTACTTATGGGCCCATCTTCAAGAAATTTGGTACACGGGTTCCCAGCGCTAACTGAATCTTACTTACGTACATATATCGTTCATAGCCTGCAGCTCAATCACCGTGTGAGAAGCGGGAGATGGGTCCCCATCCCAACGCCTCCCACGTTGTTAACTGCCTGCCTATAAGGCCGTTCATGCGCTCCGGCCTCTACATTCCCTACCTTGCCATGCGGGTTTCCGTCTCCCTACTGATAACTACAGCCTTTTATTTAATCCATGGCTTTTCCGCTGTTTTATTGTTCGTTTATTATGATTATAGTTATTGTGTAGGTATTTTAGACTTACATTACATTGATCAGGTACCAATTTCCTTTATTATTCTAACCGTACCCCCATTACCATGTCTATCGAGGTGATCACCATTGATCAAGAACTGTCACTTACCGATTGGTTTCCATGCCTGGAGATGGCACCTACCTTTTCCATTCTCTTTGTTACATATTGCGGCCATATCAGGCTGACTCTTGATATCTGGAGGAACATTGTGTCTTATGTATTGAATGACTGGGACAGGTTCAAGGTGTGGACTGATGGCGGTACAGGAGATAATTATACTACAGGAGGGAGCAAATAAGGTAGTAAAGTTTTATTTATTTGTTTATTTTAGATTAAACAGTCCTTAGCGGTCCAGAGGCAGAACAGTTAAGTGGGCGACAGCGTATTGGTTCATTAATACGGGGGAATACAAACAGTGCGAGTGAAGAGCTTATAAGTAAGAAGAGCGCAAAGCTAGAAGAGACAGAGAAAAGTAAAGTTAACCTCATAGAAAGGCAAACAGCAGGCAGCTGAGAGGGAGAACAGTACAGGAGCTTAAGGGGAAAAGGTGTAAAATATCTGTAGCAGATCTTAGTGTTACCATTTAAGTTAAGGAGCAGCTGAAAGAAGAAGAAATTTAATTTTAAGAAAAAAAAAAATATAGTTAAGGCAGCTTAGTAATCCCAAATCAAATTTTAATAATGAGGCCAGTGCAATGCAAGTCCTGTTGGATGTTGGACTTTTTAGATGATGGTTTGGAAGAGCCAGTTGTCTATGAGGGCTACATCTGCAAGAGATGCCAGCTGATCCAGCACCTCGAGCTCAGGGTCGCTGAACTGGAGGAGGAGTTGGCTGACCTGCGTTGTAATAGAGAATTGGCGGACTTGGCCCAGGTGTCCTTTAGAGATAGTGTGCACCCCTAAGGTGGCGGGAGGAGATTCCAGACCAGACAGGTAGGAATAGGTGGGTCACGGTCGCAAGGCGTAAGGTAAAGGGTGCACACTGTCCTGGGGCATCAACCCCAGAATTAGAAGTGTCTAACCGTTATCATGTCCTGGCGGAGCTGGACGGTGACTCTGATAATTCTGAGGTGGTAGGCAGGGTTGAGGAGCCCCAACGGGCCACCTCAAAACCAGTTCCCAAAAAGAGAGGTAGTGATAGTTGGGGACTCAATCATTAGGGGATTGAAGCGCAGGTGTGCTCCAGAGAGAGAGTCTCATGCGGTGTGTTGCCTTCCGGGAGCACAGGTGGGAGACCTCCTGGAAGGGTGGATAGGCTCTTGGCCAGAGCGGGTGGATCCAGTTGTCATTGTCCACGTTGGAACAAATGACATACATAAGGGTAGTCTGTCAGTTCTGCGATCCAAATTCAAAGAGTTAGGTACCAAGCTGAGGAGCAGAACTGACAAGGTAGTCTTCTCCAGTTCTGCCTGTGCCACGCGCCAGTCCAGGTAAGATTGAGGAGATTAGAAGGCTTAACGCGTGGCTCAAATCTTGGTGCAGGGTAGAAGGGTATAGGTTTATGGGGCATTGGGACTCCTTTTGGAACAGATGGGACCTGTTCGCCGTGGACGGGTTACATCTGAACCGGAGGGGCACCAATGTATTGGGGAGGCGTATGTGTAGGCTAGTCGAGGATTGTTTAAACTAGGGAATGGGGGCAGGGAGTTTAGGACAGGCCAGATTTAGATCTATACATGGAAGAACAAACAATGGTGTAGAAATAAAAATGCATAGTAATGTAAATTTTAAGCAAACACGTAAAGATAGAAGGATTAACACATTAAAAATAGCTTGCCTTAATGCTAGAAGTATCAAAAATAAGGTAAGTGAGTTGGAGTTGTATGTAGCAGAGCACAATTATGATATTATAGCAATAACGGAAACCTGGCTAAATAACAAAGATGGGGATGAGTGTAACATAGAGGGATACACATTTTTAGGAAGGATAGACAGAACAGAAAAGGAGGTGGGGTTGCTGTTTATGCCAAACAGGAATTAAATGTAAGTCATCTTCAGTTGGATGATGAGCCCCATCTTAGTGAGGACATGTGGCTTCGCCTGGAAAATATTAGGGAAAAGGTCTCATTTTAGGAGTGTGTTATAGACCACCCAATTCAGACAGTAATTTCAACACACATCTTTTAGTAATATCAAAAGGCAAGTTTACAGGGGATATTATAGTCATGGGGACTTTAATTATCCAAATATTAACTGGGATAACCTTACAGATGGAGGAGCACAAGAGCAGGAGTTTTTAGAAGTAATCAGCGACTGTTTTTAACACAGCATGTTAAAGCACCAACAAGGGGTGAAGCCTATCTGGATTTAGTATTCTGTAATAATCAGGATAGAATTGAGGGTGTAGAGGTGATTGAACCACTAGGGTCAAGTGACCATAATGTAATACAATTCTCAGTATTTTGTAAGAGTACAGATGCAAAGACTAAAATTGTTAAGTTGAACTTTAGTAGGGCTAATTTTGAGCAGATGCGACAAAGTCTAAGTAGGATAGACTGGGATAAGCTTTTAAATGTGGAGACAGTCGAGGAGCAGTGGAACAGGTTTAAAATGTTTTACATGTAATGCAGGACAGATACATACCTAAATTTGGAAGTAATAGGAAACTAAAAAACTCCACGATGGATTAATAAAGATTTAAAAAGAAGTTGCAAAGGAAAAACTGCTGTATAAGGCATATAAGACTAATGACTGCAAAGAGAACCGTAGCGTATGAGAAATGAGGGCAACCATTAAGAAGGATATCAGAGAGGCTAAAAGACAGTTGGAGAGGAATATAGCAGATAAGGAAAGAAGACCCCAAGAGATTCTTTCAGTATTTTAGTAGTAAAAGAACAGTTAAGGAGGAGGTCAAGTTCATCAGGAATAGTAAAGGGAATTAAAAGATACAGACAATGAAATAGCAGATGCCCTAAACTTACATTTTTCTGAGGTGTTTACAAGTGAGCAAGTGGATAACCTGCCAGAGGTAAACACAACTACTAAGGAGGTACTGAGGGATTTGGAAATTGTAGAGGGAGAAGTGCTGCTCAGATTAAATAAGATGAAATCAAACAAATCACCAGGCCCAGATAATATTTATCCTCGTGTTCTTAAGGAGGCTAGTGAGTACATATATAAACCCTTGACACATATTTTTAGGAAGTCACTGTGCACTGGAGAGATTCCAAAGGACTGGAAAATGGCAAATATCATCCCATTATATAAAAAGGGTGACAGGGCAGATCCAAGCAACTATAGGCCAGTAAGCTTAACAAGCATCACAGGAAAATTAATGGAAGGAATTATTAAGGATAAGATTGAGCAACACATGACAAGGACAGGAGTTATTCTGAACAGTCAGCATGGGTTCAGAAGAGGGAGGTCGTGTTTTACTAACATGTTGGAATTCTATGAGGAGGCAACAAAAGGATACGATCAAAGTGGAGCTTATGATATTATTTATCTGGACTTTCAGAAAGCATTTGATAAGGTGCCACATGAGAGGTTGGGCATCAAGTTAAAAGAAGTGGGAATTCAGGGTG
Organism: Polypterus senegalus; assembly: GCF_016835505.1. Classification (NCBI taxonomy): domain Eukaryota; kingdom Metazoa; phylum Chordata; class Cladistia; order Polypteriformes; family Polypteridae; genus Polypterus; species Polypterus senegalus. Next base: position 169,703 of record NW_024384925.1, read on the forward strand.
ATGTTTTTAGATGGGTGCAGAATTGGCTCAGACACAGGAAGCAGAGGGTGATGGTGCGAGGAACCTCATCAGAACTGGCATGTTAAGAGTGGTGTTCCACAGGGGTCAGTGCTAGGGCGCTGCTATTTTTAATATATATAAATGATTTAGATAGGAATATAAGTAACAAGCTGGTTAAGTTTGCAGATGATACCAAGATAGGTGGATTAGCAGATAATTTGGAATCCGTTATATCATTACAGAAGGACTTGGATAGCATACAGGCTTGGGCAGATTTGTGGCAGATGAAATTTAATGTCAGTAAATGTAAAGTATTACACATAGGAAGTAAAAATATTAGGTTTGAATACACAATGGGCGGTCGAAAAATCGAGAGTACACCTTATGAGAAGGATTTAGGAGTCATAGTGGACTCCAAGCTATCAACTTCCAAACAGTGTTCAGAAGCCATTAAGAAGGCTAACAGAATGTTAGGTTATATAGCACGATCTGTGGAGTACAAGTCCAAGGAGGTTATGCTCAACCTTTATAATGCACTGGTGAGGCCTCATCTTGAGTACTGTGTGCAGTTTTGGTCTCCAGGCTACCAAAAGGACATAGCAGCACTAGAAAAGGTCCAGAGAAGAGCGACTAGGCTGATTCCAGGTCTACAGGGGTTGAATTATGAGGAAAGATTAAAAGAGCTGAGCCTTTACAGTTTAAGCAAAAGAAGATTAAGAGGTGACATGATTGAAGTGTTTAAAATTATGAAGGGAATTAGTACAGTGGATCGAGACTTGTATTTTAAAATGAGCTCATCAAGAACACGGGGACACAGTTGGAAACTTGTTAAGGGTAAATTTCGCACAAACATTAGGAAGTTTTTCTTTACACAAAGAACGATAGACACTTGGAATAAGTTACCAAGTAGTGTGGTAGACAGTAAGACGTTAGGGACTTTCAAAACTCGACTTGATGTTTTCTTGGAGGAAGCAAGTGGATAGGACTGGCGAGCTTTGTTGGGCTGAATGGCCTGTTCTCGTCTAGATTGTTCTAATTCTAATTCTACACAGGAGCACTAGAAGAGTGAAATGTTTAAGCCCTTCACCTATGGTTCTGCATGTGAGTTGATGGCTGCCGCTGGATAGTTCAGTTTAAGCTTTCAAGTGTACCGAAATGGCCAAATATTTTACACCTTTCGACAACCGCCAATGCCTCTTAAACATCTTAGATTGACAGGTGACGATTTCAGTAGTGGACATTTTGATGTTTATGAATGTTTAAACTCTCAATAGCTGGATGTGAAGTTATCGATGAAACGGTTGTATGCTTACAGCGCTTGACAGATGCCGAATGTCACTTCAACACAAGTCCTGCAAATACTGTCGTACTTGAAACAAACCATGAAACTCAAACCGATTATGACAGCAGCAATCCAAGCTGTGAGATTTGAAACAAGATTACTGTTCACATGGCCAACTGTAAGTTGCATGCTCAAGAAAAGTAAGCTCAAGCGCACAGCTTGGTCATATTACAACCGGAGGCCGAACTCACAATGTGGTATACAAAGAGATCCTTAACAAATAATTATTGGCATATTTTCCCTCAGTTTAAAAAGTTTAATTTTCTTCTTAATAAAATTTTAATGCAGTACTTAAGCGCTGCAAAGCATAGGTATTTTACTGAGTATATATATATAGATATATATATATATATATATATATATATATATATATATATATGAGAACAACACTCATATCAATGACAAAACAATTACATTAACAATCATATTACGTTATTTTTTAAAATTTTTCCTTTTCTTTTTCATACCTTCTTTAACACACTACTTCTCTTTCTTGAAGCCTTGAGGTATTCTACTAGTACTGACATATAAGAAGGACACAGATAAACAAGACAGAAGACACAGACATATGACACAGAATAGGCTGGCTGTTTACTCGTATTTTGGAGTTATAATTGATATAGACACAGATAACTAATTTTACAATACCTGGAGCCTCATGTATAGCGTACATAGAATTCACACTAAAACATGGTGTATGGACAAAAGCAGAAATGTGCATATGCACAAAAAATCAAGATGCATAAATCTGTGCGTACGCCAACTTCCACTTCTTCCACTACATAAATCCCGATCTGCGTAAAATGTAACACATGTGCACGTGCCTGCCGCCCCTCCCAGACTCCTCCCAAAATTACGCACCTTTAAATATGCAAATCAATATAAATAAACCCAGTGTTTCCCAACCTCGGTCCTGGGGACCCTGTGGCTGCAGGTTTTTGTTCCAACCAGCTTCTGTTTTTAATTGAACTCCTGGGCTAATTAAGTGAACTAATATTTCCCAAGTTCTGTGTTTAGGGAACAATATAGAAATTAGAAACTAAGTTTGCTAAAAAAAAAAATGTACCAAGCAGTTATATATTTCTTTTAACTGTATTTTCATCTTGATTTTCATTCTACTTTTCAAGGTGTTCTAATTGTTTAAATAATCCATTATTAATATATCAGGTACCGGCAGGCCAAAGCAGAATCACTTCGATTGCGTCGTGGGAGGGAGTTTGGGAGGCCATGGAGAATGACTTTGGGATGGCTTCAAGGAGATTCTGGTCCACCATCCAGCATCTCAGCAGGGAAAAGCAGTGCAGCGTCAACACTATGTATGGTGGGGATGGTGCACTGCTGACCTCGACTTAAGGACATTGTGGGTCAGTGGGGAGTACTTTGAAGGCCTCCTCAGTCCCACTAACATGCCTTCCAGTGAGGAAGCAGAGCCTGGAGACTTGGAGGTGGGCTCTCCCATCTCTGGGACTGAGGTCACCGAGGTGGTCAAAAACTCCTTGGTGGCAGGTTCCGGGGGTGGATGAGATCGCCGGAGTTAGATCAAGGCTCTGGATGTTATAGGACTGTCTTGGTTGACGGTTCTGCAACATCGCATGGACATCAGGGACAGTGCCTCTGGATTGGTAGACCGGGGTGGTGGTTCCTCTCTGTAAGAAGGGGGGCAGGATGGGTGTGTTCCAACTACAGAGGGATCACACTCCTCAGCCTCCCTGGAAAAGTCTTTTCGGGAGTTGCCCAACCTACATGTGTTTTGTGGACATGGAGAAGGCATTCGACCATGTCCCTTGGGAATCCTGTGGCGGTGCTCCAAAGTATGGGGTACGGATCCCCTGATAATGGCTGTTGGTCCCTGTACAACCCGGTGTCAGAGCTTGGTCCACATTGCGGTAGTAAGTCAAACCCGTTTCCGGTGAGAGTTAGACTCTGCCAGGGCTGCACTTTGTCACCGATTCTGTTCATAACTTTTATGGACAGAATTTCAGGTGCAACCAGGGTGTTGAGGGGTCCGATTTGGTGTGCTCAGGATTGGGTCACTGTTTTTGCAGATGATGTTGTCCTGTTTGCTTCATCAGGCCATGATCTTCATCTCTCTCTGGATTGGTTCACAGCCGGTGTGAAGCGGCTGGGATGGGAATCAGCACTTCCAAATCCGAGGACCATGGTTCTCAGCGGAAAGGGTGGAGTGCCCTCTCAGGGTTGGAGCAAGATCCTGCCCCAAATGGAGGAGTTCAAGTATCTCAGGGTCTTGTTCACGAGTGAGGGAAGAATGGAGCGGAGATTGACAGGTGGATCAGAGCTAGTAGAAGTGGACAGGGAGAGGGAAGTCTGGGCATCTCTGCTCAAGCTGCTGCTTGTGACCCAATCTCGGATAAGCGGAAGAGGATGGATGGATGGGTGGATTCATTATTTACTAATTAGTAGGTCTGACTCTAAAGTAGTTGCAGCCTTTGATTATTCAGTGTTGTTTGCCTGGATGTCTGATCTGCTCATTTCAAATTGTCATTATTAAGATACAACGAAGGGGAAAAACTGCACAGAGAAATGGCAAAATATAATGAAATCAACAAAAGAGAGTTAAGCATTTAAATCTATAGCTAAAGCAGAAATATTGATAAATGTCTTATAAATGTAAAAATTATGCTGCTATGCTTTTCTGAATGTCGAGTAAAAAGAAAAAATACCAGCTAATTAAATGAGCTCCATTGCTATCAGGTGTTGTCACTGATTAGGAATGTGGTTGGAACAAAACCTGCAGCCACAAGTTTGGAAACACTGAAACAGCCCCTTATGTTTTGCATTCTGTGAAAAGACAATGGCAAAAGCACGGAGAAAAGAAAGAATTTCAGAATACCAAGTAGAGGCAAGGAAAACATACTATTTGTTGGTTTAAGCAGTGATATAAACAACAAAAGGAACTTGATCGTGTAACAATGTGGCAGAGAAACTTGAAAGTTCAAGTTCAGAAATTCTCAAAGCACCTGAAATAAATAAGAAGTGGTCAGATATCAAAGATGCGTGAAAAGGTGAGTCGTAGCCCATCGTCTCAGGAGCAGGGTGTAGAGAAAAGAAAAATCAAAACAGGGTCACAGTTGAAAAAATGTCCAAATGTCAACTTTAATCTCGAAATTTCCACTTTAATCACATAGTTTATTTTGTAATTAAAGTAGAATGTCATAAACTTCATCTTAAAATTGTTTAATTTACTAGTTTCTCAGATCCCAACGTAACTAAAGTAGCACATTAAATGCTTCGTATTCTATGTGTTCTTTTATGTGTGCTCTATGTGTGTGAATCACTACTTGCTTCTAAAATGGGTTTCTCCTCTGTAGACAGGACACAGAATACATTACATTCATGACATTACAGCCCTCTGAACAATTTAAATATTAAGGCGTATACTTGATATCATTTTCATAATGATAGGAATTAAAAGCATGTATTAAAAATAGGGACACGGTGGCAGTATTAACGATGAGTTGGTGCCCTGCCCAGAGATTGTTCCTGCCTCAAGCAAGATGCTTGCTGCCTTACATTGACCTTGATGAAATAATTTATTTCAGCAGTACTGTCTCTCTCAAGTGTACTAACCTCCAATTCCTGTCCTTCCTTTTCTTTCTCCAAGTAACCAATCGCCACATGATCAGCTCTGTAATAGATGCCATGCTATCTGTAAGCTTAGAATGCGATTCTTCAAAACTTTTATGGGAACATTGAAATATCTTTGTAGTACATATTTAATTATTCCATCCATCTATCCATCAGGGTTGCGCTAATCCCTGCAAGCATACAGCGCAAGGCAGAAGCAATCCTTGAGCAAGGCACCAGCTCGTCACTACCGCTGTCCACCGTGTTCCCACATGTTTAATTATTAACAATACACATTATTTTAATGAAGTTTAAAAATCTGTATAATGTAATAAACATGCTTTAATGCATTCATCTTAAAAATGATATCAAAAGCTCCAAGAAGATAGTGCTTGGAAATCTAAATCAACTTACAAGCCAGTTGTCATCATATGTAAATAACGTGCTTTATAAAGTGGCTCAGGTTGTGCAATATTATAACTGTAGTGCAAGTTTACAGTGAGGTAATTGTACTTATAAATACAAACAGTTCTACCAGGAACACTTGATGGACTGATTAAGGTGCGTTTAGAGCTCTGGGGATGAAACTGTTTCTGAAGTCGAGGTCCCTAAAGGAAAGGCTCTGAAGCGTGTTCCATACTGTGTCAGCGATGTAAATCTAAAGAATAAAGGAAACCACACAGGAACAGTAGCACTGCTCTGGCTGGAGTGCTGCCAGTTTGCCAAAACCAAGTGGAGAACTTGCATATGCATGGGATTGAGCTACCATGAAAATATGTGTGGCTTTATGCCAAGTTTAGTTTTTATACATGCGTGATGTGAGCGTGGAAACGGGCATATACAACATAGGCTCCAGGTGTTTAAAGAAGATGTTTCATGTTGTGGAGAGTTGTTACTTTGTTGCTGCTCTTGGTTGAAGTAGGGGACTCTTTTGCATTTGAGTGCACTCTGTGTTTGAAATGTTGTCCTTTGTCCATGGTGTTCTGTGCTTTTCTCAGTTAAGCTCTTTGCTATGTTGTCTATAACTTCATAAGGAAAAGCATTACTCTTTCTGGCACAGAGTTTGGATGCTGATGTTCCCTTCTTGAAGTAACATTTGCTTCTCAGTTTTTCAAACTGCTGCCACAGTTACTTGGCTTGTCAGACTGGATCTCAGCTATCTGGTTTACAAAGAGAAGAGATTGTCAGCTTTGAACTCCCCAAGCTCATCAGCTTTCTAGTTTCATATAGAGATTGTTCAGAGGTGTTCATTCATTTTGAAGAGTGAGAGGAGAACTCCAATGGGAGTTTCCTCTAATTTCAGAGAATTCCCTTGAAAGAGTGCCCAGAGAGCATCCTCCTCCTTGAGTGCAACTGGTTTTATGAATGAAGGTGGAAGCTCTCATGATTGGATTAATGTAATTTCCAGTTACAAAATATGTGCTTTCCCATAGGTGCATTATTTTGTCTATTATGTAGTTTTCATTCCTTGAATTACAGTTCTTGCTTGAGTCCATTTCACACCATCTGTCTCAAGAAGTCTGCAGAGGAGCCTCTGAAAGATGCCAGTTCAGCTCTGATTTACACCTTTATTATCAGATGAAGCACAGACTGGTCCTGGTACAGAGTTTTCAGTCCCTTACTTTGCATTGTAAGTGGGGAAGGCACAGTTGGATGTCTATTAAATCAGCTAAATAAACAGGCCTGGTGTGTCACTAAAAGTTTAACAGAATAAACAATGCCGCTTTGTCCTACACATCCCCTTGTTTTGGAAGTTGGCGTCTGTTGAGGCATGTCATACTTCAAAACAGAAAAATCATTAGGCACTCTACCATTGGTTTTCAAAAAAGCAGAGTTCATTCACTATATACTTGTTATGCCAAGACCATTTAATTTAACATTTTTGGTGTCTAAGCCAGCATATCTCCAAGGTTTGCATTGTTTGAAATGGAACACATTACTACACAAGTTGCAGCTGTACATGACATTGTTTAATCATGTATTTTCTGCATTGCTGGGCTGATGCATTTTTCTACCTATTCTCTGTCATTTGGTGCTTCCATTTCTGACATAGGTCACTTCAGTGGTGCCTGATATTCAAGACTGATTGTGTGGGTTAGTGTGATAACATATACAGTGCATCCAGAAAGTATTCACAGCGCATCACTTTTTCCACATTTTGTTATGTTTCAGCCTTATTCCAAAATGGATTAAATTCATTTTTTTCCTCAACACCCCATATTGACAACGTGATAAAGTTTACTTGAGCATTTTGCAAATTTATTAAAAATAACAAAACTGAGAAAGCACATGTACATAAGTATTCACAGCCTTTGCCATGAAGCTCAAAATTGAGCTCAGGTGCATCCTGTTTCCCCTGATCATCCTTAAGATGTTTCTGCAGCTTAATTGGAGTCCACCTGTGGTAAATTCAGTTGATTGGACATGATTTGGAAAGGCACACACCTGTCTATATAAGGTCCCACAGTTGACAGTTCATGTCAGAGCACAAACCAAGCATGAAGTCAAAGGAATTGTCCGTAGACCTCCGAGACAGTATTGTCTCAAGCCACAAATCTGGGGAAGGTTACAGAAAAATTTCTGCTGCTTTGAAGGTGCAAATGAGCACAGTGGCCTCCATCTTCCGTAAGCAGAAGAAGTTCGAAACCACCAGGACTCTTCCAAGAGCTGGCCGGCCATCTAAACTGGCGATCGGGGAAGAAGGGCCTTAGTCAGGAGGTGACCAAGAACCCAATGGTCACTCTGTCAGAGCTCCAGAGGTTCTCTGTGAGAGAGGAGAACCTTCGAGAAGGACAACCATCTCTGCAGCAATCCACCAATCAGGCCTGTATGGTAGAGTGGCCAGACGGAAGCCACTCCTTAGTAAAAGGCACATGGCAGCCTGGAGTTTGCCAAAAGGCACCTGAAGGACTCTCAGACCATGAGAAACAAAATTCTCTGGTCTGATGAGACAAAGATTGAACTCTTTGGTGTGAATGCCAGGCGTCACGTTTGGAGGAAATCAGGCACGCTCATCACCAGGCCAATACCATCCCTACAGTGAAGCATGGTGGTGGCAGCATCATGCTGTGGGATGTTTTTCAACGGCAGGAACTGGGAGACTAGTCAGGATAAAGGGAAAGATGACTGCAGCAATGTACAGAGACATCCTGGATGAAAACCTGCTCCAGAGCTCTTGACCACAGTACTGGGGCAACGGTTCATCTTTAAGCAGGACAACGACCCTAAGCACACAGCCAAGATATCAAAGGAGTGGCTTCAGGACAACTCTGTGAATGTCCTTGAGGGGCCCAGCGAGAGCCCAGACTTGAATCCGATTGAACATCTCTGAGAGATCTTAAAATGGCTGTGCACCGGCGCTTCCCATCCAACCTGATGGAGCTTGAGAGGTGCTGCAAAGAGGAATAGGGCGAGAAACTGGCCAAGGATAGGTGTGCCAAGCTTGTGGCATCATATTCCAAAAGACGTGTGGCTGTAATTGCTGCCAAAGGTGCATTGACAAAGTATTGAGCAAAGGCTGTGAATACTTATGTACATGCGATTTCTCAGTTTTTAATTTTTAATAAATTTGCAAAAACCTCAAGTAAACTTTTCACGTTGTCATTATGGGGTGTTGTGTGTAGAGTTCTGAGGAAAAAATGAATTTAATCCATTTTGGAATAAGGCTGTAACATAACAAAATGTGGAAAAAAGTGACGCGCTGTGAATACTTTCCGGATGCACTGTAGCCTCACTTCAGTCTGGATTTGCAGAGACTTTATTCCTCTAAGGGCTCCATAAGGTGACCCTAGAAAGGATTCATCCCCACAAAGATGAGTATTTGGGTTGTCTTCCATATTACCCATTTACAAGAACTCGTACTTTCCTTTCTTTGCCATCGGAAGTTTATCTGAAGTGTTCTGTAATCGAGGGTTAACTCAGGGTTTTGGACCTTCAGTATTTCCTGTCTCATCTAAAGTTACCCAAGGAATATGTAAGGCCTCTGAAAGTATCCAGTATTTCATGGTGTACTGCTTAGTCCTCAGTATTCACTAGGGCTTCTTATGGAACTTGGATCAGAACAGGTCTATTTGGCAGCAGAATGATGTTAGCCAAACTGTGTCTGTCAAATGTTAGCAGAATTGTGATGATTTCACTAGTTATTTAGTAACTGCTTTCTCAGCTATAACTTCATTACTTCACTTACACTTATCAGCTTGGCACTATATTTAGTCTAAAACACATCTAAAACAGGACTTTATAGTCATTAGTTTATTTTCCCTCCTGTTCAAACTTACTGCTGCAGGAAGGTCTCACTTGCTCAATTATGAGTTTACTCACATTGGTATTGTGGCTCCAGCTGTGTCCTTTGGGCAGGTGGGCACTCAGTCCACAGGTGTAATTACATGTTACTGTAGAGATTTGTTTCTTGTGAAAGGATTCAGCACTGATTTATTCAGTTGCGCTTTAAATAAGCTATGGCTTGGTTAGCTGGGAAAACTGCATTACTTCCCTCTGCTGCTATTCATTTAGTATAGCACTTAATAGCTGCTTCATATTTACTTCTTTGAAATACCCATTGCTAAGATCCTTCTGTATTATTGCTTGTTGCTTTGCCTCCTGAAGCCCAACTCCATTAACAATACTTAGAGCAGTTCACTTCATGCTTTTTGGCTTCACTCACAGCAGTCCCCAGTTTGCTCTCTGAGCTTCTTTGACTCGGATGCTTGTGCTCCACACTTCTGGCTTCAGGCTGCGGCATTTGCTGCATACCTTTAGCTTTGTATATAGCTGCTTTTTTGGTCTTTCTCAGAGCAGCCGGTAGTTCCTGGACACTTGTCCTTGCTCTCCACATAGCAAATAAAATACCACTAAAGCAGTTTATTTTTGCTTAATAAATATGGAACTCATTGTCCAAATCATAACTCTTTTTATCCTCTAAATCCATAATCCTTGCAAGGAAAGCGGAGGCTTCTGACAGCTACTCCTTGAACTCATTCAGGTGGTTAAAGGTGCACAGTCATACCCTTGGATATTTTCAAAAGTAGTTAACCATCATTGTTAAAGAATCTCTCAAAACTGCAGCTCCTTCTGCACATACTACCTAACAAGTTGACAGTTTTTCAGTTTGTGGAGGAGGAACTTGACTTTTGCATTGATTGAAGGTGGGAAATCGGCAGAAGCTGGTTCTTTTGTTGTAGAAATGGTGGCGATGGGGATGTTTCTCGGTTTGGCTGTGGTGGAGCTGAAAGTTTTCTGTCTGCCTTTAATAGCATACAGTACTGCTTTAACAGTTATGAATTGTATTCTGAGCAAAACAACACCATCACCCAAGTCATAAAACTTCTTTGTTGTCCTCCAGATCGTAGATCCTGACTAAAAAATCCATTGTAAAAAAATGTTGCAAAAACACTCACTAGAGGGGGCTAAACTGCCAAAAGCTAGGTAGATAAATGCAGAACCTTTATAAAAGTAAAATTTTTATGTGAAGTGCTCTAAGTGAAGTTTTCTGTGGACATAAAGGCATAAAGGAATTGCCTAAAACTATAAGGCAATCCAATTCAAACAAAGTCCAAAAACAAAATTCCAAGACAATGTCAAATATACAGAGTAGAAGGTCAAAGAATTTAAATAATTCACAATCAATACTGAACAGCAAAAACACAGAACTCACCAAAACTCACTAGTGCATTTGAAATGAAACTCCAAGAACTGCGCGAGATCCCATGGATTTACAGGGTGGGGGGAGGGTTTTTGGTGGTGATTGGTAGATGGTTCAGCCTCCTGTAGAACCACCCACAAATCACACGGGACATAAAACAGGCATTGACAACAAACCAGATAATAAACAAAAGTAACATTAGCATAGATAAATGACTTAAATATGCAGACAAAGGACATAAAACATAGATGTGAAACCTGGCTGAAACATGACAACAGTACCTAGAGACAGCCATTACCATTGTGAAAAAAAAAACATATTTGGCCCCAAAAGGTTTTCAATGGAAACTAATTTCTAGTAATGGTTAATGGTTAAAGCTAAAAGCAAAAAAATAAACCAGCTTGCTCTTTTACACATGAGAAACCCACATAAAAAGATGAAGTGTTTTATTTTTTTGTCTTTCACCTATATAGATAATGTTAAACCACTAAAATGTAATTTACTGTAGATATACTTTCCACATAATGCAACATTTTAATGTTTTTGATTTAAATACAAGTTGTTCTTAAGACCCCATTATATTGTTTGCAATATATTCATGACGTTATTTCTAACAAGAACATTTTTGGGCAAATATTGTGTGAATAATGTTATAATTCCGACAACAATAATTTTAAGCTGCCCAGCTATGTTTATTAAAATTTGCCCTCTCTTTTCAAAAATGATCGCCCACTTCTGTTATGTTTACCACTTAATATGCTTTTCAACCATTATCACCCACTACCTCACAATGCTGATAGTGGTTTGATCAATTATATGCACACTGTTTTGAGTACTAAGAAAATAAGGGCATTCAAGGTTGTTTCTAGTGGTCAAAAAGGGACGACTGGGAGGTGGTAATGGAAAATGGAGCTGGTAAAACATACTGTAGTTTTTAAGCCACTTATGCATGAGGCATTGCCATATTTCAAGGCTATTTGTTTAAAGTATATGGCAATAAACACATAAGCCAATCAAAGAAATAATGGTATTTTTATACACCCAACGGTATGTCCTTTCAAATAAATCATAATTTCCATGTTGTCTGCTCTATTTGACTTGTAAAATATGTGATTTGCAAGCAAGATGTCACAGGTGAGTGAAGATGCTTTTATTTACACTAGAATCCCTGAAGTCTTTTGTTTTGCAAATGTGTCGACCAGCACAAGCAGCCTGCTATCCCATCCCCACCGCCACAGCTTAACTCAGGCAAAAAGTTGATGAGGATGAGGCTTCTACATCGAAGAAAGAGAATAGAAGCCCTCCCCACAAGAAAGAAACATCCACTCACACATAAGAACAATGCAGCTGCACTAGGCATTAAGGCTAAAGATGGCACCGCTTGGATGCAGCAAGAGGTTGAGCATTGTCCTGTCAGTCAATCTGCCACATGTATGTCCTTCAACAAAACACCAGAAGCTTACAGAGCTCACCAAGGTATTGTGCAAAGTTCCGTTTGTGATGTTCTTTTATATGAAATACATTTATATGCTACTTATATGAAAGACACATCGAATGTTATTTACCTTGATTTATTTACTTATCTTCCTACAGCGTAAAGTCACAAGTATGTAGATCTTCCTGTGTTTTAATGATACAGGCATGTCTATAGGTGTTTCATGCCCCGTACCTGATATGTCCTGTCATAACCCTATGATGGGAAGCAGGCCAGTCTGATCTGTATACATGGCAAATTGAGGTTGTATCCCACCACAGTCTGCTGGCTTCTTGTTCAAGAGCAATTCCAGTGACTGTGTGTGTTGGTACTCCCAAATCCACCTTGTGCACCGATACCTAGGTGTGACTGGCTGCAAAGTAAAGCTGACAAAGATCAGCTGTGCCTGAATGAAATGATGAGACCAAATATGGATTACCCACCTGAAGGTGATGCCCGGTCATGCAAATGAGCAGGTATGGCATGATAACCCAATATGGCAAAGCAGATCTCTCTCAGTTAGTACACCATTTCCCACACCAAGTAGTAGATCTAGAAATGATTATATGTTTTAAACTTTAAATTAAACTTTATGCAGTCCTGCTTTTGAATTCTGGTTAAAATTTACTTATAAAATAAAACCTGGACCTGTTTTTAATGTGTAACATGTTGAATTTTTCATAAAAGCAAAAAGAATTTTAAAATAGAAAATGACTCCAAACTAATTAGTCATATGACAAAACAACATAAATCAACAACAGCTGCAAATATTTTTTGCTTTGTTTGTGTGATTTGAGAGCATTATGCTTTTGTGGTTAAGTTGATGAAAAGTTTTTCACATAAATTTGATTTAGGAAGATCCCATCTCATTTTCTTAATCACTTTCCCTGTTGAGGGTTAGAGCAATTTAGGAACATTACATTTTGCCTTTAGATCTCAGAACTTGGTGAGAATATTGTGAAACTGAATAATTAATGCAAACATGAAAAATTCATGGTAAATTCACCCAGCATCATCCAATTTCTCACACCTAATATATTTCTTTGCTAATTTATTACTATAATAACACAAAGTGCATACAGATTAAGCATTAATACAAACATACATACATAAATCAATTCCCAGAGAATCTTCCCAATAGAGCACTTGCCTTGTAGCATTCAAAGGGTGCTTTGCATAAATGACATTAGTAGCTCAGTCTGATGGTATGTGTTAAGATACTGTACTGATATTGTCATTAACATGCACTTCCCTGCTCATACATGACATTACAAAGACTGGGATGCAAGCATCACAATTTGCAAGTGCTTTAGAAGCAGAAATAAAAAAAAAGAAAAAGAAAAATACTTTTATTTTGTTTTACTTTGTCTGAGTCAAGTAGAGCCTAGAAGAAATATCTCTAACAGATTGGTTTTGTTTTATAATGGACTCATACCTTGTTAGCCTCTCTTGCAAGCATCAGATGCCTTGAACCTGGTGGCACTGTATAGAGCAGAAAAATCTGTCCAGAAAATGGTGTAATGTAATGTAGTACCTGATGTGTACTGCTTCTCACTTTAATGTGTCCTGCTTTTATTTGTACTGCCTGTACTGGGTAGTAGAAATTTTAAATGGAAAGGAAATCAAGAGAAATTGCAAAGTCAAAATAAGTCAATGGCCACAAATGTGAAGATGTGAAATAAATAAAAAAGCTCAGGATGATAATCAAAAATTGAAATTGGAAAACAGTGTGGATTTCATCCAGCAAAAGGGACATTTAACTAGATCCCAATCAAGGAGATGCTAATTGTAATGAAGGAACAAAGGAAAATGCTGTAACTAATATTAAAAGAACTGATTGTTAAAGGTTTTTCCTTTTGATCCACAATCATCTTGAGGCCTACTCTGCAGTCTTTGTGTAGTTTCTAATGCTCTTGATTTGCACATCTGGCTGCTGGACTGACAGAAGAATTGACCAGCAAACCTTCTGTAGCTAACATCTATGTGTGTGTGTTGTGCCTTCCACCCCAGCACTCCTCCATCAAGTCTTAGTATTTGTACTTCTTCCTATATTTAGTTTTATTCTCGAAAGTTGAACTTCATAAACCAATAGGGGCCACATAATCCAAGAAAGAATTCCATGCTGGTATATCTAAATTTTAAATTTACAAGGCAACAAACCATTGCTGAAGATCTTCCTCAGTCACTTAAATGACTGTGACTTGTGACTTGTTGAACACCTTCTCTGTCAGGCTCTGAATCAAAGTCCATCCCAGAGTAAAATTAAATTTGTCAACCACTTTTTCTCCTCTGAGCACAAAGGATCTGGACTTCTTTGGATTTAACTACATCATGCCCTAGTTTTGAGCTTTTCCAGATCCTGGTGGATACAGAGTATCATGGCACTGACATTGTTGCAGAAGTTGACAGAAGTTGCAGAAAACAGTATGAAGGAAGTGTGGGATGGGATGAAGATTATCACTGGCTGCAGCTCGGCGGGTGCCGCCATGAGACAGACGTTGAGAGAGCAAACCAAATGAACAACTTCTTTAATAGGTTTGATCACAGTAACCCACTCTCACCTCGGAGTACTGCATCCTCCAACCATCCTTCTGCTGATACCAGCATAGGTGAGACATCCCTACCCACAATTACAGCAGCCCAGGTGAGCAGAGAGCTGAAAAGACTTCGTGCCAGCAAAGCAGCGGGTCCAGATGGTGTATCGCCACGATTGCTGAAGGCTTGTGCGTTGGAACTGGGGCGTCCTCTACAGCGCATCTTCAACCTGAGCCTGGAACAGGGGAGAGTCCCAGGCTTTGGAAAACATCTTGTATCACCCCTGTCCCAAAGGTATTACGTCCTAGTGAGCTGAATGACTTCCGGCCTGTTGCTCTGACGTCACATCTGATGAAGACCATGGAGCGGCTGCTGCTTCACCACCTGAGGCCACAGGTCCGTCACGCCCTAGACCCTCTGCAGTTCGCATACCAGGAGAAGGTGGGAGCGGAGGATGCCATCATCTATATGCTTCATCGATCCCTCTCCCACCTGGACAGAGGCAGTGGTGCTGTAAGAATTATGTTTTTGGACTTCTCTAGCGCCTTCAACACCATCCAACCTCTGCTCCTTAGGGATAAGCTGACTGAGATGGGAGTAGATTCACACCTTGTGGCATGGATTGTGGACTATCTTACAGACAGACCTCAATATGTGCGTCTTGGGAACTGCAGGTCTGACATCGTGTGCAGCAATACAGGGGCGCCACAGGGGACTGTACTTTCTCCGGTCCTGTTCAGTCTATATACATCAGACTTCCAATATGACTCGGAGTCCTGCCACGCAAAAGTTCGCTGATGACACTGCTATTGTGGGCTGCATCAGGAGTGGGCAGGAGGAGTACAGAAAGTTAATTAAAGACTTTGTTAAATGGTGCGACTCAAACCACTTACACCTTAACACCAGCAAGACCAAGGAGCTGGTGGTGGATTTTAGGAGGCCCAGGCCCCTCATGGACCCTGTGATCATCAGAGGTGACTGTGTGCAGAGGGTGCATACATATAAATATCTGGGAGTGCAGCTGGATGACAAATTGGACTGGACTGCCAATACTGATGCTCTATGTAAGAAAGCTCAGAGCAGAATATACTTTCTGAGAAGGTTGGCATCCTTCAACATCTGCAGTAAGATGCTGCAGATGTTCTACCAGACGGTTGTGGCGAGTGCCCTCTTCTACGCGGTGGTGTGCTGGGGTGGCAGCATAAAGATGAAAAACGCCTCACGCCTGGACAAACTTGTTAAGAAGGCAGGCTCCATTGTAGGATTAAAGTTGGACAGTTTAACATCTGTGGCAGAGCGACGGGCACTAAGCAAACTCCTGTCAATCATGAAGAATCCACTGCATCCACTTAACAGTGTCATCTCCAGACAGAGGAGTAGCTTCAGTGACAGACTTTTGTCACTGTCCTGTTCCACTGACAGACTAAAGAGATCGTTCCTCCCCCACACTATGACTCTTCAATTCCACCCGGGAGTAAATGCGAACATTAATTTTATTTTAATTCTTTTCATTTTTATTACTATTTAATTTAATATTGTTTCTTTGTATCAGTATACTGCTGCTGGATTATGTGAATTTCCCTTGGGATTAATAAAGTATCTATCTATCTATCTATCTATCTATCTATCTATCTATCTATCTATCTATCTATCTATCTATCTATCTATCTATCTATCTATCTATCTATCTATCTATCTATCTTGTTGTTACTGTCACATCATCCTTAAATGCTTTGATGGGTGGTTGACTTGATTTCAGACCTGGTCAATGGGCCTCTGCATTTTATCTTTGCTTACCTAGCCAGCTTGTTTATCATCAGGGAAAACAGGAGGACAATAAATAAATAATTCCCTTTCGGAAAACAATGACAATCTGATGTAAATGCCCTGAAGATAACACAGTCTGAAATTGTTATAGTAAATCAGAATGAGCTCACTCATCCTCACCGGGATGTGGTGATGCTAGAGGGTAGTTTCTACCTTTCCATATTACCCTGATCAACTGGGTGATTATTCCAGTATGCTTTAAACTCCCTGGAATCTGGATGACACCCCATTCTGCAAACAGGTGTTGATGTAATGGTTACTCAGCAGGTACTCTGTTAGGCATCAGGTGATGGCACTGGAAAATATGTTCCCCTCAATACTCTGCAGTGAGATAACTCAAAACTGCTTGATCTTCTGCGAGTTCTCCTCCTTTGAAATCCAGATATCGCTTTGTAAATTACTATTGATGGGCTACTCACCATCACTATAAGAACATTTCACAGTCTCTGCCTAAGATTGGTACATCTCTTCTATACCTTATATGGTACACTGCTGGGTGAAACGCTGCATGTGCTTCTGTTGTTCAACAAAACTTCTTATGTATTTGTGGGTTAGTGAAATTATAATTAAAATGAATGTGCTAAAATGAATTCTTCCTGTGCAGTCCACTGATAACCTTGTGTGTTTTATTTTGTAGACTAAAAGTATGATCTTATCCTTATGAAATTTACTTCTCACTAATTTATTGAATAAATGATGATCTCTTAGGTGTTGAAGGACCTCATAGACAAGATGCCAGTGTGTCTGAAGGCTCTTAGAAGAAATAAGAAATGCCATCTACATAAACAAATACAAATATAGTCAGAATGTTATGAGAAATGTCATTGAAAAGGCTAAAATAATAGAATACAACAACGTAGTCCATATTGAGAGGCGGTGTTATTTCTCTAAAATTATAAAAACAATGTTCGCAATCCAAGAATTTTATTCTCTACAATTGATTGTTTGCTAAACCCAGGTCACTCAATGGAATGCCCCGAAAAACTTATAGTGAAACTTGTGAGACTTTTAATCACAAAATTAATGATATTAGAAATAATATAGTACATCCCCAATACTGATCCTCTTAAACCCCGGTATCCCACTTTAAATTAGTTAAATTCTTTCACCAGGATAGATTTACACAATTTATATAAACTAATTTCGCAAAGGAGACGCTTCCACCTGCGTCCTTGACCCAATACCAACAAGTTTTTTCAAAGAAGTATCTGATGTGCTAACTGAGAGTGTTCTTGACATAGAAAATTCATCATTACATATGGAGGTCTTCCCAGACTGTCTTAAGACTGCTGTTGTTAAACCCCTGCTCAAGAAAAAATCTCGACTCCTCTGTTTTGAAAATTTTAGACCTATATCTAACATGCCTTTCTGAAGTAAAACCCTAGAAAAGGCAGTCATTATGCAGCTAAATGATCACCTGAATGAAAATTCTGTTTTTGACAAATTTCAGTTGGTTTTAGAACAAATCATAGAACAGAAACTGCACTTTCGCTAAAGTAGTAAATTACTTGCAGATAAATGCAGACAGAGGCCATTTATCTGTTCTCATCCTCTTAGATCTGAGTGCATTTGACACCATTGATCATAATATTCTTAGAAATTGCCTTAGTCAGTGGGTGGGCCTCTCTGGCAGTGTCTTAAATTAGTTTGAGTCCTACCTGGCAGGTAGTTGTGGTAATTATACTTCAAAGACACATGATATCCTATATGGTGTTCCACAAAGATCTAATCTGGGTCTACTGCTCCTTTCAATCTATATACTTCCATTAGGTCAGATTATCTCAAGGCATACGTGAGCTACCACAGCTATGACTCCAACTCTGTTGATTCACTGACACAATGTCTTACTTGTGTTTCTGAATGGATGAGTAGTAATTTTCTCAAACTAAATAAGGAGAAATTGGAAATATTAGTGATTGGAAAAAATAGATATAATGAGGGTATTTGAAATAAATTGGATCCATTAGGCTTAAAATTTAAGACAGAGATAAAGAATTTAGGGGTAATTATTGACTTCAACCTAAATTTTAAATTGCATATTAATGGAGATTACTAGGACAGCATTTTTCACTTAAGAAAAATTAGACCCCTTATAACTTTGCAAGATGCTGAAAAATTAGTTCATGCTTTTGTTTTCAGTCGACTAGATTACTGCAAACACACTCCTCTCAGGACTACCCAAAAAAACATCAATCGATTGCAACGAGTGCAGAATGCAGCTGCTAGAATCTTAACTAGGAAAAAATCCGAGCACATCTCTCCAGTTTTGATGTCACTACACTGGTTACCTGTGTCATTTAGAATTGACTTTAAAATACTGCTTATAGTTTACAAAGCCTTAAACAATCTCGCTCCATACTATATTTCGAATGCCTTACACCTTACACTCCAAATCGTAACCTTAGATTTTCAAATGAGTGTCTACTTAGAATTCCAAGAGCTAAACTTAAAAGAAGTGGTGAGGTGGCTTTCTGCTGTTATGCACCTAAAATCTGGAATAGCTTACCAATAGAAATTCACCAGGCTAATACAGTGGAACATTTTTAAAAACTGCTAAAACCCATCACTTTAACATGGCTTTCTCATAGCTTCATTTTAGTGTAACCCTGATATTCTATATATGCATATAATAATAATTTTTTTATGGCTCTGAAATCTGTACTAATCCCTACTTTCTCTGCTGTTCAATTTCTGGTTTTCTGTGGTGGCGATCTGCTCCACCACCACCTCATCAAAGCACTATGCTGTCCCTACATTGATGGACTGAAGGCCAGAGGGTCAACATGACCATTATCATCTAATTCTTCCATGTGAAATCTGAAAATGAGGACTGATTGAGACAATTTATGTTAGGTAGAATGCCTAGTGGGGGCTGGGAGGTCTCATGTCCTGGAACCCCTGCAGATTTTATTTCTCCAGCCCTCTGGAGTGTTTTTTTTTGTTTTTCTGTCCTCACTGGCCATCGGACCTTACTTTATTCTTGTTAATTAGTATTGCCTAGATTTTATGTATATTTTTCCTTTCTTCATCCTGTAAAGCACTTTGAGCTACATCATTTGTATGAAAATGTGCTACATAAATAAATGGTGTTGTTGTTTAGTGAATTGAAGGGATGCTGTGACATGAATGGCTTTTTCCAGTTCAGCATAAACCCAGATGCTTACAAAGCTCTTCAGAACATATTATCTCCAACTGTTCCCAGATGTGTACAAATACTACAAACAGCAAACAAAGCTGATGGAGATTTCAGGCACCTGAATTGCTAATCCACACAGTAGAGAGGAAATATGTACTGTAGAATAAATTGTCTCCTTGAAATAGTAACTTATTTATAAAACATACAAATAACTATATCTTAGAATATACAGTAGTTCCATGTTTATTCAGTGATATATTTTAATCTACTTCACATTACACACAATTTGGACTTTATACACAAAATATTCAAGTGCATGATTACACTCTAAATCTGGATTTCCTAAATGCTTTGTTTTTAACTTGTTTCCTTGATTTAAACATGAATGTGTAAAAGTTTATTTTCTGCTATCAAATTTCAAGTCACCATCAGGTAGATATTCTCCCAAAACAAACTCAACCTTTGCTATGCTGTCATTTTTAAACCAGAGAGTGCATATACAGTATTTGTAACAACAATTACTTACTTTGCTGCTAGTTGATCCACATAAATGTCGATTTCTTTCCTTTCCATGGGACAAAAAGTTTAATATCACTTGGTGACATTTTGATTCTTTCCAAATAAACAGCAACACTATCTAAAAGACAGAAATATTATCGTAATTCACTGAGATGTAAAGAGAGATTTACAAACAACTGTAAAATATCACGTGAAAAGTATATTAAATTTGAAAGTATTATTACAGCTAAGTACAAATGACATCTTTTAAAATAACACATTGCTAAACTGCATTTAAATTTGTAAAATCACAACAATGCTACTTGAAATTCAGTTTTGGAAACCCAGAGAAATGCCCACATAATCTTTTATATTTGGTATTTTTGTTTAATATTCTATTTTGATTTTATTTGTTGTATGATTGTTTTTCACAGACCACTTTGTGATGCATTTTATATACAATATGAACTATATAACATTTTATTATTTTTATCATTACTGTTTATGTTGGTGTTATTATTACTATTATAAGACATTATGCAGAAAAGGTGAAGAAATACCATGTTTTACTCTGTCAAAGTCTCAAAGCATTTTTATCCAGAGATGTATAAATGAACCAGTGTAGCTTTGTGTGGCTGCAAGGTGCTTAATCTTAAAGAACACTAAGCTTGCACACTACCGCATAAACATTTTAAACATTGTGGTGTATGGCCAGCTGTTCCATCCTGGCCAATACCCCCAAGTCGCCAGATGGAACTCTCCCTGCAGCATGGAGGTGCCCAAGACCAGCAGGGCATCATGGACATTGGAGTCTTTATACACAGCCCTGCTGGATACCGTGGGGGCCACTAGATGACGCTGCAGGGAGGAACAACGTTATTTGCCTTACGCCCTGGAAGTACATCCGAGTCACATGAACAAGGGGAATAACGTGCTTCCGGGTGAAGAAAAGGACTTTTTTATCTGACCCGGAAGTGATCGGAGATCACATGGACTGGGGATTGGAACACTTCTGGGTCAGGGAATAGAAAAGGATTGTAGCGAGCTCCAGGCGGCGAGCGGAGCTGGGTGGAAGGGTGGCAACGCGCCTGGGAGTTGAGGAATTGTTTATTGTATTGGTAGTGATTTATTTAATGAGTATTGTGGAGGAGAGGGTGCTTTGTGCACTGTTGATTAATAAAAAGTCATACTTTTGGACTTTTATCTGGTTTCTGGTGTTTTGGACAATGGCTCAAGGAGCGATAGTGCCCCCTATCTGTCACAACATATAAACATTTTTAAATTAATGCTTATGAATATCTTAATTAATCAAGTTAAAGCAAAACATATTGAATCAGCTGTCATTGAGCAATATGAATTTAAGCGTTAATTAGTAATGG
Source organism: Polypterus senegalus (assembly GCF_016835505.1). Taxonomy (NCBI): domain Eukaryota; kingdom Metazoa; phylum Chordata; class Cladistia; order Polypteriformes; family Polypteridae; genus Polypterus; species Polypterus senegalus. Next base: position 191,120 of record NW_024384925.1, read on the forward strand.
CTTGTAGATTTTCATTTTAGGAAGTGCTGTGCTTGTCTGCTCAATGCCAGCCTACCTGCTTCCAGTTCCAGCAGCCCTGCCCTTATCAATGAAGCTGCATGCTGCACTTACTAGTACAGCTGCCTATGATTTGCTGGTGCAACAAGCAATTATTGATTGAGCAGTTCAGTTTCTCATATGTGGGTCATTGTGGTTCCAACTTAATGATGAGTATTAATTAATTAAAAGGCAACCAATTTTACTAGCTCAAGATTAGGAATGTGAGAATGTGAGGAATGTAAAAGAAGATTAGGTGATAGTCATCTCCGGCCCGACGACAAGTACGATCTTCGAGTTGAAATGATTGTTATAGAAAAATTTATGGTTATTAGGGGAAAGATGTTTACAAGGTAAGGTAATTGTTATGAAAAAAGGTACAGCATGAGGTCATCGTTATGAAATAACATGTAAAATGAATGATAAGAAAAAATGTATGAACCGGAGATGTTTTGTGATTAGAACTGAAAGAAAAATGTGCCATGCCCAATCCACTGGGATCAATTCATGAATTAAGACAAGTTTTATGTGCTATGCCGTGATTTGATATGTTGTGTAATAAAACAAATTCTGACTGCGTATCCTGAATCTCTGCATGTTTTTACGAAGACGTATTTCCATGACAGAACAAGGTTGTATACAATTGTCATTGTCCATGTTGGAACAAATGACATACATTAGGTCAGGTTGTCACTTCCACAATCCAGATTTAAAGAGGTAGGTTTCAAACTGAGAAGCAGAACTGACAAGGTAGTCTTCACCGAAGTTCTGCCTGTGATGTGCCAAGTATAGGAGTGAGGTTGTGTGTGCTCTTTTATACTGGTCCTGGGAGTACTTCCAGTGTGAAGACATTGACTGAAAGAACTACTTCTGGGTCAGGTGGAAGCCTCCTAAAGTAGTCAAGGTCCTGTGCTACAGCTACCCAGGAAACCCAGTAGGGTAGCCCAAAGGGACTACATATCCCAGTATGCTCTATGGGTATGGGCTTGGGTGCACTGGTACAGGAACGTGACAACTGGTGTATCAGGGGAGCATACAGTCTTGACAGACTGTCTCTCTGGTACTTCCATTGTACTGGCCTCCCAGCTGGGCAAGGGTCATTTGTCTGTCCCCAGCACGGAGGTCAGGCCATCCATTCTAGCATATCATGTCAGATTCCCAGCTGAGACCAGGAATGGGCTTTAACCTGGATGGGATGCTAGTTCATCCGTGTCATCATTCACATAGAAAATACTGAATATGGGTTCTGCCAAGGAGGTCATATTTCACTAACATGCTGGAATTCTATGAGAAAGAAACAAAAAGCAGATGATAAGAGAGGTGCATATGATATTATTTATTGTAATTTTCACATGGCTTTGGTACCACATGAAAGGTTAGTGATCAAACTAAGTAGTAAAGTAAAGTAGTAATTCAGAGAATGGCCAGTAGGTGGGCAAATACAGGAAGCAAAGGATAATGGTGAGGGATTTTTTATAATTAGGTGATGTCAAAATGGTGACCCTCAGGATCAGAGCTGGAGCTGCTGCTTTTTTAATATACTGCACATAAATGATCTGGACAAGAATATAATCAATAAACTGGTCAAGTTTGCAGATTATATCAAACTGGGGTAAATAATTGGCTAAATTGTTACAGATAAATTTGAATAGCATAATGCCTTGGGCAGATTTTTGGGGCAACACATTTATTGTACAGTAAATAAATGTAAGGTATGACATGTAGGAAGTTAAAAATGTTAAATTTGAGTACACAATGGGAGGTCTGAAACAGAAAGTACACCTACTGTATAAAAAGGACCTAGTAGTTGTATGGGATTCATCAATAATTAAGTCCAGGCATTATACACAGAAGCAATCAAGAAAGCCAATAGGATGTTAGGTTATATATCATAATGTATGGAGTATACAGTAAGTCAAGGGAGGTTATACTTAAGTTATATAACACAGTAGTGGGACCTCACCTGGGGCCTCATGTATAAACGGTGCGCACGCACAGAAATGTTCGCGTAAGAACTTTTCCACGTTCAAATCGCGATGTATAAAACCTACACTTGGCGTAAAAGCCACGCACTTTTCCACGGTACCTCATGCCTTGTCGTGACGCAAGTTCTCTGCTCGGTTTTGCAGACTGGCGGCATCCAGCGTCAAAGCAGTGCTACTGTTCCTGTGTGGTTACTCATTATTTTCCTGACGGCTTTATAAATACACGAAACTAACCGCATATTGTTTATTAGTGTAATGCATCTGATTGTAATTAACTTGTAACAATATAATGATCCAGGGAATAGCCATAGTATTCCAAATACCATAACTGCTTTAGCGTTGTTACTGTCACTGCACCTTCTTCTTCTTCTTCTTTCAGCTCCTCCGTTAGGAGTTGCCACAGCGGATCATCTTTTCCATATTTCTCTCACTGCACCACTCGGAGTATTTATATCACTGTATCTGAGTGTGAATCACAGCAGCAGCTGATCGGAAAGAATTATCGGTATATGGCATTAAGCACACTCTGTCTCTGCCACGCAAAACGTTTCAAAGCCTTTCCTGTACGGACCTCGCGGTTCAAAACAGTTTAATCCCAAGAACTTTAAATGCAGCCAATCAAGTGCTCCTTGTAGAACTGTTTGTACTTATAAGTACAATCACCCCACTGTAAACTTGCACTATAGTTATAATATCGCACAACCTGAGCCACTTTATAAAGCGCATATTTACATATGATGACGATATCATTTTTAAGGTGAAATGCAGCAAAATATGTTTGTTAAATTATACAGATAAAACTTTAACTTCATTTAAATAATCTATATTCTTCACTGGGAGTGTCGTTAGGATAGAATAATTAAACATGTACTACAAAGATATTTCAATGTTCTTTAAACGCTTTGAAGAATCGGGCTAAGCTTACAGATGGCTTAACGCCTATTACAGAGCTGATTGTATGGCGATCGGTTACTTGGGAAAAGAAAAGCACTGACTGCAGTGACGGCTACGCCAATATATATTGAATATAAAACAGAAAGATAAACAGTGCTGCAATAAATTATTTCATCAAGTGAAACATGTTTAATAACGTGCTTTAACTCCTATCATCATGAAAATGACATCACGTATACATCTCAGTATTTTAGTTATTCAGAGAGCTGTAATATCACAAATGTAATGGACTCTGTGTCCAGTTGGAGGAAGAGAGCCGGTTTAAGAAGCAAGTAGTGATTCATACACATAGAGCACATAGAAAATCAAATACAAAACAAAGCATTTAACGTGCTACTTTAATTACGATGTGATTTTAGAAACTGGTTAATTAAACGATTTTAAGATGAATTTTATGATGTTCTACTTTAATGACAAAATAAACTACGTGATTAAAGTGGAAATGTCGAGATTGAAGTGGACATTTCGTGCTTTTTCCCCACCGTGTGCCTTTTTTCTCTGTACCCTAATAAGCTTTCATATGACACTCAGACAGTGGGCTTACAACTCGGCTTTCCACGGCGACTTTGATATGTGACTTCTTTTTTATTTCCGGCACTGTGCGATTTTGTGGATGTGAGCTTTCATGTTTCTCCAACACGCTATGGCACTCGATCAACTTCCTTTTGTTGATTATACCACGGCTTATTTGAACAAATAGTATGTTTTTCCTTTGCCTCCACTTGGTATTAAGCTGAAATTCTTATGTTTCCCCGTGCTTTTCCCATTGTCTTTTCACAGAAGGCTGCGCTTAAGGGCGATTTATATTGATTTGCATATTCAAATAGGCGTAATTCTGGGAGGATTTGGGGCGTTACATAATGGCGTGCACGCGTTAGTTTTCACGCTGATCGGGATTTATGTAGTGGAAGAACGTGGAAGTTAGATGCGCACAGATTTCTGCATCTGGATTTTTCTGCGCGTAAGCAATATTTCGCTTTTGTGCTTACGCCATGTTATAGTGCGAGTTCTCATGCGCGTTATACATGAGGCCCTGGAGTACTGTGCTCGGTTTTCGTCTCCATAATATAAAAAATACAGAAACACTGAAGAAAGACCAGAGAGAGTGGCAAGGTTAATTCCAGGAGTAAGCATTATACATGATGAGGAGAGTTTAAAGGAGTCAAACCTTTACAGTATATAATCCAAATAAATACTATGGAGCCCCATTAGGTTTTAAAATGAATTCTACAACAAGAACATGGAGAAACAGTTGCAAACTTGATAAAGTATGATTTCTACAAATGTTATGCAGCTTAACTGGTATTGCCCTCTCTTGGCTGTGCATTAGAAGAAGGGAGAGCTGGCTATGTATCATGCTAAAATACCAAAAGTGAAACCATAAATTAAAATGTTTGTGAAAACAAGAAAACCTCTAAACAAGCAGCCAGCCTCTTATTTATTATACTGTATGTGTCTTGTCTGCCTTGTACCATTGTATAAAATTTATCATACCTCAATAATCATTTTATACATGAATATATTGTATAGGGATGGGAAGACCAATACCACTGTAATCTATACTTAGATGCTAAAACTGTACTCATTTGGTATAAAGTACCATTCAATAATATTGATTACTACTTTTTCTGTAAGATACTGTAGCAAGATTCATGCAAAAGGTGTAGAATGTATTGACACACTTTCTGCACTCATGCACTAAAATGAGCAGATGTGCTGTGATGCAACAGCACCTTAAACCCACGCCCTTTGCACACCACTGTACACCATTGAGAGACCGAGAGCTTAGTTGTATGCTGCTACTTTTAGAGATGGAATACGTACATTATAGGTACTTGAGGGGTACACACAGGGGAATATTTTTGCTGACAATAACATTTATGCAACAAATTGCATTTTCAACAATTATTATATATATGTTGGTATACTACATTACCACACTTCAAACATACTGACTTACATGTGCCCTGCATTTCCCTTCTTATCCAATATGTTCAGTTAAATGGTACATGTTACACTTTATTGTAAATATTGTGACAGACAGCCAGGGACCCTGCCCCAGGGACACCTGGAGTAAGGATGGACGGGAGAGCGGCACTATTCTTCCCTGGGTGCCTGGACAGTTCTTGAACCCTGGAGGACAGCGCTTCTGCTACACCAGGAAGTGCTGCGGACCAGGGATGGTGTATGCCCAGAGTGCTTCCCGGTGCAAGGGCAGCACTTCCGCCACACTGGGTAGTGCTCCTGGAAGTTTGTCATCGTGCACTTGGAGCACATCCAGGGCAAGATAAAGGGGCGCCTCACTCCATTCAGGGAGCCTGAGTCGGGTGGAAGAGGACAGAGCTTGTGAGAGAGGAGTGTAGGCGGCTGAAGCAACAAGGACTGAGCAAAATCTGTAAATAGTGTAAATAAAGCGTGTGTGGGCATTCTGGTGCGCGTCTGTCTGCGACCGGGCTATCTTTTACATGGCACCCCAGATGGGACGCTCTGCCTGGTTCAAGGCAGGGACCCATCTTTAAAAATAATTTGTAAAGTAGCCTGGCAGAGTAGTGTGAAGTGTGCGTGCTCCGCAAACACACACGTTTTGCACAAGTAGCTCAGTCTCTGCCAGTCACACTAGGGCCCTGAAGACACCGCACCTCCCGGATGGGTAAGAAGATGGCCAGGCGAGGCCTAACGACATCAGGCGGCCTGAAGACGCCCGTTGCTGAAGAAAGGACCGGCAGGCCTAAAGAACTGGCCAGGCCATGGAAGCTCCTCCGGAAGAGGGGTTTTGCTGTCACAAAATATGTGTGTGTATACAGTGTTGTGAAAAACTATTTGCCCCCTTCCTGATTTCTTATTCTTTTGCATGTTTGTCACACAAAATGTTTCTGATCATCAAACACATTTAACCATTAGTCAAATATAACACAAGTAAACACAAAATGCAGTTTTTAAATGATGGTTTTATTATTTAGGGGAAAAAATCCAAACCTACATGGCAATGTGTGAAAAAGTAATTGCCCCCTTGTTAAAAAATAACCTAACTGTGGTGTATCACACCTGAGTTCAATTTCGTAGCCACCCCAGGCCTGATTACTGCCACACCTGTTTCAATCAAGAAATCACTTAAATAGGAGCTGCCTGACACAGAGAAGTAGACCAAAAGCACCTCAAAAGCTAGACATCATGCCAAGATCCAAAGAAATTCAGGAACAAATGAGAACAGAAGTAATTGAGATCTATCAGTCTGGTAAAGGTTATAAAGCCATTTCTAAAGCTTTGGGACTCCAGCGAACCACAGTGAGAGCCATTATCCACAAATGGCAAAAACATGGAACAGTGGTGAACCTTCCCAGGAGTGGCGGCCGACCAAAATTACCCCAAGAGCGCAGAGACGACTCATCCGAGAGGTCACAAAAGACCCCAGGACAACATCTAAAGAACTGCAGGCCTCACTTGCCTCAATTAAGGTCAGTGTTCACGACTCCACCATAAGAAAGAGACTGGGCAAAAACGGCATGCATGGCAGATTTCCAAGACGCAAACCACTGTTAAGCAAAAAGGACATTAGGGCTTGTCTCAATTTGCTAAGAAACATCTCAATGATTGCCAAGACTTTTGGGAAAATACCTTGTGGACTGATGAGACAAAAGTTGAACTTTTGGAAGGCAAATGTCCCGTTACATCTGGCGTAAAAGGAACACAGCATTTCAGAAAAGAACATCATACCAACAGTAAAATATGGTGGTGGTAGTGTGATGGTCTGGGGTTGTTTTGCTGCTTCAGGACCTGGAAGGCTTGCTGTGATAGATGGAACCATGAATTCTACTGTCTACCAAAAATCCTGAAGGAGAATGTCCGCCATCTGTTCGTCAACTCAAGCTGAAGCGATCTTGGGTGCTGCAACAGGACAATGACCCAAAACACACCAGCAAATCCACCTCTGAATGGCTGAAGAAAAACAAAATGAAGACTTTGGAGTGGCCTAGTCAAAGTCCTGACCTGAATCCAATTGAGATGCTATGGCATGACCTTAAAAAGGTGGTTCATGCTAGAAAACCCTCAAATAAAGCTGAATTACAACAATTCTGCAAAGATGAGTGGGCCAAAATTCCTCCAGAGCTGTAAAAGACTCATTGCAAGTTATCGCAAACGCTTGATTGCAGTTATTGCTGCTAAGGGTGGCCCAACCAGTTATTAGGTTCAGGGGCAATTACTTTTTCACACAGGGCCATGTAGGTTTGGATTTTTTCTCCTAAATAATAAAACCATCATTTAAAAACTGCATTTTGTGTTTACTTGTGTTATATTTGACTAATGGTTAAATGTGTTTGATGATCAGAAACATTTTGTGTGACAAACATGCAAAAGAATAAGAAATCAGGAAGGGGCAAGTAGTTTTTCACACCACTGTATATATATATGTAAATTTGATGTTTGAATTTGTAAAAACATTTTGTAAATTATATTGTATATCATAATAGTTGTGGTGCAATCTTATTGTTGATAATATTTACTTTTCTAATTGTAATTTTATTTATTTTAGATTGCAATGTATTTGTACATAAGTTTACAAAGTTGGTCTGAACGGAAGGGCGCAGTGGTCGCATGATAAGGTTCATGGGTGGAGTGGAAATACACATGTTGACACGCTTAATGGACTCTGAGCTGTTTAGTTTTAATAAGATAGTAAGAAGTGAAGTATCAGAGAGACTGTAATAGAGACTCTTGAATTTCTGGTCAGAAGGCACATGGTATGTTTTAATTTTGTTATCCTTACACCTGTGTAATTCATTAAGTGTTTAATTTACTAGCTTTATTTTATTTTAGTTTTCATGGTGTTTGAGAGCTGTAAAAGAGTGAGAGAGCAAATAAATACTCTTCAAACATCAGTCAGAGCGTGGTCTCATCTGTACCAGGAGAAAACTTTCAGGAGCAGCTTCAAGGGGTGTCAGAGGTAGGTACCAGACCCAGGTGGGGATTGTCCTGGGGTATATTGCGCTTTTCCTGGGTGCTTACCTCATAGGGGAAACCATCAGGAGGCGTTTGGCTGGCCTAAGGATGTTGCTCCTGGAGCCGGCGGGGAGAAGTCCAAGGAGGATGGGAGCCTGCTGTTGCGGAGAAGATCCCGGTTTATGAAGGAGCGCCTGGAGTCCCAAACCATGGGGAATGGCCTAAGGGCACAGGCTGCGGCAAAGGGACTGGATAGTCCTCATCATGCAGGTAAGGTGGTGGAGAGTGTGTGCCGCCCACTGCATGTAGCGTAATGGAAGCAGAGGCGGTGAACCTTCCCCCTCATTGGAAGAGGACCTGACTGAGTCTGCGCGTGGGCTGCAGCGTCTGAGTGGCTCCTGGCTAGCAGGTGAGGGTACACAGAACGCGAGTTTCCTGCCGGCTGGTTTAATGATTGTGCTTGTGGCACGGGAGCTGGAGGAGGTCCTTCAGCCCGTCTGGTAACTTTTGCAGGTTATCCGCGTCCTCCAGGAGACAGTAGAGAAGCTGGAGGAGAAGGCGACATGTGCCTCTGAAAACACCACAGGAGGGCGGAGTGGCGCAGCGCTTGATTCTCCAGCCAGAGAGAGACATTGAGGTACAGGTAAGTGGGACCTGTACCGTAAATGAAAGAGGAGGGCAGAGCAAAGGGGTGCCGGTATCGTTTCGTTCCAGTCACCAAGAAGCCAGGCCTCCTTCAGTGGACGAGGGCAGTGGCCGATCATACCGTGAGGGGTGAACTTGGGGAGGTATGCGTGCAAGGAGCTGGCTAGTGAGTGCTGGTTGCAAACGCACAGCACTCCAAAGCTGGCGGCAACCTCGCTGAGGTCCACAGGGCGCAGATGGAGCAGGGTCTCTTTATCCCATAAGGAGACCCAGACCGTCATTCGTCCCAGAGTGAAAGGAGGAGGATCCGGAGATAGAGGACCTGACAAAGGGAAGACTGGGCCAGTGCGCCAACCTACAGTCGATAGCCGACCTCTGCGGGTGCAGAGGAAGCCCAAGCCTGGCTGGGGACAAGGCGATGCACAGAGACCCATCCTGTTTCCATGTCTGGAGGGCACGGGGACATGGAGGGAAGTGCCGGTGCTTTAAGTGCAGCAACCGTGGTCACAGGTGGAGGTGCTGCCTGTATGCGCTCATGGATGACACCATAGGGTGGCGCGTGGTCGTGTCTCCTCACTCTTATCTTGTTTTTCTTTTTAGGGCGGAACTGTGACCCGGGACATGCGGCGCCCTAACCTGTTGGAGGATAGCCCTCTGGGACAGGCTGCTTCCCCTACGGGCTTCAGCTGAGGGAGGGGCAGTGTGACAAGACAGCCAGGGACCCTGCCCGCCAGGACACCTGGAGGAAGGACGGACCAGGAGAACGGCACTATTCTTCCCTGGGTGCCTGGACGGTCCTTGAACCCTGGAGGATAGCACTTCTGCCACACCAGGAAGTGCTGCCAGAACAATGATGGTGTATGCCCGGAATGCTTCCAGGTGCAAGGGCAGCACTACCACCACACTGGGGAGTGCTGCAGAAAGTTCGTCATCGTGCACCTGGAGCACATCTGGGGCAAGATAAAAGAGGCCGCTCCATTCGGGTGGAAGAGGATGGAGCTTGTGAGAGAGGAGCGGAGGTGGCTGAAAGAACAAGGATTGAGCAAAATCTGTAAATAAAGCAAGCGTGTGTGTGTTTGGACATTCTGGTGTCGTGTCTGTCTGTGGCGGGCTATGTTTTACAATATTCATGCTGTTATAAGTGACTATAATAACATCCCATTCTAATCATGTGACCTTCTAATATTGAGTCATTACTTATTAAAATAATCTGCTTTCTTACTGGAACAATGTTCTTCTCTCCCTAGTCATCATTTCATTAATGCTTTAATTGTTACGAAATTTTCGCAAGCACGATTTGCTAGTATTGTATTACAGAGAAAGACACTTTAATAAAAAGCTATCAAATGGGATTTCTGCTTTTGACATGATGTGAAAAGTGTCAAGTTTGAGGTCTGCATTCCTGTGGGACTACTGTGGAACCCAATGCAATTGCTTTCAAAGCAAGACTGATTTTCAGTATTGTGGGCAGTCGACACTTGTGTGCTGGTGGGAGCTAGAGTCTGGGAAATTCAATATTATCACTTATGACATGTGTATATACTGTCTTGGCTGCCTTCTCAATACTGAAAAGCCGGAGACAGCCTTATATCCACTGCGGTAGAAACAGCACTAAAAAGGAGAGTACAAGACAGCAAAATAGGGAAGTATGACATTTGGCAGTCATTTCCAACTGTTATTGATGGTGATGGCAACCAAGTGCTGTTTGCTTGTTGCAATAAATGTGCTAACTTACAATGGACACAAGTCTGGCACCTCGGGTTTAAAGCGCCACGCATGTGCAGTATGAAGGGTCAAAATAAATCGATATTCTTACCAAACCTGTCAAAATAACAAGTACCGCCCGAAGCACTGGATAAATGTGCAGATTTTATTTGCAAGGATATACAGACTTAGACACAGTGTCTGGTGAGGGTATATTCAACTTGAGCAGTACCTATCTGGTTGACATGGCAGCCAACACTGGAAAGTCTGAAGATTACTGATCCTGTTAGAGAGACAGCCAGTCAGGGTGCACATCTCATATTTTAGGGTAGGGCTATTCAATCACAAATTTAGCTGGTCCAGATTTTTTCAGCGGCCAGTAAGCAGCAGATAATGACAAAATTGAAACCAACACAAATGAAAGTATTGAAAATCAAGTAATGTTTATTCATTGTTTTCCTTTTACATTTGGTCACATCTGACACGGGCACATCAAAACTTGCATAAAAACAGTAAAAAGTTATAACTGAACATAATCTGAAGAAGTACCAATACTTTTTCCTATTTTGAAATAACAAAACATTTTGGTCATATCTGATGTAGGCACATCTCAAACTGCATAAAACAAAGTGGCATAGTATTAGCAAATATGTAGTGTATAGTATATATATATATATATATATAGTATATATATATTGTAGCAGTAGGGGCACTATCTCTCCTTGAACCCTCAGGTACCACGCCAAACACCTGGTAAAAGTGCCACAATTATTCTTTTTATTATAATAACGTGCACCAAGCACCCTCCACTCCACAATATTCATAAATAAACCAATAACAAATCACAATAAATCAATCCTCCACTCCCAGGCAGCGTTGCCCTCCTACCACCCAGCTCAGCTCAACGCTCTGGTGTTTCATTGTCCTTTTATAGTCCACGACCGGAAGTGCTCCTTGACCTGCAGTCCATGTGACTTCCTAGCACTTCCAGGTCAAATCAAAACTCTTCTTTCTTTGTCAGCCGGAAGCACTTTATTCCTTCCGTCCTCGTAACCGGCAAGTACTTCCGGGCTGTAGGAAAAACCAATGTCTCTGTATCTCCCTTGCAGCGTTCCCTGGCGGCCCCGACGTTATCCAGCAGGGCTGTGCACTACAACTCCAAAGTCCATGATGCCCTGCTGGAATTCGGGGCATCTCCACATTGCAGGGAGGGCTCCATCTGGCGGCTTGGGGGACTTGGCCGGGATAAACTGCTGGGCATAGTCCACAATATATATAGTATAGTATACTATAGTAATAATTCTTTAATATTTACATGCCGTTTTCTTACTACTAAAAATAAATATTTGCGCTTGCAGGACTAGTACCTATAATCTTGTTAATGGGAGACAGCAGTGCTATGAGCACCACTGCATATATAAGGCCCTACTGTTTCACAAAGTGTATTTAACAGAATGGAAAACAACTATTAATGCTACCAAAACTATCAGTACACAAGCCCGTAACAAGTGATAACTATAACTAACTTACATTAACACATCTACTGTACACTGAGGGAACACAGGTTTGTTTTAAATCACCACGTGTGATTAGTCATGGCTTTGTTACACATCCCACATTATGTTGATACTGTGACATGTCTCGCTACTGCATGGGCTGTGGAGAGGGAGTCTTGGGGAAAGCAGTTTCAGGACTCAGGGCATCTCCCAAGAGAGAGCTGAGTGAAAGATCAGGGTGGGAGGGGAGTAAATAATAAAAAGAGCAGGAAGAGATTCCCCAGAGACGCGCTCCTTCGATAGGTCATCACAGTATCATAGACTACTACCACTATGTGTAGCGCACAACAATGCGCTGCATTGTGGGTTTCAGGTAGCGACAGTCTGTACTACTGTAGGAATTTATGTAGGATTTCCTGAAGGCTCATGAAATGTGTTTTTCCCCTGCTTTTTCTCTGCATTTCTGGTGGGACTATAGGCTGAGCCACTTGGAGGTTGCTTCTGGGCCATCATTTGAATAGGCGGTTTTAGGGTGTCACAGCATGCACTAATGCACATAGTATTATGGGATATTTGCTGAAAGATGTGCATGTACTGCATTTGTGCATAGAGAAATAGTTATTTGTAATAACAAAGAGTCCTTATTATCCTGAATCAATAACAAAGTAAGTATGCTTAATGATCAGAAGCAAGTTCATTTGTATTTAACTTGCATTACCTGTTCATTATACAGTTAAGATATAACGTAGGTTTAAGTAAGTTAAGTAAGTTTAAAGTGCACTGTTCAACATTTATGTATTAAGAATGTTTGCCTTAGTGTTATTTACATACAGCAATATTATTTCAATAAGTTTTTATACTGTTAATTGATAAACATTATTTTAAATTTCATACTGCCGACAAGTTAGTACTAGGACTAATTTGAGAGTAATACTGACATCTAGTCGACTTTTGTGTAATTTACTAATGGGATTTCTGTATCCTTTCTTTATTGTGAACCAAACACACACAATTATTCAAATACATGGATGCTTCTTTATATATCCTCAAATAAATCGGCAAAATTTCTTTCTGAGCTCCTGTGTGGAATACTCTGAATCCTTCAGCACCAACAATCCAGAGGGAACAGTACATGTCCTGAACTCCTCACAGATACACAGTCCTCCTTTGCTACAGCCCCATCAGATGACTGTATTGTGGCATGTGGTGGAAAAAGCCCAAAAACTGTGAAAGAATATTGTAACATGACATGCTAGAGAACGTCAATAACTTTGGGTGTGGTCACAACTGATTTTTGCTCAGAAAACTTTAAGAAAACCTCTTTTATTTTTATTGAATTTATTAAGCATATAACGTTCCATACAATAAAATCAACTTAACAAAACTAAAATAAAATCAACCCTCACCCATGAGAAAGAGAGGAAGGCCAACAACCAGAGCAAAACTGCTGAAAGTAGTAAAAGAGAAAGGATTATTTTTCCCTAATATAAATGTTTAGTCTAAAATGTTATTGATTAGATCCTGACAGGTTTTAAAAAAGTTTTAAACAGATCTTCTAAGTGAGAATTTGATTTTTCCAATTTTAAATAGTATACAACATCAGTTACTCACTGACTTAAAAGAGGTGAGTTAGGAATCGTCCAGTTGAGCAAGACAAGTATCACGTGCTAATGGTGTAGTAAAGGCAATCACAGTTTGTTTGTTCTTCTCCACTTTAAGCTCATCTGGGATTATACCAAACACAGCTGTTAGTGGGTTAGGAGGAATTATGACATCAAGGCTGTCTGAAAGGCATTTAAAGATTTTGGTCAAGAATGATGTTAATTTGGTGCAGGCCCAAAACATGTGACCCAGTGAAGCTGGAGCTCGATTGCAACGTTTGCAGGTTGGATCTTGCCCTGGAAACATCTTGGACAATTTCAAATGAGACAGATGTGCTCAATAAAAGATTTTAGGTTGAACAACTGAATGTTTTGCACATATGGAGCTCGAGTGGATTCTGTGCATGGCTGCCTTCCACTCCATTTCTGAAATGTTGAGTAAGAGATCCTTTTCCCACTGTACTCTAGGATTTTTAAAAGGAAGATGTTTTTATATGTTATAGAAATGCTGTCTGAGTCCCAAGACTGAGCAATATCTCCTATGGAATAGAAATAGGTGGGAAGTGAGGAAAACTGGACAGATTTCGTTTAGCAAAGTTTCTAATTTATAGAAAGTGGAAAAATTGTGTTGATTGGGAGATTCAATTTGGAGTATAATTGGACATAGGATGCAAAGACATTATTTATATAAAATCTCTAAATGATTTAATTTCATATGTTTTCCAAACATTAAAAACTGTGCAAGTTCGAAAGAATGGAAAAGATGGTTATCATGTAGAGGTGCCACTGATAAGATATTCTCTAACTTAAAGTCCTTCCTACATTGGTTCCATATTTTGAGTGACTGAAGAACAATTGGGTTGTTAGTATATTGATGATAACTTGTATTTACTGGAGTACAAAGCAAGAAATATAAAGAAGTGCTCTAGGATTTCATTTCTATTGCAAACCAAGCTAGCAGTGTATTCATCTATTTGTGTCAAAATCTCTTTCATATCATATATTAATTAGAACTACAATCTTGTGTCAAGGGGCTTTTGAGACCCTGTTTGAAGCAAGCATGATTAAAAGCGGATGAAAATATTTGTGCTTTACTGTTTGAAAAATGTAAGAGTTTTCAAATTGACTGTTACTGACCAAGGAGCAAATAAGATCGCTGCCTTGTGCGGCTACACCACATTACATAGTAGTGCCCACATTCTTAACATGGTTCTCTCAAGTGCTTTTGCACCACCACTGATGGAAAAAACACACAAAGTTGCACAGCTTCTGGCTATTGTAAAAGGTTAAGCAGGTATTTTAAACATACCAGACAACAAGGCAAGCTTACAAAGTCTCTCAAATAGTCTGTGGAGACAAAATGGAACTCTAATTTCAAAATGCTGGATTCAGTGTTGCTGCAATTTGATGATTGGCCACAGCAACAAAAGATACAACTGTGGTCTCTTATCTGAAATCATTCAAAGATCGACAACTGATTTAGAATCAGATATTCCGCTTTCTGAAAGAATGCATCAACAAACTGTTCAGCACCAACTCCTATACACATGCTGTACAAAGCTTCTATTTCTATATCTTTTATTTAAGAGAATCACAAAGGTTTAGGAACAAGAAGAGATTTGTAATAATTATGCCTTAATGCAATTGGACTAAATCCAAGAATGCAGTGAAGTACACTGGACAGCTGCTAGTAATGCCCTCTTTCCTCTCACAGCTACCGAGCGGCAGCACCTACTTTCCGTGTCCATTCCACATTTTTATGGAATGATTAGCAATTATTAACATATATTGTACTTTATTTCAATATGGAATAGTAAGCAGTTACAAAGCTTTAACACGATATATTGCTTACACTGCTCTTTTTGTTCCTTTCTGAGAAAAAGGCATGCAGACTTGTGCTCAAGAATTAAGTCCCATCTGAAGATCTGTAGTAAATACTGAAGTAGAATCATCATAAAAAGTGAGGAGGACAACTGGGCCAAGAGGGAAAGCTTCAGCCACCTCCTTGTACAAAATCATGTACATGCCTTTTTGGGATTTGTCTTGGACTCTTAGTCATAATAGATAACAACTACAAGTCAAGTCAAGTCAAGTCGGGGAGCATGCACTGATACAGTGCATTGCCGCACCCATTACACAACGAAACAACTTGGGATCCCAGTTTACAACCCCCAGACAGACATGCAGTCCAGTCCCACCCTCCGAAAATGACCCTCTATCTGCTACAGCCAGGTGTTACATGGCGACCCCCTGGCCTGGTCCAGCCACTTGGGTCCCCAACAATGAGGATCTTACGAACTGGATCACCCTCTGGGAAGCGCCACATGGCCGTAGTGCGTAACTGGCGCTCCCTCACAATGCAGGTAATGTGCCTCATTCAGGACTCCATGAGCAACCGCTCATTCGACACAAAGTCAAACCAACAGTACCCAAAGATTTTCGAGAGACACAGCACCAAAGGAGTCCATTCTTTGTCTTAGGTCACTGGATAGCGTCCATGTCTCGCAAACATATAGCAAGACAGGAAGCATCAGGACTCTAAAGACTTGGACCTTCGTCCCTTTGCATAAATATTGGGAGCGCCTAAACACCCCTTTCCAGCGACCTCATGACCCCCATGCTCTCCCAATCCGAAGAGTCACCAGAGACATGAATGTCACTGCCAAGGTAAGTAAACCTCTCAACAAGGTCAACACTCTCTCCGCAAACAGACACACTGCTGATGGCTGTGCCCAAGAGGTCATTAAAGGCCTGGATCTTTGTTTTTATCAGGACACTTGTAAGCCCAAACACTCAGACTCCTCACTTCTTCTCTCAAGTGCCCCAAATCAGAGCCTCCATTGACTCTGCGAAAATCACAGCATCGTCAGCAAAGTAAAGATCCATAAATCTTTCTTCATCAACAGATGCTCCACAGCTGCTGGACCCCACGACCTTTCCCAACACCCAGTCCATACAAGCATTGAACAGAGTAGGAGCAAGAACATACCCTGATGAACCCTAGAATCAACTGGGAAAAATTCAGAGGTCCTGCATCCACTCTGCACAGCACTGATAGTACCAGTGTACAGGCTGGCCATGATATCCAGCAGCCTCAAGGGGATCCCGAACCCTCAGGATGTCCCACAGGGCAGCTCGATCAACTGAGTCGAATGCTTTGTGAAAATCGACAAAAGCTGCAAAGAAACTCTGCTGATATTCGCATTTGCGCTTCATGAGAACCCTCAGTGCGGGATGAGGTTGATGGTAGACTTCTTAGGCGTAAAACCAGAATGCTCCGGTCCCTGGTAGGTGAGCAAGTGATCACAGTTCCTACTGAGGACGACCCTAGCAAGGACCTTATCCGGCACTGAGAGCAGTCACCCTTCCCTTTCCAGATAGGGGCGACAAGTCCCGTTTTCCAGTCATTTGGGATGATGCCAGTCACCCAAATAGAAGCAAAGATTGCTTGCAATGCCAGGAGGACAGCCATACCACCAGCCTGGAGAAGTTCACCCCAAATATCACAGATCCCTGCAGTCTTTCCGTCCCCTCAGCTGGTTCACCACCTGTGCAATCTCAGTGAGACTGGGTGGTTCACAGCTAATTGGAGGATCAGCCTCAAGAACCGTGGACCCAGAGATATCCAACATCCTAGCCGGAGGATCAGCTTTGAACAACTGCTCAAAGTAGCCAGCCCAGCGGGTCACAACTGCAGTGTCATCCGTAAGGACTGTTCCATCAGCTGCCCTGACTGTGACTCTCAAAGGAACAGATTCAGATGTGTGTAATGCTTTGATTCCTCTATAAGCAGGATGTGGGTTGCTTGGTCACAGATTCCTCTAACAAACGACTCTTCATCTGCCCTCAGAGCCCCCAAAGCCGTCCTTCTCAGTTCCAGGTACACACGAGAATTGCCATTGAGCTGTGCACTGCAACTCCTCTTGATGATATCCAAGGTGCCCTGCGAGATGAAACACCTCCTTCTGGGAACACTGGTAAACAGCAAACTTCAGGGTCTTGTCACAGATGGTCTCCCACATCACATTAGGATAGGCAGTCGTACCCAAATCTGAAAGTTCCTCACACAAACTGCGTGCAAACTCATTAGAAACAGCCTGGTCTTGGAGTCTGGACAAGTCCAGGCTCATTTTCGTAGTAGGTGGTAACCTACTGGACCCAAACTGGATCCTAAGAGTAGCAACAAGTCTGTGGTCAGAATTCACAAACTGGGCACTTCTGTAGACCCTGCAGTTTTGCAAGAACATTCAGTGTCTGCACACTAGGATGTGATCGATCTCCTTTACCGCACCACCAGTATTGGAGTACCAAGTCCAATGATGTGGTTTAGGGCGCTGGAACCAGGATCCAGCGATTCGCAGCCCTGACATTTTGCAAAGTCAAGGAACATGGAGCCACTTTCACCACGGTCACAAGACCCATGGGGACGAGACAATCCTCAAAGCCAGCCCTGTCAGTGCCAGTGGCTGCATTGAAGTTACCCATGACCAGAGGAGTGTTACCTCGTAGCACCCATCAACCACTGAGCAAAGCTGCGAATAAAATGTCTCCCTCGTGGAGACATCACTCACCGCAGTCGGAGCAAACACTGAGACAACAGACAAGGCACCCAGGGAGAGCCGTAATCTGAGTCCCATAAAGCGAAGGAAGGAGTGACATCAAACACCATCGAAAGAAGCCAATCAGCTACAGCAACAGCTACTCCCCGAGTATGATAGCCATCAGACCAATCAGACCAATCAAAGGTGTATCAAACCTACAGAGATCTGGCCAGTCCCCAGTCTGCGCACCTCAGAGAGTGCCGCCACTGAAATGCGAAGTTTACGCAGCTACTCCGACAGCAGAGGAAGATGATCATTTTGTCGGAAAGACAAGACATTCCATCGCCCACCCGTATGGGCCAACTCAAATTGGGACCCAAGTGCTGCCGTGCAGTGGGCAGCGCCCAGCACCACACCTGTTCGATCCCCAGCAGACCTGACCCTATTGGCTCTCCAGCGGTTTAGACTTTTTCAGGGATGGGGTTCGAGGGCTTTCCCCATCCTCTTCATGATGTGAGTAGCCTTCCTATGCGGCTGCAGCAGAGCTACTCCGAGGAGAGCAAAAGGAGCCCTTTCTGTAGTCTCGGAGCTTTGTGAAGTTTTTTATGGTAGCGGGAGTGCCAATCCTGCCACCAACCCCATGATTTCCCTGCAAGTTGGAGGACGCTTGCAGGGCGGATGTAGTTTAACATCATACCCAGGACAACTACAGCAACTACAGCAGCACAAAAATCATTCAAGATGCAGAATAAATTTAGGCTCTAGAGAGTTTTCGGTTTTATCAAAATGAAGTGAGATGATATTAGCCTTGGCATTTGTGATTCCAGTGTAATGCGAAATTATAAAATTAAAAAAGTAAAAATAGTGACCATTAAGCTTGTCTTGAATTCTAACGTTTAACTTTATATAAGCATGTTCAGTTTTTGTGATTAATATAGATGACATCACTGAAATCCAGAAATATCAAGCTTTATAATTAAGAGTTCCCTGTTGCCTATATCATACCTTTATTCCAAGGCAGATAATTCTGTAAGAAAAATGTGCAGGGCTCCATTTTTAGCTGTGACAACATGCACAGCAATGCTACCAACCACATGTATTGCAGTTATAAATATAAAAGCAGCTGTGACAAAAATAAACACAAAATGGCAGTACCATGACTGAGCTGGTATGTCACCAGCTAAATTACAAAAATACCATCAACAATTACTTATCTTATTTGTAAAAATGCATTTAAATTGTCCAAAGGGCACAAAATTGAGATTCACCAATTGGGCTTTTCTGGGTTACAAAGACAAAATTGCCAAAGTGATTTAGGACATATATATTTTTTAAAAGGAATCTAGCAACAATTTTCTAAACTATAACCATGCCAGTGGACCAAATAAACAAAATATAACATGACTAATAAGTTAGAGGATGACATAAGGGTCAATATATTTGGAAGCAAGTTTTAGAAAAGCCAAGCAAAATGACACCTTTTATTGGCTAACTAAAAGATTACAATATACAAGCTTTCAAGGCAACTCAGGGCCCTTCTTCAGGCAAGATATTATCACACAATGTAATGATTACATCTTGCCTGAAGAAGGGCCTGAGTTGCCTCAAGGCTTGCATATTGTAATCTTTTAGTTAGCCAATAAAAGTGTCACTTGGCTTTCTCTACATTCATAATAGCTAACACGTACAACACCCTAGTACTAGAAGCAAGTTTTATAAATGCAACCCATAGTAAGCCACAGATTCTGCACTACCTAACTTCTGGTCTAAGGTTAAATTTTGCAAAACATTTTTCAGAGATTACTACCAGCTTACATTGTCCCTCACCCAACTTCAGTTGTCCTCCAGATTTAAAAGATACTCAGTAAAACTTGGTGTGAACCACCGGAATATTTAGCAAATAAGGTTTAAAACCATATAAACATTCAAACAGTGAAATGACCACATGGCCTCTGTAGCAGGTGAAAGTCTACTGAGGTTCATCCAAGGGTTCACACACCTTTTTCTACTTTTTCTTTTTAAACTACTGACCCTCGAATCTATTTTTACATATTATAATTAATTGAGTTGTACAGTCATGGCCAAAATTATCGGCACCTGGAATTTTCCCAGAAAATGCACCATTTCTCCCAGAAAATTGTTGCAATTACAAATGTTTTGGTATACACATGTTTATTTCCTTTATGTGCATTGGAACAACACAAAAAAACAGAAAAAAAAGCCAAATCTGACATCATGTCACACAGAACTCCAAAAATGGGCCGGACAAAATTATTGGCACCTTTTCAAAATCGTGGGTAAATCGTTTCATTTTAAACATATGATGCTCATTTGAACTCACCTGTGGCAAGAAACAGGTGCTGGCAAAATAGCAATCACACCTGAAGCCAATTAAAATGGACAAAAGTTGACTCAACCTTTCTGTTGTGTGTCTGAGTGTGCCACACTAAGCATGGAGAACAGAAAGAAAAGCAGAGAATTGTCTGAGGACTTGAGAACAAAAATTGTGGAAAAATATCAACAATCTCAAGGCTACAATTCCATCTCCAGAGATCTTCATGTTCCTTTGTCCACTGTCGCAACATAATCAAGAAGTTCACAACACATGGCACTGTAGCTAATCTCCTGGGCGTGGACGGAAGAAGAAAATTGGATAAAAGACCGAATGGTGGATAAACAGCCCCAAACAACTTCAAAACATATTCAAGCTGTTCTGCAGACTCAGGGTGCAACAGTGTCAGCTTGAACTATCCGTTGACATCTGAACGAAATGAAACGCTATGGCAGGAGAGCCAGGAGGACCCCACTGCTGACACAGAAACATAAAAAGCCAGACTGGAGTTTGACAAAATGTACTTGAGGAAGCCAAAATCCTTCTGGGCGAACGTCTTGTGGACAGATGAGACCAAGGTAGAGCTTTTTGGTAAAGCTCATCATTCTACTGTTTACAGAAAATGGAATGGGGCCTATGAAGAAAAGAACACAGTACCTACAGTCAAACATGGTGGAGGTTCTAAAATGTTTTGGGAATGTTTTTCTGCCTCTGGCACTGGATGCCTTGACTATGTGCAAGGCATCATGAAATCTGAAAACTACCAAAAGATATTGGGGTGCAATGTAGGGCCCAGTGTCAGAAAGCTGGGTTTGCTACAGAGGTCATGGGTGTTCCAGCAGGACAATGACCCCAAACATACCTCTAAAAGCACCCAGAAATGGTTGAAGACAAAGTGCTGGAGAGTTCTGAAGTGGCCAGCAATGAGTCCAGATCTAAATCTGATTGAACACTTATGGAGAGATCTCAAAATTGCTGTTGGAAGAAGGCGCCCTTCAAATCTGAGAGACCTTGAGCAGTTTGCAAAGAAGAGTGGTCGGAAATTCCAGTTGAGAGGTGTAACAAGCTTGTTGAATGTTATAGGAAGCGCTTGATTTCAGTTATTTTTCCAAAGGCGTGCAACCAAATATTAAGTTGAGGGTGCCAATAATTTTGTCCAGCCCGGTTTTTGAGTTTTGTGTGAAATGATGTCAGATTTGGCTTTTTTCTGTTTTTGTGTTGTTCCAATGCACATAAAGGAAATAAACGTGTATACCAAAACATTTGTAATTGCAACAATTTTCTGGGAGAAATGGTGCATTTTCTGGGAAAATTCCAGGGTGCCGATAATTTCGGCAATGACTGTATCTTCTTCTTTATAACCTGACTGGGTCACATAGGACTATAATCCTGTGTTAGGATGTAATAATTCTGTAGTGAGTTCACCAACAGATATGTACTGTATTCACACTTTAATAACGAACAATGCAAAAAACTTAAGTAGCATTTCATCTATAGATGTGCACTGTATTAAAACTATTAGAACAGTTTATAACATAGCTTAAATAAAAAAACACACAAAGTGGCATAATCGCAGATAACTTAATTAGCATTTCAAGCTGCTGTAACACTCAGATTCAGCTTAGCTCTGAGTCCTTAAATGTGGCTTTACTAAATATTAGAGTATTTAACCAACAAGACTTTTTACATTAACAATCTTATCAATGATAGGAAAATAGATTTTCTTACATTAAATGAAACATGACTTAACTCTGATGGTGAGCTCATGCTAATTAAAGCAGCACCTCTGAATTACAGTTTTGTTAATTTGGTTTGCCACAGCAACAAAGGCAGCAGTTAAGCGGTATTTACTAGAGCCAATTAAACTGTAAAGATGCGGTTTTGGTACTTTTACATCTTTTGAGTATCCTGCTGTGGTTATTCAAGGAATGTCCCAGTCTCTTGTATTGACCATTTACAGACCTCCGAAATATAATGCGTCTTTTACGGAGTAATTCTCAGACTTAGAATCTATAATAATAACTAACAACGACAGGATCCTAATTGTAGATGATTTCATTTTTCATATGGATAACCAATGTGACCCGAAACCAAGAGAATTCATGAACTTACTGCACTCTTTTGATCTCATTCAGCATGTCAGCCATGCTACACAAAGGGAGGGCACACGTTGGATTTAGTCATTTCAAAAGAATTAAAAGTTGACATGAGGCAGGTTGTGTATATTAGTATATTGGACCATTTATGAATATCATTTGGTGGAGAAATACTGATAATTATATCTAATGAGAAGCCTATTGTTGAAAAACATTATTTTGAAAACATCAGCTTCAATGTTTGATAATATTCTAAACAATAAGTCCAATTGTAGTGCATACCTTAATAAAGTTAGTAGTGTAACAGTTAAGGTAGAAAATTTTAATGCTAAGGTAAGGGCTGCAGCTGACACAGTGATCCCTGAAAAGACTTAAGAAATCCTCCAGCAACATCAAACCTTGGAAGACACAAATATTGTCTGATTTAAGGAGAACATACCAGAGAGCTGAGCATAAATGGATAAAAACTAAACCGATAGTCCACTATAAAATATTGAAGCCAATTGAATATAACAACGTAGTCCGCCTTGAGAGGCAGTCATATTTCTCTAAAATTATAAAAAAAATACTGGTAATCAAAGAGTTTTATTCTCAACTATCAATTGTCTTCTAAACAAAGCTCAATCAATGGAATGCTTCCTAACAACTACTAGTGAAACTTATGAGGCTTTTGAGATATTTTTTAAACACAAAATAAATGATATTAGAAATAATATAGTACATGCCACAAAATAAATCCTGTTGAACCCCAGCATGCCCTTTTAAGTGAGTTAAATGTTTACACTGAAATAGATCTACCCGAACTATGTAGAATAATTTCTCAGCTGAAACCCTCCATCTGCTTCCTTGACCCAGTACCAGTTGGCTTTTCAAAGAAGTCTCTGATGTACTTATTGATAGTGTACTTGACATAGATAACTCATCATTAGATACAGTGGTGTTTTCCCTGACTGTCTAAGACTGCAGTTGTTAAACCCCTGCTCAAGAAAAACAATCTCGACTCCTCTGTCTTTGAAAACTTTAGATTGTTTTCTAACCTGCCATTCTTAAGCAAAATTCTAGTGATGAGAGTTTTTAAGCAGCTAAATGATTACTTGAGTAAAATTCTATTCTTGTCACGTTTCAGTCAGGTTTTAGAACAAATCATAGTGCAGAAGCTGCATTGGTTAAGGTAATGAATGATTGTGTGGGTTATGGCGGACAGATGCCATATATATGTTCTTGTTTTATTAGAAGTGAGTGCAGCATTTGACAACATAGACCAGAGTTTACTTATAAATCACCTTAGACAATAGGAGGACTTCTCTGGCAGTGTCTTAAATTAGTTTCAGTCTTATTTAACAGGTAGAAAGTTCTTTGTTGGTTGTGGTAATTGTACTTGAAGATCCATGATATGGCGTGCCACAAGGATCTATTCTGGGTCTACTGCTTTTTCAATGTACATGCTTCCTTAAGGCCAAATTTTCTCAAAACACAAGAAGAGCTACCACAGCTATGTAGATGACATAAAGCTTTATTTATCAACAGTGCCCGATGACCCTGATGCTTTTGGCTCTTTGATCCAATGTAAAGCAGTATTTCCAAATGGATGAGTAGTACCTTTCTCAAGGAAGGAAGGAAGCCTTTATTGTCATTGTACCAGTACAATGAAATTGTAAAAGTTATAACTGTAAACAGTGCAAGTACATCAAACAATGACAAACAAATAATATAAAAAGCACACATCCTATGACAAATAAATACAATACATATATATATATACATACATATGTAAATAAGGAAAAACTGAAATTTTAGTGATTGGAAACTATGGAAATAGCAAGGGTATTAGAATTAAACTTGATCCCTTAGGTAAGTCAAGGCGAAGGTAATAAATGTAGAGGTAATCATGGATTCTGACCTAACCTTTAAATCACATATTAACCAGATTACTAGGACTGCATTTTTCACTATGAAATATAGCAAAACTTAGACCTCTTATAACATTACAAGATGCTGAAAAAATAATCCATTCACGCTTTTGTTTTTAGTTAACTGGATTACTGTAATGCACTCCTAACAGGACTACCTAAGAAAGACATCAATTGGTTTCTTTTAGTGCAGAATGCAGAAGCAAGTATCTTAACTAGAAAAATAAAATCTGAATACATCTCACCAGTTTTAGCATCATTACTTGGTTACTTGTGTCTTTTAGAATGGATTTTAAAATACTACCAATGATGTATATGAAGCCTTAAATAATTTTTTTCCTTCCTATATTTTGGAATGCCTGTCCCACTACACTCCAAGTCATAATCTTAGATATTCTAATGGTGGTCTGCATACAATTCCAGGAGCCAAGCTTAAAAGAAGTGGTAAGGTAGCTTTTTGCTGTTATGCACCTAAAATCTGGAATACTTTACCAACAGAAATTCACCAGGCTAATACTGTGGAATACTTTAAATGAACTGGTAAAAACTCATTTTTTTTTTTTTTATTTGGCTTTTTCATAGTTATATTTTAGTTGTACTCCTAATAGGATATATAGACATAGAATTATCATATTCTTAAGGGATTTGCAATCATTACTAATCTCTACTTTTCTCTGCTGTCTTTTCTGGGTTTTCTGAGCACTACCACCACCTGATTAAGGAACCATGCAGTCACCTGTGATGCTGGAATGAAGGCAGGTGTCCCAGCTGTTAACAAGACTGATTTCTTTGAGTCCTTTGATATGAATCCTGGAATCAATGACTTAAGAACGTTTATGTTAGGTAGAATGCCCAGTGGGGCTAGGCAGTCTTTTGGCCTTGGAGCCCTGCAGATTTTGTTTTTTCCTCCAGCTTAACTGGAGTTATTTTTATTTTTGTCCTCCCGGCCATCTGAACTGATTGCCAGACTTATCTTTAGAGACCTGCATAATGATATTGTATATAAGGACGCTACTCTTTGTTTTTCTTTGTTACTTTTCATTAATATTCTTGCTAATTGTTTTTCTTTTCTTGTAACTTCCTCTTTGACATCTTTTAAAGCAAGGAGGTGCTGCGGGAACTGCAAAGCCCTGCTTCATAAGGCTCCTCGAACCTTACCGGAAGTGGTTCCAGACCAATTCTTGGGACACCAGAATTACTCCCGGATATTACATAAAGGAGCCAGCTGCCACTGCTCTAGGAGCCAGAGTTGGAAGGTGGTAGACAAAGCTTTCTGGAGAAGGTGTGGAGGCAGACAGAGGAAGAGATAAGAAGTTAGAAAAAGAAGGCAAAGACAGGGTGCTGTGTACTGCTTAGTCTTGTGCTGTACTTACTGTGTAGGAAACTGTTGGGAAGACTTTCCCACAGCTAGATAAACCTTTGTGCTGTGCTGAACTTGTGTCTCGTATCTGTCTGTGTCAGGTTAAGCGAGACTGGTAAAATTTATTACCATTAATTTAGCACAATATCTCAATTAATAAGATCAACAGAAAGAATTTCATATACACAAATTCTTTATTTTCATTTTATAAACAACAGATTATATGAATAAAACAAAAAAGGAATACACCATTTTTAGTAAAATAGACAAACAATAAAATAAAGTGCATTTTGAAAACCTAGCAAGTAAAAATGTAAGTAAATAAATAAATAATTAAGGGTATATAATAGAAATGAAAAAATTGCTAATAAAGGTATTACTGTAACTTTTAAAATGTTTGCAGCCTTTGACTTACAGCAAACTCAGCCAGAACTTTGAGCGCTGGCTATTTAAATTAGAGCCTGGACTCAAAGTGTCTTATGGCACTTCTTTCACTCGAGGCAACAGTAATAGGAAGAGTCAGGAGGTACAGGTGCAGTGTAATACTAAGAGTCTTGGTTATTCTCGCAGCACAATCAAATGACAAATAGACTGGAACACAGCACGGAAACACAGCATCAAGCTGACTGATTTACTGCATCTACTGAAAATGACTGAGACTACAATTGCGAGTTATCAACACCCAGCTCCACTTCAAACACCCAGCTTTTCCTCTCACCAAATTTTCTTTTCTTCCCATGAAAAAAATTACCAATTTTTTCTCCCATCTAATTTTTTGTTTGTTCATCCATGTCACTTAAGGGGCTCAGTAATTTTCTAATGTGATCCTCCTAACCATGTATTTTATAAGTCAACTATAAATTTTTCTAGGTGAAGGTGTCTGTAGGACGCACAACATATAAACATGTCCTCAACAGGCAGAGAATAAATAATTATGTTTAGGGGCGAGTGTATCATTATCAAGGTGTTTTCAGTTGCTTTAGCATTTTGTTGGTTCAGTAAAACTCCTGTTCAGGCTTTCACCACTGGCTGGATGAAAGACTTGGCCATTGGTTTCATCTGCTAGTTGGATGTTGACTTTCATTTCAATTGTAATTCTGTTTTACTGACAGATTGGATTACTTTATGCTCTAGGTAAGTTATCACTTATTCTCTGCTGCTATAAAATTCTCTATCCTTTTTGTTCAGAATGTGTGAAATGCTCCTGCATTGTCTTGATGAAGTTTAATTTTGGGTTTTGTTTATGTATTTTACCATCTTCAATGTCATTTTGAGGTTTCCCTTTGCTGTTAGTTTTGGATCCAGCTTTATGGTCACATTCTGCATTTCTAGGGTAGTGACCTATGAGGTCTTAATCTCTGGTTCATTTGTGAAACAGGACATTGAATCCGATCCACAGATACCATATCTTAAAAACAAAACTCCAATCACTACTTGTTTCTTTGTGTGTTCTCTTTGATTTGACTTCTGTCCTGGTTCTGATTTTAGTTTTTGTCTAGGTTTTGCTGTCTCCTTGATTTGTTTTGTTTTGCTTTTACATGCATCTCCTGGTTCATCTCTGAAAAGTTCACCTGTCATGACATGCATGGGCATACTTAACTGAATCAACATTACACATTCTCTAGTACTTACCACTCTCCTGCTTCTTATTTACCTCCTGTTCTTGATTTTTTTGCCTTTTGCTTCAGACATGTAAATCCGCTTCATGATTTATGAAAATGGCACTGATTAAATTTAACTTTACTTAAAAAATAATGTTACTTTTGTCAGTTATTTATTGCAATGCAATCCTTATAATCGATAAAATACAATATAAATGGGTAATAAAATCTAAATAAAAAATACAGCATAAATAGGTAAAAATACAATATAAATGGTTAGAAAGAGTTTTGCAAAGCTTGTCTTTACATTTAAATTGATCAGAAAAGTATACTGTGATTAAAATATCATGAATGTAATGGTTGCATTTTCTTTAAAAGGGGTTATCAAAAAGTAATCAGAAATAAAGTGCCTCACCTTTCTTTTTAAACACAAGCAGAAATCTTTCAATTCCCATGTTTTTAAGTCTTAGTGGTGGGTCATTTGAAGATATGGGTAAAGAGAAAGTGACTGAGAAATTTCTCCAAATGTTTTTCCAGTTCTCACATAAAAGCTGAAAAGATTAAACATAATGTTAGTTATTGTCAAAAATGTTCTTTGCATTGCAGCATTCTTTATATATTTAAACTATTAAAACTCTGCCTAATAACTGCAGATGTAAATAAAACAGTTTAAATGTTTAGCAGGTCTGAAGAAAAACCTACTTCCTAAATTACAAAACTATTAGCACCTAAGCACCAGCTCCTCTCCTCCCTCAATCACGATACACTTTACAGAGAAAACACAATTTAGCTTCCTTGACAAAATGCAGATCAATACTGTAATTCAAACAAATGAATGAAGCATTATAAATAATACAGCAACTTTTGAAAGACTACGAAAATAGATTACAGAATCCTTCCTCATCAGTCCTCCCCATTTTGTATGCTCTAATGATGCACTATTGATGACTTCTATATAAAGTAAGTGTTCTCACACTAGCACATTTTAAAACACAGAAATAGAAACAATGTTGAGGTTATAGAAAGGCATCCAGCAAACAATGCAGAGAGAAATGTTTGAGGAAGAAATGCTCTTCATGTTTCTTCATGGTGGTTTTCATGTTTACTCTCTTCTGTTGTGTTTCCTTGATGGATAGATTTTATTAATATGTCTGTTGGCAAAGATAATCACATACAAGAGGCTCCCTCTCAGATAACTCCTTTTTTCCCTGCATACATTTACATAAAATTTTAAATTTTGTTATAAATCTTACGATATCAAGCACTGCAAAGCGTTATGTTGCATTATGATGTATTGAATGATAAGCATCCAGGAGCCCACGAGTGCTTTTTGTGTTAAGTACTTAATTTTCTTTTATACAGTAATATAAATCTACACTTAAATGTGAGATTCACATATGTGCAAGTAAAATAAAAACAGTTTACTCAGCATTATGCAAATAGATCTTACATAATTGAATACAAAGTTTATCCCAAACTACCGTTCAAATTCTTTTTGTACTTTATTGCCTATTAAACAAGTACTAGTCTATCAAAATTTTTATTAATAAGTGAGCTAGTGGTCTGAGGTCCTTTTGGGTGCTAGGGAATCCATTATTTTCTTTACATTATTAAAGACTTCTTGAGTCTCCTGAGACCAAGTTAAACATTGAAACTGAAGGTCTTAATAAAGCAGCAAAACCTATAAAACATCATACCTGTTTAACCAAATTAGGCATTGGCTAGATAATAACAGCTTGAATATTGACAAGATCCATGCTTAGACCATGATAAGAAAATTGAAACCCCAGAAATACTAAAAAGACTAATTAATTTCACACTTCTCCAATTTGTAATATAATTTAATTTTTCATTAACCTTGTTAAAAGATCTTGTACAAGTACATAAATAACTAAGCAGTGTGGTAAAGAAATTCATGTTACTCTGGATCAAAAATGAATCATCAATGTAACCTGATATATTAACAATGTAACCTGATATATTAACTATGAAAATGTCATGAACAGTAATATTTACAAAGTCCAAAAATGACTGGAGCATGGGCAAGGACTTCCACAGATGCTTGTAGTGCCCAGATGCTGTGTTAAAAGATTTCTTCCATTCATAATCCTTTCTGATTCTTACTACATTATAAGCGTGGTCTCGCCTAGAATTTCTTGTATACTCAGATATGGGAATAATTAGTTGAGGAGTAAACCACGAGACATTGATTGTATTTTTATATTATGTACATTAAAGAACCATCAACAAATCAAATTAATAATATATTGAACAATTATTATAAAAGTAATGTTGAACAAATCGGATTCTGAGGCTGCATGAATAAAAAAATAGAGAATGTGTTCAGGTAAAGTACCACTTCCAGCTGATAGATTTGGCCCAAAAGTTAATACAGAGCTACAATTTTGGTGTAACAACCACATGCCAAATTTAATCCGGGGGTTCATCTATCTATCTCATTGCGTTTTTGAGTTATCATGTTTACACGCACACAGACATAATTCCAGAAAACACTACTTTTGGACCCAGGGAGGTCTAAAACATCAAGATTAATCAAAATCTCAAGGTTGGATGTTTTCATGATCACTATACTTTGTATACGAGAAAGTATGAGAGGTCTAAAATGTCAAGATTCATCAAAATCACAATGTCGAATTTTTCATGATTACTATACTTTTTACACTTCAGATACGAGAAAGTAGAAAAAGTTATTAATCTTGTCTAAAAAGGAGAAAATTGGAAGGTGAGGATAATAATAAAGGTTTAAGTGACTCATGTTTCAATGTTCTAGTCTGGAGGGAGGGATTAAAGCCTTCCTATTGTAACAAAGGCGCTATATTGGCCTGACCCGACACAGACTCACACTGGAGGCACATAAAAACCAAAGAACTTTATTTTTTTATTCTTCATCTGTGGGCACATCTTCCCGTGTCCCACAGGCACAACACAGTCCCAAAGCACACCACCTTTAACCTCCTTTAACCACCACTCCTCTCCGTCAAGCTTAGTTCTCCTCCTCCGACTCTGGCCATTAAGTAGTGGCTGCTGGCCCTTTATAGTCCACCCGGAAGTGCTCCAGGTGGTTGATTGCTGAGTTCCGGCTGCAGTTCTGGGTGTGACGAAAACACTGCCCATAACGGCTCAGGCGTCCCAGCTGCAGCACCCCCTGGTGGCCTGCAGGACCCAACAGTGGTGCACCCAACTCCAATTCTGATGGAGCCCTTCGGGAAACCAAGACACCGCTCCAACCCAGGGGGGCTGCCATCTAGCATCCAGGGGGAGGTATTGCACAGTCCATGGCTGCTCCCCCTGAACATATAGCGAAGCCAGGCATGGACACCAGCCGTCTCCCACATTATATGTAAAGAAACCTCAGGTCAAGATAATGATCCAAGTATCAATAAACTGGCAGTAACACAGACCTGCCCTTCATGTAGCATTCTTAATATCTGAACATGGAGCAGTAGGAGAAGAGAAAACAACTAAGGCTGGGGTGAGGTCTTTAAATACACCCAACAAAACATTTCTTTTCCTAAGAATCCATTTCACAAGAATGCAAGTGAAATTTTAGATTGTGCTGAAATTCCCTAAGGGTACCCCAGAACAACCTGTGAGTGGAGGAGTTAATCAAAAAAAGAATTACAGTTGCAATCAGAAATATTCAATCGTGGTAATGTTTACCAATGAAAGTTTTTTCAAAGAGCTGTTCTTTGCATTGGACAACTTCTGTATCAGTTGAGTTATACAAACGTTTGTACATAAAAACAACATAAAAATGTATGGAGTAGTATTAATGAGTAACAGGATATTTTATTAATATAGCCATGTCACAATTATTCAACCCCAATATAATACTTCTGCTTTTAAAACCTTTTGCTAGTTTCTATGGCCTAAAGTGGAACTAAAACATATTTAAGCTTTTGGGGATTCAGTAATGATTCGCAATTTGTTTCAAATGTGATGCATATATAAATATATATATATATATATATATAAACCCCATCCACGAAGGTGTTGAGATTGAGTTGCAATCATGGGTAAGACTAAGGAGCTTTCACAAAAGCTGAGAGAAGAAATAATTTCATTATACCTGAAGGGCATCAGTTATAAGAAGGTCTGCCTGAAATTGAACATTTCAGGAGGCACCATTGGGAGCATTATAAGGAAGTTTAAAACTTGTAGCACATCTGCAAACCTGTCTCGCTGAGGGAGAAAGCTCAAAATTTCATCAAGAGCTCTTAACAGCTTAGTCAGGACAACTAAGAAAAAGCCCCATGTTACAAAAACATCTGCAGGATGACCTGATGAAGTCTGGGACAGATGCTTTAGTGGCAACTATAAGACGAACACTGAATAAACAAGGACTTCTGTGACACCCCATGTAGTGGGAATTAGGATCACCAGCCCACACTCTAGATGTCTAGTATGTGAGACCGAGCGTGACCAGGATAATGGTGTAAGACAGGGAGACACGGACACAAAAAGGGTTGGGGTTTTTGAAAAATAAAGTGAGATTTTATTTACAGGTGCACTTAAAGAAAACAAAAATAAAATCCTGCAGAATTTATATATCGATACACAGTCCAATACAAAGGATACACAAAAACAGTAATCAAATGGACTATATACAGTATTTACAGTGCTGCCTGAAAGTCACAAATGGAAAAGAAAATACACACAAACTAATGAAACCATATATACACAAACCAAAATGAAGTCAGGAAACTGCTCCTTCAAACAGTGTATACAGGATTCACGAAACAAAAATATTCAAAATACAGAAAAAGTGTATATACAAAAATAAACAGTGCACCAATAACCACAACCCTATATATACAAGAAAAAATATATTTACAATAAGCAAGGCACAAGCCGTAGTGCTTGGTAAATTCAAATAGCTGTTCTACCAAGTACCTTTCTCTAAGAAGATCTAGTCAGAAGAACCCCCTCTAGAGGCCATGATTCCCTTTTGTATTCGGCGCCCCTGCGCCGACCAATTAAACTGCTGTACGTCATCCCTCCGTGGCACGTGATGACGTGAACACGTCTGCGAAAGGAGGGTCTTCTGTCCCACACATTTACTATAAACATTCGAGCAGTCGGCGGCGTGCATAGCTATGCTGGCATTTGAGACGCTAACTGTGCTTCTCCCAGAAGTGAAAGTAAGCATTTTTAATTTATTCCTCTTTCCCTGAGCTACAGCTCAGACAACTACAAACACGGGATCCCTTTTCTAAACCACAGTAAATAAATACTACGACGTTTCACACTTTCTTTTACTCGTTTAGTGTTATGAGGTCGCGAGAGACATGTCGGGAGTGGAGGACCGACAATGCCATCCCGCCGGTCAATGGCAAGGCTGTCTCTCCAGTCTATACAGCAGACCCACCGCGACACTCCCCAAAAGCCGCTAATATGGTCAGTGAAGACGTCTGTCTGCATTATATAAAAAAGGAAAAGGCAAGTTTCCTTTCTTTATACTTTTTAACCTTTTTTCTCAAAAATGCCTCACTCAACACCATGCAGAAGACACTTAACTAATTTTATTTAATTGCTGGTAATGCCAGTAAGGCACATTATCACAACTTCTTGGCTGCAATCTTGACCACAGAGATTATCAGATGTCAAGTAGAATATGCAAGGAGAAATTTAGATAGGCCTACAGAGTTTTAGGAAACAGCTATATGGACTGATTAAACTAAATTGAAACTGTTTGGACACATGGAGCAGTGGTATGTCTGAAGTGAAAAAGGTCAGGCTTATTACCAAAAGAACACAATCCCCACAGTAAGCATGGAGATGGGTCATTGATGATGTTGGGATGTTCTTCTGCTACATGAACTGGCAGTTTTGACCATGTAACTGGCATCATGGTTTCCCAGAAATACCTGGCCATTTTAAAGAGAAATGTGATACCTTCTGTTCAGAAATTAAATCTTGCTAATCATTAGACTTTCCAGCAAGACAATGATCTCAAGCACACCTGAACGTTAACCAAAGCTGTGTTGAGAAATGGATTGTAGAATGTCCTGGAGTGGTCTTCTCAGTCTCCAGATTTAATCCTACTGATCTTAATCTTTGGTGGGATTTAAAGAAGGCAATTGCAGCATGGAAGCCATCAAAAATCAATGAGCTGGAGGCTTTTGTTCATGAACAATGGGCAAAGATTCCAACAGAGTGGTGTAAGAAGCTTGTCAGCACTTACGAAACAGTTTTCTAAAGTTATGAAGGCTAAAGGATGCTCTACAAAGTACTGAAGCTGGGGTTGAACAATAGTACAAATGCACATTTGAACTCAACCTTAAGACAATTTATTTTCTCAAAAGAACTCTAAAATGTGTCAATACATATTTTTGTTCTTTAATAAGGCTTTCTGTCATATATTTTCATTAACCTTGATTCATATCAGTACAGTAATCCCTCCTCGATCGCAGGGGTTAGAACCCCAGGGCAGAACCCCCGCGATAGGTGAAAATCCACAAGTAGAAACCATATGTTTGTATGGTTATTTTTATATATTTTAAGCCCTTAGAAACTCTCCCACACTGTTTATAAATATTCTCCGTGCAGTTATACAGTAAACCCTCGTTTATCGCGGTTAATCCACTCCAGACAGATAAATTAATTTCCACGAAGTAGGATTCTTTATTTATAAATCGTAATATTTTCGTAGTTAGAGCATTGAAAACCTGTTTACGACCTTCTAAATACGTTTTTAACATTATTAGACATGAAATAACACCCTTTAGTCAAAGTTTAAACTGTGCTCCATGACAAGACAGAGATGACAGTTCTTTCTTACAATTAAAAGAATGCAAACATATCTTCTCTTCAAAGGAGCACCGTCAGGAGCAGAGAATGTCAGAGAGAGAGAGAAAAGCAAACAATCAAAAATCAATATGGGCTGTTAGAGCTTTTAAGTGTGCGAAGTACCGCGCAGGAAGCATATCGTATATCATTGAGGAGTTTTATTTAATACGTAATACGTGCTCTGATTGGGTAGCTTCTCAGCCATCCGCCAATAGCGTCCCTTGTATGAAATCAACTGGGCAAACAAACTGAGGAAGCATGTACCATAAATTAAAAGACCCATTGTCCGCAGAAATCTGCAAACCAGCGAAAAATCTGTGATATATATTTAGATATGCTTACATTTAAAATCCACGATGGAGTGAAGCTGAAAGTCGGCTGATATAGCGAGGGGTCACTGTACAGTATATGATTTTAGGTGAGGGGTTGAATTTTTCTGATTACAACTGTACCAATTGTTGAATTCTATCTCCTATATTTGTTCCTGTTCCAAAAGGCAGGCGTCCCCTCACCTAATGATCACAGACCAGTGGTACTTACTTCTCACATCATGAAGATTTTTGAGAGACTGGTCCTATTCTAACCTGGACAAAGCTGGCAGCACAGTGAGGATTATGATTTTTAATTTTTCAGTCCCATCAATACCATCCAGCCATCCCTGTTAAAGGGTAAATTCAGAGATATGCAGGTGGATTAATCTGTGGTATCCTAGATAATTGACTATCTGTTGGGCTAGCCATAGTTTGTGAGACTTATATGGGTATGAGCAACACTGGAGCACCATAAGGAACAGTAATGTCACCTTTTCTCTTAACTCTGTACACCTTCGACTATAAAATAAACACCAGGGCCTCATGTATAGCGCCGTGAGAATTCGCACTATAACATGGCGTAAGCACAAAAGCGAAATGTGCTTACGCACAGAAAAATCCAGATGCAGGAATCTGTGCGTACTCCAACTTCCACGTTCTTCCGCTACATAAATCCTGGTCAGCGTAAAAGTAACGCCGTGCACACGCTTTATGTAACGCCCTAACTCCTCCCAGAATTACGCCACTTTGAATATGCAAATCAATATAAATCTCCTTAAGCTCAGCCTTCTGTGAAAAGACAATAGGAAAAGCACAGGGGAAAATATAAGAATTTCAGCGAATACCAAGTGGAGGCAAAGGAAAAACATACTATTTGTTTAATTAAACCGTGGTATAATCAACAAAAGGAAGTTGATCGAGTGGCATAGTGTGTTGGAGAAACTTGAAAGCTCAGATATCAGTCTCTGTGAAAAGGCGAGTCATAGCCCACCGTCTGAGTATTCATACGAAAGCTTATTAGAATACAGAGAAAAAAGGCACACAGTGGGGAAATAAGCACGAAATGTCAACTTCAATCTCAAATTTCCACTTTAATCATGTAGTTTATTTTGTCATTAAAGTAGAGCATCATAAACGTCATCTTAAAATCATTTAATTAACAAGTTTCTCAAATCACATCTTAATTAAAGTAGCACGTTAAATGCTTTGTTTTGTATGTGATCTTCTATGTGCTCTATGTGTGTGAATCACTACTTGCTTCTTAAACCGGCTCTCTTCCTCCGACTGGACACAGAATCCATTACATTCATGATATTACAGCTCTCTGAATAACTAAAATACTGAGATGTATACGTGATATCATTTTCATGATGATAGGAGTTAAAGCACGTTATTAAACATGGGTTTCATGGCGCAGTGATTGTGTGCGACCTTTGATGAAATAATTTATTGCATCAGTACTCATGGGCGACTCTAGGCAGAGAAAGAATCGGTGGCCCTTAAGCCCGCCAATGTCAATATGGTATTTTATGCACGGTGCATGGCCACCTCTGTTGCAGACACTGCATAGCCGCCTCGTGCTCGTGACACAAGCGTTTAACTTTTGTCGAAATTTGCCGCTGCGTTTTTAGCTGTGTTGTTATTTTCTCTTTCTGTTTTATATTCAATATATATTGGCGTGGCCGCCCCTGCAGTCCTTGCTTTTCTTTCTCCAAGTAACCGATCGCCACACAATCAGCTCTGTAATAGATGTTAAGCCATCTGTAAGCTTAGAGCGCTGATTCTTCAAAACGTTTAAGGAACATTGAACTATCTTCGTAGTAAATGTTTAATCATTCTATCCTTCACGCCAGTCCCATTGAAGAATATAGATTATTTAAATGAAGTTAAAGTTTTACCTGTATAATATAATAAACATATTTTGCTACATTTCATCTTAAAATGGTATCGTCATCATATGTAAATACGCGCTTTATAAAGTGGTTCAGGTTGTGTAATATTATAACTGTAATGCAAGTTTACAGTGAGGTAATTCTACTTATAAGTACAAACAGTTCTACAAGGAGCAATTGATTGAGTGCGTTTAAAGTTCTTTGGGATGAAACTGTTTCTGAACCGCGAGGTCTGCACAAGAAAGGCTTTGAAACGTTTTGCGTGGCTGAGACAGCGTGTGCTTAATGCTGTATACCGATAATTCTCTTTCCAATCAGCTGCTGCTGTGATTCACACTCAGATACAGGGATATAAATACTCCGAGTGGTGCAGTGAGAGTAATATGGAAAAAGATGATCCGCTGTGGCAAATCCTAACGAGAGCAGCTGAAAGAAGAAGAAGGTGCAGTGAGAGTAACAACGCTAAAGCAGTTATGGTGTTTGGAATTCTATGGTTATTCCCTGGACCATTATATTGTTACAAGTTAATTACAATCAGATGCATTACACTAATAAACAATATGTGGTTAGTTTCAGTGTATTTATAAAGTCGTCAGGAAAATAAAGAGTAACCACACAGGAACAGTAGCACTGCATTGATGCTGGGTGCCGCCAGTCTGCAAAACCGAGTGGAGAACTTGCGTGCGACAAGGTATTGAGGTACCGTGGAAAAGTGCGTGGCTTTACGCCAAGTGTAGGCTTTATACATCGCGATTTGAACGTGGAAAAGTTCTTACATAACATTTCTGTGCATACGCACCGCTTATACATGAGGCCCCAGGTCATGTCACTTACAGAATATCTCACATGATTCTGCACTTATGGAGTCAGGTGGAGAAGTTTGTTTCTTGGTGCACAGAGAACTGTTTGTACCTTAACATTAGCAAAACCAAGAAACTGGTTAGTGACTTACACTGCACCAAAGAGTCTCTATGTCTAGTCACTATTCAAGGAGTGGATGTAGAGGTGGTCCACTCTTACAAGTATTTGGGGTCCATATTAATGACTGGTTGGACTGGTCTTGAAATACAGAGGAACTATATAAGAAAGGGTAGAGCAGGCACTTTTTTCGTAGGAGACTGTGTTCCTTTAATTTGGAAACTGACAGCCTTCAAATCTTCTATAACTATGTGATGGCCATTGTGATATTTTATGCTGCGGTGTGCTGGGCTGGTAACATCACTTCTAAAAACACTACATATAAACACTACCGGAGCTCTTTATACCAACAGCAATACATCTGCATAATGTCTCACTGTGATAGCCAAGTTAAAAGTTTTCTTTCCTTTTAATTTTCTTCTTTGTTCAGACCAAAGTGTGTGTGTGTATTTATTTATATTAATTTATTTTTCTATTTATGTATTTATTTATTTAAAGAGCTTCTGTAAAAGCCAAATTTTCCCTTAGGATAAATAAAGCCCATCCATCCATCCATCTATCTATCTAAGAGACTTTTTCTTTGACAATTGTGGGCTGCTATATTCTACAGGAATCTTGGTATTTCCCAGTGCTCATTTTTCAAGGGCTATACAAGTCAAACAGACTAATATGGCTGAGGTTGGAGATGTCAGCTTCAAAACCTCAGAAAGGCCAAAGGCGGGTTAACTCAGCCCTGAAAATGGCTTCTTAATCCCAACTAAGTCATTCTTTAAAACTATGTCCCTTCATGACGGAGTTGGTCTGCTACTTTGTTAGGGCACATTTTAGGTGGTGCTGCGCTTTGTAGCATGATGGTTTGGTGTGGCTTCTTAAAATAATTATGCTGTAATGACATTTTAGTGAGTTATGTGGTTCCTAATAAACCCCTGCTTGACAAAGAAACCATGTAATTATGGAAAGAGTTCATCACATATGAAATTGGTTCATTGATCTTTGAAAAGGTTCCTAATATGTGGACAAAACCAAAATTTTTAATGTACAGAAGCTTGCCTAGCAAGATACTGACAGATCACAAAAATCTGAATGTATCTGTTACTATATGCTGCAACTATCCTTTTAAAATTAGGAGAAAAATCTGTTATTATCTACTCATGGTTATTTTAGAGCCTGTTACAGATCTAAATAAATAAAGGTTCTTTCTGGAACCTATATGTACTTCTGTGAACCAAAATTGCTCTCCTATTGCATCACTCTGAAGAACCAGTTTTGTACCTTTACTTTTAAGAGTGTAGCCACTTATATCAATGGTGCATGTTATCCCTCCAATTCATCTGCCTCATGTTTGTCTCTTTAAAAGCCACTGTATCTGTGTCTCTCAATGGCTGTACTTTCTTTCATAATGTGGCTTGTCAGCTATTTTTAGTAAGTGACATTGTGAATTTACCCTTGGTCTTTGCCACCTGTCAGCCTCAAATTATTTTAAGCTAATTATGAGATACAACTTAAATAATAATTTCCCTAAAAGACCCCATCTTCTTACAAGAATACGTTATACAAACTGGTGTGTGAAACAGCCTGGACACAGACAGACGGACATCATTTTAAAGTCCAACACACGCTTATTTACAATAATAAAGTGCACAACCCAGTGCCGCAACACCAATCACCCCCAAAGTCCAGGCCTCTTTCCACACTGCCTTTCCTCTCTTCAGGCTCTTTCCTCTCCCAGACCTCGCCTCTTCCATCCGACTCCAGCCTTCAATGAAGGGAGGCGGCCCCTTTATGTCCCCTGGATGTGCTCCAGGTGTGCTCCGCAATCTTCCACCGACTCGCCACAGTGTGGCGGAAGTGCCGGCTGTATCCCCGAAGCACTCTGGGTGTCCCTGCTCCTCTTCCCCAGCACTTCCTGGTGTGGTGGAAGTGCTGAGGTCCAGGGCTCTCCAGGCATTGGGGCACCCCTGGCGGTGACCACAGGCCCCTACAGGGTTGAGCTTCAAAGCTCTGCACCCGTGGCCCCAAAGCAACCAGGGCGTCGCCTCAGGGTCAGGAGGAGGCGCAAGCCCTCCTCCGTCCTTCTGGGCGCCTGGCTGGGTACCACCCCAGCCGCGTGCCACACTGGTTAGTTTATCAAAGCTCATATATATATATATATATATATATATATATATATATATATATATATATATTATAAGTTATTTAAGGTTTGAGTTGATTTAACCGAATAATATTCCTGTCTGTTTTTATTCATATTTATGTTAAAAAAGTTAAGTTTTAAAAGTTTTAAAAGTTTAGTTTTAGTGTGTTCAATAAATGTTTATCCTGTTCGGCCCGCGACCTAAAGTGTGTTTTGGATTTTGGTCCCCTGTGCAATTGAGTTTGACACCCTGATTTAGTCGACACAAATATCTTTGGTTGGAAAGTAAGGTGAATTTACTTTACATTTGTATGGTGAAGAAAATTTATGCAATGATGCCTACATTTAACTTCCATTCCTACCAAAGACTGTCGACTAAATAAAATTCCTTCTATTTAAAATTTAAATAGAACTTGAACAGATATGATAGTTCATAATATCCACGCAGACTTGCACGTAGGAGCGGAGTCATCCGCTTTAACAAACAGCGTATTGCACTGATACGAAATAGCCTGCCCATTTAATTATTTAGGAATGGATAAATAAATTAAGATTTTGTACAAATAATGTTTTTCATTTTTCTTCCTTGATGGATTCTGCCACCCCCAGCAACAGTTCCTCGCACCCCAAAGAGTGTATGTATGTGTGTATATATACAGTATATATATATATATGTGTGTGTGTATATGTATATATGTAGATATGTATGTATATGTATATATATGTTTATATATGTGTGTGTATGTATATATATATATCTATATATATATATATATATATATATATATATATATATATATATATATATATATATATATATATAACAGCAACACTCATCACTACAACAGTGACAAAACAATTACATTGACAATCATGTTATGTTATTTTCAAAATGTTTCCTTTTCTTTTCATTACTTCCGCTGCTAAGCGGGTATTTTGCTAGTATATATATATATACAGTACAGGCCAAAAGTTTGGACACACCTTCTCATTCAATGTTTTTTCTTATTTTCATGACCATTTACATTGGTAGATTCTCACTGAAGGCATCAAAACTATGAATGAACACATGTGAAGTTATGTACTTAACAAAAAAGGTGCAATAACTGAAAACATGTTTTATATTCTGGTTTCTTCAAA
Source organism: Polypterus senegalus (assembly GCF_016835505.1). Classification (NCBI taxonomy): domain Eukaryota; kingdom Metazoa; phylum Chordata; class Cladistia; order Polypteriformes; family Polypteridae; genus Polypterus; species Polypterus senegalus. The sequence continues at coordinate 231,524 of NW_024384925.1, forward strand.
ATAGCAGAGTGAAGGCAAAGGGCCAACTAACATTAAATAAAGCCGTGGACATCGCAAGATCGCACGAGATAGCACAACCACAGCCGAGAACCTTCGATGCATGTACTCCGAGCGACTCACAGGAACTGACTGTGAACGCAGTATGCACACAAAAAGCAAGAGCTCCAAAGAGCGCTGAACAAAAAACGCATTACACAATTGAGAAGGCAGCAAAAGAATATGAAGTGTGTGATGCATACAAGCATATTCATAAGTGCAGGTACTATGAAACAAAGCACACGGTGGAAAAAGTCAATGTCCAGCTACAGTAAAGGAAGACAGTGTAAAAATGTGGTAAACTGAACCACTTTTCTAAAATTTGTAGGACTGGGAAAGGTAAACCGTGCATGCAGTGTGTGATGTCTCAAATAAAGAGGAAGACAAGCTGTTTATTGATGCAGTAAGAAAGGAAAGCAAGGTGTAAAGCTTAAGTTTAAATTAAGTTCATAGACACGCTGCCGCTAAATATTCACAGGCAAATCCACAACTTAATACCAGGAATGCCTGTTAAACATCTTAGATTCACGAGTACCGATTTGGGTAGTGAACACTTCGATGAATGAAACCTGTTATCTTTACAACGGTTGACAAACACGGAATATAACTTGAACACAACACATCCTCCAAATACGAACCTGATTGAAAGAAATAATGATAATCAAATCCTTGATGACAGCAACACTCATAACAGTCACAAAACAATTACATTGACAATCATGTTACGTTATTTTTCAAATGTTTCCTTTTCTTTTTCATTACTTCTTTAACACACTACTTCTCCGCTGTGAAGCGCGGGTATTTTGCTAGTATATATATATATATCTATACTAATAAAAGGCAAAGCCCTCACTCACTCACTCACTCACTCACTCATCACTAATTCTCCAACTTCCCGTAGGTAGAAGGCTGAAATTTGGCAGGCTCATTCCTTACAGCTTACTTACAAAAGTTGGGCAGGTTTCATTTCGAAATTCTACGCCTAATAGTCATAACTGGAAGGTATTTTCTCCATTAACTGTAATGGAGTTGAGCTGGAAAGACGTGGGGGGGCGGAGTTTCGTGTGACATCATCACGCCTCCCACGTAATCACGTGAACTGACTGTCAACGCAGTGCGTAGAAAACCAGGAAGACCTCCAAAAAGCGCTTAAGAAAACATGCATTATATAATTGAGAAGGCAGCTAAACAATAAGAAGCGAAAGTGACATATACTACCATATTCATGAGTGCTGCTACCTCGGAAAGAAAGCAAGGTGTAAACCTAAACTTTAAATTAAGTTCATAGACAGGCTACGCTGGCGTTTCACATGCCCACAGGTAATGCGGGATACAAGTTTAATGAGAGGACGAGGATATAAACGAGAGTTTTGATCACTTTGTAACTAAGTTAAAATTGTAGGTGAAGGGGTGTGCTTATGCAAATTCCGAGAGACTGTGTTTGTGGGGGATTGACAGTTAAGGCGGGTGGGGAGTCACGTCATCATCTCCCTCCCATTTCCTCATTTCGCTCTGAGCTGAGCTCAGCTAACGCCGCCTTCCAAGCAACTCGTCACACTGCCACCAAATACTCACAGAAAAATCCACAAGTTAATACACACGCTGTCTCTAGAGTTTCTCCACACTGAATCCTCCAGGCACTACTTACAAAAGGTTACATTGACAATCGTGTTACGCTATTTTTAAAATCTTTCCTTTTCTTAGCACAAGCACAGCTGAGAAGCTTCGATGCATGTGCTCCATAACGCGTTAAAAAATAATGCATTTAATCACACTTTGCATTACAAGCAAAGGGAGCTTTTGTCAATGCATGATTTCCTGGTACACCGATTACATTGATCAGCGCATCCCGATTCATTTTACCCTCGCACCACCTTAGTTTGAGAAGAAGTATGAAAAATATGAGGTTAACACAGAAAACAGATCACCAATTCAAGCTTTATGAATAATCGATTCGCCATCAATAATTGTTTTGGTAAAGCCATCCTCCTTCCATTTTATAATTTTTCCGCCACTAGCCATGATTAAATGAACGGTAAAAAAGTAAAGGCGAAGCGAGGGTGACTTATTTAGGCAGGAATATATATGACAGCAACACTCATGACAATGTCAATCATGTTACGCTATTATTAAAATGTTTCCTTTTCTTTTCATTACTTCTTTAACACACTACTTCCGCCGCGGCGCTGGTATTTTGCTATATATATACTGTATATATGAATGACCTCCAAAGAGCGCTGAGACTTTTGATATCATGAACGTGTGTACAAAACTGGGGTCTCCTGCCCAGCAAAAGTCGAGCAGCCAGCGCTGCATAGCTGTGCCGCCTTTGAGACGCTGACTGCGCTTCTGCCTTAAGTCAAAGTGAGCACTTTTAATTTTTTCATCCTCCCCGCGCTATAGCCCAGACAAGTGCAAACACGGACCCCTTTTCTACACCACGGCAAAATAATATTAAGGCGATTCACACTTTCTTTTGCACGTATACGATTATGAGGTCCTCAGCTCGGATTATGAAGACACGCACACGAGTGGAGGACTGACAGTGCCATCACAGCCGATTAATGGCGGGACGCCTCACCAGTCTACACAAGACCCACCGCGACTGTCCCCAAAAGGCGATCATAACGCCAGCTTAACACATCTCTATACTATATAAAAGAAAAAGGCAACTTTCCTTTCTTTACACCTTTTTCCTTTTATCCCAAACCAAAGCCTTTCTCTCTTTAACACTGCAGAGGACACAAAAATAATTTTCTTTAAATGCCGGTAAGGCACATTACCAGAGGCACAAATTTGAACGCTCACATAGAAAATGTAATTTCTATACCACAGCCGTCGTGTAGCCTTTCAAAAGGGATCTACTACCGAGAGATGATCCATATACATTTTAGCTGCTGTTAGTTACTTACCTGTTGTGTTACACAGTCTTTAAAATGTAGTTTACCCGAACCACTCCAGTAGTGCACAATGTACCTGTACTTCTTAAAACGTTAATGTTTTACTGTTTAATAACTTATAGACTATATTTTATTATTTTTCCCTTGCACTCAGTGACCAAAGCTATACACACACATATAGACACATACAAACATACACACAAGTATATGTATGTGTATATATATGTATGTATGTATATATATATATACACACCCCTATCTACATTATATATATATATATATATACACACACACACATACATACATACATACACACATATATATATATATTGTGTGTGTGTATGTATGTATGTGTGTGTATATATGATGTAGATAGGTATATATATATATATATATATATATATATATATATATATATATATATATATATATATATGTGTGTATATGTAGATATGTATATAGATATGTAGATATGAAGATATGTATGTGTATATATATGTATATATATATATATGTATGTGTGTGTGTGTGTGTGTGTGTGTGTGTGTGTGTGTGTGTGTGTATATATGACAGCAGCAATCCAAGCTGTGAGAAAACAGTAAAAGAGGCGTGTCAGACGCGTGGTACATTTTCTGATGCAGCTACCGAAAACAACTTCGTGACGCTGCAGCCAAATACACAAAACAATTACTTTGACAATCATGTTACATTATTTTTAAAATGTTTCCTTTTCTTTTCATAACTTCTTAAACACATGACATCGCTAAGCGGGTATTTTGCTATATATATACTGTATATCACAGCGACACTCATAACAGTGACAAAACAATTACATTGACAATCATGTTACGTTATTTTCAAAATGTTTCCTTTTCTTTCTCTTTCCTTCTTTAACACACTACTTCTCCGCTGCCAAGCTGGTATTTTGCTATATATATATATATATAGATAGATAGAGATATATATATAGATAGATATGAGAACAACACTCATATCAATGACAAAACAATTACATTAACAATCATGTTACGCTATTTTTAAAATTTTTCCTTTTCTTTTTCGTACCTTCTTTAACACACTACTTCTCCAAGCGCCTGGTATTCTGCTAGTCTATAATAATAAAAGGCAAAGCCTCAATGACTGACTCACTCACTCACTCACTGACTCATCACTAATTCTCCAACTTCCCATGTAGGTAGAAAGCTGAAATTTGGCAGGCTTATTTCTTACAGCTTACTTACAAAAGTTAAGCAGGTTTCATTTTGAAATTCTACATGTAACGGTCATAACGGTCGATAACGGCCGACAACGCCCGCCATGTTGAACTTTCTTGTTTATGGCCCCATCTTCACGAAATTTGGTAGGAGGCTTCCCTACACTAAGCTTAAACCGATGTACTTACTTATTTCGATGGTATGATGCCACTGTCGGCCGCCATATTGAACTTTCCAACGCCACCAATTTTCAAACTTCCTGTGTAGGTAGAAGGCTGACCCCATCTTCACGAAATTTGGTAGGTGGCTTCCTGCACTAACCAAAACCGAATACGTACTTATTTCGGTGGTATGACGCCATTGTTGGCCGCCATATTGAATTTTCCAAACGCCACTAATTCTCCAACTTCCCGTAGGTAGAAGGCTGAAATTTGGCAGGCCCATTCCTTACAGCTTACTTACAAAAGTTAAGCAGGTTTAATTTCGAAATTCTATGCGTAACGGTCATAACGGTCAACAACGTCCGCCATATTGAACTTTCTTATTCATGGCCCCATCTTCACGAAATTTGGTACGCGGCTTCCTTTGCGCTTAACTGAAACCAATGTACGCATACTTATTTCGTGGTATGACACCACTGTCAGCCGCCATATTGAACTTTCCAACGCCACTAATTCTCCAACTTTCCGTGTAGGTAGAAGGCTGAAATTTGGCAGGCTCATTCCTTACAGCTTACTTACAAAAGTTAAGCAGGTTTCATTTCGAAATTCTACGCGTAATGGTCATAACGGTCAAAACGTCCGCCATGTTGAACTTTCTTATTTACGGCCCCATCTTCACGAAATTTGGTAGGTGGCTTCCTGAGCTAACCAAACCAATGTACGTACTTGTTTTGGTGGTATGATGCCACTGTCGGCCGCCATATTGAACTTTTCAACAGTCTTTGTTACTTATGGGCCCATCTTCAAGAAATTTGGTACACGGGTTCCCAACGCTAACTGAATCTTACTTACGTACATATATACGCCCTTAGCCTGCACCTCGGTCACCGGTGAGGTGGCGTTGGTCCCCATCCCAACGCCCCACGTTGTTGGCTGCCTGCCTATATAAGGCCGTCCATCGCTCTCGTCTCTACATTCCCTTCCTTGCTTCGCCACGGGATTCACATCTCCCTACTGATAACTACAGCCTTTTTGTTTAATCCACGGCTTCTCCACTGTTTTATTGTTTGTTTATTACAATTATAGTTATTGTATAGGTATTTTACACTTATATTACATTGCTCAGGTACCCATTTCCTTTATCATTCCAACCCCATTACCATGTCTATCGAGATGATCACTATCGATCAAAGAACTATCACTTACCGAAAGTGGTTTCCATGCCCGGAGATAGCAGCAACATTTTTCATTCTCTTTGTTACATATTGCACGCCATATCAGGCTCAATCTTGATATCCAGAGCAACATTCTGTCTTATGTATTGAATGACTGGGACAGGTTCAAGGTGTGGACTGATGACGGTACAGGAGATAATTATACTACACAGGAGCACTAGAAGAGTGAAATGCTTAAGCCCTTCACCTATGGTTCTGCATGTGAGTTGATGGCTGCCGCTGAATTGTTCGGTTGTCGCTTTCAAGTGTACCGAAATGGCCAAATATTTTACACCTTTCGACAACCGCTAATGCCTCTTAAACATCTTAGATTCACAGGTGACGATTTCAGTAGTGGACACTTTGATGTTTATGAATGTTTAAACTCTCAAAAGCTGGATGTGATTTTATCGATGAAACCGGTTGTGTGCTTACAACGCTTGACCGATGCCAAATGTCACTTCAACACAACAAATCCTGCAAATACTGTCATAAATGAAACAAACCATGAAACTCAAACTGATTATGACAGCAGCAATCCAAGCTGTGAGATTTGAGACAAGATTACTGTTCACATGGCCAACTGTAAGTTACATGCTCAAGAGTAAGCTCAGCGCACAGCTTGGTCATGTTACAATCTGAGGGCCGAACTCACAATGTGGTATACAAAGAGATCCTCAACAAATAATTATTGGCATATTTTCCTCAGTTTAAAAGGTTTAATTTTCTTCTTAATAAAAATTTTAATGCAGTATTTCGCCGCTGAAGCTGGTATTTTGCTATATATATATATATAGTAATAAAGGCGCTTATATAGCCCGACCTGACACAGACTGACGCTGAGGCACGTGTAAAATCAACAAGAGTTTTATTTTTCTTCAGCTGTGAGACACGTCTTCCCTGTGTCCCACAAGCCCAATACAGTCCAAAGCACTTAAACACAACTAAACCAATCCTTCCTCTGGCACCACCACTCCTCCCAGCTACCTCTTCCTCTTCCTCCCAGTTCTGGCCATTAAGTGGTGGTCGCTGGCTCCTTTATAGTTCACCCGAAGTGCTCCAGGTGCTTGATCCCTGATTTCCAGCTGCACTTCCGGGTGTGACAAATTAGTTGCCTAGATGGGTTCAGGAGTCTTAATTACATCGCCTCCTGGTGGCCACCCCAGATCCCCACAAGTTTTTGGAGAACTCCATCTCCCATAAAGCCCTGTGGGAAACTGAGGCACCAGCGCCACCCAGGGAGGCTGCCACCAAGCGCCCCGGGAAGGTACTGTGAAGTCCACAGCTGCTCCCCGAACATATGCAGAGCATGCTCCGGCCGGGCATGGGAGCCGGCCACCTGCCACAATATATATATATACATATATATAGTGAATTAAGGAGCTATTTGGGCACCTGACCCAGGACAGATTCACACTGAGGCACGTGGGCAAATAACAAGGCTTTTATCTTTCTTCACCTGTGGGCACGCCTTCCTGTGAACCCCACAGGTATAACACAGTCTCAAGCACTAGTCAAAGCAACCAACCCTTCTTCTGGCACCACCATTCCTCCTCCCAAGCAACCTCATCCTCTTCCTCCGATTTTGGCCCTGAGTGGTGGTTGCAGGTTCCTTTTATGGCTCTCCCGAAGTGCTCCCAGTGCTTAATCACCTGTTGCCAATTGCACTTCCGGGTGGGGCCAAAGATTAGACCAGCTGGGCTCAGTGATCCATGCCGCACCACCTGGCGGCCACCCCAGATCCCAACAGGGTTGTGGAGAACTCCATCTCCCATGGAACCCTGCGGGAAACTGAGGCACCATCGTCAACCAGAGAGGCTGCCACCAAGCATCCCGGGAAGGTACTGAGGAGCCCATGGCTGCTCCCTGGAACATAAGCAGAAGGCGTCCCAGCCAGGCATGGGACCCGCCGCCTGCTATATATATATATATATATATATATATATATATACTGTATACATTCTAATAGATAACGCTTAACTTTTAGCATTTACATATTTCTCAGATTTCTGTATAGTTTATATATCTATTTTGCATCACAGAATTCAACACTCTGTTAAAACACATTGTTTATCCTTGACGATGGTTCACATCGTCAAAAACTTTTTCCTTTCTTGCCAGCCCTTCAAAACTTATCTTCTTTCATAATTCAGCCTCTGCATTTGCTCTCCTTCCTGAGCAGTCCCTGACAGTATGATGTTAATCTGCTTGTCAGGACCTCTTGTTCTATGCCTACATTTACTTTCTTCAGACCTTTTCCTAAACAACTTTTAAAACACACACACACAAATAAAAAGAAATGCTAGTTTTCTCTTATAACCTCTATAATATACTTATAGTGTTGATGACAAAGTTTATTCATTTAAAAGCTGCATTTTATCTGAATACCAAACTCAAATATTATGAATCTTTTAATAAACAAAAAAAATGACATTTGATCCACCACTACTAATTTAGTGATGTGCCCTAGTGAACAAGGTAAATCAATAATAAAACATAGTCACCTCCTTTTGAGATCAGTTAAAAGTTGCAACCAGACCATGGCTAAGTCTCAGTTATTCTTTGATCTATTGCACATTTCACAGACTAATATAATGTATGTTATTCCACCAAAAGTGATGATTTATAAATTTGGTGTGATTCTTAGATGCTTGAACATATTAATTAATGTGCCCAAAATAGTATTTTGCTTCTGACTTGCTGAAGAACAAATAACTTTCCACCAGGGACATTCTCTGGGATGTCATGAAAACACTTAGCTGAAATAAATTCTGACTCTATATCATCAGGGCAAGCAGCATTTTTATCAGCTAAAAATCTGTCAAGTCGTAAAATATATTCATTACTAGGCTCACCCGCCTTTTAAGGCTTAACCGACTTTTAAGTTGACCACTTCTTAAGGCAATTCAATATGTAGATCAATTTGATATCTTATACAAACTCATTAATTTGGTTATATTGCATTTGAGCGGTATTACTTTAATACTGTAGTTTCTGTTATTTTGTGATGAAATTAAACTTTTTTCTATATTGAGGTCGCCCTTTTGAACCCCCCTGATATTTACTACGCGGTGAGGCATTTGTACTCCATCAACATTAATTATTTCCAGAGACATAATTTTGTCTATTTTTCCAGCGCATTGCGCACAAAAGCAAGAGAACGATGGGAGCACCAGAACTCTGCTCACATCATGTCGCTTCGTACCGCAAGCTGCAAGTAGTAAGTCTGTGATAAGCGGAATACCGCTATGCTTTCCACTCACAGGACGGAAGGACAATCCCAACCGCTTTTTTATAGTAAGAAAGAAGAAGAAGATATCGCACAGTCTGGAGTAGAAAATCATCTTTTACCTGGAAAAACGAAACTACAAATCCCATCGTGCATTGCAAAATGCACGTGTGAAACTCCGCGCCTGCGTAGCACTCATGGGACGGAAGGACATCCCGACCGCTTTTATATAGTAAGATAGCTGTAATTTCCTATCTCCTGAGCAATAAAATGAAAAAATCTAAATGACCCAAAAACAAGGCCAACCTAGCTGTTTAGCAGCCTTCAGGAAAGTTAGATTCTTTGGTTAGTATTGATGATAGATAGATAGATCTTTATTTGTCCCCAGGGTAAAATTTGGCATTTCTTTACATAAATAAATAGATAAATATGTAGATGTTTTGTAATATTTACTCTACTTTCCCCTTTTGTATTATTAATACAAGAATGCCTCAAATCTCCCAGACTTACCACTGTTTGTAAGGTATTGTACCATATAACTTCTCCCCATCATCCCTTCTACATTTATAACCTCAGGCAATTAGGTGTAGTAAAAGACAAGCAGGAGTTAAGTTACAATTTAAACAAAGTGTTATTGATAATATTCATAAATAATAACAATATGCAAAGTACATTTGAATATTGGCAACCATACAACATGATAAAATGCTGATGTGTAGTTTCAGGCGGCACATAGACTTGTTAGTTACTTAAAATGTCTCTAGTTATGTCTTCATTTTTGGTCAGTTTTCTTCAGAACAGGCCACATGCCTGTCTCAATATGGCTGCCGAGCTGTGCTCTTCATTGTGTTGTCCTTTTCAGTTCATGGTGTGAGATGGTCTTTCATCAGTTTGGTGTGAGAGAGATTGAGGTAAAGCAAGCAAATTTATAGATTTTCTGTCCAACCCTAGAGCCAATAGGGCGTCATAGTACTAAAACTTTTGATAAAAGCCAGTTCCAAACAGCCATACTTCAGACCAATGGGGGGATAGATGACCCTCACACCTGCCCTCCAAACCAAGGGGAAGGGGTTCTTAAACCATCAAACCATTGCTGTTATAATCAATAATGTAACACTAATATTACATTGCTTTGTCAAAGTTACAAATAAAGACATAAAAAATATTTACAGTGATCCCTCCTCAATCGCGGAGTTGCATTCCAGAACCCTCCGAAAGGTGAAAATCCAAATTAAAAACCATATGTTTATATTGTTATTTTTATGTTGTCATGCTTGGGTCACAGATTTGCACAGAAACACAGGAGGTTGTAGAGATAGGAACTTTATTCAAACACTGCAAACAAACATTTATCTCTTTTTCAAAAATTTAAATGTGCTCCATGACAAGACAGAGATGACTGTTACGTCTTACAATTAAAAGATTGTAAACATTTCTTCCTTTTCAAAGGAGTGCGATCAGGAACAGAGAATGTCAGAGAGAGAGAGAAAAGCAAACAATCAAAATCAATAGGTGCTGTTTGCGCTTTAAGTATACAAAGCACCACGCTGGGGAACCATATATCGCGACAAAGCAGCCGCAAGTAAGCATAGCAAGAAAGGAAGCAATGTGAAGGCAGTCTTTCAGCATTTTTTTAAAGGAGCGTCTGTATCCTCTAGGGTGTGAACAGCCCCCTGCTCACACCCTCTGTCAGGAGCAGAGAATGTCAGAAAAGAGAGAGAGAGAGAGAGAGAAAAGCAAACAATCAAAATCAATAGGTGCTGTTTGGGATTTAAGTATGCACGAAGCTGTGCTGGAACCATATATGCGACAAAGCAGCCGCAAGTAAGTCCAGCAAGAAAGGGAGCAATGTGAAGGTAGTCTTTAAGCATTTTTCAGAGGAATGTCCAGTATCCTCTAGGGGTGCAAACAGCCCCCTGCTCACAATATATTTGAAGAATTTTTTAATCGTAATACGTGCTCTGATTGGATAGCTTCTCAGCCATCTGCCAATAGTATCCTTTGTATGAAATCAACTGGGCAAACCAACTGAGGAAGCATGTACCAGAAATTAAGATCCATTGTCCACAGAAATCCCAATACATATTTAGATATGCTTACATATAAAATCCATGATAGAGTGAAGCTGCGAAAGTCAAAGCGTGATACAGCGAGGATTACTGTATCAACTTGTATGCAAAATTTCACATCACAACAGTAGATAAATATATGAATAAATATATATACAAAAACTATGGTCTGACCACACACCATAAAGAATAAAAAGCAAGAAAATGAAAAAGAAAGAAAACTGACTTGGCTGTCACAGTCTCAGCGAGGCATTATGCAGGCGTATTGCTGTTGGTATAAAGGAGCCCCGTAGCGTTTCTTGACACACTTCAGCTGAATAATTTGTTGGCTGAAAGTTCTGTGTTAGGGCGGCACGGTCGCGCAGTGGTAGCGCTTCTGCCTTGCAGTTAGGAGGCCGGGTTCGCTTCCTGGGTCCTCCCTGCGTGGAGTTTGCATGTTCTCCCGTGTCTGCGTGGGTTTCCTCCGGGCTCCAGTTTCGTCCCACAGTCCAAAACATGCAGGTTAGGTGGATTGGCGATTCTAAATTGGCCCTAGTGTGTGCTTGGTGTGTTTGTGTGTGTCCTGGTGGGTTGGCACCCTGCCTGGGATTGTTCCTGCCTTGTGCCCTGTGTTGGCTGGGATTGGCTCCAGCAGACCCCTGTGTTCGGATTTAGCGGATAGGAAAATGGATGGATGGATGAAGTTCTGTGTTAGTGTTTCAGAGAATGTGCAGTATTGTTCATAATGGCACTCAGTTTTGTTTTAATCCTCTCCTTTGATATGACCTCCAGGGGGTCCAGAGTGTGTCCTATAACTGACGCTGCCCTTTTAATTAGCTTGTTGATTTGGTGGGCTACTCATGAAATGATGTTAACAGCCCAGGTCACCACAGTGTAGAAAATCACACTGACCATCACAGATCTGCAGAGCCATTGTGGCAATGTTGGCATTCCTCTAATACTAACTTTACAGCTAAAGCTTATGATTACTTACATTGTATTTCTGTGCAGCAAAAGTTAATTTCTTGGAATAAAAAGACAAGGGTGCAGTTTTCCTGTATGTGAAAAGTGTTGTGAGTGGATAGCACCTTCTCCAATAATTGACTCATTAATTTCAATCTTAAATTGCAATGAAACAACTGACTGGTGTACAATGGGAGTCAAGGTAAACATTTTCTTAATGGAAAATTGAATTTCTTCAAGTCAAAATAATTTAAAACCCCTTTGGTCCAAAAGAACTTTTGAGAAGTTTTGTTTGTTAGAAATGTGAAAGGTGAAATGATTGTGCTAAATGTTTTTTAGAAATTGTGATAGTAATTCATAAACCCTATAAAGTGCTGGACTTGCTTTAAAGTTTCTAGGAGTTTTCAGTTAAGGAATGCTGAAACCTGGGATTGATCCATTTTTAAACGTGTTCTAATTTTTTCACCAGATCCAGTTTTTCAAAAGATAAAAGAAAGTTTATGAATTTCACGTCTCAAGATTACATAAAATTATTTTTGAAGAAGTCTTGAAAGAATTTCTTGACGTGCAAGTCAAAAATGTGTATAACAAGAAGCAAACATTTTATATATAGAACTCAATTTACAGATTTTTTTCCTGTGCTGCTGAGATCTCTAATCTGCCTGATCCAGGAGAAGTGACAGAAATAAAAAATTCACATGCAGACTCCTGTTCTGTGTTCCTGTTATGTTTATGAATATACAAACTTTTGGTAAGTAAGAAAGTCTTAACCAGCTTTGATTCAAAATTTTCACAACAAAACTCTCTTTACTGCCGTGTAACTCAATTCAACATATATATGATCAATCTGTTCGTTCAGTATAGGTCTGTTCCACACTTCACTCAAGCTTGCAAAAGTTATTTCTTCTAAACAGAGCCCCTATTTTCCTCATTAAGACTGTTTTGCCTTTATGTCCTTTTGCAATTTACCTGTTCCTTAACCCATCCTTAATTTACACATTATTACCATTTACTAAATGCACAGGTTTACATAACAAATTTTTTCCAGTCTGGATTTTACATGATCAAGCATTGTGTTCATTATTGAAACAAAGGAATACAATTGTTTGTATTTTTATTTAAGTAGACTGTGTTTGTCTATTATTGTGACTTAGTTGAAGATTGAATCACATTTAAGAATAATTAATGCATTGATTCAAACCAAACCATAACAAACCAAAGGGTGTACAAACATTTTCTTGCAACTGTAAGGACACACTTGATTTGGTTTGCTGACTATTCTGTTTTTTGTTTTGAATCCCATATATAAATAATGTGTATTGTGCAACAAGAAAATAATTACTTTTCAAAATGGTACACCTGATACAGCTGATAAACTGGCTTAACTTCTCAAAGGCTACAGGAGGTGGTGTGGGGTGAAAGTGAGATCTAAATTAAATCCAGAAACCAATATGCATTACAACCCAAAGGAACATAATACAATTATTTTAACAGCTTGAGTTACTTGATCCAGCAAACAGAATCAATGTTGTGGTAACTGGCATCAACAATCACATGGCATATTTGTATGTTTATATGTTTGTTATTGTTGACTTCAAGGCTGGCAAATCTGCAGTTTTATGTTTGTAACAATAAAGCTTAAGAGGGAAAGGGGAAAATGATGGCATGAATCTGTTTGTGAAGCTAAAAAAAGGTCATGGGCCCCAAAATGACTTTTAAATAATTTAAATGATTTATTTAAAATAAACGTAAATAACTTTAATACCAATTGAATAATAATCAGGCAAAACCAAGAAAAAGGATAAAATGCAAAATACAGAGATTATTAGATAAAAAGGTAAACACTAGCTATCATCCAAAATTAAAAAATAAAATTATTAATAAAAGGGCTGAACACCAACAAAAGGCAATTAATTTGAAAATAATAATGGGTATGCAAACAGGCCAAGTACAAAGAAAGGGCAAAGTCTGAAAACACAATAACAATTAGAGAATATTTATGTTTAGGCAATTAAAAAGATCATGATGGAAAAATACTATGAGACAAAAGGCCCAGTTCAAATCATACCACATTAACCTTATACAGTTAGGTCCATAAATATTTGGACAGAGACAACTTTTTCTAATTTTGGTTCTGTACATTACCACAATGAATTTTAAATGAAACAACTCTGATGCAGTTGAAGTGCGGACTTTCAACTTTAATTCAGTGGGTTGAACAAAACAATTGCATAAAAATGTGAGGCAACTAAAGCATTTTTTAACACAATCCCTTCATTTCAGGGGCTCAAAGTAATTGGACAATTGACTCAAAGGCTATTTCATGTGCAGGTGTGGGCAAGTCCATCGTTATGTCATTATCAATTAAGCAGATAAAAGGCCTGGAGTTGATTTGAGGTGTGGTGCTTGCATGTGGAAGATTTTGCTGTGAACAGACAACATGCGGTCAAAAAGCTCTCCATGCAGGTGAAAGAAACCATCCTTAAGCTGCGAAAACAGAAAAACCCATCCGAAATTGCTACAATATTATGAGTGGCAAAATCTACAGTTTGGTACATCCTGAGAAAGAAACAAGCACTGGTGAACTCAGCAACGCAAAAAGACCTGGGCGTCTACGGAAGACAACAGTGGTGGATGATCACAGAATCATTTCCATGGTGAAGAGAAACCCCTTCACAACAGCCAACCAAGTGAACAACACTCTCCAGGGGTAGGCATATTGATATTCAAGTCTACCATAAAAGAAGACTGCATGAAAGTAAATACAGAGGGTGCACTGCAAGGTGCAAGCCACTCATAAGCCTCAAGAATAGAAAGGCTAGATTGGACTTTGCTAAAGAACATCTAAAAAGCCAGCACAGTTCTGGAAAAACATTCTTTGGACAGATGAAACCAAGATCAACCTCTACCAGAATGATGGCAAGAAAAAGTATGGAGAAGGCATGGAACAGCTCATTATCCAAAGCATACCACATCATCTGTAAAACATGGTGGAGACAGTGTGATGGCTTGGCGTGCATGGCTGCCAGTGGCACTGGGACACTAGTGTTTATTGATGATGTGACACAGGACAGAAGCAGCAAAATGAATTCTGAGGTGTTCAGAGACATACTGTCTGCTCAAATCCAGCTAAATGCAGTCAAATTGATTGGCGGCGCTTCATGATACAGATGGACAATGACCCAAAACATACAGCCAAAGCAACCCAGGAGTTTATAAAAGCAAAGAAGTGGAAAATTCTTGAACGGCCAAATTAGTCACCTGATCTTAACCCAATTGAGCATGCATTTCACTTGTTGAAGACTAAACTTCGGACAGAAAGACCCACAAACAGCAACTGAAAGCTCTGCAGTAAAGGCCTGGCAGAGCATTAAAAGGAGGAAACCCAGCATCTGGTGATGTCCATGAGTTCAAGACTACAGGCTGTCATTGCCAGCAAAGGGGTTTTCAACCAAGTATTAGAAATGAACATTTTATTTCCAGTTATTTAATTTGTCCAATTACTTTTGAGCTCATGAAATGAAGGGATTGTGTTAAAGAAATACTTTAGTTGCCTCACATTTTATGCAATCTTTTGTTCAACCCACTGAATTAAAGCTGAAAGTCTGCACATCTGAGTTGTTTCATTTAAAATTCATTGTGGTAATGTACAGAACCAAAATTAGAAAAAGTTGTCTTTGTCCAAATAT
This sequence comes from Polypterus senegalus, assembly GCF_016835505.1. Classification (NCBI taxonomy): domain Eukaryota; kingdom Metazoa; phylum Chordata; class Cladistia; order Polypteriformes; family Polypteridae; genus Polypterus; species Polypterus senegalus. The sequence goes on from NW_024384925.1 coordinate 246,978, forward strand.
TTATGGACCTAACTGTATATTACCAATCCAAATATATGAAATCAGAAAAGGTAAGCCAACAACAGAGAGTAGAAACTCAATGTCTCAGCTGTTTTAATAGGCCCTGAATAACCTTAAATAGAGGCTCAGGTTGCACCCTCATTAGCTGAATGTCTGAAGTATTGGGAGGCCTTGTCCCTTTGCTCTCAACATAGAGAGACAATCTAGAAACAATAGAAAGACAATAAAATAATTTGCAGAGTAGAAGTAAAGTACATGATGAAAATAATTAAATAGTAAAAGAAAGGAATTAACACAATTTCATTCATAAAATTAACAAAACCATTTACAAGAGAAAGAAAATAAACACAACAATAAAAAATTACAACCAGTGATATCTTCAGTGATACTAGTAATCCTACCCACCAAAACAGTGGTTTGTTTCATTCTATTGTTCCACCCCACTGTTGTTGTATTGTTTTACGTATTTTATTTTTATTTTTCTACCTAATTGTTAGTTATTTAACTTATTATATGGTCTGTGTAAAGTACTTTAGTTACAGCAAATAAATTGACATTGACAAAGCCTGAGGTTGTGTGTTCAAATCCTGCTGACACTTTGTGACTATGAGAACATCACTTAAACCTGCTTGGACAAATAAAGAAATGTAATCAATTGTATCTCAAATGTAAGTTGCCATGGATAAAGGTATTGGTAATATAATAAGTAACAACAATATTACAAAGGTCACTGGATCACCATACTCTTTAACATGCACAATTATCCATGAGTAAAATATTCCTGTATTAGATCCATTCCAGCTTTTCTTAGTGACTTGGCTTTTGTTGATGATCACTACAAAAATTTTTTGTTTGAATTGAAACAGTTAATCAGTGGGAATAATGTGAAATTTGAATTAATGTTGTAATGCCTCTTCCTGGGCACAAGGAACAAAACTACACCGACAGTTCACTGTGCAGAAATCGACAGGTTTAATTCCACCAACAAAAACAGTAAAAGAAACAATAAACAGTAACTATGTAAATGTAAGTGATATCAGAAGGTGGGGTGGGGCCCCTTTCAAAGTCCTAAGATGTAAATATATATTACAATGGAGAAACTTGTGGGGGGACCCATTAAGCTTAAACACACTTTCTGTCCTCCTTGCTGGAACCAAGAATGCCACTTCTGCCTCTACTTCTTCTCTCCCTGCCTTTTTGTTTCTTGTGCAAGCAACACCAATGCTCATAGCCATAAGGTCTGTTTCTGGTACAGCTTGCAACCATCGATCTTCAAATCTTTCTTGAGCTTTGCCGAACTTTCCCTTTCCATTTTACAACTCACTGTATAAGGTAAACACAATTACGTCTGTTTTACCTGTCCAGGACACTGCCTCTTCTTCACTCATCCAGCTACACTACTGGTTATTGTTGCTGTTAATCGCTTCTGCTCTGTGCTACTTTTGTGCAACACACCGTGTCAGCGCTGTGCAGCTTTTAACCTAATAGGAAAAACATTTTTGTTGATGACTGAGTGAGTCAGTCAACTTTAGATTATATATATACACTCACCTAAATGATTATTAGGAACACCTGTTCAATTTCTCATTAATGCAATTATCTAATCAACCAATCACATGGCAGTTGCTTCAATGCATTTAGGGGTGTGGTCTTGGTCAAGACAACCTCTAAACTCCAAACTGAATGTCAGAATGGGAAAGAAAGGTGATTTAAGAAATTTTGAGCGTGGCATGGTTGTTGGTGCCAGACGGGCCGGTCTGAGTATTTCACAATCTGCTCAGTTACTGGGATTTTCACGCACAACCATTTCTAGGGTTTACAAAGAATGGTGTGAAAAGGGAAAAACATCCAGTATCGCGGCAGTCCTGTGGGCGAAAATGCCTTGTTGATGCTAGAGGTCAGAGGAGAATGGGCCGACTGATTCAAGCTGATAGAATAGCAACTTTGACTGAAATAACCACTCGTTACAACCGAGGTATGCAGCAAAGCATTTGTGAAGCCACAACATGCACAACCTTAAGCGGATGGGCTACAACAGCAGAAGACCCCACGGGTACCACTCATCTCCACTACAAATAGGAAAAAGAGGCTACAATTTCGCGAGCTCACCAAAATTGGACAGTTGAAGACTGGAAAAATGTTGCCTGGTCTGATGAGTCTCGATTTCTGTTGAGACATTCAAATGGTAGAGTCAGAATTTGGCGTAAACAGAATGAGAACATGGATCCATCATGCCTTGTTACCACTGTGCAGGCTGGTGGTGGTGGTGTAATGGTGTGGGGATGTTTTCTTGGCACACTTTAGGCCCCTTAGTGCCAATTGGGCATCGTTTAAATGCCACGGGCTACCTGAGCATTGTTTCTGACCATGTCCATCCCTTCATGACCACCATGTACCCATCCTCTGATGGCTACTTCCAGCAGGATAATGCACCATGTCACAAAGCTCGAATCATTTCAAATTAGTTTCTTGAACATGACAATGAGTTCACTATACTAAAATGGCCCCACAGTCACCAGATCTCAACCCAATAGAGCATCTTTGGGATGTGGTGGAGCGGGAGCTTCGTGCCCTGGATGTGCATCCCACAAATCTCCATCAACTGCAAGATGCTATCCTATCAATATGGGCCAACATTTCTAAAGAATGCTTTCAGCACCTTGTTGAATCAATGCCATGTAGAATTAAGGCAGTTCTGAAGGCGAAAGGGGTCAAACACCGTATTAGTATGGTGTTCCTAATAATCCTTTAGATGAGTGTATATATTTGATAACTTAACAGTGCTTCACATTGAGCAAAAATTTTAAATATCATGGGTACAAATAGTTTCAATTGATGCATGATCATGAGTCTTGACACAGCTGTTTGCTCAGCTACTACAAGATATCTTCATATCCCATTCCCAGTTGTATTTTGCTTGTTTGCTCATATGTGTTTTTTGGTTTAAAACAATGTGAACATGTCTCAAAAGAAACTGGAAGCATAAACAGTATTCTGCTTTATCATTCTTTTCATTAAATTCAGAAGACTTTTATTTCTGCAATACTAAGTGCAATAAATAAAGGAATAAGCAAATACATAAATTCTGTTTTCAGTCCAGTCATTGAGCACAGTAATAATTTATCAACCCATTTGGTGTGTATTAACTAATTAGGAAATACAGATGGTGAATTATACCTGTTTCACTATACAAAATCATCTCTATGGACAGCATCATAAACCTCACTGATGTAAAGCATTTGGTATTTCTGAAAAGTTAATGATTTTATGCAGAAAGCTGTTTAAGTAAACTGTAGATACAGTAGTATTTTCAATTATTAATTAAACATAACTTGCTAACTGTAAAGGTATTCTTTCTCTTTCTTCAGTGCTCAATTAAGATATGATTAAAAATTATTACAGCAAATATTGATGATGTTACCAGGTGAATATTTAGCCAGGTAATATTCTATATTTAATGTCATTTTCAAGGAAAATGTTAATGTGTTATTATATGGCCCACTTATCTTGTTGAGTTCAGAGCTGCAGGCCTTAGCAAAAGAAAGTTGAGAACACCTTGCTTAATGGCTGTGCTGAAAGAAAATTGAAAAAAAGTCTAGAAATTCTGTCATGTTCCAAACTTTGCTGAAATCACAAATTTTTTTCTTAGAAAAGATAATGCCTCACAATCATCACTATTTAGCATTAGCTGAGTATTACTTTGGTCAGATCTGAGGAAGCACCTAATGTTATGGTAATTGAATGGAAGCAACAAACTGCCATTAAGCAAGTGCCCAACATTAGTGTGTGTGATGAGCCCAGACCCACCTGATAACTGGGAACCCTTGCAGTGTTTCTGTAGACTTCTAATTATGAGGACCAGTTACAGAGCAAGTCAGAAAAGTGGCTCTTCAACAAGGGTCTTCCTTTAGAAAGAAGGCATGTGGGTATTTGTCTATTTTTATATTCTTGTTCTGCACTCTAATTTGTAGATCTTCTGCTTTGATATAGTTAGCTAAATGGTATTGATCTAAAAAATGGGGAGGGTTACATCATGAAGGGCATCCAGTGTAAAATTTTGCCAGATCAACATGCAGACAACAATACAGATTTCCATACCGGATCGGTTGAGGCCCAGGTTAACAACGGCCGACACCAGTACTGTTAGCTAACAGGGTGCTGGCAGAAATTGGGCTACTGTTTGCGAAGAAGGGGGTGGGCGCATCCAGAGGAAAGAGGCGAGGAGGAGGGTAAAGAGAATAGAACTGAGGGTAGGAACTTTGAATGTTGGCAGTATGACTAATGAGGGGGAGATAGCAGATATGATGGAGAGAAGGAAGGTCGATAAATTGTGTGTGCAAGAGACTAAATGAAAGGGAGGAAGGTCAGGTGGATCGGAGGTGTATTCAAATTGTTCTACCATGGTGTGGATGGGAGGAGAAACGGGGTAGGGGTTATTCTGAAGGAATAGTATGTCAAAAGTATTTTGGAAGTGAAAAGAGTGTCAGACAGAGTAATTATTATGAAGCTGGAAATTTGAGGTGTGATGATGAATGTTGTTAGTGCATATGCCACGCAAGTTGGGTGTGCGATGGACAAGAAAGAAGATTTCTACAATGAGTTGGATGAAGTGACGGACAGTGTACCCAAGTGATAGAAAGTGGTGATTGGAGCGGATTTTAATGGACATGTTGGTAAAGGGAACAGAGGAGAATAGGAGATGATGGGTAGGTATGGTTTCAAGGAGAGGAATGAAGAAGGTCAAAGGATAGTGGATTTTGCAAAAGGATGGACATGGCTGTGGTGAACAAGTATTTTAAGAAGAGGGAGGAACATACAAGACTGGAGGAAGATGCACACAGGTAGATTACATCCTATTTGTAAGAGTCAATCTGAAAGATATTAAAGACTGGAAAGTGGTGGCAGGGGAAAGTGTAGACAGACAGCATAGAATGGTGGTCTGTAGGATGATGTTGGAGATCAAGAAGAGGAGGAGAGTAAGGTCAGAGCCAAGGATCAAATGGTGGAAGTTGAAAAAGAAGACTGCAAGGTTGAGTTTAGGGAGAAGGTAAGACAGGCACTGGATGGCAATGAAGAGTTACCAGACAGCTGGGAAACTACAGTAGAAGTAGTAAGGATGACAGCAAGAAAGGGTGCTTGGTGTGACATCTGGGACAAAGGAAAGAGGAAAAGGAAACCAGGTGGTAGAATGGGAAGCACAGGAGAGTATACAGAGGAAGAGAATGGTGAAGAAGATGTGGATAGTCAGATGGATGCAGAAAGTAGACAAGACTACAAGGAGATGAGGCACAAGGTGAAGAGAGAGTGGCGAAGATTAAAAAAAAGGTGTATGAAAAGTTGTATGAGAGGTTGGACACTAAGGAGGGAGAAAAGGACCTGTACCGATTGGCTAGACAGAGGGCGAGCTGGGAAAGATGTGCAGCAGGTTAGGGTGAAAACGTTAAAGATGGAAATTTACTTACAATCGAGGAGGGTGAGTTGGGAAGATGGAAAGAGTACTTCAAGAGGCTGATGAATGAAGAGAAGGAGAAAAAAGGTTGGATGATGTGGGAGATAGTGAATCAAGAAGTGCAACAGATTAGCAAGGAGGAAGTAAATACAGCAATGAAGAGGATGAAGAATGGAAAGGTCGTTGGTCCAGATGACATACCTGTGGAAGCATGGAGGTTTATAGGAGTGATGGCAGTGGAGTTTTGAGCAGATTGTTTAATGGAATCTTGGAAAGTCAGAGGATGCCTGAGGCGTGGAGAAGAAGTGTACTAGTACCGATTTTTAAAAATAAGGGTATGTGCAGAGCTGTAATAAATACAGGGGATAAAATTGATGAGCCACAGCATGAAGTTATGGGAAAGAGTAGTGGAATCTAGATTAAGAAGGGAGTTGATGATTAGTGAGTAGCAGTATGGTTTCATACCACGAAAGAGCACTACAGATATGATGTCTGGTCTGAGGATGTTGATGGAGATGTAAAGAGAAGGCCAGGAGTCTTTGTGGACCTGAAGAAAGCATATGACAGGGTGCCTCAAGAGGAGTTGTGGTATTATATGAGGAAGTCAGGAGTGGCAGAGAAGTATGTAAGAGTTGTAAAGGATATGTACAAGGGAATGTGACAGTGGTGAGCTCTGTGGTAGGATTGACAGATGCATTCAACGTGGAGGTGGGATTACATCAGGGATCGGCTCTGAGCCCTTTCTTATTTGCAATGGTGATGGACAGGTTGACAGATGAGATTAGACAAGAGTCCCTGTAGACTAGGATGTTTGCTGATGACATTGTGATCTGTAGGGAGCAGGTTGAGGAGACCCTGGAGAGGTGGGGATATGCTCTAGAGAGGAGAGAAATGAAGGTCAGTAAGAACAAGACAGAATACATGTGTGTAAATGAGAGGGAGGTCCGTGGAATGGTGAGGATGCAGGGAGTAGAGTTGGTGAAGTTGGATGAGTTAAAATACTTGGGATCAAAAGCACAGAGTAATGGGATTGTGGAAGAGAGGTGAAAAGAGAGTACAGGCAGGGTGGAATGGGTGGAGAATAGTGTCAGGAGTAATTTGTGATAGACGGTTATCAGCAAGAGTGAAAGGGAAGGCCTACAGGAGAGTAGTGAGACCAGCTATGTTATATGGGTTGGAGACGGTGGCACTGAGCAGAAAGCAGGAGACAGAGCTGGAAGTGGCAGAGTTAAAGATGCTAAGATTTGCACTGAAGAGGATGGATAGGATTAGAAATGAGTACATTAGAGGGTCAACTCAGGTTGGAAGGTTGGGAGACAAAGTCAGAGAGATGAGACTGCATTGGTTTGGACATGTGCAGAGGAGAGATGCTGGGAACATTGGGAAAAGGATGTTAAAATAGAGTTGCCAGGCAACAGGATAAGAGAAAGGCCTAAGAGAAGGTTTATGGATGTGGTGAGAGAGGACATGAAGATGGTGGGTGTGACAGAGCAAGATGTAGAGGACTTGAAGATATGAAAAAAAGATGATCTGCTGTGGCAACCCCAAATTGGAGCAGTCGAAAGAAAGAAGAAGTAGTAATTACATTATTTTTCTATTGAATACCCTATTTCTTGTTGTGCATTTTGTTCACATTTTATTAACCAGCTTTAATACATTTATTCACAAGGAATTGCCTACGTCTTATTTTGATTCTATTTTTGGGCAAAAGAACTAGATAAAGCTACTTAAAGAAAATTTTTAAAAATACTAATTCATAAATCATTACAATTCATTACACAGATTCTATCACTCTTATGGAATTTAAGAAAATTGATACATGTGAGTTAGCCTTTTGAAACCCTGTTTGGTCTAAATTGTAGTTAATTAAATTATTTTAGGAGTATAGAAAATTGCATTCAATTTGTCTCATGTTTATGGGGGCTTTAGAGGCACTGATGGCCAGGGCCACCATGTTTTGTAGTGCTCAGATAAGTATTAAAGAAAAGATTGCACATTCAACCTGGAGTTCATGTAATGTCATTATCTAATTAATCCTATATATGTCAAAGTTAAATTCACAAAGCCAGTTCAAGATGGGAAGAATACCTTTATTGATTTGTATGTGGAGCTACTTACTTAGTACATGGAAAGAGATGACCAACTTACAGATTTAGTAATGGCAATTCCTTCCCAAAGCAACCCTGCCACTGTCCGTCTCAGTGACTTCCTGAAAGTGGTGTCCTTGCAGAGCGCTGGCAGATAGGCCAGAAGATCTTGGACATTAGATATAACAACTCCCCAGATGATAACCAAAAATCAGCCACACTTAAGGTCAATTCTATGACCCAGATGCCATGTGTTGAAGAGCCAAATGTTGCTATTAGTATTTAGTGGTAGTCTCCAGTACATCCCACTATCTTCTACAAATGACTAAAGCTTTGAAATCTGATAAAGCACAAAACAAATTCTTAAATAACTTAGTAATTAGTTTTATAATTAACAACATACTATAGTATATAAAAAGGTTTAGAGTCATCACTATAAATGAAATCCAGGACGTCCATTAAACAAGACAAGAGCCATCATCCAGTTTATGTCAGCCTGGAATATCCTGGAAGGGGCAATAGTTTCAAATTATTATCCCTTTTATCTTTTTCTTCCACAGACTCTTTCATCCATTTCTTTTACTATGTATTGTATATGAGAGGCACTGATGCCTAGGGGCACCATTGAGTCTTAATCTGGCCCTGGATAATGGATATGTAAAGTTAGCCTGAGACTTCAGGCTATTAGCTACCTGTATTTTCTTTTCTTCAGATTCATAATGGAGCTACAGACATCATAGGCATCACCCAATTGTGTAGTTGTTAAGTTAAAAAGATTGCAGATTCAGCCTGAATTTACTCTGTCATTATCTAATTAATCCTATTGCATAAGCATGACTTCATGGCCATTTTAAGTCAACAAGGAATATGCGCCAGGGTAAGATTGTATTTCTGTCCCTGATCATTTAATACAACATAGCTGCAATCAGTGACAAGAGAGGTCAGTAATAATAAAATATAATAAAAGGTAATGAGGCAATGACTTATGTTTATTTGACAGCACTGTCATTTATGTAATATCAGATGCACTTTTACAATATCTACAGTCACTCTCAACAAACACATCTTTCTCAGGAGTCCCTGTTTAGACAATGAAAACTTTTCAATGTTATGTCTGTCCTTAAATTTTGTTAACTGTCATTTGTAAAACCTCTGCAATTATTTTGTTTAAGTGACATAATGTATAATTTATCTGGTTCCAGAGTTTTTTAAAACTTATTCTTACATTCATATGTTTTATTGTGCATTTTCCTCATACCATCTGTTTTAAGATATTTATTACTATTATTATTATTATTATTATTATTACCTTGTATGCACTTTACACATGTTTAGTTTACCATTAGTTTGGTCTACTGTATTAAACCAAGGCATCTGTGTTTTTGCATCCACTTTTGTGCATTTTTTTGGCATGGTGATATGTTGGGGGCATTGTTGAACCTTATTTATGGCTCCACATGGGCTTCAACCAGCACTGTATCTAATGACAATAAGAAGCAATGCAAATTCATAACATACTATATTTTAAGAGTGCGCATTTATAATTTTTTTACAATTTCCTCACAGCTGTACCTATTCATGGATTCTAATTTCAAAATCAAATGCCACAAGTTAGAAAAATAATTTTGCAAATCAGGATACCACATTTTAAATACCAAACTTACTTTTCATGGGGAAGAGTCTTATCTCCAGTCCACAATGGAAAGCTTAATTATGATGTACAGAATAAAATTTTTTCTATGTCAGTTGCTCTTTTTATAGAATTCACATTTAGGTTCTTCTCTGTGCATCCAGGTATTTTGACACCCTCTAAAGGTAAAAACAAAAAACTACTATTAGAATTTTTACATTTTTAAAATGGGTAATGCTGCTGCCTCACATTGAGGAGACCTGGGTTCACTTCCCAGGTCCTCCCTGTGTGGAGTATGCATGTTCTCCCAGTGTCTGCATGGGTTTCCTCCGGTGCTCCAGTTTCCTCCCACAGTCCAAAGACATGCAGGTTGGGTGCATTGGCGATTCTAAATTGTGCTTTGTGTGTTTATGCCTGCAGTGGGCGGGCAACCTGCCTGGGGTTTGTTTCCTGCTTGCACCCTATGTTGGTTGGGATTTTCCAGCAGACCCTCATGACCCTGTAGTTAGGATATGGTGGATGGATAATGATATTAATCAGTATATCAGTTTGAAATAAAATGTATAGTACAAAATATTTGTATTTGTTTCAGCATTTTAATACCACAAGGTATATCACAGATTGTGTAGGTTTTCCTTAAAATTTGTTTTGTGGTTCCTGTGTCTACTTTTAACTACTTTATTTTTATAAGTACGTGATATGCAGACTAAAACCAAAAATAAATGTGTTGAGCAGTGCACAATGAGAAAAAAACAAAATAAGGTTAAAATGAGCAAAGGGTTCTTGAAACATTTTTGGGAACTCATCTCACTTTATTTAAACAACATGCAAAAGAAAACAATTGTATGTTTTACAAATTAAAATTTAATTCAATTAATCAGTACACAGTACAAATTAGAGGAATGAATGCAACAACATATAAATTTAGCAAAAAATGTGTCACGTCCACCTCCTTGGAGGCCATTTAGGCTCGAAAAACTTTAGAGTGGATTAAGCTCAGATTTTATTGGCCGAATTAACACTAGAATTACCAGTGCCTACGAAAAACTCCTAGATCCGGCCCACCTTAAATCCCATCACATCTCTCCGCCAGCTCTTTTGTCATCTAAATGTGCTGATAAAGACAATTTGCAAGCAAAACTGAAATAAAATGACATTAAAACATTAAATGTTAAGGTATGTCAACAGGTAATAAAAATAATATTAATAGTAATTTAAGGACTATTTCAAAGATGATAGACCAGACTGAATTCTAAGGCAATTTGTAATTAAGGGAGTAAAGGTAGGGTTTTAGTCTTGATTTAAAAATATCAACAAAGTGTGCTTCACTTACACATAAAGGAAGGCCACCCAAAGATAAGATTCATGGTAGGCAAATGCTCCTTGACAAACTGATTTTTCTAAATCTGAAGAATGTCCAAAAGACCAGCATTAGAAGTGCGTTGAGGACTTATCGGAGTGCATAGTGTAATTAGCTCAGGTAAGCAAGGTGGCGCAAGTTCATGCAAGGCCTTGTATGTTAAAAGAAGAACTTTAAAATCAGTGATTGCTTATACCTTGTCACACACGCGCAGTAGGAGGCAGCTAAAGGGTCTGAGCAAGTGTAATAAAAATCTGACCGGGGCGGAGTGCGCTGACTGTCTTTCTCCGTTCCCTAAAGACCTTTCCCAGGAAATCCTGCAAGATTCCGGCGCCTCAGAAGACGTCACTTCTGAAGCCAGCCCCTTTGATGTCACTTCTGAAGTCGGCCCCTATGATGACATCACTTCGAAGCCGGCCCTTTGCTGACATCACTTCTGGTTCCAGCCATTCTGATGACATCAGTTCCTCTCCAGACCTTTAAAGCCTCCATCTTGGGCTACTATAGCCAGTTCTGTTTTGGACTCTGTTCTATGCACACGTGTTTCAAAACATAACCTTTGCAGCTGGGAAAACCTGGGTGGTTGCCCCAAACCTTTATGATGTCTTTTGTGTATTCTTATCACAGTGGAGTGAGTGCACGATGAAGTCCCAGAAGAAACTGGGACACAACATGAAACCAACCAGGTAGGAAAGTACCGGGGCCAAGTTTCTGGGGTGCATTTGGGGTCAGGAAGGACTCAGTACAGGCTCGCTCCTCAAATACAGCACCGGCTTATAACTTACCAAAGGGAGAGTGTGAAGGGGACATACAGACATAAGCTGGTTTCTGGGGATGAAACGAAAAGGCATATTATGCTCTCTCAGAGGAGAGAGCTGAGCCCATTGAGGCTGAAGTCCCAGATAAATATAGGCTATCCCCAGTCCAGCAGGCAAAACTAATAAAAACTGTGAATTTGATCCAGAGAGGTCAATCCAGGGACAGGCTATGACCCTCTGGGAGCAGGTAGCCTTATGGCTAAGGCCATTTGAACTATCCACCTGCCAAATAGTGCAGCAGGTAACCTGCTTTATTTTTAAAGAGCCTCCCTAAAAACTTTGCCCAGCCAGACTGAGGAGATTTCCATTTTATGGAAGAGCTTATAAAGCTCATAAAATCACCTATGCCAGTCTCAAATCTGGGAGAGCAGAACGTCCTCTAGTGGATTTCCTAGAAATTACATCCTACAAAATAAGTCTCTTCCACATAAATTGGAGGCTGTTTCTGAGTTCCCGGGCTACAGCGCCTGCAACCTACCCAGGAATGAGGCGGGATGTAGGTGGAAGGGGAGACAGTTTGTACTCTTGCCAACCCCTGACGTTATCGAATATGGGACTGGTTACAAATTCAATGCCTTGTTTGATTCCGCAGCAACATTTCCACTGTTGTCTTACCATGACAAAGAATTAAAGAAAAGACCAGTATTAAATGTATTCACAGAGACACCTGGATGCACAATACTGCCCTATGTTTCAGTAAGTCAGGGAGAATTGTTAAGAAAAATTCCCATGGCAGTCCACCCTAATCCTCCCTTTCCAGCGATTCTGGGTCAGAACTGGTTAGAAAAGAAATGCGTAAACTGTTAACTACTCCCGATAAAACTTAGGCCTCGATATAGAAGGGGATAACTCATCTCAAACTGTCTCCTGCTGTGTACACAGCCGGCAGAGAGAGATGAGGAAGCCCACAAGGAAGACGGGAGATTCCTGGACCGTTGCAGGCAAATATGTCATCCACCCGCACCTCAACGAGTCGGAGGAATCCTCCCTTGAGGTTAGACCAGATCCTCTTTCTGACATTCATTTTCAATTTAAATGAACACTGGCTTCTTTTAAAAGAGAGCAGTAGAATGATGACTCCCTAAAATTTGCAAAAATGCAGTAGTCTTTGTCAACGGTCAATGCACACACCAACCCATGCCACAAGGACCTCACTTTGTAATAGAAAATGATTTATTATATCGGTCGCTGGAACATGGGGCAGAGGTTCGGAAACTGTTGTTAATCCACGATCCTACCGGCAGGTTTGTGAATTAGCTCACTCCACCTCCTTGGAGGCCATTTAGGCTCAAAAACTTTAGAGCAGATTAAGCTCAGATTTTATTGGCCAGGAATTAACACTAGAATTACCAGTGCCTACGAAAAACTCGTAGATCCAGCCAATCTTAAATCCCATTACACCTCTCCTCCAGCGTCCTTTGTTCTGTAAATGTGCCGATAAAGACAAGCTGCAAGCAGCCGCTATTCCATCCCCACCAACTTAGAACGTGCACGAACTTCTCCAGTTCATGCCTTGATTGATTATCTGGGAGTGAAGTGGAGTTTTAGAGTGAAAATAATAGATCGTTATTTGGAACACACGCATTTCATGTGTGTTCCTTTCTAAAGTAATCTCTGTAAACACATTGTTAAAACAGAAACTTTTTCATATTTTATTAATAAATGTTACAAAATGTAGGCATAAACTATAGAATGTGTGAAGCATGAAGTCAAACATCAAATAAACACTTTCACAAAGGTTCAAGAATGCTACACCAGCTTCTGTGGCTTAGCTGTAAGATTTGCTGACTCACAGCGTGGCGGCTTTACATGCCTCAGAGACTTGAGTTCAATTCCCGCTGGGAAAAACTGTTTTTTCTTTTAACCTCAAACGGACATAAAATTTATAAATTGGTATGCACTGTTAGTTAATGAGATCGTCCTTATAGCTGTTATTTTAAAGATGCATAACACACAGACAGACAGAGCACTGCGTAATAGAGAGACAGACAGGCAGAGAAGTAACTAGATATATAAATAAACAGGGAAAGCACATGCACTGAAAGAAAAAAGATCAACATATGCGTTGATCCTGCTGAAACTACGACTTGTACTGAAAGAAAAAAAGATCAACATGCGTTGATCATGCTGCATTGAATAAGCTCATGTGTTCTAATCCCCCAGCAGACTCTAAGTAACAGCAAGTACATACGCAAAACCAAGTGTAATCAAGAGTCCCTGGTTCAATCCTACTCACTCCTATATTTGTCGTTTTTCTGTAGTAAGCTGCTCTTTATATTAATATTATATAGTACACATATAAACTTGGTTTAGCGTACCAATACTAATTTATAAATTTTAGGTTCGTTTGAGGTTAAAAAGAAAAACACTTTTTCCCCAACGGGAAATTGAACTTGGGTCTCTGAGGCACAACAAGCACACTGTGCTTTGAGTCAGCAAATCTTACCGCTAAGCCATAGAAGCTGTTGTATCATTCTTGAACCTTTTGTGAAAGTGTTTATTTGATGTTTGGACTTCATGCTTCACACATTCTATAGTTTATGCCTACATTTTGTAACATTTATTACTTAAATATGAAAAAGTTTCTGTTTTAACAATATGTTTATATAGATTACTGTAGAAACATAACATACATGAAATGCATGTGTTCCAAAAATGATCTATTATTTCAACTCTAAAACTCCACTTCACCCCCAGATAATCAATCAAGGCATGAGCTGAGAGAAGTTCATGCATTCTAAGTCGGTGGGGGATGGAATAGCTGGCTGCTTGCATATTGTCTTTATCAGCACATTTACACGACAAAGGACGCTGGAGAGGTGTGAACGGTTTTAAAGTGGGCCAGATCTATGAGTTTTTCAGAGTCTCTGTAATTCTAGTGTTAACGAGGAGGTTCGCTGTTTTGTATTTCTTGTCCAGAATGTCAATTACGCCAAATTCCTAGGAGGGACTGTGCTCCTCTCGTTCCCCTTCCCTTAACTGATGTCCCCTTTGAACGAATCTGGGTCGGTATTATAGGACCCTTGGAACCTTCAGCCAGAGGACGTAAATATATTAGTCCTCGTGGATTATGCGACCCAATATCCGGAAGCTGTTCCCTTGCACTCAGCTACATCTAAAGCAATCGCACGGAAACTAGTAGGAGTATTTATGCATGCCGGTATTCCTAAAGAAGTCCTAACAGACCAAGGAACACCTTTTACCTCGGAGACGTTCAGGGAAACGGCCAAGTTACTGAAAATAAAGCATTTAAAGACCGCGGTGTACCATCCTCAAACCGACGGTCTAGTGGAGAGATTTAATCAGACTCTCAAACAGATGCCTCGTAAGGTGGTCAGCGGGGATAGGAGAAATTAGGATCAACTCCTCCCCTCGTTCTCTTTGCCTATTGGGAAGTCCCACATGCCTCTACGGGTTCTCACCTTTTGAATTGTTATACGGATGACAACCCGAGGTATATTGGATATTTTGAAAGAAGGTTTGGAAGGAGAGGCTCTTCCCTCTACAAACATTTTGGAATATATACAGTTACGCGATAGATTTGGGAAAATCAGACCTATTCTAAAAGTCATATGGAAGAGGTACAAGAAGCACAGGCCTGTTATTATGACCGTGGTACAACACTCCAAGAATTCCATCTGAGGGATTGTTTCATGCTATTAGTTCCCACCTCCCATTCTAAATTGCTCGCCCATTGGCAAGGCCCTTATGAAATTAAGGATAGAAAAGAATTGGTCGACAATTTGGTGAAACAACCCAAACGTAGACCAAGTGAGTGGGTTTATCATGTGAACTTGCTGAAGCCGTGGAAGGAGAGAGAACCAGATCCCTGTTCCACTCAGCCCTGCTCATTCTTTGCTCACATAGACACCCTTAATTTCGGTGAGGAATTAACTTATAGACAAAGACAGGAGCTGGAATCAGCTATCCTGTCCATCTCAGAGGTAGTGAGTGAAAAACCGGAAGGACCTTTCTGATTGCGCACATAGTGACTGAACCAGGGGTTATAGTCCGGGAGCCCTATAGACTTCCTGAGGCAAAGAAAGCAGAAGTGGAGCTGGAAATCAAGCGGATGCTGGAACTAGGAGTGATTGAGGAAAGTTATAGTCCCTGGCCCAGTCCAATTGTCTTAATTAGTAAGCCTGACGGCAGTTGGAGGTTTTGCAATGACTTTCGCCAGCTTAACCAGGTCTCCTTTTGATGCTTATCCCATGGCTCACGTGGATGACCTCCTTGAGAGGCTTGGACAAGCAGAATTTTGACCACGCCTGACATAACAAAGGGTACTGGCAGATTCCTTTAACGGACTCCGCAAGGTCAAGACCGCATTTAGCACTCCTAGCGGACACTGGCAGTATTGTGTTCTTCCATTCGGGTACATGGGGCTCCTGTGACTTTCCAGCATCTGGTGGACAAAGTGCTCCAACACCATAATGTGTATAGTGCTGCCTATCTGGATGACGTCATCATCTATTCCAGCACATGGAAGGAACACGCACAGCAGGTCACGCGTATTGCGGACACTAGAAGAAGCCGGCTTTGTATTAATCCCAAGAAATGTTTCTTTGGATTGAAAGAGGCTAAATATTTGGGCTATCTGGTGGGTCAGGGTACCGTGAAACCACAGTGTTCAAAAATAGATGCCATTGTAAAATGGTCCCGCCCACGAACCAAGAGGCAAGTCCAAGCCTTTCGGTTGGCGGGTACTACCGCCGGTTTGTACCTCGGTTTTCAGAAAGAACGGCACCCTTGACTGATCTAACAAAGAAGAGGGCTCCTAATCATGTGGTATGGACTGACAGGGCGGACGGTTCATTTAGTGACTTAAAACAGTCTCTTACTTCAGCACCAATATATATTAAAGCTCCTAGTTTTCTCTCCCTTTATTCTCCAGACGGACACTTCAGACATAGGCCTGGGTGCCGTAATAAGCCAAAGCGCCAATGGTGTTGAACACCCGTCATGTACCTGAACCGAAACTGTTGGATCGAAGACCAGGTATGCAGCAGTGGAAAGGAAGCCCTTGTGATCAAATGGGTGATTACGAGTTGAGGTACTACTTCTTGGGCCGGAGTTCACCCGTTACGGATCATACTCCTTTACAGTGGATGGCCCTTCACAAGGAGTGAAATCCACGGGTCACTAGGTGCTTTCTTGACCTTCAACCTTACAAGTTTTCGCTAATTCATTGTAAGGGTTCTCTCAAAATTATATATTGAGCACATCTGTCTCACCTAAAACTCTCCAAAATGCCTCACTGGGTCACATGTTTTGGTCCTGCACCAAATTAACATTATTCTGGACCAAAATTTTAATTACCTTCAGACAGCCTGGGTGTCACAATCCTCCTAACCCATTAACAGCTGTGTTTGGGGTTCTTCCAGATGGGTTTAAAGTGGAGAAGGACAAACAAACTGTGATTGCATTCACTACACTTTTGGCATGCATACTTATCTTGCTAAACTGGAAGAATCCTAACTCTCCTCTTTAAGTCAGTGGGAAACCGATGTTTTATACTATCTGAAACTGGTAAAAACAAATACTCAGAAGATCTATACAGATTTTTTCAAAACATGGCAGGATCTAATCAATAATATTTTAGAATAAGCTTTTAAAGCACAGAGAAAGCAATTATTTCCACATTTCTTTTCCTTTCCATTCATCTCTATTGCTTATCAAACTCATTAGTTTAGGTATGTTTACAAGCCTTAAGTTTTACCCCATTGGGCATTCTCTCTCCCTCAGGGGTGAGGGTCAACTTGTTCTCAATCCTACTTTTTAAAAATTGATTGATTTGTATGGAATGATTACAATAAAATTAATAATAAAAAAAGACAGTAACTACTTGACACTAAAGACTTGTAGTATTTCTGCCAGCAAAGTGGATGTACCAGTTCTTTAGCAAGAACCATCTGTTATTCACCACAATAATACTTTCTGTAATTTACATACTGCACAGGATGATCCATACATTCATGTCAGTCAGTCAGTCAGTCATTGTCCAACCTGCTATATCCTAACACAGGGGTCTTCTAGAGCCAATCCCAGGGCACAAGGCTGGAGCAAATCCCGGCAGAGCACCAGCCTACCGCAGGGCACTAGGGACAATTTAGGATCGCCATTGCACCTAACCTGCATGTCTTTCGAGGAAACCAGAGCACCTGGAGGAGACACTGGGAGAACATGCAATCTCCCCACAGGGAGGACCAGGAAGCGAACCCAGGTCTCCTTACTGCAAGGCAGTAGCGCTACCACTGTGCCACCGTGCTGCCCACATTCAATCACCTTAATTAAGGAATATGATATTTACCCAAGACTTTAAATGATGAACTATTTTGGGACCTGTAGACGGTACTTAGTAACATGTGGATGTTTAAAATTTACTTGTGTGTTGATTGGTGTAATTGAAATGCTTTCTAGCTATTATTTGTAAATGAACCTAGCTGATTCAGTCTTGTCACGGAGAACTGCGAGGCTCCACCAACAGTGTAAATAAAGGAAACCCTTTTTTATTTATTTGTAATGACTACCCACAGCTATTATTTATTTTCCCTAATAAGAGGCATAGGTTTCATATAACTCAGATTCCAAATATAGATAAAGTTATTTATCCTTTTGGTACTGCAGCTTGATGATGTGAACTGCAGTCCTTCACTTCATGTCAACATAAAACTCCCTACCTTCACCAATGTGAAATTTTTATAAGCTAAAGAACAACTTTGTTTGTGGAACTAGAAGAGGAGTTTGAGATAAACCAACTTGAACAAGGTGAGAAGGGGTTAAGTTTGCATAAATAACCATAAATCAGACCAGAACTTTCACTAGCCACCCCAGAAGAAACACACCCTATAACAGCCTGTGCATAAAATTCCTGGCAGGCTTTTAGCCTGGCTAGGCCCAAAGCAGAGAAAACTGGCTTAACAGTTCAAATATTAAAGAAAAATGGCAAAATAATCAAAAAAGCACTATGAGAGTAAATTACCATAAAAACCTTGCCTGTGCACAAAGAGGCAAACAGAGAATCTTCATAAGCTTTCTGTACAGCCTGCTCGGACTACTGTTCTAGATTAATAGATAATCTATTAATTTTCAATCTTGTGTAGATGACACCCAATTATACCTTTCTTTTAGAGTAAATAATGATTCTGTCCTTAGGTGTGTCAGTGAACTAAAGGAATGGATGAATGAGAACTACTTGTCACTGAATACAGAATAAAATAATAAAATAATAATAATAACAATAAACAAAATAGGTATTTACTGGGGAGGAATGTTGCTAACCACAACAACATTCTGACACATTTGAACTCATTTGGAATCACCATTAGCTTTCCTGAATCAGCATTCATTATATTTCATTATCTTTGACACTAATCTGTTGTTTTAAGCACACATTATGAAACTATCCAAAACATATTTACTTATCTGAACTTATTATTACTTACATATCAAAGCACACATTAAGATCTCATGATGCTGGTCTACTTATGATTCCAATAATTACATAAATAACAGTTGGAGTTTAAACTTTTAGTTAAAGGGCCCCAAAGCTGTGGAATGATATTCCTGCTAATATGAGAAATGTCCCTTCAGTCTCAACTTTTAAATCGAAGAAGTTCTCATCAGATTAGACGGCCCAGTACAGACTGGTATAGAATGGTCGGAAGAGGGGGTAGGCGACTAGTTGGCCAAGGTTTCCATAACTGTAACTATGTCTGTCTTTTACAATGTTCTCTCCTCTGTTGTCAACTGACTGTTCAGCTATTAATTGAGGGACAGATATTGTTGTTTTCAATGTATGTTAATCCGTTTCTAAGTTTTCTTCTGTGTGCTTTAGCAAATCTTTATATGTACTATTTCTTTTTAGTAATTAGTATGAGCATGGAAAAGGTGCTATATAAATAAAATGTATTATAATTATTGTTTATTATAATGGACATACTTGAATTTGACACAGCACTATGTACCTTCACTTAGTGTAGAGAGCAATACAAAACAAATTGTAGTGTATTGTACTGTATACATAAATGATTTATTAGACAATAGAAGATTAAAGCAAAAATTCTCAATTAAGCAAAAATAGGCAAAATGGTATTGCCCAAAAGGCAATTAAATTCCAAAACACAATCGTTTAGCAGAACACCAAAGACAGAGACAAAATAATCAGAAAACATTAAATCCAACAAAAATATCAATATTCACAATTCCAAATAAAAACTCAAAACAGAAGGAATGATGACATATTTGAAAGAACAGTATATAACTACAAACATACCAGAAAATACATAAAAATATGAAAACAATCATTCAAAAATTATTACAAAATAACAACAAAACACATACACACATGTTGATACATAATAGAGTTGTGATTTTGGGCCCATGAAACTCGAAAGGAGGCCTGAAAATTCAAAGTTGGCCTGGCTCTGAACTCCAAAAGTAAGTGAAGCCTACAACCTTGAAATGGCTAAAGCCTTAAAACCTTAAAACCCTTGCCATCTTGTGCAAAAAAACCTTTATAATAAAGTTTATTAACAAACAATCAAAGATAATAAAAGAAAACAAGGCAAAAGACAAAAATTGAAATCAAATCGCAAACAAGTCATTCTAAAACCAAAGAGAATAATATAAAAAGGTCAAAAGACCAATAACGACTTAGAAGAAGAATCAATATGGGGAAGCCAGTAGAAGTTAATGCCTTAGCATAGGCTTGGGACATCTCTGGCTTTAAAAGAGGCTGCCTACATCCACAACTGCAGCATCAAGGGCCTATCAATTTGCCTCAACATACAAAGAGCAAGGAATATACAATCTATACTAATAAAAGGCAAAGCCCTCTTTGACTGACTGACTGGCTGACTGACTCACTCACTCACTCACTCACTCACTCATCACTAATTCTCCAACTTCCCGTGTAGGTAGAAGGCTGAAATTTGGCAGGCTCATTCCTTACAGCTTACTTACAAAAGTTGGGCAGGTTTCATTTTGAAATTCTACGCGTAATGGTCATAACTGGAACGATTTTCGTCCATATACTGTACTGTAATAGAAGGCAGCTCGATAGCCGTGGGAGGCGGAGTTTCAGATAAAGCATTTAACCAATCACATTTCAGCCATCATTTGTTGCCAGGCAGAGAGGCTTTCACAATCCATTGTGTAGGCACTCTAACACAGAATAAATGTTGATTAACCTGTTGCTTCAACCAATCAGATTTTGAGTTAGTGTCAGTCGGGCCCTCTAGCAGGCGTGGCAACGCCACCGTATTCAGACCCATTGATTGGACAGAAGCCGATATGAGGAACTCTATGAGTGAAAGATCGTCACAGCACTACAGCCAACTCCATGGCAGGATTCTGGACAATATTATTTGCCAGACACAGACCAGATTTCAAGACCACGAAAACCTGATGTTTGTCACACTCCTCGAGCCCCAGAAGTTTCGGGAATACAAGAAAATTTCACGCATGCAGCCTTCTCCAGTTTAACACAACAGCCATGGAGCACTTTTGATCTGTCTCGCTAAAACAGAACTGACTGTAATGTATGCCATGGACGATTTTCAGGAAAATCTCCCACTGATCTCCTTGACTTCCTTCATCAGAAAAACCTGAATGAGAGCATGGGGCAGCTGTTCACATTGATATATTTGGCGGTGACCATTCCTGTATACTGCTTCTGTCGACGACATTTTCAGCCCTAAAGCAAATTAAAACTTATGCCAGAAATACCATAGGGTAGCATTAGCTTCAATGCAATAGAAAGGGATGTTTTGATGGAACTGAAGCACAGATAATCCGCACGACAAAGTAATTAAACTGTTTTGAGGAAAGAGAGGAGGATGGATTTTGTTTACAAATAATCCAATTTTTGGTGAGTAAAATGTTGCGATTTTCCTAAATAATATTACAAGTTTATGAGTTACTAGCAGAATACCCGCTTCACAGCGGTAAGTACTGCATTAAAATTTTTATTAAGAAGAAAATTAAACCTTTTAAACTGAGGGAAAATATGCCAATAATTATTTGTTAAGGATCTCTTTGTGTGCCACGTTGTCAGTTCGCCCTCCGTTGTAACATGACCAAGCTGAGCGCTGAGCTTACTCTTGAGCATGTAACTTACAGTTGGCCATGTGAACAGTAATCTTGTCTCAAATCTCATAGCTTGGATTGCTGCTGTCATAATCGGTTTGAGTTTCATGGTTTGTTTCAATTACAGTATTTGCAGGATATGTAGTGTTGAAGTGACATTCGGCATCTGTCAAGCGTTGTAAGCACACAACCAGTTTCATCGATAAAATCACATCCAGCTTTTGAGAGTTTAAACATTCATAAACATCAAAGTGTCCACTACTGAAATCGCCACCTGTGAATCTAAGATGTTTAAGAGGCATTGGCGGTTGTCGAAAGGTGTAAAATATTTGGCTATTTCGTACACTTGAAAGCGACAACCGAACAATTCAGCGGCAGCCATCAACTCACATGCAGAACCATAGGTGAAGGGCTTAAGCATTTCACTCTTCTAGTGCTCCTGTGTAGTATAATTATCTCCTGTACCGTCATCAGTCCACACCTTGAACCTGTCCCAGTCATTCAATACATAACACACAATGTTTCTCCGATATCAAGAGTGAGCCTGATATGGCCGCAATATGTAACAAAGAGAATGGAAAAGGTAGGTGGTATCTCCGGCATGGAAACCACTCGGTAAGTGACAGTTCTTTGATCGATAGAATTTCTTGAAGATGGGCCCATAAGTAACAAAGACTGTTGAAAAGTTCAATATGGCGCCGACAGTGGCATCATACCACCAAAATAAGTACGTACATTGGTTTCAGTTAGTGCAGGGAAGCCGCCTACCAAATTTCGAGAAGATGGGGCCATAAATAAGAAAGTTCAACATGGCGGACGTTGTTGACCGTTATGACCATTACGCGTAGAATTTCGAAATGAAACCTGCTTAACTTTTGTAAGTAAGCTGTAAGGAATGAGCCTTGCAAATTTCAGCCTTCTACCTATACGGAAGTTGGAGAATTAGTGATGTTGGAAAATTCAATATGGCAGCTGACAGTGGCGCCATACCACCGAAATAACTACGTACATTGGTTTCGTTAGCTAAGGGAAGCCACCTACCAAATTTCGTGAAGATGGGGCCGTAAATAAGAAAGTTCAACATGGCGGACGTTGTTGACCGTTATGACCGTTACGCGTAGAATTTCCAAATGAAACCTGCTTAATTGTGGTAAGTAAGCTGTAAGGAATGAGCCTGCCAAATTTCATCCTTCTACCTACACGGGAAGTTGGAGAATTAGTGACGTTGGAAAGTTCAATATGGCGGCTGACAGTGGCGCCATACCACCGAAATAAGTATGTACATTGGTTTCGTTAGCGCAGGAAGCCGCCTACCAAATTTCGTGAAGACAGGGCCATGAATAAGAAAGTTCAATATGGCGGACGTTGTTGACCGTTATGACCGCTATGCGTAGAATTTCGAAATGAAACCTGCTTAACTTTTGTAAGTAAGCTGTAAAGAATGGGCCTGCCAAATTTCAGCCTTCTACCTACACGGAAGTTGGAGAATTAGTGACGTGTGGAAAATTCAATATGGCGGCCGACAATGGCGCCATACCAATCGAAATAAGTACGCACATCGGTTTTGGCTAGCCGGAAGCCACCTACCAAATTTCGTGAAGATGGGGCCATAAATAAGAAAGTTCAACATATGCGGACGCTTGTCACCGTTATCGACGTTATGACCGTTACGTAGAATTTCGAAATAAAACCTGCTTAACTTTTGTAAGTAAGCTGTAAGGAATGAGCCTGCCAAATTTCAGCCTTCTACCTACACGGGAAGTTGGAGAATTAGTGATAAGTGAGTCAGTGAGTGAGTGAGTCAGTCAGTGAGGGCTTTGCCTTTATTAGTATAGATTATTGATGTTTTTATGTGATGTCGCGGCTGTGGCTGCAGTAGAAAGGAACTTGTTCACCCCGGTTTGTCTATTCAATAAAGGCATTTATTGTGGCTACAGGAGTTATTTTACATATATATATATATATATATATATCTCCCGATCTACATACTGTCAAATAAACGAACCACACGCCATGGCACAACACGAGAGGCTTCACTCTAGTGCTGACGCCCGAGGTTCGATTCCCGACAGGGGGTGCAGTGAGTGTGTACGCCTGATGAGCCCAGAATTAGGGCGAAACACGTGCCGTGTATTGTTTGCATTATTTGACAGTAAAACTATTTCAATATATTCAATATATATAAATCAGCGCTTCCCGATTCATTTTATCCTCTCTCCCCTTAGTTTGAGAAGAAGTATGAAAAAATATGAGGTTAACACAGAAAAAGATCACCAATTGAAGCTTTATGAATAATGGATACTTTATTCGCCATCAATAATTGTTTTGCTCCAGTCCCGCCGGGGACCACAATATATATATATATATAATGTATGTATGTATGTATGTATGTATGTATGTATGTATGTATGTATATATATATATAGAGAGAGAGAGAGCGTAGAGAGAGAGAGAGAGAGAGAGAGAGAGAGAGAGAGAGAGATAGATAGATAGATAGATAGATAGATAGATATAGATATAGATATATATAGATATAGATATTAGATATATAGAGATATAGATATATAGATATAGATATATATAGATATAGATATATACAGGTATATATAATGTGTGTGTGTGTATGTATGTATGTGTATATAATATATATATGTACTGTATATATATATATATAATATGACAGCAACACTCATAACAGTGACAAAACAATTACATTGACAATCATGTTACGTTATTTTAAAAAATTTTCCTTTTCTTTTCATTACTTCTTTAACACACTAGTTCTCCGCTCCCAAGTGGTATTTTGCTAGTTGCCAATATTTACAATAGTTTTATCACTTAAAACAACAAATCACACATTAAAATAACACATAACAATACTTAACAGAAACATAAAAAGGAAAAAAAAAATACCAAAATAAACTTAAAATGTAACAAAGTCAGAGGTGGAGTCCTGGCAAAACCTTAACATCAGATATGTCACTTCAAATGATAATATAGTATCAATCACAATGTAATGTTCCTCTTGTAAGCATGTCAGATACTCAGGCCCCTGATCTTGTGCTGTTTAATCATCATCATCAGGGAAAAGAGTGGCCATAACTCACCTTTGCCAGCCTTGATGGACAAACATGTGCAATAATTCTTAACCAAACACATGGGCTTATTGCATGTACATCCAAGAAAGCAACAACAAACTTTCCACTCTTCATTTATATAAGGATCTCTAGCTGTCTATTTTCTGTGCTTCAACTGAACTTGGGTTCAACTTATTTTCTTTGCAACATACCTCCTATTGGCTAGAATTTGGTTTGAGCAACTTGTACACTAAAGTGAAAACCTAGAGCCATACCTTGGCAACAGAATGCAGCCTGTACTATCGATGGCCATGGGTGCCACATAGTGTTCGCCTAGCAAAAGTACAGTGTGGTGTGCAAACACGAGACAATACATTAAAAACGCTTATTTTCATGAAGGGCAACTTTCAGCAGACCGGTTTTATGCAAGAAAGTGATTATCACTATGTGAAACCTCAAATACGGTAACTGTATACTGCAGCTGTATGACTAAGCTGTAACAGCGGCACCTGGACAAAGAAACAGGTACTTTCTTTGTAAATATTTGCTAGTAAAATCTCTCTGTGATTCTAAAGACCTCAAGACAAGGTTTTGCTTCGCTCGTGAGACAACATGAATCTGACCCCACTAAGTACCATTACTGCTGATTCCTTGATCAATGTTATTTATAACTTCATAGCTAGGTAAAGCCAGCAAATGTATGAACATATCTACTGTACTTTGGTTGAGACATTGGTTAAGCTTGAGCCAACTATTGGTTATACTCGTAATCAGTTGATCTACCAATTATTACACAATTAATTTGAGTTGTGTATTTTAAGGTTCTGCATTAAAATGTATTTAACTGAACATTTACAAACTAGTCTTGGCACTTCAATATTTACAAGATACATTATTTAAAAACACCCCACTCACTCAACCTGTCATCACCACACACAATTGCTTTGACCCTTTCTGTTCCTCCATTGTGTCTGCAACTGGAAGACACCACTTTTCATCAAACATGCTGGCCTGTATCTGAACAGATTCAGTGATAGAGCCCCCTTTGACAATATCTCAAAGATAAGTTGTTATTGTTGACTATGTCTTTATGACTATGACTTTAGTCCTAATATTAACAATAAATCTATTATAGGATATGATAATTCTGCAATGGCTTCTGGACAAAGCAGTATAAACTTGAATAACTTAAATGCCACTTCTAGCTGCCCTAACATTACCATATAGCTGTGCTCTTTTCAAGACCTTAAATGCAGCTTTACTAAATATTACAGCATTAACTGGTAACACTTTTACATTAACAATCTTATTATTGAAAGGAAAATAGTTTTCCTTATATTTAGTGAAATGTGACTCAGCAGCTTACAGTGCTAAATATGTTAAATGGTTACTTGAATAACTGTTCAATTATTGATAAGTTCTGGTCAGGTTTTAAAGAAACTGCAATGGTTAAAGTACTAAAAGACTTCCAGGCTAATGTCGACACAAGGCCACATACCTATTTTTGTTCTTTAGAGTACTAGGGGTTTTGCCCCTGCTCGCTTCGCTAGCCAACCCCATTTTTGTTTTTCCGATACACACTTTCAGGATTTTTTTCTTTGAATTGTTGCTATTTCATTAGTTTCACTTTTATTTCAGAACTTCTGTAAAAACAATATTTGGAATCTTTCGAGTCCCAATGTGCTGAATCTTTTTAATGAGGTCAGTGATACATGTGTTTATTGATTTTGTACCATAATTCAGGATAGGTTTCTCTGTTTGGAATTTCAGCACAGACAAAACAATCTACATCATCAGCAGTTAATCATTTTTTTGCAAAGTAACCAATAAATTCATGTGAGGTAAACTCAGTTTTGAAATTCTCTGACTTAAACTTCAAAGCCTTACCATGTGTACATACCTCTGACATATCACCTATGTCCATATATTCAATCTCTATTCAGCCTTTTCGTTATTTCTCTCAGTAATAATTTCTCTTTCTTTGTGTCAATGTGATGTTTACTTTCTTTATTTTGACACTGTTGTTTTTCTGCTTTCATATTCTGCATCTTGCTCTGCATGTGTTTCAAGCCTACGTTTTTTAGTCTTTTGAATTCCAGTTTTCATTATCTCTAACCTGCTCTTCATGTGTTTGGCCCCCTTGTTTTTTAACCTCTTTATGACGTTTTACTTTGTTTTCTACTCTGTCTTTTATTTCTGACCTCGCTTTGTCCTGCTTTTTTTTTTAACACTAGAATTACCAGAGACTACGAAAAAACTCGTAAATCCATCCCACCTTAAATCGCTTCTTAAAACCGTTCTCACCTCTCCACGGCGTCTTTTGTTAATCTAAATGTGCTGATAAAAGAAAAGCTGCAAGTAGTCGGCTATTCCATCCCTCACTGACTTAGAACGTGCACAAACTTCTCCCAGCTCATGCCTTGATTGAATTTCTGGGAGTGAAGTGGAGTTTTAAAGTGGAAATAATAGATCGTTGTTTGGAATACACGCATTTCATGTCTGTTCCGTTTCTACAGTAATCTGTGTAAACACATTGTTAAAACAGAAACGTTTTTATATTCTAGTAGTAGATGACAAAATGTAGGCATAAACTATATAATGTATGAAGCCTGAAGTCCAAATATCAAAGAAATATTTTCACAGAAGGTACAAATCTAACACAATTGCGCTTTTATTCAAAAATATAACTGCAGAAACAAAGCCGCCTTAACATGCGACATTGACACCGGTTTATTATGACTGCCTCCATGGTACAATAGAATCAGCTGCCGACTGGGAATCAGAAGGTCACGAGTTCAGTCCTGCACCTCTCCGTTTGAGAAGTAAACTGCTCTTAGTCTTACTATTTTAGAATAAAACATACATTTGATTTCAGTCTGTAACAGCCAGTGTAATTTATGATACCTGTAAAGGTTAGCTTCGTTTTTTTTTTAGTCAGTTTTATTATCTTAGCCACGTTCACGAGCCCAAACACACTCCACCCCTGCATCTGACACTGCAGTTTTCACATAGACGCTATAACAGAGGTAAACTCAGCTCCCTTCTACATCAAGCAAGAATGCACATACCATTGCTTGCATACTAAAGTGTCAGCAGGCACTTTTCGTGGCATTACACACATTTTTGAGCATGCCCTCTGCACACTAATTGTGACTTTAGGCTTTAGGAAATAAGTAAATAAATAAAGGTAAATTGTGTCATAAAATGATTTCTTCAAAACGTCACATATATTTGTCTCTTTCTTTTTTTAAAATGTGCGTTGATCACCGCCAGCATGTTGTAGCACACAGCATCTGGCTACCTGCATGTTCTTGCGTGCACTGAATAAGAGACAAATATACAGTCTGACTGAGAGAATCAGACTGAAAAAAAGCAAACATTTAGAAATGCCATACTTTTACAGCTGATCAGACGCTGTTCGCTTTCAAATAATATTGCATTTCTCTCTATGCTGTGGTTTCTATTACACACCAGAAAGAAAGAGACAATATATGTGAAAACATCATCGCACAAATGCAATATTATTTGAAAACGAACAGTCCGATCTGCTGTAAAAGTAAGTAAAACTAAAGCTAACCTTTACAAGTATCATAAATTACACCGGCTGTTACAGACTGAAATCAAATGTATGTTTTATTCTAAAATAGTAAGACTAAGAGCAGTTTACTCTCAAAACAGAGAGGTGCAGGATCGAATCGCGACCTTCTGATTCCCAGTCGGCAGCTGATTCTATTGCACCATGGAGACAGTCATAATAAACAGGTGTCAATGTCGCATGTTAAGGCGGACTTTTGTTTCTGCAGTTATATTTTTGAATAAAAGCGCAATTGTGTTAGATTTGTACCTTCTGGGAAAATATTTCTTTGATATTTGGACTTCAGGCTTCATACATTATATAGTTTATGCCTACATTTTGTCATCTACTAGTAGAATATAAAAACGCGTTTCTGTTTTAACAATGTGTTTACACAGATTACTGTAGAAACGGAACAGACATGAAATGCGTGTGTTCCAAAACGATCTATTATTTCCACTCTAACACTCCACTTCACTCCCAGAAATTCAATCAAGGCATGAACTGGGAGAAGTTTGTGCACGCTCTAAGTCGGTGGGGGATGGAATATCCATCAGCACATTTAGATTAACAAAAGACGCTGGCGGAGAGGTGAGAACGGTTTTAAGAAGCGATTTAAGGTGGGACAGATTTACGAGTTTTTAAGTAGGCTCTGGTAATTCTAGTGTTAATGACACCTGGTCCATGGTGATTATTTTACCTTTTCGAGTAATAATTTCCGTTTGTTTGCTACTGTGATCTTTACTTTCTTTTTTATACTTTCTAATTTTCCTACTTTCATATTCTTTAACTTTCTCCACATGTGTATCGCTTTCATAATCTCTAACCTGCTCTGTATGTATATAGCACCAACGCTTGTGAACGTGTTTATAACTAAAGTTCTACTTTGTCTTTTACTCTCTGTCTTTTAATTCTGAGCCAGATTGGACATGCTTTTTTCAATTCCACTTGTTCCGGGCTGATAATTACTTTCCTTATTTTCTGAATTTGCACCTAGATTATTCTTTTTCTTTTTTGTCTCTCCAATGCTTTTGAGTCTCTTTTCTCTGCGCTGCTTTCTTCTTCGCTTAGTCGTCTACATTTCATTTATAACGTATTGTCCTTATACGCTTTATATGTGCTGAGAGCCCTGGATCTCTTTAGTCTTGTGGGTCTTTTAAGTGTCTTTCGTGATCATATAAGATCACGTCTTGTCACCTACTGTTTCTCTCCAGGATTTTTTTTATAATATAGAGATAGCATTTGACACCAGATACCACAGTATTCATATAAATCTCCTTAGTTAATGACTAGACCTCTCTGTAAGTGTCTTAAATTGGTTTCAGTCTATTTAACAGGTAGGAATTTTTTGTGAATTGTGGTGATTTTGTTCAAAGGTCCATGATATTGTAAACAGTGTACCAAATGAATATATTGTGAGCCTGGAGCTTTCATCAATCTACATGCTTCCATTAGGCCAGATTATATCAAAATACAAGGTGAACTACAATAGTTATGCAGATGATACACAGCTTTACTTATCTATAGCACCCGATGACCCTGACACTCTGAACTCTCTGATCCGAAGAGATCAGAGAAATCCAAAGAGAATTTCTCCTTTGTTTTGCCTTTGTTTTAGTCAACTAAATTACTGTAATGCACTCCTAACTCTACTACCTCAGAAAGTCATTAATTGGTTTTAAAATTAATTCACAATATAGTAACAAAAGTATTAAACAGAAAAAGAAAATTTTAGCACATGTCACCAGTCTTAGCATTGTTACATGTGTTTCCTGTGTCCTTTAGAACTGGCTTTAAAATATTACTAAAAATATATAAAGCTTTATATAATTTTAATCCTTCCTATATTTTGGAATGCTTGTCCCAACACATTTTAAGTTGTAACCTTAGATCTTCTAATAATGGTCTGCTTATTATTACAAGAGTTAAGCAAAAAAAGTGGGTGAGGCTATTATCCACCAAAAACAGGAATACTTTACCAATACAGATACAGACTAACACAGTGGATCATTTTAGTTCTGCTCCTAACAAACTATATGTGCATGTTATTATCATATTCTTCTTGGATTAGCAATCTTTACTAATTTCTGCTTTTCTTTGTGTTCTTTTCTAGTTTTCTGTACTACTTGATCAAGATACAGTACTGTGCAGCCATCTGTGATGCTTGAATGAAGGTGGATGACCCAGCTGTCCAAAAACCCACTGTCGAATCCCCAGGACAAAGCCTGGAAACAATAAGGAATGACTTAAGAAGATTTATGTCAGGTAGAATGCCACTGGGGCTTGGGTGGCTATTTGGCCTAGGAAAACCTGCAGATTTATTTTGTTTTTCTTCAGCTAATCTGGAGGTTTTTTCTGTTCTTCCAACCATGTGACCTTATCATTATACTTATCTTTAGAGCTTTAGAACACAAATATAATATAATATAATATAATATAATATAATATAATATAAAAAGACTAGTTTTATATTAATGATGAATTAATGATGAATAAGCCCATACTAATTATTTGTTAATTATTAATTATTATTCTTACCTAATTTAATTTTTTTTCCTTTTTATAACTAGTTCTTTAACATTTTGTAAAGCATGAAAATGTGCTAAAGAAATAAATGTTGTTGGTGTAGATGGCTATCGCAAACATTAGCAGTCGGGCAAACAATGGCACCAGAATATGAATATCGTCAACAAAATTATGTGATATTGATCTGTAGTAAAAGTTTGCTAAAACTGGCTATTCAAGTGTTAATTACTTACAATTTAATCTGGACTGTGAACAAAACAAAAATTCAGTTATTTTGGTTATTTGTTGTCAGCACACAGAAAACAAAATAGCACTATGTAAGATATTTGTTTTTAAAAATTTGTTACTAGTGCTCTTATATCTGGTTCAATCACAGAAGCTGCAATACTCTGTGTGAATTCAATGACAGCTGTGTGAGACCTCAGTCTGCCACTTTAAAACAGCATTAGCAAAATCTGCCTTAAACATTCATCTTTACTATTCCACAAGCTGCTGCAAGAATATTCTTGGCAATATAACAATGGTTAAAACTCATACAAAAAAGTAAAAATGGTGAGTTCAAAAAGAACAGTTGACAATGAAAACTGTACATTAAGGGCAACACGACTGAAAAGAATGTCTTCATTGTCCTAGAAAAAGTACAAAATTGAAAAACTGATGTGCTTAATTTGTCATGAAACAGTTGCCATTGTAAAAGCAGCACATGTAATGCCACTATCACACCAAACACATACATTTTAAGGAGAACTATCATGAGCGTAGTGAGGTAATAGCCATAAAATTAAAACAGATGAAGCCATCAAATCAAGCTATACACAGAATAATTATTAAAACAACAACCCAGCAAGAGCGTACAATGGAGGTGTTGCTAAGAGCTATGTGGGTTTTGTGCAAGCACTGCATTTGAAAATGTTGTGTGCTGAACATTAAGTGTTCAACATCTCTTTGAAACAAAGCATGAAAAAAAATAAAGCATGAGCCAGACAGAGCAGAAATTATCAGGAGAGCAGTGGCAAAATATGAGAATTAAAGTAGTGTGCTCAAAACCCATTTGATCAAAAAACATTCAAACGTAAGCTATAAGCGCTCAGCTATAAACTCTCAGAATGAATCACCAAATACAGAAAACCATTTACTGATAGGCAGTTCTTGAAAGAAGTCTTCCTAAGCAGTGCACATGTTTTATATAATGGATTGCCAAACAGATAAACAATTACATCCAAAATTAAAGGTTTGCTCATTTCAGAAAAACTATAAAAAGGCAGATTTTCAAAATTCCAGCAATTAGTTAGATTGACAGATGAACCAGTGTTCAGTGTGGCTGTGGATGAATGTTTGGATTTCAATGACATCTTAAATCTAGCTGTAGTTGCACAGTACTGGGACAGAATTGGTATGAGAGAGGAACATTATTGCCAAGGTCCATGTATGGCACTGGTAACGGAGAAAATGTGGCAAGAGGTTTTACCAACAACTTTAAAAGAATAAGTCTAGGCATAGGAAGGCATTTTATTGAACATATTGCCCTGTGCTACCCCTCCTTGCTCGAAAATGTGGATTTGTAATTTTTGTGGAGGAGGGTAACCTTGCCTGGGTCCACTCTGCTCATCTCCAGAATCCAGGCTAACCTCCACAGAACTTGATTATGGCTTTACATTTACTACCAGTCTAGCAGTTCAACGGGTTGTGGCATAAATTTGCTTGGACCATTGCAGAGGTGGTATTTTCTTTCAGAGCCACAACATTGTCACTAGTTGTTGTAACTTGAGAATACATAAAAGTCATCCTAATCAGCTTAGAGCTCTGCTGATTATACCCAACCAGGTTGTCCAGAAACTCTGATGGCATTGCCCAAATAATCAATTCATGAATAACTACACTATGACATATTAAAACAAGGAAACTATTGTGAATTGTGATATAGAAATCTCCATTGTTCAAAGAGATTATGACCTTTAATAAACTGTATCACTGCAATTTTAGACTTTATAGTTTTAGTTGCTGAGAACTATCTCAGTCTTGATTTAATACATGATTAAAGTTTCCAGCCATTATAAGGTGTGACAAGTGCTATATTGGCGTCAGACCCGACACAGACAGATACGGAGGCACACTAATAAAACAAATAAATGTTTTATTTTCTTCGGTCTGTGGGCTACGTCTTCCCGCACCACACACACACAACATAGTCCCAAAAGCATAAACAGAAACACCAAAACAAAACACTGTTCTTTCCTCCACTCCTCTCTGCAGCTTTGTCTCACTCCTCCCGACTCTGGCTCCTTGAGTGGTGGGTGTCGGCTTCTCTTATAGCCCACCCGGAAGTGCTTTGTGTGATAATTGACCTAAATTAGGCTGCACTTCCGGGTGTCACTGCATCACAGCCCAGACAGGCTCATTAAGCCGTGCAGGTCCCCTGGAGGTGGCCACGGAACCCAACAGGGACGAGCTCTGGTGTAACACAATTGTGGCCCCGATGCAACTCAGGGGCTGCCACCAATTGTTCCAAGGGATGTAGTGTTGCATCCCATGGCTGCTCCCCAGATCCAGTGTCAAAGGGACGTCCCGGCTGGGCATGGGTCCTGGCCATCTGCCACAAAGGTTATGACTGTTCATACTGGGAACTAATGCAAGTTCCTCAAGCATGAATGATTTGTCATCCATATTCAATATGTACATATTAGCAAGAATGAATTTAGACTGTTAACTGATTTCTACAATTATACATCACCTTTCTGACTCAGTCACTGCATCAGAGTGTACAAATTGTTGTTTTGTGAATTGCAATTCCCACACTTCTGTTTTTCACAGAAAAACATCCTTATTTACTAAGAGGGCCTCCTGTAAAAACATTGTCCCTTAAGGACGTGAGGTTTTACAACACTTTTAATCTAAAGTTTCTGATTGACACCTTTATTGTTCCAGGTTACAAAGTTTATTAATCAGAATCTTACACTTTCTGCCTTCTAAGAACCATATTCTGATATTAGATGAAAATGTCTGAAGTTTTAAATTTAGCTTCACCATCAATCTGTCATTGCTGGCCCATGCAACTAGCAAAATACCCAATAAAGTACAGAATAAGTCTAAAAAATATCTCTTTCCCTTCTTTTCATACTCCCCTATCCCATGCCAATCTTGCCTTCTCAAATGAGGCTAAGATAATAGATTTCAGAGTTACAGTGTTCTGTTGTGTTAAGAGACATTCATAATCTATGCCAACAGCAGTGAACTAAAAGTCAGTTGTAGTCAAGGTATACCAAACCTAGGGTAAAGTTAATAATCAACAAAAATAAAGAAAAAATTCCAAATAGCTGCTATAGAAAATAATTTGCAATTCAAGCACTGTATCACTACTAAGATTCTAGGGAAAGGAAACTAAAAAAGGGTTATGAGTATAGTTGAATATTTTTTCAATATCTAATGATTGAGAAATGAGAAATGCACTGAATAGCTTTTTCTCATCAAAACTTTTCCCGCTTTCCATATTTCCATATTGCATGGTAATAAATGCTCTTGCGCAAAACCAATGTTACATTAGTGACAGTTATATACATATATGACAGTTTCATTCATTTGGTTAAATAAATACTTGTGAAAGACTGCCCGTAGTAAAACTAGATACAAATTAGAAATAAGCCTATGGATCACAATCTTTATCTTAAACTTTCAAGCAAGACAGTTGAAGAAGACCTGACTGGGTGTTCAAGACTTTACAGTTTTTTCTGATTCAGTTTCCAGTTAAAATCAAGCTACATATTTTTAATTTAATAGATTCTGAATACCATATTGTCCTGTTTTGATTGCAAAACACAATAAGAAGCCTGAGGGTTTAATTTTGGAAGCTGTACAGCTCAATTGCATTGTTTGTTTTTGGTTCTTGACAAATGTGTTTCAATTTTTTAAATACTCTGCCTCTTTTTGTAATTATTATTAATACTACAGTAGGTTTCATTATTGAGATAGATAGTGGTACAGTATACTATATTATTGTTTTTATTCTGTATAGTTGTTTCCATTACTTCATAGTAAAACTTACTGAGATTACAAAATATTCTTTTTTGGGGTTTTCTACAAAGTTTTTAAACGTGGTTCAATTTGATATATTATGACATTAATTGGAATATATGGCCTCATATGCCTTAAAGTATTTAATTGATCTTAAGTGTATAATGTGATCAGGCTAGCTTAATGAAGAAGAGAATAAATAGTACTCAAGCCACAATTCTAGCAGGCAGTAAGAATATATTAAGGATATCTGTGGTGAACTATTGTCTTGATACTGTGAGTACCTAATTAGCATTTACTGTAAACTATATCTGTAGATAAAACTTTTAAACAAGTTGGTTATGTTATTTAATGTCTTTTGAAGGTTGGTTGACTATCTGGCCCTGAAGAAGGAAAGCAAATACCATATTACATCTTCCAAAAGAAAATTTGATTAGATCTTAATGAATGGACATTTTTTAAGATTCAGTTGTCTGTTAAAATCTAGCTATGTATGTTTAATTTGATAGATTTAGAAGTTCATCTTGCACTCTTCTGACCTCAAAATACAATGAGAAGCCTGAGAGCTCAATTTTTGAAAGCTGCAAAGTTCAAATGTGTTGTTTATTTTGTTCTTGACAAATGTGTTTTAGATTTATTTGTTTTAAATATACGCTTGTTGTTTTTGTATCCTGTTCAACCAATAACAAGACACTGAAGCACTGAATACTGATTGAACTAAATGGAATACGATTATGCAAAAACAGGCTTTTTGTTTAACCAAATATAAAAAATCACCTTTTGTTGGTCCAAGAGAAAAATTTGACTACAACATTCTGTGTTAAAAATGTATGTAATAATTTTCAATAACAGCATATACAATTTTTAAGTCATGCATTTATCATTCCAAATTTTGAATCACTATTTTCCACCGCAGGGGTAAAAGTAAGTTTTATACATAACATTTAATGTCTGCTAAAATTTACATAGAAATTTATTTATCCGTATTTTTGTACTCACCAGAAATTGTCTTCCGGACATACTCTTTTTCATACACAGTTGTGATTCCAGGAACACGTACTGGTTCAGAAAAGCGCATATGAGAACTGTTACACACAAGGCTCATAGGAGCATACACCTCATGCATAATGCTTTCATTCTGGAATAAATAAAGATAATACAAATATTTAAAAATAATATAATGCACAAGATTTTTATTTGTTGTTGTTGTTGTTGAGGAAACACACCTGTGATGTTCCAATCAGAAGTGCCCAGCAAACATTAGAATTTTCAAAAACTTCTCCATCTTCCATTGATCTTCCAGTGTTTCTTGTAAGGTCACTAAGTATTTCCCTAAAAAGTATGTACAGACATTCCATGACAGCAATCTGTAATTAAAAAAAAATGCTCATTATTATTATTATTATCTATACTAATAAAGGCAAAAGCCTCACTGACTGACTCACTGACTCACTCACTCACTGACTCATCACTAATTCTCCAAGTTCCCGTGTGGGTAGAAGGCTGAAATTTGTCAGGCTCATTCCTTGCAGCTTCCTTACAAAAGTTAGGCAGGTTTCATTTCAAAATTCTACGCCAGAATGGCCATAACTGGAAGCTATTTTTCCATTTACTGTAATGGAGTTGAGCTCGAAAGCCGTTAGCCGAAGCTCGTGACATCATCACGCCTCCACGTAATCACGCGGAACTGACTGTCAACGCAGTGCGTAGAAAACCAGGAAGAGCGTCCAAAATGCGCTGAAGAAAACATGCATTATATAATTGAGAAGGCAGAGAAACAATAAGTAGCTTAGTGAATGACATATACAACAATATTCATGAGTGCTGCTACTGGAAACAAAGCAAGGTGTAAACCAAAGTTTAAATTAAGTTCATAGACAGGCTGGCTGGCGTTTGTCATGCCCACGGTAATGCGGGATACAAGTTTAATGAGAGGACGAGGATATAAACGAGAGTTTTGATCACTTTGTAACTAAGTTAAAATTGCACGTGAAGGGCTGTGCTTATGCAAATTCCGAGAGACTGTGTTTGTGGGGGGATTGACAGTTAAGGCGGGTGGGGAGTCACGCCATCATTTCCCTCCCATTCACCTCATTTCGCTCTGAGCTGAGCTCCGCAGCTAACGACGCAGTGTTACGGAAGTTTAACTTTGGGACGCTGCCACCAAATACTCACAGAAAAATACACACGCTGTCTCTACAGTTTCTCCACACTGAATCCTCCAGGCACTACTTACGAAAGGTTACATTGACAATCGTGTTATGCTATTTTTAAAATGTTTTTTCTTAGCACAAGCACAGCTGAGAAGCTTCGATACGCATATGCTCCATAACGCTGCTAAAAATCACGCATTTAATCACACTTTGCAATACAACCAAATGGGAACTTCTGTCAATGCATTATTTCATGGCACAATCGATTACATTGATCAGCGCTTCCCGATTCATTTATTTAGCCTGCATCATACCTCTGTAATTGTAAATCACTGTGAATGTCAGTGGCAGACACAGCATGTACATTCAAAGAAAAATGAGGTGGCAGGAATAATAAACACCCTGTTGGACAGTTGCAAATTGTTTTATGATCAAAATGTAGTGTCTGTAATGTTAAGACTTTTTGTGCTTTTTTTCCCATTATGATTCCATTTTAAGGTTGATTTTTCAAACATTATGAAATTATGAAACCTAGCATTTGAATGAAATTTTCCATATTTCACTCTTACAAATCTTGGTTCCTCTCTCATGTCTCCAGTTTTATATATATAGATACAGAAAAGCTAATTGCACCACCAGCAATGATCCTTCATTTTCTATTTGACCTTCTTGCTAACACAAGCTTGACAAATTTGCAGACGCCTACATTGAAAAAAAGTAACACAGCAGTCAGCAGGTTGTTGGTGTTCATGTTGGCCTATTACTGTAGGTCACATCTTTCTGACTAATTTGTTTTATTCATTTTGCACATGAGGGGCACATTCAGGATAGATATCTGTACACTCTCATATCAGACAGAGCAGTGTGAACATAGCCACAGAGCATATACTGTACCATTAGAAATGAGCTGAATGGCATCTCTTGATACACTTGTGTTATATTATGCTGTATAATTAAACCTGCAATATTTATTTCTGGTTGCATTGAATTTTTAGCAATTCAGTGTACAATTAATGTGATTTTTTATTTTCACCACACATAAGATTAATAATAACAATAATAACTAATAATTCTGCAGAACAAGCTATCAAGTAGTCAAACAATTCACATGAATAAAACAATGTTAAAACATTCATGAAGACATTAGACAAATGCTACAGCTGTTCAATTTTCTTGCTTGCTTAATACTTCTTTTATTTATATAGTGCACTGCATTGCCCCTCTGTCTTGACCACCTCAAGCTTCTGATAGAAAAAGGATGGAATATAATCAATTCAGTGCTGGCTTGCTGCCACAATCAGAGGGATGTTTGGCACTTAGTAAGCTGGGGAAGGTGGGGAATATGTCTGCCGCACAGTCCTTCTGTGGATAACTTGAGTCTTTTTAAGGAGAAGTACTGTACTTTTTATTTAACAAAATCAGCTAATTCCTTGGCAGAGAGGAGTTTTTAAAGAAAATAAAATGGGTACATTTCTGAAAACCTATCCTCAATAACCAATGGAGTAGTATGACCCTGTGAAGTAGGAAGGTCAGTAATAACATCTATGGCTTTGCTCCCCATGGTTAATTTGGGAGAGGTATAGGTTGTAAACAAATCAAAGGACTTCTAGCTCTTGATTTACTTCTCTTAAAGGTTTCACATGATTATATGTATTCTTTAATGCCTTGATTCACCAAAAATAATTTTTAACCAAATACAGCAATTCATTCATATCCAGATGTCCTTCCAAGAATGGGTCACTTGTTACTTCATTGGCTTGGGAACTCTAAACTTTGTTTCATTTTGGTCAGAGAAACTCAATGTATTTCTTTTATACTGTAGAAGCCACCAAAATCCTCTCCTCAGGCATAATATTTTTAGGTTCAACTACCTGTTCAGTACCTTCAAATTGTTCTAATAAAGTATCTGCCTGAGATTTTGATCACAGGCCTAATAATAATATAGAAATAATGCTAGAAAAAAATCACAAGAAGCATATTGTTAAAACACGCTTCTTTGATTCATCAGTAGCTTCAAAATTTACAAACATTCTAAGCAACCAGTCCATTTGTACAGGAGTAGTGGAGGATAATGTAAATAGTAAGGTGGAAAATTTTAATACTAAGGTGAGAGCTGCTGCTGACATAGTCACACCTGAAAATACAGTCAAAAATATCCTAGCACTGTTACACCGTGGAAGACCCAAAGATTGTCTGATCTTAAGAGAACATGCCGGAGAGCTGAGCGTAAATGGAGAAAAACTAAACTGACTGTCCATTATGAAATATTGAAGGTTAAAATAACAGAATACAACAACATAGTCCGTCTTGAGAGGCGGTGTTATTTCTCTAGAATTATAAATAACAATGCTAGTATTCTCAGAGTCTTGTTCTCTACAATTGATCATCTGCTAAATCCAGGTCACTAAATGGAATGCCTCCAAAAAACTTCCAGTGAAACTTGTGAGGCTTTTGCTGTATTTTTTAATCAAAAATTAATGATGTTAGAAACAATATAGTTACATCTCCCCAGTACTGATCTTTTAAACTGTATTCCATTATAAACAAATTAAATTCTTTCACCAGGATAGATTTACCTGATTTATATAAAATAATTTCTCAACTGAGACCTCCACCTGCGTCCTTGACCCAATATCAACAAATTTTTTTGCAGAAGTATCAGGTGTGCTAATTGATAGTATTCTTGACATAATAAATTCATCATTAGATACAGGGTCTTCCCAGACTGTTTTAAGACTGCTGTAGTTAAACCCCTGCTCAAAGAAAAATAATCTCAACTCCTCTGCTTTTGAAAATTTTAGACCTATTTCTAACCTGCCTTTCTTAAGTAAAATTCTAGAGAAGGCAGTCATTATGCAGCTTAATGATCTCCCCATAAACAAGTTTCAGTCGGGTTTCAGAACAAATCACAGTACAGAAACTGCACTTGTTAAAGTAGTAAATGACTCTATGGTAAATGCAGACTTTGACACCATTGATCACAATATTCTTAGAAATCACCTTAGTCAATGGGTGGGCCTCTCTGGCAGTGTTTTAAATTGGTTTGATCCCTACCTGGCAGGTAGAAAATTCTTTGTTAGTTGTGGTAATTACAGTATACTTCAAAGACACATGATATTATATATGGTGTTCCACAAGGCTCTGTCCTGGGTCTGCTGCTCTATTCGTGATTTACATGCTTCTGTTAGGTCAGATTATCTTGGGGCATAACGTGAGCTACCACAGCTATGCTGACGACACACAACTGTATTTATCAATAGCGCCTGACCACCCCAACACTCTTGATTCACTGACACAATGTCTTACTTGTGTTCCTGAATGGATAAGTAGTAATTTTCTCAAACTAAATAAGGAGAAAAACACATTTTAGTGATTGGCAAAATGGATATAATAAGGGTATTAGAAAAAACTTCATCCATTAGGATTAAAAGTCAAGATGGAGGTAAATAATTTAGCGGTAACCATTGACTCTGACCTGAATTTTAAATCACATATTAATCAGATTACTAGGACATCATTTTCACTTAAGAAATATAACAATAGTCAGATCCCTATAAAATTACAAGATGCTGAGGAATTAGTTTTACGGTTTTGGTTTTAGTCGGCTAGATTACTGTAACGCACTCCTCTCAGGACTACCAAAAAAGACATCAATCGACTGCAACTGATGCAGAATGCAGCTGCCAGAATCTTAACTAAGAAAAGAAAATCTGAGCACATCACCCCAGTTTTGATGTCACTACACTGGTTACCTGTATCATTTAGAATTGACTTTAAAATACTGCATATAGTTTACAAAGCCTTAAATAATCTCGCTCCATCCTATATTTCAGTATGCCTTCACCTTACACTCCAAATCGAACCTTAGATCTTCAAATGAGTGTCTGCTTATTATTCCGAGAGCTAAACTTAAAAGAAGTGGTGAGGTGGCCTTCTGCTGTTATGCACCTAAAATCTGGAATAGCTTACCAATAGGAATTCACCAGGCTAATACAGTGGAGCACTTTAAAAACTGCTAAAAACTCATTACTTTAACATGGCTTTCTCATAGCTTCATCTTAGTTAAATCCTGATGCTCTGTATATTCAATTAATTATCATTATTATTCATGGTGGCTCGAAATCTGTACTAACCCCTACTTTTTCTTCTGTTCTTTTCTGGTTTTCTGTGGTGACGATCTGCACCACCACCACCTAATCAAAGCAAGCGTGATGTCCCTACATTGATGGATTAAAGGCCAGAAGTCCACGGACCGCCATCATCAAGTTATTCCATGTGAATCCTGAATACAATGAGGACTGATTGAAGTCATTTATTTTAGGAAAAATGCCTTAGAGGGGGCTGGGGGTCTCGTGGCCTAGGAACCCCTGCCAATTTTATTTTTTTCTCCAGCCATCTGGAGTTTTTTTCTCTGGCCATTGGACCTTACTTTTTATTCTATGTTGATTAGCATTGCTTAATTTTCTTTTCTTTTATATTTTGTCTTTTTTTCTTTTTTCATCCTGTAAAGTAGCTTTTCATTTGTTTGAAAATGTGCTATATAAATAAATGTTGTTGTTGTAAAGATAAACACAAAATTAAATCAAATTAAGAATCTCAAAAGGAGATTTGTAATGCATCAGGTTTTTCATGATCTGTAAATATTACAAATTGATGATATGCTCCATCAAGTCAATGTCTTCATTCCTGCAATGGTAGACTTAATGGCTAGTAATTCTCCAATTCTTAATTCTATAATTCTTAATACACTAAAACAGGATGGTAACCACACCAATACTTTAGGCTTCTGTTTCTGATTTGAAAAAGAAGGTGGTACCTGAATGGCAAAAGCATTTCAACTGAAGTAAATTATTTTGTAAGTTATATTAGACTGTCAAAATAAATCAAAGATTGAGTTATAATGCAATAAAAGTGATGAAAAATTGCTTGCAAACTGTTGGACCTGTCATCTTAGTTTGATCCAGTACTCAAAACAGAATGAAAAGTGAGGTGACCCAAAAACAAGATTGACTTATGAAAATAACACTTCTTGCAAAGCGTCCGCTCTACTTAATCATGAAATAGTCAGAAAGAAAATTAGGCATTTAATTATTTCTTATAATTATGGGAATCAGCTCTATTTTGCCTTTTGTCTGCTTACCCTAGTGGAAGACCGGTACAGACAAAATCAGCAGTTATGCATGCGAAGCATACAACCTTCAGAGCAGGGCAGGATTATCAGAGCTTGAAAAAGTGTCCTTTATGGACATTCACAAATTTGAAAATTTGCTGGATATTAAAATTATTGTCTGGTACAGATGCCCAAGAAATGAAATTTTTTAAAATTTGAAAGCACCGCGGTAGAAACCCTAAAACATATTTTATGCTTTTGCATGACAACCATTACTACAGCACTTTGAATTTAAAGGGTTTTCTGGGTGTGAAATACTTGTGTGACTGCTGTTACACAGGCTACCACTCAAACCTTAGCCATCGCTAGAAGGCCACTGCAACGCCTGTTTCTCCCCCATTGCAGACCTATCCCTGAAGACCTTATCAAGTGTGTTGAGTGCAACCAGTACTGTTGGTTCCAATTTTGTTTTATTCAGCATACGATTCCTAAATTTAATGACAAGACCAATGACATGTAAGCTGCCTGCCACACTGCAAAATGTGTCCCGTGGTTACAAAACTTACACAGTGAATGCTGCCTCAAAACCCCATTAATGTTGTCCCAAGGAATGCTGTGTTTGTAAATCAAAAATTGAAAATGATACAGAAAACTTTCAATGCTTTATAGAAACCTTGAAGTCTGAGGAGCTGTGTGACTAATATGTGTTTTATGATTTTGAAAGTTGGCAAGAAATGGGTGTTCACATTCAATTATGTATACTGTACGCCCTTGCAGGGGAAATGTTTCACAAATGAGGGTTATCAATTACGCTTTATAGATTCTTTGAATTTTTAACAATGAAATTGAGTGTCATGCCTAAAACCATGGGGTTTGAAGTTGAAAAAGGGTATTTCCCCCATTTCTTCAATAAAGCTGAAAACCAGGATTATATCAGACCCTATCCTGAGCACGAATGTTACGGCGTCCATAGCATGATGACAAAAGAAAAAAAGAATTTTTACCTGGTATGAGAGCGTCAAACATGGTGTTTCTAATTTTAAAGAGGAGATGGCTTTTTATTGTAAAATGACGCTTGAAATTTTAGAACTGCATGCATCAAATTTAGAGACGAGGTCATCAAAATTGGCAATATTGACCCGTTTCAATGCATGACCCTAGCTTTCTATGTATGGCCATGTACAGGCAAAACTGTATGCCTCAAATCTATCGATATAATTCCTTCTGACCATTACATTAGTAGTCAGAAAACTATTCAAATGCATCTATTCAATGGTTATTGTATCTCTGTGGAACAGAAAAGTTGAACATTCGCACGCTCTAAACCTTGGGGAAGTAAAGAAGGGTTCCTTTTTCTTGACGGCTATGCCAGAATTAGAGGTATTCTGACCACCTTTGAATTTTCTGGCTGCTTTTACCACAGCGGTCCAGAATGCTATGATTTTAACAGTACCCATCCTTTAACTGGCATGACTTGTGCGGTTATGTACCAAAAGTTTATGCTAAAATTGGAAATACATTCGGACAAAATTTAATATAGATGTGCGTATGATCTGGGAGCATGAATGGGAGACGATGAAAAACACAACCTCAGGCTACAAACCTTCTTAAAACGCTGCAATTTCCCTCAACATATAAATCCTAAGGGACTCGTTGTTCAGAGGCCATGCCAATACCATAAAATTGTACCACAAGGCTGGGGCAGCGATCAGATTCACTATTATGATTTCACTAGTTTGTACCCATTTGTGAATAAAACAAAATGTACCCGATCGGTCATCCCACCATTATTTTCAGCAGTTTGGTGATCTCGCCAGTATTTTGGTTTAATTAAAGCCACCGCCCAGCCTCCACGTGGTCTCAATTTTCCAATCCTGCCTCTCAGATTTTGTGGGAAATTAATGTTCACCCTCTGTCGCACCTGTGCGGAAACAGAATCTCAGACTCTGGACTGTTGTCACACAGAGGATGAGCGAGCTTTAACCAGGACTTGGTGTAGTGTGGAAATAGTGAATGACATTGACAAAGGTTATAAAATTTCAAAAGATTTAGCATTACCCTGAAC
The DNA here is from genome assembly GCF_016835505.1 of Polypterus senegalus. NCBI lineage: Eukaryota > Metazoa > Chordata > Cladistia > Polypteriformes > Polypteridae > Polypterus > Polypterus senegalus. Next base: position 290,924 of record NW_024384925.1, read on the forward strand.
GTACTTCTGAACTATTCTCGACTATATCAAGCTTCATCTATAAGGAAAGCAGGAGGCATCGGGTTATCCTACCTGGTGTAACGGATGAGGCTTCCTGATACGGTATATTTTAGAATATTATCAGAAGGAAGGTGTACAAATGGATCGCGAATAACATTGCCGAAATTCGGCTGAGACACAGATTTCAAAGTTGTTTTTAAATTCTTTTGGTAAAATTTGGGCAGAAGCTCTCTATCTCACTACTAGCTTAGTCAAGAACGCAGTGAGGAATTCTTGCAATATATTTCTCCAAACAGCATAATGTTTCTTATTTTAAATTTATCAGCAATGAGATTACTCAAATGCAGTGGAAGTACGCTGATGAAAAGTATACCCTACCTGGTAGCGTAATGTCGTATTGCTGCTTTCACAACTGCCTATGCCCAGTTAGAGTTGTATGATTTACTGGACAGTCTGGGAGAAAGGGTGTTGTATCATGACACCGACTCAGCTATTTTTACTTCTCAGCCTGGTAAGTACAATCCTCCTCTGGGTGACTATTTAGGAGAGCTCACCAGTGAGTTAAATCCTGGGGCCTCATGTATAAATGGTGCATACGCACAAAATGTTGGTAAGCCCATTTCCACACTCAAATTGCAATGTATAAAACCTAAACTTGGCGTAAACTCCATGCACATTTTCACGTAGCTAAATGCTTGGCATAATGAAAGTTCTCCGCTCGTTTTGCAAACTGGCAGCACCAGCGCCAAAGCAGTGCTACTATTCCAGTGTGGTTTCCTTTCTTTTTAGATCCACATCCCTGACGCGGCTTTATAAATACACTGTAATTAACCGCATATTGTTAATTAGTTTAAGGCAACTGATTGTAATTAACCAGTAAAAATATAATGGTCCGCAGAATGGTCAAACTATTCTAAATACCATAGCTGCTTTAGCGCTATTACTCTCACTGCACCTTCTTCTTCTTCTTTCAGCAGCTGCCCGTTAGGGCTGCTACAGCGGATCATCTTTTCCATATTACTCTCACTGTACCACTCGGAGTATTTATATCACTGTATCTGAGTGGGGAATCACAGCACTACAGCATTTGATTGGAAAGAGATTATCAGTATACAGCATCAAGCACATGCTGCCTCAGCCATGCTGCCTATTGAACTGCTCTCATACTGCAAACACTTCAGAGCCTTTCCTCGGTTCAGAAACAGTTTCATCCCAAGAACTATAAACACACTCAATCAGTCCATCAAGTGCTCTTTGTAGAACTGTTTGTACTTATTAGTACAATCACCTCACTGTAAACTTGCGATACAGTTATAATATTGCACAACCTGAGCCACTTTATAAAAAGCGATTTACATATGATGACGATATCATTTTTAAGATGAAATGCAGGAAAATATTTTTATTATATTATACAGATAAAAAGTTAACATCATTTAAATAATCTATATTGTTTATAATTAAACATGTGAGGACACGGTGCATAGCGCTAGCGAAGGAGCTGATGCTCCGCTCACAGATTGTTCCTGCCTCGTGCTGTATTCTTGCTGTGGCTGGCGTTACACTGGAAGAATAGATGGATAGAATAATTAAACATGTACTACTAAGATATTTCAATGTTCCTTAAAAGTTTTAAAGAATCGCCATTCTCAGGTTACAGATGGCTTAATGTCTATTACAGAGCTGATTGTGTGACGCATTGGGTATTTGGAGAAAGAAAAGTAAGGACAGGAATTGTGGGTTAGTACATTTGAAAGAGACAGTACTGCTGTAATAAATTATTTCATCAAAGGTCATGTACGGCGCAGCAAGCATCTTATGTAAGGCAGGAACAATCACTGCGCCAGAATGTTCCCATGTTTAATAACATGCTTTAACTTCTATCATCATGAAAATGATATCAAGTATACATTTCAGTATTTTAATTATTCAGAAAGCTGTAATATCACAAATGTAATGGATTCTTTGTCCTGTCGGAGAAAGAGAAAGGCCGTTTAAGAAACACGAGTGATTCACACATAGAGCATAGAAAAACACATACAAAACAAAGCATTATTAATTTAGTTATGATGGGATTTGAGAAACTAGTAAATTAAACGATTTTAAGATGAAGTTTATGATGTTCTACTTTAATGACAAAATAACTTACGGATTAAAGTGGAAATTTCGAGATTAAAGTTGACATTTCTTGCTTTTTTCCCCACTGTGTTTCTATTTTTTTTCTCTGTACCCTAATAAGCTTTCATATGACACTCAGACGGTGGGCTACAACCTTTCCTGACGACTTAGATATCTGACAACTACTTTTTTACTTCGGGCACTGTGCGACTTTGTGAACTTGAGCTTTTGAGTTTCTTCGACACTCTACGTCACTCGATCAACTTCCTTTGTTGATTATATCACTGTTTAAACCAACAAATAGTAAGTTTTTCCTTGCCTCCACTTGGTTTTCGCTGAAATTCTTCTATTTTCCCCGTGCTTTTGCCATTGTTTTTCACAGAAGGCTGAGCTTAAGGGCTATTTATAATGATTTGCATATTCAAAGAGGCGTAATTCTGGGAGGAGTTGGGGTAGGGACAGCAGGCACATGTGCTACTTTTCACGCTGACAGAGATTTATGTAGCGGAAGAACGTGGATGCAGGTGTTCACAGATTTATGCATCTGATTTTTTGTGCATTTGCGCTTTTGTCTGTATGCTATAATTGTCCGTTATAGTGTGAACGGCGTTATGCATGAGGCCCCTGGTGATTATATTATAGAATGTGCTTTAGGTGGTTCAAAGACATACGGGTATAAAACAGCACAAGGCAAAACATGTATGAAGGTAAAGGCACTACCATTAACCATGAAACCGTAAAATTGTAAACCTCAAACACTAACCAATCTACTGTAGTTCAGAATTTTGTGACGTCTCATGAAGCGCCTCCTTAAGAGTTACTGGTACACGGTAATTAGATCCTTATTAATAAAAATGCTTCACTTTAGAAAACAGACCATTTGGGAAGAAATTCAGAGTGGTGTATAACAAGAGGGTTCTCCTAAAGATTACACCACAAGGCTGTATGGATACAAAAAGAGATTTTGATATATGCCTTCAACATCCCTTTGCTAAAATTATCTCGGGTCCATCCTTTTCCGGTAAATCCTATCCATCCATCCATCCATCCTCTTCCGCTTATCCGAGGTCGGGTCGGGGCAGCAGCTTAAGCAGAGAGGCCCAGACTTCCTCTCCCCGCCACTTCTTCCAGCTCTTCCGGAGAATCCCATGCGTTCCCAGGCCAGCCGGAGACATAGTCCCTCCAGCTGTCCTGGGTCTTCCCCGGGCCTCCTCCCGTTGGACGTGCCCGAACACCTCACCAGGGAGGCGCCCAGGAGGCATCCTGATCAGATGCCCGAGCCACCTCATCTGACTCCTCTCGATGCGGAGGAGCAGCGGCTCTACTCTGAGCCCTCCCGGATGACTGAGCTTCTCACCCTATCTTTAAGGGAAAGCCCAGACACCCTGCGGAGGAAACTCATTTCAGCCGCTTGTATTAGCGATCTCGCTCTTTCGTCACTACCCATAGCTCATGACCATAGGTGAGGGTAGGAGCGTAGATCGACTGGTAAATTGAGAGCTTTGCCTTACGGCTCAGCTCCTTTTCACCACGACAGACCGATGCAGAGCCCGTGATCACTGCGGATGCCGCACCGATCCGCCTGTCGATCTCACGCCCATTCTTCCCTCACTCGTGAACAAGACCCCGAGATACTTGAACTCCTCCACTTGGGGCAGGATCTCTCCCCAACCCTGAGAGGGCACTCCACCCTTTTCCGCTGAGGACCATGCTCTCGGATTTGGAGGTGCTGATTCTCATCCCAGCCGCTTCACACTCAGCTGCGAACCGATCCAGAGAGAGCTGAAGATCACGGCCTGATGAAGCAAACAGGACAACATCATCTGCAAAAGCAGTGACCCAATCCTGAGTCCACCAAACCGACCCCTTCAACACCCTGGTTGCGCTTAGAAATTCTGTCCATAAAAGTTATGAACAGAATCGGTGACAAAGGGCAGCCCTGGCGGAGTCCAACTCTCACTGGAAACGGGCTCGACTTACTGCCGCAATGCGGACCAAGCTCTGACACCGTTGTACAGAGACCAACAGCTCTTATCAGGGGTCCGTACCCCATACTCCCGAGCACCCCCACAGGATTCCCCGAGGGACACGGTCAATGCCTTTCCAAGTCCACAAAACACATGTAGACCGGTCGGGCAAACTCCCATGCACCCTCCAGGACTCTGCTAAGGGTGAAGAGCTGGTCCACTGTTCCGCGACCAGGACGAAAACCACACTGTTCCTCCTGAATCCGAGGTTCACTATCCGACGGACCCTCCTCTCCAGAACCCCTAATAGACTTTTCCAGGGAGGCTGAGGAGTGTGATCCCTCTATAGTTGGAACACACCCTCCGTCCCCTTTTAAAGAGGGGACCACCACCCCGGTCTGCCAATCCAGAGGCACTGTCCCGATGTCCATGCGATGTTGCAGAGACGTGTCAACCAAGACAGTCCTACAACATCCAGAGCCTTAAGGAACTCCGGCGATCTCATCCACCCCGGGCCCTGCCACCAAGGAGTTTTTGACCACCTCGGTGACTTCAGTCCCAGAGATGGGAGAGCCCACCTCAGAGTCCCCAGGCTCTGCTTCCTCATTGGAAGGCATGTTAGTGGGATTGAGGAGGTCTTCAAGTACTCCTCCCACCACCCATAACGCCCGAAGTCGAGGTCAGCAGCGCACCATCCCCACCATATCGGTGTTGACACTGCACTGCTTCCCTCCTGAGACGCCGGACGGTGGACCAGAATCTCCTCGGCCGTCCAAAGTCGCTCTCCATGGCTCTCCAAACTCCTCCCATGCCCGAAGTTTTGCCTCAGCAACAACGAAGCCGCGTTCGCTTGGCCTGCCGGTACCTATCAGCTGCCTCCAGAGACCCACAGGACAAAAAAGTCCTATAGGACTCTTTCTTCAGCTTGACGGCATCCCTCACCGCCGTGTCCACCAACGGGTTCGGGATTGCCGCCACGACAGGCACCACCACCTTGCGGCCACAGCTCCGTCAGCCGCCTCAACAATAGAGGCACGGAACATGGCCCATTCGACTCAATGTCCCCACCTCCCTCGGGACGGGTTGAAGTTCTGCCGGAGGTGGGAGTTGAAGCTACTTCTGACAGGGGACTCTGCCAGCCGCTCCCAGCAGACCCTCACAACACGCTTGGGCCTACCAGGTCTGACCGCATCTTCCCCACCATCGGCCAACTCACCACCAGGTGGTGATCAGTTGACAGCTCGCCCTCTCTTCACCCGAAAGTGTCCAAGACATATGGCCGCAAGTCCGACGACACACCACAAAGTCGATCATCGACCTGAGGCCTAGGGTGTCCTGGTGCCAAGTGCACATATGAACACCCTTATGCTTGAACATGGTGTTCGTTATGGACAATCCATGACGAGCACAGAAGTCCAATAACAAAACACCGCCGGGTTCAGATCGGGGCCATTCCTCCCAATCACGCCCTTCCAGGTCTCACTGTCATTGCCCACGGAGCATTGAAGTCTCCCAGCAAAACGAGGGAATCCCCAGAAGGTATGCCCTCTAGCAACCCTCCAGAGACTCCAAAAGGGTGGATACTCCAAACTGCTGTTCGCATACGCACAAACAACAGTCAGGACCCTTCCCCACCCGGCGGAGGGAGGCCACCCTCTCGCCCACCGGGTAAACCCCAATGCACAGGCTCCAGTCGGGGCAATAAGTATGCCCACACCTGCTCGGCGCCTCACCGGGGCAACTCCAGAGTGGTAGAGAGTCCAGCCCCTCTCAAGGAGATTGGTTCCAGAGTCCAAGCTGTGCGTCGAGGTGAGTCCGACTATATCTAGCCGAACCTCTCACCTCGCAAGCACTAGCTCAGGCTCCTTCCCTTCAGAGAGGTGACATTCCACGCCCCAAGAGCCAGTTTCTGTAGCCGAGGATCAGACCGCCAAGGTCCCCGCCTCGCCACCACCCAACTCACACTGCACCCAACCTCCTTGGCCCCTCCCATAGGTGGTGAGCCCATGGGGAGGAGGACCCACGCTACCTCTTCGGCTGTGCCCGCCGAGCCCCATGGGTGCAGGCCCGCCACCAGGCGCCGCCATCGAGCCCCACCTCCAGGCCTGGCTCCAGAGGGGGCCCGTGACCCGCCCGGCAAGGGAAAACGCGTCCAAGTTTTATTCTTCATTGAGGTTTGTTGAACCGCTCTTTGTCTCATCCCTCACCTAGGACCAGTTTGCCTTGGTGGTTCTACCAGGCATAAAGCCCCGGACAACATAGCTCCTAGGATCATTGGGACACGCAAACCCTCCACCACGATAAGGTGACGGATGAGACAAAGAGCGGTTCAATAAACCTCTAATGATGAATAAAAACTGGAGTAAATCCTATTATGTAAAAAATTACTGGAACATTCAAATCACGCTGTGTCTCAACCTTTTCAAAATATTATTTGGTTTTATAGTTGCTGGTGGCGCCTGCCCAGGGTTTGTTTCCTGCCTAGCGCCCTGTGTTGGCTGGGATTGGCTCCAGCAGACCCCTGTGACCCTGTAGTTAGGATATAGCGGATTGGATAATGGATGGATAGAGTTGCTGGCAGAAAATGTATGCGATGAGCTATCGGCTAAATTTCAGCAGTTAAAATTTATAGATTTTCCTCATCTTGCACCCTCATCCATGCTGGAAAAAATATTACTCAATCTCAAGGACTCAGACACCATCTCTGCAATATATAAAATCATTTTACAGTCCCTTCCTTTCAAAGATCCAAGAGGACACTGGGACAAAGATCTTGCAAATTAATATATCAGAAAAGCAGTGGAAAGTAGCAATGCAGAGAATTCACTCAAGCTCCATATGCATAAAGCATACAATTACACAACTCAAAATTATATATCGAAAGCACATCTGTCTCTCTTAAAACTCTCCAAAATGTTTCCAGGGCAAGATCCAACCTGTAACGCTGCAATTTAGTCCCAGCCTCACTGGGTCACATGTTTTGGGCCTGCACCAAATTAATGTCATTGTGGACCAAAATTTTAATTACCTTTCAGACAGCCTTGGTGTCACAATCCCTCCTAACCCATTAACAGCTGTGTTTGGGGTTCTTCCAGATGGGTTTAAAGTGGAGAAGGACAAACAAACTGTGATTGCATTCACTACACTTTTGGCACGCAGACTTATTTTGCTAAACTGGAAGAATCCTAACTCTCCTCTTTTAAGTCAGTGGAAACCGGTTTTATACTATTTGAATTTGGAAAAATCAAATACTCAGTTAGAAGATCGGTACAGATTTTTTCAAAACATGGCAGGATCTAATCAGTAATATTTTAGAATAAGCTCTTAAAGCACAGAGGAAGCAATTATTTCCGTATTTATTTGTCTTATGCATTCATCTCTATTGGCTTATCAAATTTATTAATTTAGGTCACGCCGTTTGCCTTGCTCTCTTTCTCAGAGTGGGGATCGATTTGTCCTTAACTCAATTTTTCCTTTTGTAAAAAATTGATTGATTTGTATGGATTGCAATAAAATTAATAAAACTTCAACAAAAAAAAATAAAATAAAATTTATTGAGGGGATCCCAAGTCGTTATGCGACGATGAACTTCTCCTTCCTGAGAAAATAAATTTGGTCATTATAGATGATCTGATGGAACCGACTAGCGTAAAGCCAGGGAAATAGAAAAGGCTGTCACGAAATATGCTCATCACAGGACTCTATCTATCATTTACTTAGTTCAAAATGTATTCTCTCAAGGAAAGAAAAGCCGCACAATTAATCTTAACACCAATTATATTACTCTTTTAAAAACCCCAGGGACAAATTGCAGATTACTACCTTGGCCGCCAAATGTATCCGGGGCATTAAATTCCTTTTGGAAGCTTTCTAAGATGCTACAAAATTACCTTATGGCTATCTCTTAGTGGATCTGAAAGCACAGACCCCGATGAACTGCGATTAAAAACAGGTCTGTTTCCGCCCTATTGGCGGTCATGTACATCATGAAAAGATAAAAGAAGCTGTTCTGAGTCAAAGTTACACATTCTGTCAGCATGTCAGCCAGAATAAGCAGAAACCAACTGCCTCTCAAGGCCTTACTCCGTTGCTCTTGTCGTTGCCGTAAAAAGTCTTATAAACACGCCTTCTGATGATTTAATTAATGCTTTGTACAAAATAGCCTGTAATACTTTAAAAGGTAATATACCTCTTTTGCCCAAACAGTTTAAGCAACTCGAGAAGCATAAAACATCCGTCAGAAAAATAAGTTACAGAAAACTAACCTTAAAAGAAGAAAGCTATTTTGAACCAGAAAGGAGGCTTTTTGGGGCTCTTTAAAGTGTCATAGTGCCCTTTATATCCAATTTATTAGCTTCTAGAGCATAAACATGGAACACGCCAAAAAATGTACTTGGTATCACAACAACAAATGTCTCTTTTTCAGCAAAACAACGTGAATCAAACAATCTCTTGGCGCCACTGAAACTGAACTGGACAAGGAAATGAGAAACGTCCTGCAACGCTGTGATATAGGGGCTGACGAGAATGTTAAGCTTTACACCTCTATCTTGCAGAGATATCTAATGTTAGTTAAAAGGCCGATAAAGAAACTAACAGTCTGACACTCAAGTTACCAAAAGAAGAAAATGTTGAGTGACGTTAGAACAGTCAATGTGTCTGAGGACCAGGTTTTGCAAGAGGTTTTGAAAAGTGCGCCTGTAAAAGCAAAGAAAAGTGTTGAATTTGTTTTACATAAAATGTCTGTCAATCCCAATCACGTGTTTTGGAATAACCATGAAGAGCTGCTGATAGAAGGTAAACCTTTGGTTGGCTCCAGCATGGTGGATTTGTAATGCGTAATCTGGCAGCATGTCATACAATACCTGACGCATAGTCAGTCGCGTGGTTGGAAGGAATTTGTAAATGCCATGGCTGGTTTGAACATTCCATTTTCTGTTGTACCTAATGATGTAAACAAGTGAACTCCTTGAAGGTTTTAAGCCACCCGTCACCCTCCCTGTTCATCAACCTGAAGTTAGCCCCTACCTATGGAAACCGAGAAAAAAAAGACTGGAATGGATTGCTTAGTAATTTGTAAAATTGTTTGTTTATTAAATAAAATTTTATGTCATTACAGAGTGTCTTCATCCTTTAATTGTCTGTTGAAATATTTATAGGTCTCTGATCTCTGCATTCAAGGGTACGATAAAACAACATCCCGGTGAAGGAAGCCAGGAACGAACAAATTTAGAGACCATAGCATCATTATTGTTCACATTATCAGGATACTTTTTACTACAGAGGTGTACAGGAGTCCTTTTCCTCTGATCCAGATAGAAGAATGTTGACCACATTTGTCCGAGAACCAACTTTGAAGCTGCCTCTTGTTGTAAATGATTTGTTTATAGTTTTGCTTAAGAAACGGTAAATGTCATTCGAAGTACTGTAGATAAAGTCCGAGAACTTCCATAGGGATCAAAAACTCTCCATGGCCATCTTCAGTGAGGTAAATCCCCAGCCAGTGTTCTTCAGGTTGGGTTTGGCAGTGAGTATTCACTACAACATGGCTGGCACTCGACATTTTTCAGTAGTTGATCACACGCAAGCACCCCATCAAATATCTTTTGGTGTAGGGATCTTGGGACCGTAGTTCTGTTAATTGTTTTGTATTCATAATGTTTATTAGTAGTCATACAGAAAATTATGCCTCTGATTGATTTCGGTTTGGCAGGAATCTGTTCACTATCCATGTACAGAGCCAGAAACTCTACATCATTATGTTTGAAATTGAACGGACTCCTTGTATAAGAACCTGAAAAAGCCTCATTATCCACCATGCCAATCACCACATACTTTGGTAGTTGACCCAGAAACAGATTTCTTGATTGCATACTCGGATACCGCAGGCATACTGAATACTTATATTCACTCTTTCCACAGGGTATTTAGCATTGGCTGATGTTAGGGCATAAGCATGGGAGGCTGGCGTTATGTTTTCTTTGTAACGCTCAGCATCACCAGACATTAAGCAGAATTCATCTTTGTTCTGAACCATTTTAATCTTCACGCCTATGCCGTTCAATATTAGTTTTCCTGGAAAAAGAGATAGGTATGTATGTGCCCAGAAGTTCAACAGTTCTGCTACTGGCCGTATAGCTTCTTTATTAAAGCCGGTATTTTCTTCATCAGGATCTGTCTCTTCCAATTTGTTAAGTGTATCTTTATAAAAGGCCTGTAGCAAACTGAAATGAAGAGTCTCCTGGCTGTAATTTAGCAGGCCTTCTAAAACAGCTCTGTAAGCACAACAATTTGAACTCTGTGATAATAGGCAGTCCCCAAGGGTAACATCAACTTGCGAAAACAAACTGGCTATAGGGTAGTTGACAAAGCCGACCTTTGCACCAGCAGCTATATTAGTCCCATCAGCATTCACTATTTGCCCCTTATGTGTAGAAGAGTGTTATTCAAGTCAAGGTAATCTTCCCTATTTCCAGCTATGAAAAATTCTAGTGGTGCTACTTCAGAGAGGGCTGAGAGAGGTGGGACTTCAACATATATACTTTTTATCTACACTCGCTTGAGTGAAAGGCACTGTAAAGAGGTCCAGTTCAGATTTGACACACTCTTCGGACATTATGTGTATGAAACTCATCTTCTCTTAAAAATGTCTCTTCTTCTTTTTACTTGCTTTAGTCTTGTTCTTCTCCTGACGAAATTTAGAAAATGCTGTAAAACAGTGCGCCTTGCCTTTTTAAGTGGCGGGGCCTCATGCAACCCGTGGTCTCTTGTGTTTTGTCTTTCTCATTACCATCGCCCACTCTCCTGCTTTTATCTGACGCCACCAGCCGCACTTGGTATAGCCCTTGAAATGGCACTTTTTGTTCTGGTCCATCTTTATTTCAATAGTCACTGTGTTGAAATTAATCTTGGTGACGGGGCATATTGAGGTTTGTCGTATGTGATGGTAGTAATTTTATTCATTTGATCCTCTATATGAATGAACCTCAAAAGGAGTACGTAGCTGTCTCCGACTCTCTGATGAGATACCATGTCCCCATACATGTACAATGTGTAAATGCCAGCCCTGATGTCAGGGGAAAGGGAGCCTTGTAATTTAACCCCGAGTCTAATCAGGATGCGCTCCTAATTTTCGACCCAGCTGTCCTTTTAAGTGTATAGTTTCATCCTTTTCACCTGGTACCACGTAGACTCTTCTTTCCACTGCATTATAACTGAATTTCACAGGATTCTCAGAAGGGACAGTTCCAGCAGCAACATCTGTCAAAGTCGGTAGGCTTAAAGTTGTTGAATTCATAAAAGACAGTACATCATGAATACCTTCGTAATACCCATGTGGAGTATGTAATGTAGTAATATTTTTTACTCCCAGAGATGAAACGTAGAATTAATTATCTGGTTTGTCTAAGGTATCCTACGTGTGTGGGTATTGTATTTCTGCTAGACCGACTTCCCAAGGACCTTCTAATTCTATGGGTTTAGCAAGCTTTGTAGTGAAATTGGAAATTGTGTTGTAGGAAAATGTCTGAGGAAGTGTTGCTAGGCAGTGTCACAAAAACCTTTGCACTCCATCGTGTGCCATTAGAGAAAGATGAGCCGATTAGGAGCGTTCTGGATTTTATTGAACATCTTGGGCTTGGCTCTCCAGTATCCAGCTGTTAAATTTTTCTGGCCACCTGAGCCATTTGACTAAAATGAGTGATTTTTATTCTTAACTTTCCTAGCCAGTATTTTTCCGATCCTGTAAAATGTCTGTGGAATCGACTTTAATTTTTTGCAATTCAGGGTTGTAAAAGGATCCTATGATCTCTTCACCATCGTAATCTTTCAGTTTGTACACAGCCGGTGCCCTAGGTACAAGCTCAGATACGGTAAAGATTTCATCTGAAAATGTTTGTTCATAACCTCTCAAAAGGATGTCTGGTTTTAGACACCTAACTGTATCTCCTACTTTAAACTTAAACAAAGGTAGACCCCGGGGGGTTAGCGACGTCATATAAGTTTTTGAAAACTTTCCAGGAATTTAACGTGTATACATTAAAAGGAGCCATTTTATGCTTCAATGATAACTTTTGTTGTAAGAGTATACTAGATCCGACAATTTATCGATGTAGGTTCTCACATTATATGCAATGAAGTATTTCCACATTTTAGATTTTAGTGTGCGGTTAAATATCTCCACCATGGATGCCTTTAATTCATTTCCTGTGGTGAAATGTTTTATTCCAATCTTCTTTAGCAGCTTTTGAAAATCTCGGTTGAAAAACTCTTTCCCCTTATCTGTCTGGAGCTTCTTTGGAGTTCTACCGGCGCTCAGAATGTCTTGGAAGACACTTATCACTTCCTTACCCATTTTGTTCTTCAGGGCCATACCCATGTGTACTTACAGTGGTGCTTGAAAGTTTGTGAACCCTTTAGAATTTTCAATATGTCAACATAAATATGATCTAAAACATCATAAGATTTTCACTGAAGTCCTAAAAGTAGATAAAGAGAAACCAGTTAAACAAGTGAGACAAAAATATTATACTTGGTCATTTAAAGTATCTATCTATCTATCTATCTATCTATCTATCTATCTATCTATCTATCTATCTATCTATTGAGGAAAATGATTGAATACTACATATTTGTGAGTGGCAAAAGTATGTGAACCTCTAAGATTAGCAGTTAGTTTGAAGGTGAAATTAGAGTCAGGTGTTTTCAATTAATGGGATGACAATCCGGTGTGAGTGGGCACCCTGTGTTATTTAAAGACCAGGGATCTATCAAAGTCTGCTCTTCACAACACGTTTGTAGAAGTGTATCATGGGACGAACACAGGAGATTTCTGAGGACCTCAGAAAAAGAGTTGTTGATGCTCATCAGGCTGGAAAAGGTTACAAAACTATCTCTAAAGAGTTTGGACTCCACCAATCCACAGTCAGACAGATTGTGTGAAAATGGAGGAAATTCAAGACCATTGTTACCCTCCCAGGAGTGGTCGACCAACAAAGATCACTCCAAGAGCAAGACATGTAATAGTCGGCAAGTCACAAAGGACCCCAGGGTAACTTCAAGCAACTGAAGGCCTCTCTCACATTGGCTAATGTTCATGTTCATGAGTCCACCATCAGGAGAACACTGAACAACAATGGTGTGCATGGCAGGGTTGCAAGGAGAAAGCCACTGCTCTCCAAAAAACATTGCTGCTTGTCTGCAGTTTGCTAAAGATCACGTGGATAAACCAGAAGGCTATTGGAAGAATGTTTTGTGGACGGATGAGACCAAAATAGAACTTTTTGGTTTAAATGAAAAGCGTTATATTTGGAGAAAGGAAAACACTGCATTCCAGCATAAGAACCTTATCCCATCTGTGAAACATGGTGGTGGTAGTATCATGGTTTAGGCCCGTTTTGCTGCATCATGGCCAGGACAGCTTGCCTTCATTGACGGAACAATGAATTCTGAATTATGTCAGAGAATTCTAAAGGAAAATGTCAGGACATCTGTCCATGAACTGAATCGTAAGAGAAGGTGGGTCATGCAGCAAGACAACGACCCTAAGCACACAAGTCATTCTACTAAAGAATGGTTAAAGAAGAATAAAGTTAATGTTTTGGAATGGCCAAGTCAAAGTCCTGACCTTTATCCAATGAAATGTTGTGGAAGGACCTGAAGCGAGCAGTTAATGTGAGGAAACCCACCAACATCCCAGAGTTGAAGCTGTTCTGTATAGAGGAATGGGCTAAAATTTCTCCAAGCCGGTGTGCAGGAATGATCAAAAGTTACTGGAAACGTTTAGTTGCAGTTATTGCTGCAAAAGGGGTCACACCAGATACTGAAAGGAAAGGTTCACATACTTTTGCCACTCACAAATATGCAATATTCAATCATTTTCCTTAATAAATAAATGACCAATTATAATATTTTTTTATTTAACTGGTTTCTCTTTATCTACTTTTAGGACTTGAGTGAAAATCTGATGATGTTTTAGGTCATATTTATGCAGAAATATAGAAAATTCTAAAGGGTTCACAAACTTTCAAGCACTACTGTAGAAAGTACATTGATACAGGTCAACAAATATTTATAACCCCGGTTATGCGAGACTCATTTGTCATGTCCACATATCAGATACATAAACCTTATTTCTCCTAAAATGCCTTCTAGTGGGTTTATGAATTGTATAAGAATATTGACCCGATAACCATTCCGACACCTGATGGTGATTACTTTTCTGACCAAACCTCAAGAACTCTTTTAAAGAGTCTTTTCCCCAAAGCTGCCAAGATTTGCCGGGTTATAATAAACTTTCTTTATCTAACCCTCCATCATCGCGGTGAAAGAAAATGACAATGGTTTAAAAATCAAATGGTGCTTTATTGGTAATTTTTAAAACAATATTGAAATTCAGAGATGTCTTACCAACCACTTCAAAACAGCATGATTAAAACAGACAAAAACATGTTATATCACAGGTACATTCAGTTCAGACACTTCATCTGATTTTTCCATGTCATATTCCCAGTAAAGCCCCAAAGGTACATAGGACATATCTGGTACAGAAAAATGGCGTTTAGAGAAAGCATCAACTATTTCACATATTTTTGAGTAAGAGGAATCGTCCAATGTTATGAAAGGCTTGTACAATAGCCTCATTAATAGAATGTTCATTTTCCAGGTCATCGACAGCATTCTGTACAAATGTGTGAATCTTGTGAATTGAAGATGTTGAAGTAACCCAGAGTCTTTATGACCAGGATCCTGAGCCATGGTTTGTGGAAAACATCCAGAACCTCTTGAAAGCGGCCAACCTGATAAACAGTCAGGCTCAAACAGACATGTATACTGTGTCTGGCTGGGGTGATCTATTGAACACCCCTGAGAGGTACTTTTTAGGTCCTGATCAACTATTATATCCAGCAGAGCCAAAATCAAACTCTTGACCATTTTCAAATCTTTTCGAAATGTTTCACCCAGGGGTCCGTCATTTTGTTCAAGGTCCATACCCTCATAATCCAGCATCCTTGGGTGATATTTTCCAAGCGGCCACAGCCTCTGCCAGTTTGTCAACGGCCTCTTCTTGCTGCATAGCCTGAATGGCTATCTCCTCAGCCCCTGTTAGACTCTCCGGAACACCATCAGCAGGTACAAAAATATCAGGAACTGTGCGGTTCTCCAGGAGATGGTCCGACCAATACATATCATCAGGGGTAGGTAACTGAGGCTCAGCTCAATAGATCTGGTCAGTTGAAGGCATAAGATGGTCCGGCCGAGAAGGCTGGTCTGAAGCGAGCTCTTAGTATCAGAGTGCGTGGAGGTGGGAGCGATATCATCAGGCCAAAACAGGCAATCGGCAGGTGCCATCTGTTCCGTAGACCAACATGCCTGATCAGGAGAATAGCCGGAGAGGTGCTGGATGTTACCCGACCAAAACACATTCATTGGCTGTCAGCATCTGGTCTGGAACAGAGTAGCTAGGTTGTAGGTTACTGGCGGTCATCATTTGGTCTGGAGTAGATTAGGCAAACGTTGGTTTGATGGTTAGTCGGCCAAAACAGGTAGGCAGTGGTGGCTGTCTGTTCCACACTATAGTAGATCGGCTCTTGGAGCGCATCAAAGTGTGGAGAACTTCTGACACCTCAGAGTCCAAGAGAACAGGGAGATGACTGGTCCAGCTATCAACGGATTCGAGGAGCTCAGCGGTAGGATAGTTGGTTGAAGACATTTGAGATCGCTTTAGGTTAATGTAATCTATTAAAAAGACCTCTGTATTTATCTCCACTTACTTAGGGGTGGGTGTTTTCCAATTTTCTTCCTCCTCCTCCGAGCATGAATTATTCAACATGCAAATCTCCTCCTCTGAAAACAATTGCTCCAATTTTCTTTTAATTCTTTTCATTTGGTCAGACAGTTTCCTTGATGAATAGCCTCATCAATATTTGGAATAAGAGATTTAAAAAGTCCAGTGTTTTAAAGAAAATGGATTTCACTCACTCGTTCCTTTATCTCATTTTCTTGATACCCATCCCCTCTTCAGTAACTGTCCTCTTTATATTCAGGAAGGATAGGCTCCTTTTGGAAACTACCACCATGCAATGTCCCTGAGCATTTCTTTTACTTCTACCTGGCTCAAATCACAATTAGAATCATACTAAGCTGAGCTTAATCGATGGTTTCATAGCTCAAGGATTCTGGAAACCCTGTTTGTTTTAATTTTCTTTGGAGCATTCACAAGACCATCCATTCTATCTGCTTTTGTTTGTCATGGCTTTTCAGTAAATGACTAGAGTTTTATACAAGAACTCTTTCGCGTCTCCTGCCGCAGCTGGGTAGAGCGACATGCCTCTCCCCTAACCCTATAGGCGGTTAGAGAGACAAAGGCATACCTCATGGGTATGGGAATTGTTAATGGGCGTGCTAAGGGCACGGTTTACAAAAGCATATTGCAAAAGGAGGGTTTAGAGATTATCAGTTATGACAGTGGTCCAACCCATTATTACCACTCACACACCCATAGGGGTGAGGGACATTTCATAAATCATATTTTCATATATAATATTTCCATATTTCATAAATCATTTTGGGGCAGGTCTTAAGGTCATCAATCATTCATATCACCCCGTGACAGCTCCTTTCTGATAGTACTACTTTGGCTTCCCTATTTCTCCAGATTCCTGAGCTCCAATCTTCACTTGCACAGACGCCTTTATGTAGCGTTTGTACATTATCTCTGTGGGGTTTCTTCAATTTCCTCCCACAATCAAAAGGCATGCTGGCTAACCTGACTGATGATTTTAAACTTGCTTCTTGTGAATGCGTGTTGTTATATCCCAAACAAAACTGGATTATGCTGTACTGATGGTGACCTAGAAGCAGAGCTTTCTTTGAAGGAAAACCCAGGAGAAGAAGCATAGTCAGGATCAGAAATAGGTCAATACTGTAAGATCTATAGCACTTTGTTAAGGCCAAATGAGAAGCAAAAAAAAAATAACAGGTAAGATACTTAAGAAAACAGATTAACTAGTCAAAAAGCCACAAAGACATTCAAAAAGGGATATTTTTAATGATAAGTGAATGAGAAACATTCCTGGAGAATTCAGCCAGTGGCAAAATTTCATCCAGTCCTTGTTGAAAGTACATCAATCATTATTAACCCTCTCTGTTTGTCTGATGCCTTCAGTATATACTGTCTTTAAATTAAATAAACATTCAAGACTCTCACAAAACAATGTCCAAAAGGAGATATGAATTAAGGACCATGATCTGATAGTAGAGGGAAAGAATGTCAAATGATTACCCTTTCAAGAAATCACCTAACAGCATCTTAGCAGATGGAAACTCTTTTATTGGGATAAAATGAGCATACTATGAGAATGTATCAACAACTACTAAGATATAGGTGAAACCCCTAGATAACGGTAAGTTAGAAATAAAGTCCATCAAGACATGGTCCCAAGGTCAAAGTGGTACAGGGGGCGTGTAATCACCCTATAGGTAATCAGGTCATGACCTAGCTCTGCAACAAACCTTGCACACAATGATGTTATCTCTAACCTCAGTTGCCATATTTTCTTACCAGAAATTCTATTAGAGTATGTTCAAAGTTTGAGTTTTTCCAGATGTCCAAACATAATGAATAATAATTCTTTACATTTATATAGTGTTTTCTCATTAATCAAAGTGCTTTCCACACGGAGGACCTGGGATGTAAACCCATGATCTACTTATTGCGAGGCAGCAGTGCTACCACTGCGTCATCCGCATGCTTAATAGCATAATTCAACAATGTGACCATTGAGGTTCTGAAGTTCATAATAACTTCCTGCAGGTACTTTTGAGAATGATCTAGGCCACACTAAGTTATTCATTAAGTCATCTTCTGGAGGCATGATCAAAGTTCCTAAGAATTGCTTATTAGGAAGGATGGGTTTTGGATCTTCAATACTATGCATTCATTGGGTTCAAATAAATGTCACAAGGCATCCACTTTACCATTCTTATTTCCATGCCTGTATGAAACTAAAAACTTAAAACGACTAGAGAAAAGCACCCACCTGGCATGTTGGACATTTAACTGTTTAGCCAATTTCAGGTACATTTAAAATTTCCTCTAAATAATGATGTCATTTTTCTAATGTGAATGTAATTGCCAGGAATTCTCATTTACTGACAATTTTGCAGGTTTTATTTAGTTTCTTCAAAATATATGCACGGGGTGGCAGCAATCTGGTATCTAGGAATCTTTGAGATAAATCTGGGCCCACATCTACAGTAGATATATCAGCCTCGGAGTAAAGGATAATTCTGGATCAGGGTGACAAAGCACTGAATATGTGGAATATGTGGTAAAGAGATGATCTGCATATTCAAAAGCTGCATTAGGTTCATCCCTTCAAACAATTAGTTTCTGGGTTAACAAATTGAATTATGATATTAAAGAGTGAAAACTCTTGATAAATCTCCTGTAACAGTTGGTTTATCCTACAAATTTTTGCAACTGTTTTTCCTTTCTGGCCCAGCCCAACTGTATTAGGGAAATAATGTACCTCAGGAACAGGATCTTTTCTTATGGAATTCAAATATTTGAAGTTTTAGATAAAATGGTTTTGTTATTATCTATGTAAAACTACTTAGACATGGTGAATATTAGAATATTAGAACAATCTAGGCGAGAACAGGCCTTTCAGCCCAACAGAGCTCACCAGTCCTATCCATTTAATTCTTCTAAAAATACATCAAGTCTAGTTTTGAAAGTCTATAAAGTCTTAGTGTGGGTAATATGTGTGATTAAGTCCTTGAAAAAGAATAAAATAGAGTCTATTAGGGTGGTTGGTATGACCAAAATTCTATATCACTGTATTTTTCAAAATTATCCCAGTTTCACGGTATTCAACGGTATTGTTTTCCCGTGCATGAGTGGATGTTAACCACATTTTCTACTGCAATTACTGCAGTAGACTGGCTAAGAATAACCGATTCCACTGTCATGAGATTGTACATTGTACAAAAAACATTTCAATGTGCACACAAGTATTAATACAGGTTTGCATGGCCCCATAAAGTGATAGTTTTCAAGGGGTGGCAAGAGAAGGAATCACATTGCATGACAGATGCAGTCAAAATATAGAACCTTTTTATTGAACAAATTTTGCAAAAATTTGAACTATAATTTTAACAACATATTTTCAACCATCCAAAGAGGCATTTAGACTTAGTAAAATATCCAGAGGTGCGTGTCAAAAGTTGTATTGCACTGAAAATGTCTTAGAAAAGGAATAAATAGTAAAAATTTTTGTAAACCAACTACACTTTCCGTTAATGTTAACAATCTCTGTCCACTGACACGTTAAAGTGACTTTTTAAACAACTTTACCATCATTAAGCTGCATAATATTTAAACTTATAAATAATAATAATAAAATAAATAATAGTATTATTACTGATAGTTGCACTATTACTTTAAGCCTAGGTGCATTACACAGTATTCACCAAATTAAAATAAAATAAAACAAGTGCAACTTGGTGATGACACCTTTACCAACTGAACCGTCATTAAGGCAAACTGCATTAATATGGACCTTGCTTCAAGCTAAGCTATATACATAAATAATGAAACTGCAACTTGTATTTATAATGCTATTTGTGGTATAGCCCTACAGAATCATATTAGGGCCACGGTGATGAAAAACAAATACGGACACGGAAGAAAAACAAACTATATGTCGAGAATAAAGTCGACATGTTGACTTTATTCTTGACATTTCCACTTTAATTTTGATGCTTATGTCCAGATTAAAGTCGACATTTCCACTTTATTATATTCTCACCATTTATTTTATAATTAAAGTAGAATGTGTAAACTAAACTTCATCCTAAAATCAATGTTTAATTTACTAGATTTTCTCAAACCCTGTCATAAGTTAATGCAGCACATTAAATGCTTTGTGTTAAGTGTTCTCCGACCAAGTTGTTAATCACTACGCTTCTTAAACTAACTTCCTCTGCACTAAGCAGGCAGCAATCACCATACAGAATCCATTCACTTCATGATATTCCTGCTCTCTGAAAATTTAGAACGCTAAGATAAATAATTGATATCTTTTCATGATGAAATGCATTAAAGCAGGTATTAAACATGCACAGTACTGTGGTAGTGCTGCTCTCTCGCAGTTAGGGTCCCCAGGTGTATGCGTTCAGTGTAGAGAACTTTATGGAAGGTGTGACGAGGCTCCAAAAACTGGATGTATGAATGGGTATCGCACGGGTTTAACTGAAATATCGTGTAAATGTTGGGTTTGTGATCTGGTGGTTGGAGACACGAACACAGAATTCAATGGATGTTGTTCTGAGTGGGCTTTCTTTATTGCACACGTGCTGTCTGTCTGACATACCAAAACCACAGTTCCTATCCTTCCTTTTTCTTTCTCCACATAACCAATCACCACACGATAAACGTCTTTGTGAATTTAAAACTAGTTATAAACTTAGCCCAAGGAGTGTTCAGAACTTTAAAAATATCTTCGTTATACATGTTTAATTATGCCATCCATTCAAAGTTGTGCCCATCCCAGCAAGCATTGTGTGCAAGGCAGGAGGAAATCCTGAGCATGGCCGCACAGCACGCAGGGTGAGTACGAGCAAAACATACACTAGCAGGGTTAATATAGCAGAACAAAACCCCACATCCTACGTGACTTCGAAAGGAAACTGAAGAACGCCGAGTAAACCCACCAGAAAAAACATGCAAATTCAAGGCAGGGAACACCCGAGACCCCCTTGCTGCAAGGCAGCAGTGCAACCTCCATGCCGCCATGACCCCACATGATTAATGCATGCTTTAATGCATTCCATCATGAAAATTATATCACGTATTTATCTTGGCATTCTAAATGTTCAGAGAGCAGGAATATTATGATGTGAATGTATTCTGTGTGGCGATCACTGCCGCCTCCTTAGTACAAGAGGAAGTCAGTTTAAGAAGTTTAACACAAAGCATTTAATGTGCTATATAACTTATGATGGGGTTTGAGAAAATCTAGTAAATTAAATATTAATTTTACGATGAAGTTTAGTTTACGATGTCCTACTTTAATGACAAATTACGAGAATAAAGTCAACATGTGACTTTAATCTCGTCATAAGCGTCGAGATTAAAGTGGAAATGTCTAGAATAAAGTCAACATGTCGTCACACTATTACACAGTACCCAGGTACATTACACTGTATTGAAAACAAATAAAACAAGTACAACTTGGCTTGCAGTATTATCCAGTAGTATAGAAACAGTATTTACACATTTGAACATAATGGTCTACATCCGACCTTTAAAACCAAAGCATCTCCAGGCAACGGACATGACTCCTTTCTTTGGCTAAAGTTCTTCTGTGTCATCATGTTTAACTGTAGCGTCAGCTACAGCTTCAGTTTTAGAATGTTCTCTGTCCATTTTCACGCGCAATACCTACACTACCACTACCTATTTAGCGGTGTAGCAGTGAAAAAGGATCCCCACTTGAACAGTTTCCCGCTGCGCCACGTTCCGAACGTCATTTAGGCAATTTAAACCAGTGTTGCGGTATTAGAAAAATCCAAATCATAACAAAAATAAAAATGGTTTCTGGTATGAACCGGTTGACCGCCCAGCACTAGAGTCGATATAAACCAGCACAAATATACTTATAAATCTAGAATAACATTATCCACAATAACTGAAATACTACTAAGGCATTTGCTAATCTACAGGGTGTGACCTACATTCATAATGTCTGCCTAAAGTATCAAATGTAGTCTTCTATTCATCTCCCTTGTTGAAATGAATGAGGTTATAGGCACTCCTGTGATCCAATTTTGTGACTATGAAAGACCCCATAACTGATGTAGTATGTATGATATAAGGGGAAGAGGGTAACTTATCTTAACTATTAGTTTATTAAGCTCACGGTAATCAATATAATGATGCAGTCCACCATAATTTTTCTGTATAAGGAAAAACACAGCCTACAGGGCTATTAGAAGATACTATAAACATATTCTGTAGATTATCATGAATATATTGCTCCATAGCCTCTTGTTCTGGTGTTGAAAGCACATATATTTTCCTTTTTGGCAAATCATGCTCCTGAGAACAATTCAGTGGAGCAGTCACGATTGTGGTGTTGAGGCAGTACTAACACCTTCTGTTTACTAAATGAAGGAAACACAGAGATGGTGTTACACACTATATAGAAGGGAAGGGTTTTCAAACAATTCTTAAAGCAAAAAGGACTCCACTGAGAGATTTATTTATTTGTCCAATTAATTAAAGGATTGTACTTCTGCAGCCATGATAAACACAAATGATTTGGGGAATTGCTAATTGTATGACAAAAATGTAATTGTTCCTAGAAAACTAATTCGAACTGTAAGGGATGATGTGGTGGAACCTGAACAGACAGAATCAATAGGCTTCCAATCTGCTGGTAAAATCCGTGTTTTAACTTCAAAGGTACTGGATTGATTTTTAATTGCTCTATCAAGGGCAAGGTTATAAAATTTTGTGTTACACCATAATCAATTAATGCTGAGATTATGGTCTCAATTTCATATGGTATGGAAAATAGTTTTTGCACTGGATATGACTACTCCACCAACACTGCTGTAGAATGGGCATTCTAGTTTCCATGAAACTTGCATCTGAACGAACATTTTTGTGTGTCGATCACTATAAGAATTTATTTTGGTAAAGGAATTTTAGTTATGGCTTGGACCTTTTGCTTGTGTATGTTGACTATAATTTCTGTCTCAACAGTTTAGCTTTACTAATTATTATTTTTTAACTTTTGATACAACCAAAGCATGTCCTTTTGATACTACTTTTGTATAGCTGGATACTTATTTTCTACTCTAGGTATTATCAAATGTCTCCCAGGTTACGTGATTTATGTCCTGTCTCTGCCTCCTAATGCAAAACACACTTGACAAAAATATTTTACAGGTATCTTCAAACCTATGCATTAATACCAGGAACTGTGCACCACCACCTTCCATAGGCGAGACATGATGGCACACCATAAACAATCACAAGCAGTTCCAAAAATTGGTGGTGACTATCAAACAAACACAACACAAAATGGCATAATCAAAACAATGAAAAAAATTGTGTCAACAATTGCAAAGACAAAGTAAACAATGTATATAAAGTCCAAAAAGAGGTTCCAAAACTGATAGTAACAGTTATTATCTATGGAGAGATACCTTTGCTGGTCGCAGTTGTGATTTCTGCTAAAAATGAAGCACAATAAAGGAACAGGACTCTAAAATCCCACACAAAATTGGGACTTGGCCCACTAGATTTACTGCTCCACAGGCAACATAAACTCAACATAATGGGGCAGGCTTTCTGGTCTGCACAGGCACAAAATTGAGCCAAGTCATTTAAAGTTCAAAACACATTCAAATGTCCACAATAACAAATAGGTTGAACTCGGTCAAGCAAACACAATTTAACAGTTTATTAAAGAAGAAGGGAACAGCGAAAGGCAAGACAAACAAATTCAAATAATGTAAAAACAGAAGACATTAACACAAAAAAATGCAGGGGCAAAGCCAGGGAATCCAAAAATCAAAAGCATAAATCAAACACAGAGGAATCTCACTAAATTAATGCTGAAGTTGCTGTGAGAACCTGCTGGGTACATTCTCCTAACTGCACAATCAAGGGCCAAAAACAACATATAAAACTGCATATATTCTTAATGTAATACAAAATATCAAAATAATTAATAAACAATGCAGTTTTAACATAAATATAACACAGACAGAACATCCATCTATCCCATCCATTTCCAACCCGCTGAATCCAAACACAGGGTCAAGGGGTCTGCTGGAGCCAATTCCAGCCAGCACAGGGCACAAGGCAGGAACCAATCCTGGGTAGGCCCAACCCACATGGGACATACCCCCCCACACACCAAGCACACACTAGGGACAATTTAGAATCGCCAGTCCACCTAACCTGCATGTCTTTGGACTGTGGAGGAAACCGGAGGAAAACCACACAGACACAGGGAGAACATGCAAACTCCATGTAGGGAGGACACGGGAAGTAAACCCAGATCTCCTTATTGCGAGGCAGCAGCGCTACCACTACGCCACCATGCCCAGACAGAACATCACTATTAATATAATTAATAGCAAAATATACAAAATCAAATTTGATAACAAAAGGGTTAAGTAAATGGAAAAAACATGAGTCAGAGAAAAAGCCCTGGAAGGACCATTACAACAATCATGGTTTTCAAGATTTTGAGCAAGATACTGTTACAAGATACTGTTTACAATATTTTTTACAGATTTGTATTTTATTTTATTGTTGTTTGAGACCTTTTCTACATGTTGTTGTGTTCAGACATTATGAACTCTGTTTTGGTGAGCAGGCTTGAGACACAATGTGTGGTCAGTTGTCAAATTTAAATTGAACTGATATAGCAAATGTGTTGGTGCATGTGAGTTAGGCCTTGTTCACACGGGCGTTAAGTTTTTGGATAAACGAATTTGCTCTGAACGTCCTAGACGTTTATGTTGCATTTGTGGTGGCGATCGATTGACTTCTACACCGGCGTTCGTTTGTCTCTGTCTAACGCCAGCCTGCAGCCCAAATTGTAGTTTGTGTGTTAACCTGTGGAGGCAGTGTCGGGAACTGGATATGAAAGCCCTTGTCGTTTTATTTGAGGTGCCTCCTTTCAATATGGACCATTTTGCTATGTTAGATATTAATCTTCTTGTTTTAAAAATACTCGTAATACGGCGACGTAGGGAGAGAAAAATCGCCGCCGCTACTGGGTTCATCCTCTGACTGCACAACGTCGGGTTAAAGGAAGTTTTTTTGTGCTTTATGAAGAAATGCGAAAATTTCCGCGCAAGTTTTTTAATTACTGTCGGATGTCGGTTTCCACTTTTGATTGTCTGCTGCAGCTGGTGCAATGCCACATTGCACGCCGATCAACCAATATGCGACTTGGTGTTAGCGAAGAGAGACTACTTGTCACTTTGAGGTAAGGAAACAGTAGTCGAGTGTGCGCTTACACCGGTGTTATGCACTGAAATGCCCCGGATTGCCCCTAGATAATCGTTATCAAATATTATATTAGAACATAAATTAATAGGTTCATGGTTTACAAATTACATGAGACAATAAATAAAATAAGCAATATGAAAATATATATGTTGTATATGAAAACATAAAAATATTAATATTTTTCATATACAACATGTAAACTTATATATATCGGTCCTCCGAAGCGTAAAATAAACGCGCAGAAAACGAACTAGAAGCGGTTTCCTTGCGTTCGTTGGGTTTTGAACGCCAAAGGCTAGTGACCTGCTAATATACCTATCTAGGGTACGCCTGTGTATGTTGCTGTTTGTATGTTCTACTGTAGATCTCTAGGAAATGCATAAATGTATGTATTGAAATAAATGATTTTACAAATTACTTTTAAAATAATGAAAGACCTTTCAACCCACTTGTTCTCTTCATGGATTAAAGTTATATGACATTACTACATCATTCGGCTAACAATAATTTACAGAAACAATTTTAGAGTATTTTTTAATTTGTTTACAGATATGAAGTGGCTGCGGTGGGTTGGCCTGCCGGGATTGGTTCCTGCCTTAGCCCTGTGTTGGCCCTGTGTTGGCTGGGATTGGCTCCAGCAGCCCCGTGACCCTGTGTTGGATTCAACGGGTTGGAAAATTGATGGATGGATGGATGGATATGAAGTGGTATAAGAATTTAATGAATCCAAGGGCTTAAAATTGTTAAAAATAATGACAAAGAAAGCAAACACCACATTACTCCTTATGGTTTAGACATTTCTTTGACATTCCTCATCTCTTAAATAAATCATTAATTTATTGTGTGAAAGATATCACATTTTATTTATTTTATTGTCTTCAGCTTCTGAGCCCTGAGACAAGAAAGTGTCATTTACTCTGCCAGTATGACTGATAACAGAGTGATGTCTGAAAACTACTTCAATTAATAATGATAATAATAATACATTTTATTTATATAGCACCTTTCCCATGCTCAAGGCACTTACAGAATATAAGAAAGAATGGCTGGGTATACAGTATATATCATTGTACAAACCAAATAAATAAATAAATAAGATTAAGGAAGTAAATTCAGAGAAAAGCCTAACAGACAATATAATTGATGGCCTAGCACACACACACACAGGTTACATGAGCATCTTGACATAGAGGTAAACTGAGAGAAGGGGAATAAAGTCAAGTAGAGCTAAAAGCCTTCCTGAACAGATGAGTTTTGAGGAGATTTTTAAAAGAATTCATGGAGTCAGCTGATTAATTTTGGTAGGTCATTCCAGAGTCTGGGTGCTATACAGCTAAAGGCCCTGTCACCCATGGAGTGTAGATTAGTGTGGGGTACAACAAGATTGCCAGAATCAGAGGACCTTAGTGGGCGGGCAGGCACATAGTGATGGAGAAGGTCACTGATGTAGTTTGACGCAAGGTTTTTTAAGGCTTTGTAGGTTATTAGTAGGATTTTATATTCGATTCTGTAAGACACAGGAGCCAGTGAAGACGGAACAGGATGGGTGTGATGTGCTCGCTGCTGCTGGTTCGAGTAAGGACTCTTGCTGCCGAGTTTTGAATAAGCTGGAGCTGTGATATAAGATTAGATGGGGCACCTGCCAGCAGTGAGTTACAATAATTGATGCAGGATGTGATAAAAGAATGGACAAGTTTCTCAACATTAGAAAGGAGAGGAAGGAGCGAACACGGGATATGTTACAGAGGTGAAAGTAAGAAAGTTTCTTAATGTGATTTTATGTGGGTGGAATAAGAGAGAGAGGAATCAAAAATGACGCTAAGATTCTTTGCAGTAGAGCAGGTCTGATGAGATCACCGCCAAGATGGACTGGGAAAGAGCTCATTTTATTAAGTTGGACTTTAGTCCCAATTTGCAGGAGTTCAGTTTTGTTGCAATTTAATTTTAAAGAGTTCTGCTCCATCCAGGTTTTAATTTCACTAAGGCAGGTTGTGAGCTGAGAAATTACATTAATTACATTACATTAATAACGTGACCTGACTTTGGTACATTAAGAGTGTTATATGCCTCTCAAGAGACTGTAAGATGGGTCAGCAGATTCTATTGAAACCAGTTGGTCAACAGCACTAAGCACTGTCCAGAGACTAAGGGAATACTCCTTTAATTTAACTTTGTAAGTGCTTACTTTTATCAATCTACAAGATGGCAGTTAGTATAAGTGTGATGCTGCAGGGTACTGTACATAATTCATGCAATATTTATTATCTGTTAACCAATATAAAAAACAAAGCTATAGACTTTCGAAACATTTGAAGTACTTTCTTTAGTATAATTTCATTTATACATTTATTGTGTATCATTTTACAGAAACATTTTGGTAATATTTCTTAGAAAACCTAATTGTTATTTGAAAACATTTATTATCCAACAGACTATTTATAATTTTTCTTTCAATTATAAATTAATTTATTTTACAAATAAATATAGCAAACAAAGAAAAATAAAGATACATTACCTTTTGTGATTTACTCAGTAGTTCATTTTGCACACAATCTGATATAAAGCCTGGGCCAATACATGACAGCCAGTTAGTCGACGAATTAAGGCAATGACTTTAAAAATTTCTGCCCAATATTATGTAAATTCTGAAAATATACACAAAGAAAAAATACATAGAAAAGTCAATGAAGTACACACATAAAAATGTAAAATTCAAAAAGAACCATAACATTTGAAATCAAAATAACACTACTAATAAGAATATAAACATCCAAACCATGCATCATCTGAATTAACCAGAATTTAATTTTATTTTTATTTCCATTTATTAAAAGCATTTATATGTTTCATTAATGTTGATTTTCAGGAGAACATTACACACAAAGAGTTTAACAATATTATATTAATTAATAATATATAATATTAGTTATATTAATAATAACATAATAATCTAAGGCAGTGGTTCTCAACCTTTATTTCCCCAAAGTTCCCCAGTGTACCACAAGAATATGTGAGGGTCCTCCTGTATGATATTTACCCTCTTGTACATTTGCTGTAGACTTGAAAGAGGTGTTTGTTTTGAACTTACATTTATTTTAAAAATCATATTTGCTGCTAGTGCTATTACAATGCCTATGTTTTTTTAAAATATAATACCCAATTTCACTGAACATTTGATTACATCTTGCCTGAAGAAGGGGCCTGAGTTGCCTCGAAAGCTTACATATTGTAATCTTTTTAGTTAGCCAATAAAAGGGGTCATTTTGCTTGACATTTCACTGAACATTTCAAATAACAACTTATATGTTTTATTACCTCAAGCAATACTACCAGTAAATAGATTTAGAACACCTCAGTTTTCCAGTTTTACTTTAAATTTAATCAGCTGAAGTGAAATGGATGACCTAAAATAGTTTAGGTTAGCAAAAACTGAAAAAGCATAAAATTTCAGAATATGCAAATGGGCCTTCTTCAGGGAACAACTAACATGTTATAACCTACAGATATTCTGCTTTAAGACAGAGTTTTTAAGTAATCAACAGAAGTTGGGACACCTGTAAAATTTTTGCTTCAACTTGTA
Source organism: Polypterus senegalus (assembly GCF_016835505.1). NCBI lineage: Eukaryota > Metazoa > Chordata > Cladistia > Polypteriformes > Polypteridae > Polypterus > Polypterus senegalus. Next base: position 319,629 of record NW_024384925.1, read on the forward strand.
AGGCTTAATTTACTTTAATTGCTGCAGGACATGTGTAAGTTGTAACCTATTAGTTATTCCTGAAGAAGGCCTGCCTGTAATATTCTGAAATATCCTTTTTTCCAGTTTTGCTAACCTAAACTTTAAAGTTAAACCTCTGGTTGTTTACTGCTTAACTTTTCACCATTTTAGGTCATTCATTACATTTTAGCTGATTAAATCTGAAGCACAACTAGAAAAACTGAGGTCTTCTAAAAGCTTTTGACTAGTAATGTATTTTTGCTAGTGCCTGAAATTCTTTATCATAAAATGAACTTAAACGTATGGAAGGAATAAGAGGGCTGCAAAGTTAGGAAAACAGTCAGCTGGAGATGTAAGCAGGGAAAAGAATATTTTATTAACTTTAAGGAAACACACAGCAGGCAGTAGAGGAATGAAAGTATTACAAGAGTTTAAGAGTCTATCAGGTGTTAAATAAGTGTAGTAGGTTCTTTGATTTGATATTAATTTCTTAATTTTAATTATTTAAGTTATTTCAATTTTATAAAAGTGGGTGATCAGTTCAGTAACTGAAATTTTAAAAATAAGGTCAATACAATGCAAGTAATGTTTGATGGTGGAGTTTTAGATGGTTAGATGAATCAGGCCTCCTTGAAGGCTACATCTGCTGGACAGGCCAGCTAATCCAGAACCTCAAGATCACTTAGAGGAGGAGGTGACTAGCCTACATTATTAGTAGAGAACTGGTAGACCAGGCCCACATGTCCTTCAGGGAGATAACATGCATTCAGACAAGAGAGGTAGATATGGTGGGACACAGTTAGCCATAGGGAGCATGCTAATCAAGGGCATTAACCCCAGAGCTGGAAATGTTAAACCTTTTTCATCATCAGCAGAGCTGGACTGTGGTAGAAAGGTTTAAGGAGCACAACAACACCTGAGAGAGGTTGTGATAATTGAGGAGATTGAGATGCTCCAAAGATAAAGAGTCTTGTACGATGTGTTATATTCCAGGTCAGCAGGTGGGAGATCTTCCTGGAAGGGTGGAAAGGCTCCTGGACAGAACAGAAGTGGAACAAGTGACACACATAATCATAGGCTATCACTTCTACAGTGAAAATTTTAGGGGTTAAGTGCCAAACTGAGGAACAGAACTGACAAGGTAATAGTTTCCAGAATTCTTCCTGTGCCACACAGCAGTCCAGGTACGATCACAGAGATTAGAAGGCTTAATGAGTGACAATATTTTGGTATAGGATAGAACGGTATAGGTTTATGTGGCATTGAGTAGCAGATTGTGAGCATGTGCTGGGATTGGGAGTTTAGGACAGGTCTGGTTTAGAACTCCCCATGAAGCGACAACCATTACTGAAGCGACAAATATGCATTGTAACTCAATTTCCAGAAAATGAAAGAAGTGAGTTAGAGTTGTTTGCAGCTGAGCATAGTTATGATATTACAACAATAACTGATATCTGGATAAATACAGAGAAGAGTATAACATCGATGGTCACACATTTTATGAACTATAAACAAAAAGAAAAGTTGGGGATGCCATTTATGTAAAACAGAATTTAAATGTAAGTCTTTGTCAATTGGATGATGAGACATATCATAGTAAGGACATCTGGATTTGCCAGGAAAGCATTCCTTATAGTGACTGTATTTTAACAGTGTGCTATAAACCACCTTATGCAGACAGTAATTGCAATGTGCATCTTTTTAATAATAGTAAACTGGCAAGTTTAGATGGGTGGGGTGTATTATAGTCATGGAAACTTTGATTATCAAAATAAAGCATAGATCACAGCAAGGGTGTAAAACCATTTCAAACGTTTTAAGTGTTCCCAGAATTAGAGTGGCCTCAATAACTGTAAAGTGGAAGATGTTTGAAACCACCAGGACTCTTCCTAAAGTTGGTGGTATGCCCAAACTGAGAAACCAGGTAAGAAGGGCCATAGTCAGGAGGAGACCAAGAGCCCAGTGGTCACTTTAAGGGCCAGTTTATACTACTACACGCTCAGAATGCGACGCCCAGCATCATGGCTGCCACGCGTTCCCAGTGTTCATTTCATGCGCCCTCTGAGCAGGTCCTCAGAAATTAACGGACGCTGCGCGAGTTGCAGTACCAGCAAAGTTGGGGGCACAGTGTGCTAAAAGTTGGAATGTGATGTCAGAGTCTCTGTTTATTATCTACATGTGACAGAACGCCTCTATGCAGATCCCACGAGGATCGATGCGTGCCGCTGTTTGATGAATGGTTCGATGTGGTGAAGCAAAATGCCGACATACAGATGCATTCGTGGTGCTTTTATATTCAAGCGCGCATATTCCGATCGTAATGACACAATACATTTTAAAAGTCTCAAATACCATCTTTTGTGCCATCTTTTTTGCAACTTCACAACAGCAACATAATGTATAGCACTGCATTTAAGCCACTGAGAAAAAATAAAGGACACGGTAAAAGCGTGTATTTTGTGATTAAAGTGGAAATTTCGTCTTTAATCTTGAAAAGTCCACTTTAACCTCATAGTTTAGTTTATCATTAAAGCAGACCATCGTAAACATCATCCCAGTTTTTAATCGCTACGAGCTTCTTGGACCTGACAGCAGCGAAAGCAGCAATAGATCACCACACAGAACAAATTAAATGTATGATATTCCAACTCTCTACACGTTTAGAATCTTTAGAATTATACTTAATATCACTTTCATGATGAAATGCATTAAAGTGTGTATGTTCCATTTTAAATATAATTTTGTTTAAATAATGAATACTGTTAATAATTACACACATGGGAGTGACACGATGGCGGAGCGGTAGACTGCTGTCTCAAGAGGGAGTCATGTTGCTGCTATTCCCTGCTTGGATTCTACACTGTGCTCTGGTTTCCTTCCAAAGATATGCAGATTTGGGGATTTGGTGCCGTAAAATGACGCTAGTGTATGTGTGTGCTTGTATTCACCTTGCGATGAGCTGAGGCCTCGTCCAGGGATTGTTTATCACTTGTGCCCAATGCTTGCTGGAATGGACACATCCCTGGATTGATGGATTTAATCAATAAACATCCTTTGTCAGAGATATTGCTGTAAGGTGTCATCGGAATTTAATAGGTGTTCTAGGCAATTCACAACACAGAGAAGCGAACATGTCCTCACCGTGATAATATCTTGCACTGCCACCTGGTGGATTCCTCCAGATTTACGTAAAGTGCTGGCGCAAGTATAAACACTACAATGCTTGCGTAGCAGGAGCGTGCGTGTGAAGTATAACTCCAGCCTAACAGAGCTTCAGAAGTCTTCTGCTGAGATGAGAGAACCTGTTCAAAGGATGACCATCTCAGTAGCACTCCATCAAACAGGTGATTGTGGAAGAGTGGTTGGACAGAAGCCACTCTTTAGTGAAAAACATGATCGCATTTAAAGGACTCTGAGGGTATGAGGAAAACAGAACTCTTTGGGCAGAACTTCAAGCACCATATTTACTCATCCATATCTATTTGTGAGGTAATATGGAAATCTGAGTTTTGCATTGATTTCCTAGCTTTAGACCACTACCCAGCTATTTGACTATGGTTAGTTTTTATTTCCTGGTCCTACCTCCTTGCCATTGTGGCCTTCCATTTCCAGTTCTAACACTACAGAAGGTTAGACCTTTTTAAAATTTGTACACTGAAATGAAGGAATTGTATGATAAAATAGACCTAACACAGACTAAGCAGGAGAATCTCAGAAAGCAAATAACATTGATCTAACTGTATTATTTAGATTTGTTCAGATTGTAGCTTTGGCCCAATGAATATTAAACACAGGTAGCAATAATGACAAATCAATGTAATGCGTTCTGCTGTGTGCAATAAACATTTATGGGTGGATTGTTGCTTTTATTGTAGTGGTTCAAATCATTGGTATGCAGCCTGTCCCAAGCAAGCCAAACAAAAAGTTTACTCTTATTTAAGAGATGAGTTGGTCAGGGCTCACAGTATTAGCCATTTGAGTATTTGTGTAATGATTCAGTGAAGATCAGTTCAAGAAATTGTTCGGCCCTGGTTAAATTTTATTATCTCTAGTCTTTTATCACAGTTAGACAAGACTAAGGCTCCTCCAAAATGTATAACATGAATCCTTTCTGGTGATTGTAATCCAATTGGTAATGGACTTTAGAATGTATGACACCCCTGATTTTGTTACAAACTTGCAACCTTTGGTTTGAAAGACTTACACTCTTTGTTTTATGTCACAGTTAATCCTAAGGCACCCTAGTTTAATCTAAAATTGGAGTGTTTCAGGGAACATTAAAACAACATTTTGCATGATTCACAATTACAGTTGCTTTATAAAGACTTGCTATTATCATCATATCAACCACTAACCAAAGAATGACCATGCAAGTTTATTTGAACTCAGGAGGCACTGAATTAATCTGAATCTTTAACAATGGTACAATGCTCTCCCAGTGCTTTCCTGATGCAGGCAAATTACAGCTTTACTAATTATCTCCAGCAAAACTAAATAGCAAAATGTGAACTTTTGGCTATTAAAGTAGTCATAGAGGAGTCATTCAAAACCAGAACACCCTACCATTAATGGGTAACAAGAGCTTAGTGTATTTAAAACTGCCAGTTGCTTAAACTCGAGACATGGCAGGTGATCTTTGTTTTAGCTACTTTAACTTTGTAATCCTTCAATGTTCAGGTGATAAAATGGTAATGCAGATGTCATCTTAAGACAATTTGATATTGAAGAAGCTCCTTTCATTTCCAAAAATATATCGTCATTGAAGAAGGTTTTGCTGCTATAGTTTTAGAATGCTCAGAGGATTTGAGGATTAATTGGGAATACTAATTGCATAAACATTTCAGGATACCCCTGTGAACATTTAAGATGGTAAAATCTTCATTCTTCCTCAACATAATGGAGAAGAGTTTAATTGGGTTCATGTCTCAGCAATATTTATCCACTCAGTAATCACTCAGACCACCAAACTAAAAAGAAAAATGTGATTTTGATGGAGAAATACAATCATGAGAAAAAGTAAATACATCCTATTGAGATTGTTTGCATTTTCAAAATATTTGAACAGGCAAACAACATATCTTCATGCAAACAGTGCTTACAGGTAAAACGTGACATACATGAATAAAAACAGAAGGGACATTTGTCTACTGGGAAAAATAAGTATACTCTTGGCTACAGAAGCTGCTATTGCCCCTTTAGACAAAATAACTTCTTCTAGTTAGACAATGAGTCAATGAAATTGACTCATCCAAGCAAAATTCCTTCAGTTGCAAAATATTTCATGGTTCTCTGGCATATACCACCATTTTAAACCCCCACAACATTCCAATGGGTTTCAAATCAGGGCTTTGACTAGGCAAGTTCATAACCTTCCATTTCTTCTTTTTAGCCACTCCTTGGTGGATTTGCTAGTGTACTTCAATGCATTATTGTGTTCAAAGATCAACTTCTGGTTTAACTTCAACTTTTGGACAGCATATTCTCTTCAGCCACACTTTGATGTAATGCAGAATTTATACTTATAATGACTGCAAGTCCTGAGGTAGCAAAGCAACGCCAAAGCATAATATTTCCACAACAATGTACCACAGCTGGCATGGGTTTTCCAGAAATGCTGTCATGTCAGAAATGCAGAAATGAACCAAATATGCCTACTATTACTGTGACCAAACATCTCTATCTTTGATTGCTCCTCTTTAATGTTCCAGGAGGCCTGGAAAAACACACTAAAACATGGCATTCAGACACAAAATGGTAAAATCCCAGTCAGTGTGAAATGTAACACATGTGCACGCCTGCCATGCCATCCCACTCCTCCCAGAACTGCACTCCCTTTAAATATGTAAATCAATATAAATAGCCCCTTAAGTTCAGCATTTTGTGAAAAGATAATGGCAAAAGCATGGGAAAAATAAAAATTTTCAGTGAATGCGAAGTGGAGGCAAGGAAAAATGTACTATTTGTTGGCTTAAGCAGTAGTATAAACAACAAAAGGAAGTTGATGGAGTAATACAGAGTGGCAGAGTTGCACAGTGACCGAAATAAAAAGAAGTGGTCAGATATTAAAGTTGCCATGAAAAGGGGAGTTGTAGCACACTGTATTAGGGTGCAGAGAAAAGCTAAAAATAGGGACACAGTGAAGAAAGAAAGGTCAAAATGTCGACTTTAATCTGGAAATTTCCACTTTAATCTTGTAGTTTACTTTGTCATTAAAGGAGAACGTCATAATCTTCATCCTAAAATTGATGTTTAATTTTCAAGAGTTTCTCAAATTCCATCAAGAACTAAAGTAGCATGTTAAATGCTTAGTATTCTATATGTTCTATGTGTGTGAATCACTATGTACTTCATAAACTGGCTTTTTCTTTTGTAGACAGGAGCGCACAGGCACTGATCTCCACACAAAATACATTACATTCATGATATTACAGCTCTCTGAACATTTTAGAATACTAAGATGTATACTTGATATCATATGATGAAATTCATTAAAGCATGTATTAAACATGGGGGCACAATCGTGCAGTGGTAGCAATGAGCTGGCGCCCTGTCCAAGGATTGTTCTCGCCTCCCCACCCAGGGATTGTTCTTGCCTCCCCATCTAGGGATTGTTCTCGCCTCCCACAAGATGCTTGCTGGGATGTGCACCACTCTCAATGAATTTATTGCAGCAGTTCTGTCTCTGTCAAATGTGCCAACCCCAATTCCTATCCTTCTGTTTTCTTTTCCACATAACCAATTGCCACAATATAAGTTCTGTAATAAATGTCAAACCAGCTGTAAGCTAAAATGCAGATTCTTCAAAACTTTTAAAGAGCATTGAAAAATCTTCGTAGTACATTTTAATTATTCCATGCATCTATCCATCCAGGTTCACATCAGTCCCAGTAAGCATACAGCGTGAGGGAGGAACAATCCCTGGACGCGCACGCCAGCTCATCACTACCGCTGCGCCACGCACCCTACATGTTTAATTATTAACAATATATATTATTTAAATGAAGCTAACAATTTATCTGTATAATGTGTCACGCACGAGCGCATGGGGAGCAGTTTAAAGACTCATCGCAACAACCCATGCCGAGGGACAGTGGCGCATTAACCTTCCTCTTTTATCTCATCAGCCAGAACAAGGACTCGCCGCCGTAATAAAGCACGATGTAAATAAAAGACGCCATACTTCCGGGTTCCCGTCTGCACTCCAGTTACGAGATGATGACGCCTATCTCCCATCATCCATCTCACCATTTCTGTTCAATTTCCTGTCCCCTGTATAAATGTTCCCCTATTTGATTGTTAACTTGTCAGTTGTGACCATTTGTTATGCTGTGGAGACATTACTCACTTTTTGTTGCAGTAAACCGGGTGGAAACCCCAAAAAAGTTATATTGTCTCATTTTCTTCCTTCACAAATGTAATATACATACTTTAATGCATTTCTCCTAAAAATGACATCAAACATACATGCTAGTATTCTAACAACACAGAGCTCCAAGAGGATAGCTCTTGGAAATCTAAATTGACTTAGAAGCCAGTCATTATCATCTGTAAATATGTGCTCTCTTCTATTGAATTGAATCGAATTTTTCTCAAGATGGTGGCGCCTGTGCAGGGTGCAGCTTACAAATCTCCAGAGTCCGTGGTGTTTAGTGTTAATCTATGTTCGTCTTTGTCAACTAGTATAAGAAAAGAAGTAGAGTTAAGTGATAGTGGTATGCAGACATACATTTACAAGTGGCAAATCCTGCTCGATTTCTGAAGGAACTGTGCGAAATATCTAGCAAGGTGACAGAGACGCTCTGCAGCCTTTGCTTACTTCGCAGCCTGAGAAGCTGACCTGGCCTAAACGCAAGCACAGAGATCAGAAGCAGAAGTGAGGGAAACGTGGCGGTGTTAGCAAAAAAGCTAAAAGCTAACCCCACCAGACCTGCGATACTATCCATTCTGCTTGCGAACGTCCAATTGCTAGACAACAAGCTGGATTACATAAAGCTGCAGCGGGCCAAGCAGTGGGAAATGAAAGACTGTTGCATCTTTATTTTCACTGAGACATGGCTCCAGGAAAACATTGCGGACTCGCCATCAAGCTAGATGGACTGACCATCTTCGAGCGGACAGAGACGCCTCTTTGTCCGTAAGACCCATGGGAGGGGACTGTGAGTTTATGTGAACAGAGAGTGGTGTACTAACGCTGCTGCAGTCGTGCGACACTGTTCCCCACTGACAGAGGTTTTATTGGTAAGGTGCTGGCTTTTCTATCTGCTGAGGGTACAGCTGCGTGCTGGTGGTTGCTGTCTACCTCCCGCCTAGCGCCAAATGTTAACCAGGCACTAGTGGAACTCTACAGACCATCAGCAAAATGCAAACGACACACTATGAGGCATTTTTCATTATTGCTGGAGACTTCAATCATGCCAACTTGAAATCTGTTCTCCCAAAATTCTTCCAGAAAGTGAGCTTTGCTACTAGAGGGGAAGCTGTCTGGACAATGTTTACACGAGTGCTCTTGATGTCTACAAGGCCCTACCCTGCCCCCACCTTGGCTACTCAGACCATATCAGTGTGTTTATGGTTCCTGCATACAAGTCCCTGCTGAAGCACACTAAACCAGCCCGCAAGAACATAGAGTGTGGGCAGGTTGGTACTGTTTCAGCTCTCCAAGACTGCTTTGAATTGACAGACTGGGACATTTTCAGGGAGGCTGCTATGGATGGTGACTCCATCAATCTGGAGGAGTACACAGACTCTGTGACTGGCTACATCTCCAAATGCATAGAGTATGTTACTGTTACCAAGGATGTTATCACAAGAGCCAACCAAAGGCCCTGGATGACGAGAGAATCAAGATCAGAAATGCAGCCCAGATCTGGAGACAAGGCCGTCCTCAGGGTGGCCAGAGCCAACCTGTCTTGTGCTATGAGGAGAGCTAAGCTGGTCTACATGCAGAGGATTAACAAGCACTTCAGCAGCACCAGAGACACACATCATATGCGACAGGGCGTTCAGACAATTACAAACTACAAGCCCAACCCACGCAGCAGCGATGGTGATGCCTCTCTACCAGATGAGCTGAACAACTTCTTGACACGGGTTGAGACACAGAACAATGAGCCTGCGAGAAAAGCAACACCTCCCTCCACTGACCAGGTACTCAGTCTGTCCACAAATGACATGAGAAGGACTCTATCCAGAGTCAGTAACGCAAGGCTGCAGGACCTGACAACATACCTGGCCGTGTGCTCAAAGAATGCGCCAGTGAACTGGCTGGTGTCCTCACAGACATCTTCAACACATCTCTGAGCCAGTCGTCAGTCCCAGCATGCCTTAAGTCAGCGCTTCCCAATTCATTTTACTGTCGCACCCCTGTGATGGACGAGGGCGATTTCGCACCCCTTGGTTTGAGAAGAAGTATGAAAAATATGAGGTTAATGCAGAAAAACAGATCAGCAATTGAAGCTTTATGAATAATGGATACTTTATTCTCCATCAATAATTGTTTTGGTAAAGCCATACTCAGTGTAATCCTCCTTCCATTTTATAATTTTTTCATGACTAGCCATGATTAAATGAATGGTAAAAGTAAGAGCTGAAAGCGGTGACTTATTGAGGCAGGCAGCGAGCACAATAGCACGCGGGCTCGATGTAGTGCGTGTCAAGTCGATCTAAAATGCACAGTCAGATTCGAAAAAATATATCTTTTCAAGTTCTATCTGGAGATAAGTAGGTTCTATTTAGTCGACATAAATATCTTTGGTAGGAATGTAAGTTGAATTTAGTCTTTAAATTTCTATGGTGTAGAAAAAATTTATGCAATGATGACTAAATTTAACTTACATTCCTACCAAATATATTTCTGTCGACTAAATAAAACTTACTTATATATAAAATTTAAATAGAACTTGAATAGATACAATAGTTCATAATACCCACGCAGTACTAAGTGCGTGTAAGAGCGAAGTCATCAATTTTAACAAGCAGCGTATTGCACTGATACGAAATAGCCTGCCCATTTAATTATTTAGGAATGGATAGATAAATTAAGATTTTGTACAAATAATGTTTTTCATTTTCTTCCTCCATGTATTCTGGCACTCCCAGAAACAGTGCGGAAGCGCTGCCTTAAGTCGACTACCATCAAGTGCTTGAAAGGTTAGTCATGTCACATATAAAGACGAATCTCCCTGCCTCCCTTGACCCTCTTCAGTTTGCATACTGCTCAAACTGGTCAACTGAAGATACCACATACTCTGCCCTTCACCTCTCCCCTGACACATCTGGATAAAAAGACACATATGTCAGGATGCTATTCATAGACTTTAGTTCCACCTTCAACACAATCATCCCTCAAAAGCTGGTTGAAAACTGAGTAGGTTGGGCCTGAACACCACCCTCTGCAATTGGATCCTGAACTTGACACAGAGGCCCCAGTCAGTTCGGATGGGCTGCAACACTTCCAGTATCATCACACTGAGCACTGACTCATGACTGCACAGCCACGCACAACACCAACCACATCATCAAGTTTGCGGATGATAATGGCGGTGCTGGGACTGATAAGCATGGATGATGAAACAAAATACAGACGGCTGTCATGGTGTGAAGACAACAATCTATCTCTCAATGTCGACAAGACAAAAGAGATAATTGTGGACTTCAGAAAATCACATCCTGACCACATCCCACTCAGCATCAAAAAGTTTAGATGTGGAGACTGTTAGAGTACCAAGTTCCTTGGTGTGCACATAACTGAGGAACGTGCGTTGACGCATAACACCTCATCACTAATCAAGAAAGCCCAGCAGAGACTACACTTCCTGAGGCGGCTGAAGCGAGCAAGTCTCCCCTTCCATCCTCACCATGTTCTACAGAGGCCCCATTGAGAGTGTTCTAACCAACTGCATCACTGTCTCGTATGGCAACTGCAACATATCTGACCAAGCACCTGCAAAGGATAGTGAAGACAGCAGAGAACTTTATTGGGGTGCCTCTCCCTTCACTACAGGACATATTTTACAAACGCAGTGTCCCTAAGACCTGCAGCATTGTGCAGGACCCTTACATCCCTCACATGGACTTTTCACAGTTCTGCCATCTAAGAGAAAATACTGCAGCATCACAGCCAGATCTGCTAGGCTGCAGGATAGTTTTACCCCAAGCTGTCAGACTCTTAACACTATGCTGCCCCTGGGATCTTCCACACTGCCTCAACCACTTCTAAAAACAGAACTTTTATATATGCAAACCACTTTCCTGCAAAAGACTAGTGTGCATGTAGAAAAGAACTGAAAATCTCATACTGATCTTTAACTATTTTGCACACTGCACTGACATTCTTTGATATCCTTCTGCTGTGAAGCATTCTGACCTGTCATTGTTTACACATGTCCTAAACAACTACAGGGAGTGCAGAATTATTAGGCAAGTTGTATTTTTGAGGATTAATTTTAATATGGAACAAACACAGTGCTATCAGTCAATCCAAAATGTTAATAAACCTGAAACCTGAATGTTTCACAACGGAAATGTGAGTGTGAACATCATCAGGGGAATACATATGTGCGCACAATTATTAGGCAACTATTAGTGTGCAGATTTATTATGCAACTAAAGGAAAAATGAAAATTTTCCCATCTCACTTGTTTATTTTCATCTGTTATAGTGAGAATAATAAACAAACACCTCAAAATTTACAAATAAACATCTCTGACATTTCAAAAACAATAAATCAATCAATCAATGACCAATATAGCCACTCTTCTTTCCAATAACAGTCATAAGCCTTTCCATTCATGGAGTCTGTCAGTTTCTTGATCTGTTGACGATCAGCTTTTGTGGAGCAGTGACTACAGCCTCCCAGACACTCTTCAGAGAGGTGTATTGTTTTTCTCCCCCGTAAATCTAGCGTTTAAGAAGTGCCCACAAGTTCTCGATAGGGTTTAGGTCAGATGAGGAAGGGGGCCATTTCATTATTCCTTCATCTTTAAGGCCTTTACTGGCTGGCCACGCAGTGAGAACTTCGATGCAAGTGATGGAGCATTGGCCTGCATAAAATCATGGTCTTTTCCTGTATCACTGTTTGAAGAAAGTGTCTTGAAAAACTGGCAGTAGGTTTGGGAGTTGATTTTGAGTTCATCTTCAATGCAAAAAGGTCCAACTAGCTCATCTTTAAAAATACCAGCTCATACCAGTACCCCACCTCCACGTTGGAGTGGAGCTCTGTGCCACTTACTGATCCACAGGTCCATCCATCTGGTCCATCAAGAGTCACTCTCATCTCATCGGTCCATAAAACCTTTGAAAAAATCTGTCTTCAGATATTTCTTGGCCCAGTTTTGACGTTTCAACTTATGTTTCTTGTTCAGTGGTGGTTGGGTTTCAGCCCTCCTTACCTTGGCCATGTCTTTGAGCACTGAACACCTTGTACTTCTGGGCACTCCAGGTAGGTTGCAGCTCTGGAATATGAAAGTACTGGAGGATAATGGGTTCCTGGTAGCTTCACATTTGATTAGTCTCAAATCTTTGGCAGCTAATTTGCGTCTTTTGTTCTCAATACGTTTCTTGCGACCCTGTTGACTATTTGCAACAAAATGTTTGATGGTTCTGTGATCACACACCAATATCTTAGCAATTCAAAAGTGCTGCATCCCTCTGAAAGACTTTTACAATTTTGACTTTTCAGAGTCAGTTAAATCTCTTTTTGGCCCATTTTGCCTGAGGAAAACTAGCTGCCTAATAATTCTGCACACCTTGATATAGGGTGTTGATCTCCTTAGGCCACACCCTCCCTCATTACACAAATACACATCACCTGACGTGCTTAAATCCAATAAGCATTCAAGTTAATACAGCTTGGAGTTGGAATATACGCATTAAAAATGATGATATGGTCAAAATACTCACTTGCCTAATAATTCTGCACTCCTGTATTATCATACACTGATAATTTCTGCATTATCTATATCTATTATTTATTTAAAATATTACATATTTATTGACTATATTTATGTATCAGATTGCTTAATACCATACATTGCATCAATGTTCATATTGTTTACTACACGTCAATATTGCTGCTACTTCTTTGTCTTGTCTTTGCACAATGTCTGGTCTTGTTTGTGTTTTAATTTTAAATCTTAATTTTAATTTTAAAATTTTAATTCTAATTTTATTTTTGTATTTGCACTTCATGTTATTACACTGTGGACCCTGAGCTTCACAATTTCGTCTATCTGTATACAGTACTTGTACATAGTGAGGCAGAAAGGATGGGCGTCTTTGAAATGGCTAGAACTCACCACTAGGTGGAGAGACAGATGTCTTGGTAGGTGGCAGTTAGGTTCACAAAGTCTTAGCATTTTTTTATTTTCTTTTTAGTTGAAGCCATGGAGCCGTGGACGATAGAACACCACGTTTTTGCGTACGACTATTTTGTCAAGAACAACCAATCTATTACCGCAGTTCAGCGTGAGTTTCGTTGCCATTTCAATATCCACAGAAATAAAGCTGTTCCCGCTCGTAACACTATCCTACGTTGGGTTAAAGCACTTACACGAGGTACACTAATGAACAAAAGACCTCCGGGGCTACATGAATGCACGTACCCTGAAAATGTGGAAAAGCGTCACGACTAGCTTTGCTGCGCAGTCCAAGTCGATCTGCTAGGAAGCATTCTTCTGAACTTGGCCTCAGTAATTGTTTGGCAAGGCGTATTTTGCATTTAGACCTGCATTTCCATCCCTACAAATTGTCAAATGCTATTTGAATATGAACTCAAATCTTTCAATGGTTGAGATGCGATAAAGTTCGCTTTGACTTTAACTTGAATTCCTTTATTGTAATTGTATGGTACAATAAGATTAAATATGCAAATCCTCCATAAACTTATTTTCCTATAAAATGATAAAATAACAATAATAATAATACGATAAAAAACAATGAAACATATACAGTATGAAAGCAAAAGTACAATATAAATGAACATATTGTGCAGGTAGTGCACATGGTTCATAAAATGGCTCATGTTGTCAAAGTTACAACTGAGGTCATTGTAATTATAAGTACAAACAGTGGAGCACCTGATGGACTGTTTGAGTGGGTTTTAGCTCTTGGGATGAAGCTGTTTCTGAGCCTCAGGATACGTGCAGAAAAGTTTCTGACATGTTTGCCAGATGGGAGTTCAAATAGACTGTGCGCATGGTTGGATGTAATCCATGCAGATGCTGGTGGCTTTCCTGAGAAAGTGTGTGCTATAAAAATCCTCCAGGGCTAAAAGCTATATCCCTATAATCCTCTGTGCTCTTGACACAACCTGCCATTGAGCCTTGCGATCAGCTGTTGTAGAGCTGTGATTCCACACTCTGATACAATGGGTTAAAATACTCTAAGTGGTACACTGAGAGTAACAAAGCTAAAGCAGTTGTGATATTTGGAATAGCTTGGCCATTCAGTGTACCATTATATTGTTACAGGTTGATTACAATCAGGTGCCTTTTTTATTTTATTAATTTTATTGTAATCATTCCGTAGAAACAGATACATTTTACAAAAATAGGATTAAAAAAAAATCAACCCCACCCTACAATCAGGTACCTTAACACTAGAATTACCAGAGTCTACGAAAAAATCGTAGATCCGGCCCTCCTTAAAACCGTTCACACTTCTCCCAGCTTCTTTTGTCCTGTAAATGTGCTGATTAAGGCGAGTATCAAGCAGCGGCTATTCCATACCCACTGTCGCAGAACGTTCACTAATTTCTCCCAGCTCATGCCTTGTTTGATTATCTGGGGTGAAGTGGAGTTTTAGATTGGAAATAATAGATCGTTATTTGGAACACCGCATTTCATGTTGGCACCGTTTCTACAGTAATCTGTGTAAACACATTGTTAAAACAGAAATTTTGTCACATTTTATTAATAAATGTTTCAAAATGTAGGCATGGATAGTCTCTATAGCTTAGTGGTAAGAGTCTTTCATTCTTTTAGTTTGGTGGGCTTGCCGTGCCTCAGAGACCCAAGTTCGATTCCCCTCCTGCGTCTGTACTTGGGTTGTTACTTAGAGTCAGATCGGGGAGGGAGGGTTAGAAGCGCGTGAGCTTATTCAGTACAAGCAGGAACAATGCACGTTGATCTTTTTATTTTCTTTTCAGTACATGTGCCTTCCTGTTTATTTATATATCTAGATACTTCTCCGCCTGTCTGTCTCCTATTAACAGTGCTCTGTCTGTGTGTTATGGATCTTAAAAATAACAGTTATAAGGACACTTGTTCATGTTAATTGCAGTCTCATTTGTTAAAAATATTTTAAAAGGAGCATCCCACATGAAAATATAACGATCTCATTTACTGACATTGCATACCAGTTTATAAATTTTATGTCCGTCCGTGAGTGGAGATAAAGGCGGTAGATTGTACACAACAGGCAAAAATAGCGACCACTTGATAACAGTATTAGCTATAATGAATGAAAGCATGAATTAATCAACGGAAATAACCGCAATCGACATTTTAAACTTAACAATTTACTTAAGAAAAAAAGAAAAAGCGCCCAGCACGCAGAAAGCAGGCGGCTTGCAGGCAGGCAGTGGCGCCATGGTTAAAAAGAAAAAAGTCACACTTCCTCCTACCGGCAAATCGAACTTGAATCTCTGAAGTACGGTAAGCATGCTGCACTCTAAGAGGAAAAATCATAGAGCTACGCCACAGAAGCTGTTGTGAGGTTCTTCAACCTTTGTGAAAGTGTTTATTTGATCTTTGGAAATTAGGCTTCAAACATTCTATAGTTTATGTCTACATTTTGCAACATTTATTACTAAAATATGACAAAGTTTATGTTTAAACAATGTGTGTACACAGATTACTGTAGAAACAGAACACACATGAAATGCATGTGTTCCAAATAACGATCTATTATTTCCATTCTAAAACTCCAGCAGTTGAGTCACTTCCAGATAATCAAACAAGGCATGAGCTGAGAAAACTTAGTGAACGTTCTGCAACGGTGGGGATGGAATACCTGGCTGCTTGCTGCTCTTTAATCGGAACATTTAGAGACAAAGGACACTGGCGGAGAAGTGAGAATGGTTTAAGGTGGGCGGATCTACAAGTTTTTAAGTAGACTATGGTAATTCTAGTGTTAAATTTATAAACGATCGTGGTTTATTTTAGTATACAGTGGAACCTTAGATTGCGAATGACTTGGTCTGCTAGTGTTTTGCAAGACGAGCAAAAATTTTTAAGAAATTTTGACTTGATGAACGAGCGAGGTCTTGCAATACGAGTAGTATGCATACGCTTCGTCCGCCGAGCTTAACGTGATCACAACTTCTCACTCTCACTCACTAACTGTGGGATTGTGGCTCACTCATTATAGTCAACATCCGTGTTAGCATATACTGTTAGTGTATGTGCGAAAATGGCCCCCATGAACAAAAAGGTTGAAAAGGAAGGTGGCAAGAAGAAGGAGATGATTACGGTGGAAATCATTGAGAAGCACGAACGAGATATGCAAGTGGCTTACATTGCAAGATTTTATAACGAGTCTCGTCGACAATTTGCACAATATTAAAGAAGAGAGAAATAAGGGGCTAGATGCAACAAAGGAGTCACAAGAGTATCAAAGCAATGGCCACGTGTTCTGGAAGAAAAGTTGCTTCTCATGTGATTCCGTGAGTTGTAGTGAAAATCATCCTACACAATAATCCTCCTCCTCTTCTCTCTCTCCTCTCTCTCGTCTCCCTCACACCAGCCACGATTCTTTCAAAGGTAAAGTGCAGGTTATTTTGTTTTATGTATTTTACTTTACATTTTGTATTAATCATTTTATATAAATATTTGTGGGTTGTGAAACTAATTATCTGAGTTTCCATTATTTCATATGGGAAATTCACTTTGATATACGAGTGCTTTGGATTATAAGCACGTTTCTGGAATGAATTATGCTCGCAATCCAAGGTTCCACTGTATTTGATAAAGCCTGTGTCATGGATGTGAATTTAAAAACAAAGGGAAACCACAAAGGAACAGTAGGACTTCTTTGAAGATGGCTGCTGCCAGTTTGCAATACCGAGCAGAAGCGTGTACGCAAGAGGAGGTGCTGTGGTGAGAATGTGTGTGGCTTTACACCAAGTTCAGTTTTATACATTGTGATGTGAGCATGGAAATGGGTATGCAACATTTTCCTGTGCATGTACTGTTTATACATTAGACCCTTGGTCTTAATCAATATGTTCAAAGGCAAGCTTTAATCTTGCAATAATGTCCTTTTGGAAAGCAAATACTTTTCCTGGCACACAAAATTTGTACTTTCCTCTAACTTTTCAAAGATTTACTTGCAAGTCCTGTAATGAAACTTTGGGGTTCCCAGAGACTTCTTTTGTATGAAACAGTCAGTTCTTGAGCTCAATTTGCTGGGCCAGCCAGTCCTTGACAAATTAGCAATCTTTTCAAATCTACATCACTTGCAGATGATTTTTCCTTACAGTGGAATGATTGATTTCAAATAATTTGGAGAGTTTTTGAAATTCCTTGTCTGCTTATATAATTCACAACCTTCTTTCTGATACAACAACAACATTTATTTATATAGCACATTTTCATATAAACAGTAGCTCAAAGTGCTTTACATAATAAAGAATAGAAAAATAAAAGACACAATAAGAAAACAAAATAAATCAACATTAATTAACATCGAATAAGAGTAAGATTCAATGGCCAGGGGGGAAAGAAAAAACAAAAAACTCAGGCGGCTGGAGAAAAAATAAAATCTGTAGGGATTCCAGACCATGAGACCGCCCAGTCCCCTCTGGGCATTCTACCTAACATAAATGAAACAGTCCTCTTTGGATTTAGGGTTCTCACGGAAGGGCTTGATGAAGATGGTCACGTAGAATTCTGGCCTCTGAGTGCTCTTTTGATTTTGGGCTGCTGACATCACACATGTCAGCAACAAAAAGACACCAAAACCTATACTGTATATCTGTGGTTTAAATATGACAGGCTCCACCTGCATAACCCCTAAGTAGTTTCTAATCATTGACACCCAATCTGGAATACCTGATTTTGATTTTATGGCTATGACGTGGTGATAAAATGAAGGTGGGTGCTTACTTTTAAATCTGAATTTTAATTATGAGAATAAATACACCATGTCAATTTTATGTGTCATTTCTTAAAGTATATCACCTCTATCTGTGTGTACTATTTGCCTGAAGATCTAATGTTTGTCTGTTTAAATATGTTGAAAAAGTCAACAGTTTCTATGAGTGTGCTTTTCACATGACTGTAAATGTATTAAGCTCCATGTTTATTTATATTACAGTATACTGTATAAATACATATAAAAGGATTTTTCACATTGCAATTTTAATTTGTATTTGTATTCCAAAACCCAGTTTGGACAAATATTTCTTTGAGTGAACTTGTTTATATTTGTTTAATTATGTTAAGCAAGAATGGAGTAAAAAAATGCTTATTCAACTTAGCAGTTAATGGTTATATTTCTCTTTGATTTGTGTACTGGCCTCTCCTTGAAAGATTTGCTTAATTCACATTGTTTGCTAAAACAAAGAAAAATTACTCTACAATTAGGAGATTGTGTTACATTATTTTTCATTTATTCTAAGGAATGATTTACATTTTGAAATTTCAAAACCTGCCTTTGAGAAAGATTGGCAAATTTTCAAGCATGTCTACCTTAAAACAGATACACAATCTATGCTTCTTTAATTAATTAGTTTACTGTTTCATACATACCTTTAGAAGGTAGTTAAACCTGTATATATTATATTTTGAACATTTTCTTTTTATTCATCTGATATCTGCTCCTGATAGTACAGACATTAAAACTATGAGTAATGAAAGTCTTCATTAAATTAAAAACTGAATCATATACTGTATTACACAAGGTAGCTTCAGCTTGTGAAGAATGTAACAGAAAGCCTCAGTTAAATATTAAAAGGCTAAAGACCATACCTTTTTTCTCTAAAGTAATCTGGAAGGCTACCAATATATACAAAAGCAAGGTTTTGGAATGAGCCAAGTAAATAGGAGATGGACACCCTGTGGCCAGAAGGCAACAATATACTTCTTGGGTAATGGTGGAAAGGTAATCCGTCCATCAGGAGATTATTTGTGCTCATTAAGCACAAAACATTTATAGTATTTACAAGTCAGAATGTAAGAATGCTTGACAGGTAAATAGAAGGTGAGGGTCAATCCTTTGGTCAGGTGGCCAATATGTCTTTTGGATCAAGGTAATGGTGGCTGTGTGGTATAGCGGGTCCACACCTCTCTCAGCAAAGGCCAGTTTTTAAATAAATAATCACAGCAGCTCACGGCGGCTTAGTAAGGGTGTGGTGGCTGTAACATGATCTCAGGGCGATCTGCGGTGTGGCGTTTCTCACCTAGTGCACAGGTGAGGGACTGCCACATCGGTGATTGTTCCTGGGATTGCTAATGTGCTGCAGCTGCTATGGCCCCCCTCAATATAAAGAAAGCGAGTGGGTTAAAGAGAGCGAAAAAGAACAAAATGGAAAGGGAGAAAGGGCGGAGGTTACAGGAAGCGGCGAGCAAGTCGGTGCTAGAGAGAGAGAGAGAGAGAGAGAGTGGTGTGAGTGGGCGGCGGCGAGCGAGTGAACAGCTTCATAGCAGCTGTGTGGAAGCCTGGGCGCTAGGCCAACACCCAGGAGTCGTAGTAGATGTCGCTCCCGCCGAGTGATCAAGTAGCGGGAGTGACCAGTGAAAGGACGACTGGCCACAGAAGACTGGAAAGGCAGCGGGAGTCGGGAGGCTTGGTGGTGGATTCCCCAGCATGTGCGTCCTGGCGTTGGGTGTGAACCAAGTCTTGGGCCTGGGATGAGTGCTTGTCCGAAGCCAGGATCGGGAGGGCCTCAGACCCGTGTTGATGTGATGAGAGAAAGGGCAGCTGCAGAGAAGGCGTCTAAGCCTGTTGCAAAGCCCAACCGGAGAAGCAGGTGAGGCAGCTAGCACGAACTTGTTATTGATTTTAAAGACTGTTTCCTGGTGAATGTTTTAACCTGGTGTTAAAGTGTTGTTCTATTCATTGACTTTTAACCTCCATGATTGTCACTGTTTTTATAGGTTATTTATTTGATAAAGATTTTGAAGCACTACACTTTGTGGACACTTTGTTTTGTTTTGTTGGATTTTAAATAAAAGCACTTTGCACCTTTTTACATCATCCCCTTGCTCAAATGTTATTGCCTCACTGTCTAGCTCACTTGGTTATATCTATCGCCGGTGTTGGGTGCATGGAGCAGAACCCGCATCGTAACAGGCTCATATGGAACAATTATATCCATTAGAAATTCATCAGTGTTTATTGGGCATTACAAACTGTTGGTGACAAGGCAAAACACAGGAATGTAGGAGTCAGACAATGATGAGAAAAATATGAAGAGTGAAGTAATCTCATAATATGAAATTGTATTAAAACAAGGTACTGCTGAATGTCCAGTGCTCACTTCATTGAACTGAGATAGGTTTTGTGCATTTTGCAATAAAGTGTATTCTGAGTGTCCATCCTGAGACTCTGAGTATTTCATTTAAAGCTACAGCAAGTCCATTTTCAATAACAATAGCAAAACAATACAAGTTTGTCAAATGCTGGGAGAAGCATGCAGTATAAGATGCACCTCTGGTTATGCAACACCAGATAAAGAAGCTGTAATTTTAAAACAATCCCTCATTTACAAATGAAATGTAATATGGATAAAATTATGTGAGCATCACTCTGTAGCACAGAGTGAAGAAATATGTACTCAGTATTTACATTAAAAGCATTACTCAAACACTCTCAGAGCTACATTATTTGCACATTATAATGGCTTAATATTTCTCTGATTGTATTTTTGGCAAAGCTCCAAAGCTGCTTTCCATCATGGTCCAAAGCAGCCAACAACATTATCTTGAAACTTCAACTAAAATTTTAACTCTCCATAGGTACATTTTCAAAAATTGTATATTTAAGAAATGTGAACTACAATTAGTCACTGACCCTCCACTCAAGTAGGCATTTCCTAGAACTGTTTGTTAGTCTCTGACATTTTTTTTCCCTTTACCTTTATGCTGAATTCTTCCAGCTGAGTGAGATTAGGAATCAAATCAGGGCTTTCACTTGGCAATTCAAGAACCCTCCATTTCTTTCTTTCCAGCCATTCCTTGGTGCATTTACTGGTATGTTTAGACTAGAGTTATTGACATGTTACAAGGTCCACTTTTGGTTGTGCTTCAATCTTCTGACAGATGATCTCACATTATCCTCAAGCACCCTCTGGAACAATGAAGAATTCATAGTGTATTCTATGGCGGTGAGCTTCCCAGGCTCTGATGCAATAAAACAACACCAAGTCATAACATTTTCACCACCATGCTTTATGAATAGTATCAGGCTGTTCTGGTCAAATACTGCCTTTGTTTTTATCAAACATGCCCTCTGATGCTGTTTCCAAATAAATCTGTCTTTGCTTCATCTGTCTAGAGCACATTTTGTAGAAATCCTGGTCTTTGCCTAGGTATCAATGAGTAAACTTTAGTCTTGCTTTAATATTCTCTCTGGATAGGAAACGTTTTCTCCTAGCACATCTCCCATGTAGATCTAATGTGTGCAGCCTCTTTCTAATGGTAGACTCATACACTTTGGCAATAGCTGTGGCAAGAGCTACCTGAAAGTCCTATGATGAAATTCCAGAGACTCCTTTCGGCATCTTACATTCTGCTCTGATGTTGAATTTGCTGAAGGGAACCTGGCCTGGACAAGACAGCAGAGGCTGGAAACCTTTTCACTTGGACAGTGGAATGATTGATTTCAAATTGTTTGGTGACCTTTTCAAATTCCTTCCAAGACTCATAGACATCTATAAAGCTTACTTCTGAAACCCTCAGAGCGCTCTTTTAATCTAGGCATGGTTATAGCACTTACTTCAACAACAAAGAGCAAATCAAACCAAATGTCTGAGGTTTAAAAAGACCAGTGGCTCAAAGATCCTCTCTAATGATGTTCTAATCCCTGGTGTATCTACTTTAATTCTAATTTTAGATATTTGAGGTAGCAATAAATACTGTATAGGGATGTACTCAATTTTTCCACATGTGAAAAAACAAGAAGTAGAATTTAATAATCTGAAATATTTTTTCTTCTTCAGTTTATGCAAAACACACAATAATACAGCTAAAATTGTTTACTGGACACAGCTCTCCAAATTAAAACTGTCTAAAATATATCAGGGATTGCACCATAATTGTGGATGATTGCATGCAGCTCTGGCTTAGCTTGGGAATATGTTTGGGACTATGTTAATTTAAACCCTTTTAGGAAAACATTTTTTTTTATCTGTCAGGTAGTGTTACAGTCATTGCAAATCCTTTTACAGCAGTCTTTGGAGTTATTTCAGATTATCTAGACTATCTCATGATAAACTGACTAATATTTCCTACAGTGCACTGTTAGTATGTCAACTAGTTCTCTTCAATTGAAAGGACTTAATGCACCCTCTTTTGCAACTTAATGAAAAATACTTTATCTGTATATATAAAATTATAAGGGATGTCTGTCATGGAACAACCTGTACACTCCAAGCCTTTGAAGCTTGATCTTGGTCTCAATCGACAGCTTATGCCATGACACATACAAGCGTGACCCAGGATTTCAATGTGAAGTAATCTCATAATAAGAAATTGTATTAAAACAAGGTACTGCTGAATGTCCAGTGCTCACTTCATTGAACTGAGATAGGTTTTGTGCATTTTGCAATAAAAGTGTATTCTGAGTGTCCATCCTGAGACTCTGAGTATTTCATTTAAAGCTACAGCAAGTCCATTTTCAATAACAATAGCAAAACAATACAAGTTTGTCAAATGCTGGGAGAAGCACAGTATAAGATGCACCACTGGTTATGCAACACCAGATAAAGTAGCTGTATTTTTAAAACAATCCCTCATTTACAAATGAAACGTAATATGGATAAGAATTATGTGAGCATCACTCTGTAGCACAGAGTGAAGAAATATGTACTCAGTATTTACACTAAAAGCATTACTCAAACACTCTCAGAGCTACATTATTTGCACATTATAATGGCTTAATATTTCTCTGATTGTATTTTTTGGCAAAGCTCCAAAGCTGCTTTCCATCATGGTCCAAAGCAGCCAACAACATTATCTTGAAACTTCAACTAAAATTTTAACTCTCCATAGGTACATTTTTCAAAAATTGCATATTTAAGAAATGTGAACTACAATTAGTCACTGACCCTCCACTCAAGTAGGCATTTCCTAGAACTGTTTGTTAGTCTCTGACATTTTTTTCCTTTTACCTTTATGCTGAATTCTTCCAGCCGAGTGTCCATCCTGAGACTCTGAGTATTTCATTTAAAGCTACAGCAAGTCCATTTTCAATAACAATAGCAAAACAATACAAGTTTGTCAAATGCTGGGAGAAGCGCACAAGTATAAGATGCACCTCTGGTTATGCAACACCAGATAAAGAAGCTGTAATTTTAAAACAATCCCTCATTTACAATAGAAATGTAATATGGATAAGAATTATGTGAGCATCACTCTGTAGCACAGAGTGAAGAAATATGTACTCAGTATTTACATTAAAAGCATTACTCAAACACTCTCAGAGCTACATTATTTGCACATTATAATGACTTAATATTTCTCTGATTGTATTTTTGGCAAAGCTCCAAAGCTGCTTTCCATCATGGTTCACGGTGGTACTGAATTTTGCCCTTAATTTCTTCTCAAGGCCATAGATAACATTAACATTACTGAACACTGCTTTGCTGATGACACCCACATCTTTACAAATAGAGTGTAACTGCAACAGAGGTGCAAACTACAAGCACAGACAAACATCATACACCTTCCACCAGTTAAAAGTTCTTCATCACAGCTTTAACTCCATTATGGTACACCACTCTTCAAGCTTTTGATTTAATGTTTTATCACTTTCTTGCATTGCTTCATGTTTGTGTTGTCCATGCTGTTTTCTTTTTCCCCAAGATATGGTGTCTATTTTATTCAAAATTCATAGTCAACTCTTTCATTATATTGGTGGACTTTAACAGTTTCAGACCCATTTTATTTGGTCAGTGTGTTTCACTAGCACTATCTAAAACTAGAAAAATAAAATTTTCTTTATGTGATACTATGCATTGCTTATTTAGAGTTTAGTAAAATTTTATCAACCTTATTCTAAAATTAGCCTGCCAAGTACCTGCCTGGGTCTCTACAAATCTCATAGATTGGATGAACCCAGTGATGACCTTAGCATACTTTTCCAAATCTGATGAGGAGCCATAAAAATTTCCTAGTCTGTAGATTCAGTTTAACCATTACCTCTTTAATCTGCTTGTTTTGTTCCTTACACTTCAGTGTCTACTTCTAAGCTTGCAGCATCAGTCTTGACCGTTCAAGATTAAGTTAGGTTGTAACCAGCATTGGCTCCAAACCAAAATGATAAATGGGCGTGGGGATCTAAAATGCTAGGGGGCATAGTTTGATAAAGTTCTACAAATTCAACACGTAACAGTATACCTTACACCAGGGCTGGCGTTAAATAATTCCGCTGGACAAGGTACACTTTTGCTGCCATTTCACCACAACCCGACATATTCTTATAGGACCGGAGACGATAAACTCAGATACAGCACATACTGCTGTACAGGTTTTACAAAACACTGCATTCCCTGAACACTGGATAAAAAATCTATAAAGAATGTATTGCTTTTGTTAATAATCCAGCAATAATAGTAATAATAATCCTCAAACTGACACAGTTTAGGAGACACAGACATAGCAAAGTAACATTAAATGATCAACTCTGAAATAGAACTACAACAGCTGACTGTAAACATTTTGCTAATGACTGCTTTAGCTCAAAGTACCTGTATAAGTATCTCTTAAATGAGCTTACCTTAAAATTTGTGTTAAAATTACACATATTCTGTTCTCTGTTCTTCACCACCGTCTATGACTTGATGATTATACTCTTCACAGTTACTCAGGACATGCTGGGAAAGATCTCCATAGCCAGAAAAACCTGATGCCATGTATTGACTGGGTGTTGAAATTGACTTCTTTGTATTAAGCTATGGTAAACTTTAGCAACCTTTTATCTGATTTGGCAAAAATTATGATCACGTAGTACTGATGGGGGATTCTAATGTACACATTGATGTGGAAACTAACACTTTTAGCAAATGTTTACTTATTTGCTAAATTCAGTAGGACTTTGTCAGATTGTCAAGGCCCAACTCATAATCATTAACACACATTAGATTTAATTATAACTTACAAAGTTGAAATTCAAAATTTAAATATTACTCCATTAAATGAAGTTATTTCCGATCACTACTTAATTACATTTGATTTAGTCCTTCCCTTGCCAATGCACTCACAGATTAAAACAAAGACTTTGCAACATCTAGATTGTAATTCAGTTTCAAAATTTATAGATACCTTGAGTAAGTCGAGTGTAATTGTGGAAAACCATTTAGATCAGTTAACATCAAATGTAAAGCGTGGAAAACAATTTAGATCAGCTAATATCACATTATAATGAGACCTTGAGAGATCCTCTGGACACAGTAAGCCCCTTAAAACAAAAGTGATCAAAGCACATAGAAACTCTCCTGGTTTAATGAAAACACTCATGCTCGTAAATTAGAGTGTCGAAAACTGGGCGGAGATGGAGAACAACAAAGCTGACGAGGTAAGAAGACGATATCGGGGCAGCCGAGTGGCGCAAAGATAAAAAATAAGATTAAATCGAGAAAATGGCGTTATAAACCGTCGGTGCCTTCTGTGATCCTGGGAAATGTAAACTCACTACCAAATAAGATCGACGAACTGGCTGTGCTGGTGAAAATGTCAGAACCTACAGAGAATGCAGCTTGCTGTGTTTTAGTGAAACATGGCTAACGTCTATCATCCCAGATGCTAGCGTGGAGCTACCGGGTTTAGCACAGTTAGAGCGGACAGAGACGCAAGTACCTGTGGAAAGAAAAAGGAGGAGGACTCGCTCTCTATGTCAATACAAAGTGGTGCAACTCAGGACATGTAAGCGTTAAAATCTCCACTTGCTGCAGGGACATCGAACTGTTGGCCATAAGTCTGCGCCCCTATTACTTGCCCAGAGAGTTTGGACACGTGATTGCTGTTATTGTTTACATCCCCTCAAGCGAGCGGAGATGGCGTGTGACATCATCCATTCCGCAGTTGCTAAGTTACAAACGCAGCACCCTGAGGCACTTGTGCTAATCGCTGGAGACTTTAACCATGTAACGCTGGATAAAACATTACCTGCCTTCTCCCAGTATGTGGATTGTAACACTCGGGAAACAGGACTATTGACCTACTATATGCAAGCGTTAAAGGCGCATACAGCGCCACCCACTGCCTGCGCTTGGGAAAGCAGATCATAACCTGGTTCTGCTTCAGCCTCAATACAAACCAAGAGTGAGGCGCTACCTACAACCACACGCTCATTCAGGAAGTGGTCCCTGAGGCAGAGCAGGCTCTGAGAGACTGCTTTGGAACTACAGACTGGGATATATTGCTGGGTCACATAGTGAGAACATTGAAGAGGCTGTTGAATGCACAACTGATTACATCAACTTCTGTATGGACATTGTAGTTCCAGTAAGAACAGTATGCTGCTATGCTAACAACAAGCCATGGATTACAAGTGACATCAAGGGCCTTTTGAACCAGAAGAAAAGGGCTTTTAAAGGTGGTGATAAGCATGAGCTGAAGTGCGTGCAGAAGGAACTCGAGTCCAGCTCAGGGTGCGAAAGAGCAGTACAGGAGAAAGCTGGAGCAGAAGTTGCAGAACAACAGTATGAAGGAAGTGTGGGATGGGATGAAGATTATCACTGGCTGCAACTCGAAGCGGGTGCGCCATCGAGACAGGCGTGGAAGAGCAAACCAAATGAACAACTTCTTTAATAGGTTTGATCACAGTAACCCACTCTCACCTCGAGTACTGCATCCTCCAACCATCCTTCTGCTGATACCAGCATAGGTGAGACATCCCCACCCACAATTACAGCAGCCCAGGTGAGCAGAGAGCTGAAAAGACTTTGTGCCAGCAAAGCAGCGGGTCCAGATGGTGTATCGCCACGATTGCTGAAGGCCTGTGCGTTGGAACTGGGGAGTCCTCTACAGCGCATCTTCAACCTGAGCCTGGAACAGGGAGAGTCCCAGGCTTTGGAAAACATCTTGTATCACTCCTGTCCCAAAGGTATCACGTCCTAGTGAGCTGAATGACTTCCGGCCTGTTGCTCTGACGTCACATCTGATGAAGACCATGGAGCGGCTGCTGCTTCACCACCTGAGGCCACAGGTCCGTCACGCCCTCGACCCTCTGCAGTTCGCATACCAGGAGAAGGTGGGAGCGGAGGATGCCATCATCTATATGCTTCATCGATCCCTCTCCCACCTGGACAGAGGCAGTGGTGCTGTAAGAATTATGTTTTGGACTTCTCTAGCGCCTTCAACACCATCCAACCTCTGCTCCTTAGGGATAAGCTGACTGAGATGGGAGTAGATTCACACCTGTGGCATGGATTGTGGACTATCTTACAGACAGACCTCAATATGTGCGTCTTGGGAACTGCAGGTCTGACATTGTGTGCAGCAATACAGGGCGCCGCGGGACTGTACTTTCTCGGTCCTGTTCAATCTATATACATCAGACTTCCAATATGACTCGAGTCCTGCCACGTGCAAAAGTTAGCTGATGACACTGCTATTGTGGGCTGCATCAGGAGTGGGCAGGAGGAGGAGTACAGAAAGTTAATCAAAGACTTTGTTAAATGGTGCGACTCAAACCACTTACACCTTAACACCAGCAAGACCAAGGAGCTGGTGGTGGATTTTAGGAGGCCCAGGCCCCTCATGGACCCTGTGATCATCAGAGGTGACTGTGTGCAGAGGGTGCAGACCTATAAATATCTGGGAGTGCAGCTGGATGACAAATTGGACTGGACTGCCAATACTGATGCTCTATGTAAGAAAGGTCAGAGCAGACTATACTTTCTGAGAAGGTTGGCATCCTTCAACATCTGCAGTAAGATGCTGCAGATGTTCTACCAGACGGTTGTGGCGAGTGCCCTCTTCTACGCGGTGGTGTGCTGGGGTGGCAGCATAAAGATGAAAGGCGCCTCACGCCTGGACAAACTTGTTAAGAAGGCAGGCTCCATTGTAGGATTAAAGTTGGACAGTTTAACATCTGTGGCAGAGCGACGGGCACTAAGCAAACTCCTGTCAATCATGAAGAATCCACTGCATCCACTTAACAGTGTCATCTCCAGACAGAGGAGTAGCTTCAGTGACAGACTTTTGTCACTGTCCTGCTCCACTGACAGACTGAGAGATCGTTCCTCCCCACACTATGCGACTCTTCAATTCCACCGGGAGTAAATGCTAACATTAATTTTATTTTAATTCTTTTCATTTTATTACTATTTAATTTAATATTGTTTCTTTGTATCAGTATACTGCTGCTGGATTATGTGAATTTCCCTTGGGATTAATAAAGTATCTATCTATCTATCTATCTATCTATCTATCTATCTATCTATCTATCTATCTATCTATCTATCTATCTATCTATCTATCTACATGTCTTTCAAATTGCATGGACAGAGAGTGTTAAAAATATAAAAAGCTCTCTTTAAAGCTTGCTTAGAATACTATTCTACAATAATAGATATCAATAATAAAAATCCTCGGGCCCTGTTTAGAACAATTGCTAAATTAACAAATGGGAATTCAGATCTACAATGCAAAATACCAACAGATATTAGCAGCACAGTACAAACTGCATACTAGCTTAACAGACCCTGCCTCACATTGCATTCAGCACTTTAGTAATTTTAATCCTGTAACTGAGCAGGAAGTCTTAACTTTAATTTCTAAAATGAAGCCCACTACTTGTTCCCTAGATCCAGTGCCAACAAAACTAGTAAAAAGTGCAATGGATGTTCTTGCAGCCTATTCTAAACATTATCAATAGTTCATTATTGCATGGCACAGTACCTGATGCACTAAAAGTGTCAGTCATTAAACCATTACTTAAAAGTCAGACCTAGACCCACACATACTAAATAATTATAGGCCTATTTCAAATTTACCCTTTCTCTCTAAAATACTAGAAAAAGTAGTTGCCAATCAGCTTCAGTCACACCTTACGCATTACAATTTATTTGAGAAATTCCAGTCTGGTTTCCGCACTGGTCATAGTACAGAAACGGCACTAACGGGTTGTAAATGACATTCTGATATCCTCTGATGAAGGAAACTCCACTGTAATTATGTTGTTAGACTTAAGTGCAGCATTTGACACCATTGACCATTCTATTTTACTGCACAGGCTAGAAAATGATGTTGGGCTTACAGGCACTGTACTGTGATTGCTTGGTTTAGTTCTTATTTATCAAATCGATTCCAATATGTACAGAAATGTGCTGACAGTACTCCATCATTATACACAGAAGTGAGATATGGTGTCCGCAGGGCTCAGTACTGGGACCTTTACTGTTTTCACTTTACATGCTTCCACTGGGATCTCTCATTAGGAAACATAATGTTAATTTTCACTCGTATGCAGATGACACCCAGTTATACCTTTCATTTAGATCAAATGAAGTTTCTCCGATGTTGTCTTTAATTAGTTGTGTTAGTGAATTAAAGGAGTGGATGGATGAGAACTACTTGTCTTTAAATACAGATAAAACAGAGATGTTAATTGTTGGAGGGAATGACACTGATCACAACAATATTTTGTCATCATTTAACTCAGTTGGAATCACCATTAATTTTACTGAATCAGCCCACAATCTAGGAGTTATCTTTGACTCTAGCATGTCATTTAAAGCGCATATTACAAAGTTGTCCAAATCATGTTTCTTCCATCTTAAAAATGTTGGGAAATTAAGGCGCTTTCTAAATAAACAGGATTCTGAGAAATTAATTCATGCATTTATCTCTAGTAGGATTGACTACTGCAATGCAGTGTTCACTGGCTGTTCAAACTGTTCTCTATACAGCCTCCAGTTAATCCAAAATGCTGCTGCAAGAATTATTACAAGAACAAGAAAATATGAACACATAACTCCAGTTCTTAAATCCTTACACTGGCTCCTGGTTAAGTTTAGGGCAGATTTCAAAATCCTCCTTTTAACATATAAAGCATTAAATGGCCAAGGTCCGGCTTACTTGTCTGAACTTATCATGACTTACAAACCTGAGCGCACATTAAGATCTCAAGATGCCGGTCTGCTTATGATTCCAAGGATTAATAAAATAACAGTGGGAGGTCGAGCTTTTAGTTACAGGGCCCCTAAACTGTGGAATGGTCTGCCTGCTTATAAGAGATGCCCTTGGTCTCAGCCTTTAAATCCCGGCTGAAGACTCACTACTTCAGTTTAGCATATCCTGACTAGAGCTGCTGATTAACTGTACATACTGCATCTCTGTTGTTAGTCATTAGCACTAAAACATAAGTAACATGATAGTTATAATTTGTTACTAACCCTCACCTATTCTGTTTCTCTTCTCGGTACTCAAATGTGGCACTTGGTGCACGGCCCACCTGCCAAGTTGTTTTGCCTGCCTAGGTAAAGTCATCCCTGATGGAGGATCGCAGGAATCATGGGAAAGAGGGGGTCCTTTCATCGGATTGGCTGGCCAGCACTGTTTCAGCTGTGGAATGGCCAAATGGGGAGGCAGCTTGATGGATGAGGTCTCCAGGACTCTAAACAAATCAAATCATATTATGTGATATCATCTACTTTTAAATTCTGCTACATACTTCTACAATTTTTATTTGTATACTGTATTGAGGATTTGTTCTTTTCTGTGTATTGTATTGTATTGACCCCCTTCTTTTGACACCCACTGCATGCCCAACCTACCTGGAAAGGGTCTCTCTTTGAACTGCCTTTCCCAAGGTTTCTTCCATTTTTCCCTACAAGGGTTTTTTGGGAGTTTTTCCTTGTCTTCTTAGGCATTCAAGGCTGGGGGGTATCAAGAAGCAGGGCCTGTTAAAGCCAATTGCAGCACTTCTTGTATGATTTTTGGGCTATACAAAAATAAATTGTATTTTATTGTATTGTAAACAGGAATCATGGGTAAATGTTTAGAGAAAATTATTATACTTCATTACTATGGCTAAAGACTTGTGGGGATCTTACTTTTCAGTCCATTGCACCAAAATGGTGGAATAGCCTTCCTTGTGCTTTAAGGGCTGCAGATACAATTGATATACCTGTATTTCAAAACAGTTGAAGAAAGAATCTTTTAGATTAGTGCATGGGCAGCCATTTTGGCTCTTCTGCTTATGGTTAATTTGTACAACAACAACAACATTTATTTATATACAAAAAATGTAGCTCAAAGTGCTTTACATAATAAAGAATAGAAGAATAAAAGACACAGTAAGAAAATAAAATAAGTCAACATTAATTAACATAGAATAAGAGTAAGGTCCGATGGCCAGGGTGGACAGAAAAAAACAAACTCCAGACCGCTGGAGAAAAAATAAAATCTGTAGGGATTCCAGACCATGAGACCGCCCAGTTGTAGAATGTTAGTTTAAAATTACTTTTTACTGTTTGTAACTGTGTTTTAACTGTTTTCTATGGTGTACAGAACTTTGTGACTCTGTCTGTGAAATTAAGCTTTATAAATAAAATTAAAACAATTAAAAAAGTTACAAAACTATTCCACTGATATAAATTTAATATCGTGTCAATATTTGTAAATGTTAATATATCAATCTGTTTGATAGAACAGAAACAGCTCTTTTGTTAACAATGTATCTTCTGATGCAGAGAAATTGACACTTATGGCCTTTGGCAGAATTGACTACAATCCTGATGCATGGGTTTCACCATAATGATGAAATATTAAGTGGTAAACTGAGATAAGAAATTCAATACATACATAATGAACCACAATGTTAGTCCAAATTACCTCTTTTTTCTTTATTTTACTGTTAGAGGGCTTATGCGCAGACATTACATTAACTTTAATCCTTATGCTGGACTCCATATTCTTTTAAAAGCGTAATTACCTATTATATCCCCAACTAATTGCTACAATAAGTTTAAATAGTTTCTCCTGATTATATATATTGTTAAACTGTAAAGGATACATAAACACTAATGAAGGTGCCCTTAAAAGCTCTGTTTGAAAGATATAATTATTTTCTTTTTGAGTAGTTCAAATCATTCTTATTTCCCCTATACTGAATCAAAAGTGTAACATTAATGATCCTAACTTAGAAATATTATCATATTACTCCAAGCATTAAATCAGTTAAATGTCAACCTAGATACAATCTGAACTTGTTTTAAAGATCATAGCTATCAAGAGGTTTGTTTTATTATGAACTTTGCACCATGTTGGAAGTTTGCTTTGCTAATCCTTTAAATTGTGTTTTTAGTATATTCTGTATGTGTATTATCGACTATTTTTAAGTTACCCTTTTCTTTATCAAGTTCGTTATTGGATTGGTCTACTCCCGCACCCTAAATAATAACACACACGCATACACAGATACACATACACTCAGACCCTAACCACAACAGTGCCCTATGAATGACACACACACAGTTGGCTAACTTTTAGCACTTAAAAGTAAAAGAACCACACAAATGCTTTAGGTATAACACAACTTGTCACTCTCTCAGCACATCAAGAGACTTATTTACTATCGGCACGGACAACATGCGATGTTTTAAATAGACCACAGACCTAAATATTACTTTTGGTCTCCAAGAAAATATTAAAACATACAAAGACTCAGTATCCTTGACTATAGGCCATTTATTAGCCAAGAACACCTTCTTCTCGCATTGCCCCTAACTTTCGAAAGCGCTCTCAGCCTTAAAACCCGCAGCGCAGAGCTAAATGGCAAAATCTCTAGCTGCTTCAGGTGCTCTTAGAAATCTACCTTATTACTTCAATCACTCTAGATATTAAGACAAAGCATAGAAAGATGAAAACAAGTTACTTTTTATTTAAAACAAATAATAATAGAAAATAAGTTTGATAGTAAAGTCTGGATAAAATAGTCTTTAAAAAGCTTACTGAAAGGAATCAGTGATGTCAAGGATGAAAGTCCCAGGCGGCGGTTGATTTAGCAAACGATGTTCATGAGAATGCTGTTAACTGACGATCGGATGAAAACTGGTTACACGTGTCTTTGTTGTATTCTCTGACGGCTCTTCCGTCGCCACTGTTTCTCTTCTTCATCTGCTTCCGACGTTGCTTAAAAATGAGGCATATTTATTATAAAGTTCCATGCCGTGGTTTCACAGCACATGAATGTTCCATGCACCTGATTGGCTGGCTGTCAATATGATGGATGAATTTTGCTCCCCAGGTAATAAAGTTCTTTGAGATTGCCTCAGTTCTTCCTTTCTCAGGCTGTAAATCCCATTGATGTCCCAGATGTCCATCCGTAAAGTAATCAAGAACCTGAGGTATCAGGTCCGGCTTTCTTTCTCAGGCTTTAACTGTTATAACAGTGAGGTATTCAAAAGAGGATATGTCTTTTTATTATAATGCCTCCTACATCTGGATTCATCTTGTTGGGTTTGAGCAAAATATAATACAGAATAAAATGTAGATTTTATACACCATAACAGTATGCTTCAATATTCTAGTTCTAAATCACTATAGAAAATACAACAAATTATATTTTTTCCTACTTACCACCGTAAGAAATGATGAAAAGAACATGCTCAGTCCTTTTGGAGTCTGATGCACAACTGGTGTAATATTAGCATGAAAATTTTGCATATTAGAAGCTAGGTTTGAGATAGACTCTGAGGACAAGATGATGTGGACAGAGTCATTTTCTGTAATTCCAAGTGATTCCAATATAGCCACATTGCTCCAGGTAGAATCTCTATAAAAATAAATAAAACATAAACAAACAAATAAATGCACTTTTGTTAGCATACTGTAACTATTTCAGCAAATTACTCTGACATATTTATATTGAACTTTGTTGTAATTAAGATAACAAAACGCAGCTTTTAAAGAATGTGTCCGAATGAAAAATCAATAAAAATTTAAAAATCAAT
This sequence comes from Polypterus senegalus, assembly GCF_016835505.1. Classification (NCBI taxonomy): domain Eukaryota; kingdom Metazoa; phylum Chordata; class Cladistia; order Polypteriformes; family Polypteridae; genus Polypterus; species Polypterus senegalus. Next base: position 353,749 of record NW_024384925.1, read on the forward strand.
CTATCAATCAATTATAAAATGTACTGTACAAATACAATATACTGGATAACAACTGCTATGTAATGCCATGGCTGGATGATAAAATTAATTTGTGTTTAAAAAGGTGTATCCTACAAAGACATTATATTTTGCTTTCTTTGCTTGAGGATTTAATATTAAAAATTTTGAGCAAAGTCAGTCAGTCAGTCATGATCCAACCCGCTATATCCTAACTACATGGTCACGGGGTCTGCTGGAGCCAATCCCAGCCAACACAGGGCACAAGGCAAGAACAAATCCCGGCAGGGCGCCAGCCCACTGCAGGTCACACACACACACTAGGGACAATTTAGGATCACCAATCCACCTAGCCTGCATGTCTTTGGACTGTGGGAGGAAACCTGAGCACCGGAGGAAAACCCGCTAAACACGGGAGAATATGCAAACTCCACGCAGGGAGGACCCAGGAAGCGAACCCAGGTCTCCTTACTGCTGCAGCAACGCTACCACTGTGCCACCGTCCCACCCATTTTGAGCAAAGTGCATACATTTTTATTTTTATTAATGAAATATGTACATATATAAAACAACAACAACATTTATTTATATAGCACATTTTCATACAAAAAGTAGCTCAAAGTGCTTTACATAATGAAGAATAGAAAAATAAAAGACACAGTAAGAAAATAAAATAAGTCAACATTAATTAACATAGAATAAGAGTAAGGTCCAATGGCTAGGTGGACAGAAAAAATAAAATCTGTAGGGATTCCAGACCATTAGACTGCCCAGTCCCCTCTGAAACTCATATACAAAACTCATAACATGTGTATTTTGTTTCATAATGCCTTTAAAAGAAGCTGCATTGAATTTTGGGTGCTGGTACACTAAAAATAAAGCTGACTGATGAAAAAATCATAAAATAATTTTTAGATGTGATCATATACAATGTAAAAAGTTCAGACTCTGAAGGAGACAGTGAGAAAGGATCAAGAGATGAGATGCAAACAAAAAGTCAGTGTTGTTACCAAAGCCTAACCAATCTGTATGCAAGTTAAAACATTACTAAAATATCAAAATCCTTAACACCAAAAGAAGATGAAGAAAGAAAGAAAAAAAACTTAAGGAAGGATACATGTAGCTTCTTTTAATATTGGCTGACAACTATAACAATAAAATTTTGCAACAAGCTGTTGGCAAAGCACAATGCAGTTGTGGACTTCCTGGCAATCGGCTCTGTCCACCTTGAGAGTGTGGGTGGCATTTTTCCTAGGATCTGGCAGGAACGATGTCGTCCATCTGTCCCTAGGTGATATTCAATTTTCAGTGCAGTTCTCAGAGCTTTATATTTTTCTCGCGGTGTTTGGTTCCAAAATAAATACATGCAATTTCTAAACATGGGATACAATCATTGTGCTGGCACAGGTCAATTTTAAATAGCAGTGAATGGAGAGGTACGTGATGACATACTTTTAAATAAATAAATGAATGACCCAATGTGTGAAGGCTCAAAGGTGGGTACAGGTGCAGGTGGGATCATATACACGCTGATTGGGTGTAATAAGGTTATTTTGTGCCAATTTAATTTGTGTAGATTGTTTCTCAAAGCCATGTAATTCACATGAGAGAGAGAGACGGCCAGAGATGGACAAAGGACAGCTGTAAATCAGGTCAGATTGACAGAGGGGTGTATGAGGGGCACACAAGCAGGTTATTTTAAAAAGTACTGATATCTGCTAAGAACCCATAGTGTTTAGTAAGAAGGTATTAATAACCAGCTGGTTATTCTGGTTTCTGACATGAATTCTAAGAATATTTAATCATATGAGTGAGAGGATCCAGTACTATGTCAGAAGGTAACCTAGGTTCATGACATTCCGGCTGGAAGGGACATCTGAAATTAGCCTTTACCCACTTGGCTAGGATGTCCTTCTGCTTCTCACCAGCTTGTTTATGTATGTATGTATGTATGCATGTATATGATTTTATATATATATATATATACTACCAAAATTCCGAGCTTCGCGAGCAGAGAAGTAGTGTGTTAAAGAAGTTATGAAAAGATAAGGAAACATTTAAAAATAACATAACCTGATTGTCAATGTAATTGTTTTGGGACTGTTATGAGTGTTGCTGTCATCAAGGATTTGATTATCATTATTTCTTTCAATCAGGTTCGTATTTGGAGGATGTGTTGTGTTCAAGTTACATTCCGTGTTTGTCAACCGTTGTAAAGATAACAAGTTTCATTCATCGAAGTCATCACTACCCAAATCGGTGCTCGTGAATCTAAGATGTTTACCAGGCATTCCAGGTATTAAGTTGTGGATTTGCCTGCGAATATTTCGCTGCAGCGTGTCTATGAACTTGTGGATTTTTCTGCGAGTATTTTGGCAGCGCCACAAAGTTGTTTTCGTCTAGCTGCATCAGAAAATGTAGCACTGACGCCTGACACGCCTCCTTTTACTGTTTTCTCACAGCTTGGATTGCTGCTCTCATAATCCGTTTGAGTTTCATGGTTTGTTTCAATTACATTAGTATTTGCAGGACTTGTGTTGAAGTGACATTCGGCATCTGTCAAGCGCTGTAAGCATACAACCAGCTTCATCGTAACCGCATCCAGGTTTTGAGAGTTGAAACATTCATAAACATCAAAGTGTCCACTACTGAAATCGTCACCTGTGAATCTAAGATGTTTAAGAGGCATTGGCGGAAAGGTCCAAAGGTGTAACATATTTGGCCATTTCGGTACACTTGAAAGCGACAACCGAACAATTCAGCGGCAGCCATCAACTCACATGTAGAAGCATAGGTGAAGGGCTTAAGCATTTCACTCTTATAGTGCCCCTGTGTAGTATAATTATCTCCTGTACCGTCATCAGTCCACACCTTGAACCTGTCCCAGTCATTCAGTACATAAGACACAATGTTCCTCTGGATATCAAGATTGAGCCTGATATGGTCGTGCAATATGTAACACAGAGAATGGAGAAGACAGGGCATCTCCGGGCATGGAAACCACTCAGTAAGTGACAGTTCTTTGATCGATGGTGATCACCTCGATAAACATCTCACCACCCAAATCGCTACTCGTGAATCTAAGATGTTTAACAGGCATTCCGGTATTAACTTGTTGATTTGCCTGCAAATACTTAGCGGCAGCGTGTCTATGAACTTGTGGATTAGCCCGCGAGTATTTAGCGGCGGCTTCTCTATGAAGTTGTGGATTTGCCTGCGAGTATTTAGCAACAGCGTGTCTATTAACTTGTGGATTTTTCTGTGAGTGTTTAGCGACAGCATCTCTATGAACTTGTGGATTTGCCTCGCAGTATTTAGCGACAGCGTTTATTAACTTGTGGATTATTCTGTGAGTATTTGGCGGCAGCGTCATGAAGTTGTTTCCGTCTAGCTACATCAGAAAATGTAGCACGACGCCTGACATGCCTCCTTTTACTGTTTTCTCACAGCTTTGATTGCTGCTGACGGACGGCCTTATATGGGCAGGCAGTCAATTATGTGGGAGGCGTGGGGATGGGGGCCTTAACTCCGCTGACACAGCGACCGAGCTGCAGGCTATGGACGATATATGTATGTAAGTAGGATTCAGTTATGACCGTTAAGCGTAGAATTTCCAAATGAAACCTGCTTAACTTGTGTAAGTAAGCAGTAAAGAATAAGCCTGCCAAATTTCAGCCTTCTATCTACACGGAAGTTGGAGAATTAGTGATGAGTGAGTGAGTGAGTCAGTCAGACAGTGAGGGCTTTGCCTTTTATTAGTATACTAGCAAAATACCCGCGCTTGCAGCGGAGAAGTAGTGTGTTAAAGAAATAATGAAAAAGAAAAGGAAACATTTTGAAAATAACGTAACATGATTGTCAATGTAATTGTTTTGTCACTGTTGTGAGTGATGAGTGTTGCTGTCATATATATATATAATTACACACATATAAACATATATATATACACACACACACACATATATACATACATATATATATACATATATACACATACATCCACATATATATACATATATATATACATATCTACATATACACACATACTGTACATATACATAGACACACATATATACACACAAATACATATATATACATATATATATATATACAATCTTTGGGGTGAGAGTGTAACCGACTCGACTCTGCTTTTTCCTGCGTTGTGTAAATAATTATCACATAGGCCCGTTGGGTTAGAACAGAAGCTTTTATTTTCCTCTTCCAGTAAACCCCTTTGCAAAACAAAGGAAAGAAATAGACAGAGCGTCACATACACGTCTTCTTCCCTCTGCCTATTAAATAATAAATTAAATTGATTATAAATTATTAACACAAAGTAAATAAAAAAAAATAAAAAATATCGGGAAAGAAACTGAAACCACAACCTACTGTGAATTTCCCTTGGGATTAATAAAGTATCTATCTATCTATCTACCGTACAGCGTCCACGCGCTTCTGGCGTTAAGAGCCAAAAATATGGTGCACTCGGGTTGTGAGGTGTGACGCTAATTAACGCCTGCGCTACAATAGAATATATTGTTGGTATACTATAAACTATTTACGGGATCAACACTTTTGGGGAAGTTCATAACAAAAAAAATAAAATTATAGATAACATTTTACACTTTGCTACATGAGCAACTGTTGCTGGGGTGCCAGAATCCATCAAGGAAGAAAAAGAAAAACATTATTTGTACAAAATCTTAATTTATTTATCCATTCCTAAATACTGTAATTAAATGGGCAGGCTATTTCGTATCAGTGCAATACGCTGCTTGTTAAAACGGATGACTCCGCTCTTACATGCAAATCTGCGTGGATATTATGAACTATCATTCTGTTCAAGTTCTATTTAAATTTTAAATAGAAGGAATTTTTATTTAGTCGACAGAAATGTCTTTGGTAGGAATGTAAGTTAAATGTAGGCAACATTGCATAAATTTTTCTTCACCATAGAAATGTAAAGAGTAAATTCGCCTTACATTCCAACCAAAGATATTTGTGTCGACTAAATAGAACTTGAAAAGATATATTTTTTCGAATGTGATCACGCAATTCAGATCGAGTTGACACACTACATCGAGCTCGCGTACTATTGTGTTTAAGCCTGCGTGCCTCAATAAGTCACCCTCCCTCGCTCTTACTTTTTACCGTTCATCTAATGAATACACTGAGTATGGCTTTACCAAAACATTCATTAATGGCGAATAAAGTATCCATTATTCATAAAGCTTCAATTGGTGATCTCTCTTTCTGCGTTAACGCATATTTTTTCATCGTCTCAAACCAAGGGGATGCGAGGTAAAATGAATCGGGAAGCTGAAATATATGTATGTGTGTGTATATATATGTATGTATATATATATTGAAATAGTTTTACTGTGAAATAATGCAAAGAGTATGCGACCGCGTGTTTTGCCATAATTTTGGGGTCATCAGCGTACATACTCAGTGCACCCCCTCTCGGGAATCGAACATCGGACGTCAGCTAGAGGCGAAGCCTCTTCCATTCGCCACTGCATCTGGTTTGTCTAGTTGAGTGTATGTAGATCGGGATATATATATATATATATATATATATATATATATATATATATATATATATATATATATATATATATATATGTATATATATATATATATATATATATATATATATATATATATACTCGCCATGGTGAGAAGTAGTGTGTTAAAAAGTTATGAAAAAGAAAAGGGAACATTTTAAAAAATAACGTAACATGATTGTCAATATACAGTAATTGTTTTGTGTTATGAGTGTTGCTGTCATCAAGGATTTGATTATCATTATTTCTTTCAATCAGGTTCGTATTTGTAGGATGTGTTGTGTTCAAGTTACATTCCATGTTTGTCAATCGTTGTAAAGATAACAGGTTTCATTCATCGATTAGTTTCTTACTGCATCAATAAACAGCTCGTCTTCCTCTTTATCTGAGACGTGACACACTGCATGCACGGTTTTTTTTACACTGTCTTCCTTTAGCGGGACATTGACTTTTCCACCGTGTGCTTTGTTTCGCAGTAGCTGCACTTATGAATATGCTTGTATGTGTCAGACGCTTCATATTTTTTGCTGCCTTCTCAATTGTGTAATTCGGTTTTGTTCAGCACTCTTTGGAACTGTTGCTTTTGTCTGTGCACTCGCGTCAGTTCACGTAAGCCCCTCAGTATACATGCATCGAAGGTTCCCAGCTGTGCAGGTGCCATCTCGTGCGATGTCCATGGCTGTATTTAATGTTAGCTAAGACCCGGCACTTAAATGTTTCTCTCGCAGTTTCGCTGAGTTTGTGCCAAACACCACCCTGACCATCTCATCTTCGTCTGCATAAGCACAGTCCTTCACCCGTGAATATTTAGCGGCAGTGTTTCTATTGGATTGCTGCTGACGGACGGCCTTATATGGGCAGGCACAAAATTATGTGGAGGCGTAACTCCATATACTCCATAGTATATGGACGAAAAAATAGGTTCCAGTTATGACCATTCGCGTAGAATTTCGAAATGAAACCTGCCCAACTTTTGTAAGTAAGCTGTAAGGAATGAGCCTGCCAAATTTCAGCCTTCTACCTACGGGAAGTTGGAGAATTAGTGATGAGTGAGTCAGTCAGTGAGTGAGTCAGTGAGTGAGTGAGTGAGTCAGTGAGGGCATTGCCCTTTATTAGTATATATATATATATATATATATATATATATATATATATTGTAAAAGGCGCTATATAGCGCCCGACCCACGAACCACGAGAGGCAAGCGTGTACAAAACACACAGGCTTTTATTTTTCTTCAGCTGTGTGACACGCCTTCCCGTGCTACACAGCCTAAACACAGTCCCAAAGCACCAAATAAAGCACAACACAAACCACAATTCTCCACCACTCCTCCCAGGCAAGCTTCTGTCTCCTTCCTCCCAACTCTGGCTCTTGAGTGGTGGTGGCTGGGCCCTTTATAGCCACCCGGAAGCGTTCCAGGTGATTAACCACCTGGTCCTAATTACACTTCCGGTGGGGCTGAAAGCTCGTCCAGCCGGGCTGTGGGAAGCAGGCAGCTCCCCCTAGCGGCCACGCCGGGCCCCAACCAAGCTGTGGAGGACTCCATCTCCCATGGAGCCCTGCAGGCGGTTCTTGAGTCACCGTCGGCCAGGGAGACTGCCACCAAGCGTCCCAGGGGAGGTATTGGACTTCCCATGGCAGCTCGCCCGGAACATAAGCAGCAGAAGCGTCCCTGCGGGCATGGGACCCGGCTGTCCTTCACACAATATATATATATATATATATATATACTGTATATATAAGGATATATATAAGGGAATGAATTGTTACATTTTAAAGCAAATTAAATGCATATATCTCTTTTTGCACCATATTTCTCTCTTGTAATTATTTTACACCATGGGTACAATAGGGATTGTATTGGTTCTAGTCATTTCTGCATCAAGAAACACATCCCAGAGGAGAAAGAGCACACCCTGCTGGATACACTGGGGTACTTGGCCGATACAGCATTCATGTGCAAACACTGTGGGACACATATTATAGATGGTGTCATGTGATTATTTGGTGCAAGCCTTTCAAGAAAATCTCATTAGACCCATACTTCAACACTCCTGGTCAATTACGGAAGGACTGGTGGAGATTATTGAGAGGCATTGAGTTGTATTACAAAAGAGTACTTAATCATTACAGCAGCAAAGATCTGAATCTGAGAGAAAGGAGAATGAAATAGAGGTTGAAAAGAAAAGTTCAGTCATCGCCACCCCTGCACTGCAATAAATGCAGGGAAGTCAGCTATATTCTGTAGCTTATGGACTGTTGATGGATTCATGGCTGCAAGTACTGCACTTAACCCTCTCTCTCTTTCTTTTACAGGCTCAGCAGAAATAAACAGATAAAGTTAACTGCTTTAATAGATTCCATTAGCAACATAAGCATTATGGCTCACTTTTTTCACCTGTTGCACCAATTTAATGGAAAAAGAACAGCATTGTCTGTATTCAGAGTTACACAATATGCACTAGTATTGAACTGCCACTTGTTCAGTTGCTTTCCAGGCTGACACTTGGGTTGTAATAATGACAGCTCTGCTGGCTCCTCCGTATGCTATAGTACCAGGGCATGACTGGTCCTAGAATAAATGCAATAGGACTCTGCTGAAGCTTATTACCTCTTAACATTGGCAGTTGTAAAGGAGTGGGTTATAATAAGCAGCAAATGAACAGTCAGTTCTTGAAGCTGATGTGTTGGAAGCAGGAAAATGGGCAAATGTAAGGATCTGAGCGACTCTGACAAGGGCCAAATTGTGATGGCTAGATGACTGCGTCAGAGCAACTACAAAACATCAGGTCTTGTGGGTGTTCCGGGTATGTAGTGGTTGGTACCTACCAAAAATAGTCCAAGGTAGAACAATCAGTGAACCAATAACAGGGTCATGGGTGCCCAAGGCACATTAATGTACATGGGGAGCGAAGGATAGCCTGTATGGCTTGATCACAAAGAAGAGCTACTGAAGCACAAATTGCTGTATAAATTAATGCTGCAGACCAGTGAGAGCGCCCATTCTGACCTGACAAAAGCACCTACAATGGGCAATTGAGTGTCATAACTGGACCATGGGGCAATGGAAGAAGGTTGCCTGGTCTAATGTCTTATAGATCACATAGATGATTGAATGCATATGCGTTGTTCAGTTGGGAAGAAATGGCAGCATACTGCAGAACGACTGAATGCTCTGCTCCCCATGGTGGTTAGGCGGGCGAGAGGGATGGCCAGATGGATGGAGGAAGAGGATCTTAGGTTACAGGAGGTAATGACAACGTGAAGAAAGTTGGACAGATATGGAAGGGGCAAGGGTATGAATGGCCTTAAATGTTAACAGCAGAATTATAAAATCACTTGAAAGTTAATCGGGAGCCAATGAAGCTGCTGCAAGACCGGAGTAATATGGTGAATAGATGGGATTTGAGTAATGATGCAAGCTGCACAATTCTGGACTAGCTGAGGCTTATGGAATGATTTATTAGAGAGTCCAAAGAGGAGCAAACTGCAATAGTCTTGATGAGAAGTAACAAGACTGTGAGCAAGAATGGTAGTGGTATGGGGAGTGAGGGAGGGCGGTTGTGATTAATATACGTAGGTGGAAGTAAGAAGACCAGCTTATGTTATTAATGTGAGATTGGAAAGATAGAGTACTATCAAGGATGACACTCAGACTCTTGACCTGAGGTGAAGGGGAAACAAAAGAGTTATCAATAGTAAATGAAGGATTATCGGCTTTGGATAATGATGATTTTGAACCTATGAGGAGAACCTCAGTTTTGTCGCTGTTTAATTTAAGAAAATTTGATAATTTTATAATTTTTCTCCAGCCGCCTGGAGTTTTTTTTTTTCTGTCCCCTGGCCATTGAACCTTACTCTTATTCGATGTTAATTAATGTTGATTTATTTTGTTTTATAATTGTGTCTTTCATCTTTCTATTCTTTAATATGTAAAGCACTTTGAGCTACTGTTTGCATGAAAATGTGCTATATAAATAAATGTTATTGTTGTTGTTGTTGAAGAAACCAGGATTTAATTTCAGCAATGCAGTCAATAAGCAAAGACGGTAGAAAAGAAGAGGTGGGTTTACTAGCAAGGAGAGCTGGGTGTCATCAGCATAACAGTGAAAATGAATTTAATATTTATGAAAGATATTTCCAAGGGGAAGAAGGTAAATAATAAAAAGAAGAGGCCCCAGGACAGAGCCCTGGGGCACACCTGAAGTAACAGCAATGAGATGGGATGTGAAAATTTTAAGCTGAATGAACTGAGTGCAGCCTGAAAGGTAGGATCTGAACCAATCAAGTGGAGTGTGGGTAATTCCAATGAAAGATAATCTATTAAGGAGAGTGGTATGACAAATAGTATCAAAGGCCGCACTCAGATCAAGGAGGATGAGAATAGTAATTAAACCAAAATCAGCAGCCATAAGAAGGTCATTGGTAATTTTACAAGTGCCGTCTCTGTACTGTGAAGGCTTAAAACCAGACTGGAACTTTTCACTTTCCAGGCTGAGACAGAAAAAGGTCCATCTACCCTGAGATGCCAGTACATCCATGCTGTCCTTGACAACTGCTAAAGTGGAAAGTAGCATTGAAGATTATAAAGGATCAGAAGAATAGACACGGTAGAAGGATGAAGCAAAGGTCTGGACTGAAACAAATTAAACAAATGAGCCAAAACCAAATATGTTAAACAGAAACAAAATCAAAAGATATGCAGATAAAATCAAAATCGGAGGAAAAAGAAACCACAATGTTATTAGATAATTAATTGTTGTTGGTTATTCACGATCTCAAATAGCAAAAATATGCTAGTAGTGAGCTTTAATCCTATGCCATACGTGTTGTAGTGTTACCAAGATGACAGAAAACAGCATAAATCAAAAAGAAATCGGAAAATGCACAAATCATTTTTAATAATCAGAATTAATGTACAAACCACAAACTAGAAGCTACTATTCTGTGTAGGCACACCAGAAGTCGAAATCCATCACTTCCATAAAAATCCAATACAAAAGACAATTAAAAACAAACAAACCATTAAATAAAGAAGTGTCACATAACACTCATGAAGGCAGAATGAATCTCTAATACATGTTAGTCAAAAAGTGGAGAAGCGAGCAAAGCTGCTCATACAACAGCTCATTTCTCCTGCTGCTTGAGGCAAGTTAACCTTAAGAAAAAGAAAAAAGGAAAAACCTCACTGTATCTAGAAATTAATGTAATAGAAAATGCATGACATAACCATCACTCTGAAAGCATGGAATAAACAAATATATACCAAGTGTCTACATTATACTAAAACAAACTCACAGCTGGATTATCTACACATTATAAGGATTCAACATTTCTCTCACATTATATATGTTATCAGCAAAGCTCTGGTGTGGTTAACATAAATACAGTATACAGCAAATGTAAAATATTAAGTCCAAAGTGAAAATAAATCCAAAAAATAAGATTAGAAGTGAGTTCTCCATATTCAAAATTGTAAAATCTAACAGTGTCTAAAACCATAAACTATAAGAGTACACATCAAGCTTTCCAAAATATCAAAGAAGAATTTGACACAAAAGTGAGGGTGCACGTAAACCCTGGTAAGATATCCAGAAACAATCTGCAGGACCATAACTATACCCATGGACCAAACAGAATACCATGAAACCATATTGACAATAACCCAAAATTTGTTTTGACTCTTGCATTGATTTTCCCCATCTACCAGAACCGGGGAGGAGGTTTTCTTTTCCTTCGGTAAGGACTAGAATAGAAATACAACACATGAAATGTTAGTTGAATTTTAAAATATGAAAGTTAGGTCTATGTTCCCTTGTTGCATCTGGGAGATGCTTTAACCCATAACTGTTGATAGTCATATACCAAGATAACTAGGGCAAATGAGGACACACACATTCAGCAAGGGGTTAGTGTGTAAGTTCTGTTATTAAAATCAAACCAAAACAAAGTTTCCAATAATCCATAAAATTAGTGAATGCAGAGGTTAAAATATCTAATAAATAAATCCATTAAAATGAGGTTAAAATTACAAGCAGGAAACAATTCTTTAAAAACTTGTAAGTCCTGGTGCAATCTTCTTAAACCAACATCTCCACCGCTAACCCTGATGGGATCCTGCAGCCAGACAAGACATCTCAACAACAAGCACAACCACCCCTTTGACTGGCTTCTGGCACAGCCGCCACTAAGCCTCACTCCTCCAAATCCCACTGCCATTGCCAGGGAGCTCTCCCAGAGCATTCATACTCTCCTGCTCCCCAAGTTGCTCAGCAGGAGTGACCCTCAGTCCCCTTTTGAGCGGTGGCCACACACTCTTTCCTGGATCTCTTCCAGGGTGCCTGCCTCCATTCTCCTGCACCAGCTCTCTCCCATTCCTGCCTTCTTCTCCTATGTTTAACCTCTGTACCTCTTTTTCCTGCCTGTCTCTTTCTTTTATTTGTTGTCCTACTTGTCCCCTCTCTGCTGTGTAGGCTTCTTTTATCTGGCCTGATTGGGTGCAGGTGTGATATGCTGCTACCTCCAAGTGTGAATGAGGCACCTAACTGATCGATTCACATTTGTACATGTATGTGCGATCAGCACAAGCACCCCAATCAACCCCAGAGTGAAGTGCGCTTGCACTCAACCACACCCAATTGGAGTCTGCACTTGCCAGGAAGTGATTAGTTATTTAAAACAGCACTTTGCCACAGACCACTTATCACAGAAGGAAGGGCCAATTTACAGTATATGTGTCTGGGCTGAGAAGCTGGGTGGGTACCTCTGGAGAATAACCAAATCATCTGTCCAAGTCAAAACTTTGGGGCATGAGATCAACGAATCACTTGGCAGAGGCTTCTGCCATAAACAGGTAGCTCTGGACCTTATTTCAATTGTCTCCCAACCTAATCAGAAACTAAGTCAAACAAGGAAAATGTAGAGGTATATAGGAATATTTGCTGGTGAATAAACAAAACCAACCTTGACTTTTCTCAATAGCTTAGCTGATTAAACAAGTGAAGAGAGTCATTTTCGATTTTTTGACTTTGGTTTTTTTTTTAAGACTACTCTTTTTTGGTATTCCCCTTGAACTTGGTACTTGGTGTTATCTGTATTTCCAGTTACAGTCCTCATCTATCTGAGTATCTTCACGGCCTCATGCTCTTATCATGTCCTAATACCTTTGCAACTTACAATAATTCTTGAGTACATGCGTGTGCTTAGAATACAGACAAAATAGCCCCAATATCAATACTGAACTCTTTCACTTTATCTTCATATTTTAAGGAACTGTTTGGGTGCCTAATAATTTTTAAAGGTACAAAGGACTTTAATTTCTCAGTTAATTAAGTAACATGTGAGATAGATTAAATTTTCATAAAGCAACAATAGTAGTTGTAAGTTTTAAGATATTGGACTTTAATTGGACCTGTTTAACATTTTAAGGGCTTTTCTATTCAAAATAGCATAAGTCTTAGTACAATCTATGGCTAACACAGTTTGGCAAATATCATATCCTTATAAGAGCATGATTAAATTATGAAATTTGCAGTTATCAAGTTTCACACATACTGTAGGTTGTTCCTTCAAAGGCACACATGATCATTCATATCAGGAAGAAAATATATCATCAATGTAAACAAGCGTATACCAATTCAAAATATTAGTAAAAATAGACAAAGACAGAGTATTTGAAAATGGCCAGAACATTAACCAACTCATATGGTGTACAGTAATCCCTCGCTATATCGCGCCGACTTTCAAGCGACTTCACTCTATCAGGATTTATATGTAAGCATATCTAAATTTATAATGCAGATTTTTCGATGCTTAGCGGGTTCTGCGGACAATGGGTCTTTTACTTCTGGTACATGCTTCATCAGTTGTTTTGCCCAGTTGATTTCATACAAGGGATGCTATTGGTGGATGGCTGAGAAGCTAACCAATCAGAGCACGTGCAGTTAAGTTCCCGTGTGCTGAATGGCTCAGCGACGGGCGCTGAATTCGATTCCTTGGCGTTAACCAGGAAGTCTCGTCTAGCTCATTCAGCATCAACGTGTTTAGCTGTATAAAGAGTTAACTTTTGTACTCTTTGTGTTTATCTTTGTGCATAGTCAACCCCTTCATTATGGCTCCAAAACGATCTGCTCCTGCTACTGCTTCAGGAGCCATGCCCAAGCGCAAACGGAAGATGTTAATGGCTGCCAAAAAGGTAAACGTTTTGGATTTCTTGAAGGAAGGGAAAACTTACATCGCTGTAGGATGCCATTACGGCATCAATGAGGCTACGATTCTTTTTATTTAAAAGTAGGAAAGAAATATAAGATCTACGGCTGCAGTGTCCTTTTAACCAGGGTGCAAAACGAGTTGTAAGTGGATGTAATAAGGCAGTAGTCTGGATGGAATCTGCTTTAGGGATTTGGATTGAAGAAGAACAATGGCGGTGCTACACAGTCGCCTGAAGAGGCTTCTTTAGAAGAGCTGTAACGCTCTCCTTTGTTGTGCAGTAAAACTAAACTCATCGTTATCAGACAAGTCATCGTGGTCATTGTTGGTGAGTACCCATAATTAATTTTCTACTTACAGTACTTAGTACATGTGCATGCGTTTAGTGTCACTGTACACACATTTACTGTATACAATTTTTCTTGCATTATGCGTATTTATTGCTGGTGGCCTGTCTATCGTAATAGCAGTAACATATGTGATATCGGAGACACTCGATATCTTTAAAATAATATTTAGGTTTTACTGTATATAAACAGTGTGTTTACATACATAATTTCAATGAATCTTACCTAATATGTAAGAGAATACAAAGGGTTTGTGCTGTATAACTGTGGGGAATATTTATAAACAGTGTGGGAGAATTTATAAGGGCTTAAAATATATAAAAATAACCATACAAACATATGGTTTCTACTTCAGGATTTTCACCTATCGCGATGGTCTGGAAGCAACCCCGCGATCGAGGAGGGATTACTGTATTTATATATTCATAATATTGCATGTATTAAATACTCACTTTCTCTTGTCTCCTTTTCTGATTCAAATAAGGATATAGGGACTGTGAATAATTCATTTTGATGGAGATTTTTATGTAGTTCATGATTATCAAAGCATAGAAATAAAGTTCTGACTGTAGTCTTGTCCTTTGCGGAGATGGACGTCTGAAGCGGAACTCAGCGGGGAGTTAATTTTTCTCTTATTTTTATTATCCCGAGTTATCCTGTATTTACCCAACTCGAGGAGGTTCTATCACAGTATATGCAAGCATATATAAAGATGGGCTTAGAAAGAAGCGGAAAAGAAACCCAAAAATACACCCAAACCTAGACAGGCATCAAGTCCAATTTCAACCTAAAGGTATGGCCTGTCAGAGACTGACCCGGAGCGGACAGGCGAAAGCACAGGTCTCCCGGGACCCTGGTCTGCTGCATCGTCTCCAGTTGAGAGTGAAAGTGGGCGAATGTGCAAGTGATGCAGGTCACGATAGCTTGCCGATTCCAGAAGATCACTTGAAACTGGAAATGGTCTTGCCGTCCACATCATTATCTGCTCCTCGCGAACCAGGAGCATCGGCTGTAATATGGCTTGCCGCCTCACCCCTTGAGCGTAAGCCGAAACGATCTGTCTGAACTGAAGATAATGATCCCTGAGCTCAAAGAAAGATATAAAGAAAGAAATAAATGGTATGCTCAAGACAAAGAAGAAGCCAAAGAAGAAGCTGTGGCTGGAGCAGCAGGAGCTGCGACAGGATAACAGACTTGGAGAAACGTGTTTATAATCTCATTGAGGCAGCCTTTAAAGGTATGCTGGAAAAACTGAGGAACAAATTCAGGAAAATGCGTCAAAGTTTGAGGAAAACTGAGAGCACTTGGTGATCAGTGGAAAGACATTAAGAAAAAATGTACGAATCAATTGAAACAGCGAATATCTGGCATCCACTGCTGACGAAAAAACAAGGGCTGTGAATTCGAATGCAAAAAGAAGATGGATGCAGAAGGAATAATATTAGAATCGAAGGTCTACCTGAGAATTGTGAAAGTCCAAACCCAGTGAAATTCATAGCTGAACTGTTCTCAAAAATAATTGGAGAGGACTTTAAATCATACACCAAGATAGCAGCTGCTTACTGTATATGCGGATCAAATACCTCTAAACCTAGGACTTTTCGTGCATTTCAAAAATCACAATCTAAACTTAATGTAATGTCACTTCTCAGACAGAAACTAGAGATTATATTTGAAAATAACCACATTAGTATTTTTCCTGATTTCTGCCCTCAACAACTGCTAAGCGTGCGCTTTTTATAACATTAAACAGTGCTTATGGAAAGCTGAGATCAGATAAAGCCTCTTGTATTCTGCCAAACTGAAAGTGGATATTCAAGACAAGCATTACATCTTTACCACTACGGAGGAAGCAGAAAAAGAGTTAAGAAAGCTTATCCTGACAATTTTTTGAAATATGATCGTGACTCGCATCCTGTCATAGCATGGCAAAGAAGATATTACTGGCTGTCTGATCCGTTTGCAATGATACTGGTACCATAATTATACATCCTCTTCCTTCTTGGTCACTTTTTGTTTACGTTTTTATTACAATTATATGCATATATGTATGCAGGTGTGGAAGAAATTAAATGAGTAACTTTTAATTTTTTATTTTTTACTCTTTTAAAGGAGACTATTTAACATCATACCCTTGGTTTATTGTTATTGTTATTATTGTATTAGGTTTACTATGCTTATCCAGGGCCACTTTTAACACCATTCCTGGGTTTACTATCTTACTATTTCACGACTGTTGTAGATTATATTTTATGCTTATAGTATTTAGACTTTATCGGCAATAGATATCTCAATTTTAATCCACATACGCCACTGCTGCGGGGCTTGTTTTGTTCTGGACGTGCCCTGTCTCTAGGTACAGTATATCAGAGGACTGTGGTCCAGCCTCAAATGGGGAGGCAAAATGGGGGGTGGGGGAGAGAAAGAGCAAGCTATATCTAATCTATCCTTTTAATCCTTATAATTATAATGCCTATGTAACAATAGGCTGCATGGCAATAACTCCTGGGAAAACTGGAAATTAAGGTCAAAGCTGTCTCACTTTCAGTTAAGACTACAAAATGACATCAAAAATTCAGAATCTCCATGATGGGACAGTTAACTTTGTGAGCTGGAATGTTAAAGGCCTGAATCACAATTAAAGAGAAAGAAAGTATATACTCACCTAACAGGTCTAAATGCTAAAATAGTATTTTTACAGGAGACCCACTTATTAAGCAAGGATCAGTTCCGCTGCAAAAGACTGGACTGGCCAAATGTTCCATTCCAGCTTTACAAAGGAAACTAGAGGTGTGGGAATTCTTATACATAGAACAGTCTCATTTGTAGTATCAGATGTAGTGATTGTCATGGGTAATTTATTTAACTGTAAAGTGATTTTGATAAATGTTTATGCACCCAATGTGGATGATAGAGACTTCATCCAAAATGTATTTGCATCCATTCTCAATGTCAACACTCATAAAATTATAATGGCTGGGGACTTTCATTGTATTTTTAATCCAGACCTAGATAGGTCTCCTGTCACAGGGTAATGACATCTAACACTGCAAAGACAATTACACAGTTTGACCACAACTTATCAGACCCTGGAGATTTCTAAACCCAAACTCAAGAACATATTCCTTCTACTCACCAGTGCATCATTGCTACTCAAGAATTGATTATTTCTTTGTAGATAACAATTTCTTGCCTACGATTAAATCTTGCAAGTACGATGCTATTGTTATTCCCCCTCTGATCTTGGAGCTAAAATCATTATGCTCCCCATACTCTTCTCGCAGATGGCGTCTTAACCGCCTTCAATTAGCAGATAGAACTAGACAGAATTTATATCAAAACAAATCAGTTTTTCTAGAGACAAATACATCTTCATAGGTCTCTGCAGGAATACTCTGGGAAACCCTGAAGGCCTTCTTAAGAGGACAGATTATCTCATATCTTTCCCACAGAAATAAATTGGAAACCAAGAAGGTATCAGAGCTAACCAGCGAAATTACTAGAATAGATCAAGAACATTCCAGGTGTCCAAGTGAGGCTCTTCATAGGAAAAGGCAGGCTCTGCATTCAGAACTCAACCTCTTAACAACTAAAGAAACTGAACAACTCATTTTTAAATTAAGACATCATTACTATGAACATGGAGAAAGCTAATAAGACCTTAGCTCAACAAACCCACAAACAAAAGTTTGCAATGCAATCCCAGCAATCACCAACACAAACGGAAACAAAATCATTGACCATAAAAATATAATGCACACATTTAGAGACTACTATAAACCTTATATTCTACTGAGTTTAGAAGACAAGATACAATCTAATGCATTTCTGGATACATTACAGATACCAAAATAGATACTCTCAGTGCAGAGGAATTGGTTAAACCTTGGCACTATCATAATTACTAGATGCTACTGTATAAAGTCACTTCAGAGTGGGAAAGCAGCAGGCCCTGATGGCTACCCTGTCGAATTTTATAAGAAATTCTCAACTCAGCTAGCTTCCCTTTTATCAACAACATTCACAGAAGCTACAGACAATCAAATTCTACCTCAAACTTTTCGCCAATCATTAATCACCATCTTTTCCCAACAAATGATGTTAAGATACTCTCAAAGTTCTAGCTAGAAGGATGGTGAAAGTGCTGCCTTCTGTAATATCACAAGATCAAACTGGATTTATTAAAGGCCAACACTTAGCTTCCAATCTTTGATGCCTGTTTAATGTAATATATTCACCCGCAAAGTCAAACAACCCAGAGATATTATTATCGCTGGATGCAGAAAAAGCATTTGATATGATTGAATGGAACTACCTTTTCACTACATTGGAGAAATTTGGGTTTGGGCCAAACATTTGTGCATGGATCAAACTACTGTATACTAATCCAGAACCTTCAGTTTGTATTAACAACATTAATTCAGACTACTTGAAACTAGAAAGTGGTACCAGACAAGGATGCCCCTTGTCACCACTACTTCGCAATCACCATTGAGCAACTGGCTGCTAACTGTCGAAATGCTTATCAGATAAAGGGGATTATCAGAGAAGGACTTGAACAGAAAATTACTCTGTATGCAATGGTACAGTATATATCAGACCCACAAAATACTAAGCCTGTAGTCCTAACAGCACTTACAGAATTTCAAAAGATTTCTGGTCTCAGAATTAATTTGAATAAAAGTGTGCTCTTTCAAGTGAATTCTCAAGCACACAATATTACACTAGATTGGACACCTTCCCTTTTATCATCGCTGGGTCAGTTTAAATACCATGGGGTAAACATCACAAGTAAACACAAAGCTGTTTATTAACAAAATTTCACCATCTATATGGAAAAAATTAAGCAAGACTTGCATAGATGGTCAAACCTTCATCTCACTTTAGCTGGAAGAATTAACGTTGTTAAGATGAATATTCTTCCTGTGAGGCATGCCCGACACCACCAGACTGAGACCACATCTTTATAAACTGCACTTTTATTTACAATCCCACACAGTACACATTGCTTCCCAGTACTAACCACCTTTACCCGGGCCTCTCTTCAAATGCCTGTGGGCTGCCTTTCCTCTCCACGGGAGCTTTGTCCCACTTCCGCCCGACTCTAGCTCCCAGACTGTGGGAAGGCGGGTTCTTTATTCTCACCCGGATATGCTCCAGGTGCTCCATCTGACAACACTTCCTAATGTGGCGGAAGTGTTGGGAGAGCACTCGGAAGCACTCCGGCGCCCCTGGAGGGATCATCCTCCATCTTTCCAGGTGTGGCGGAAGTAGATAATTCCGGGCCCTCTGAGACTGGGCTCCTGGCGGTGGCCACAGGCCAATGGGCTTGAGTCTCCTTGCTCTTCTCCCATGATCCTCCTCCGATCCAGGTTGGTTGCCCCCTCGTGGCCGGAGGACGTACATGCCACCTCCGTCCTTCAAGGTGTCCCGGCTGGGTCTGGCCCCCAGCTGGTTGTGACATTCCTAAGCTTTCTCTTTTATTTCAAAACATTCCAATATACATCAATAAATAGTTTTTAAAAATTAGATTCAACCATAGCCTCATTTATTTGGAATTCAAAACATCCACGTATCCAAAGAGCGACCTAAAAGGCCAAAGGCAGAAGGTGGCATGGCTCTACCTAACTTTCAGTTTTACTACTGGGAGGCAAATATGCAAGCTATAAAACCTGGACATGGACACAAATAGATGAACAGACACAGGCTTGATCCGCAATAGAAATAAAATCCTGCAGTACTTCTTTATATTCCCTGCTTTGTGCCCCTATAAATGCAAGTTATTGCCAATATACTAACAACCCAATTGTGCTGCACTCACTCAGAATATGGAATCAATGTAGGAAGTATTTTAAGATAGAGAAGCCTTTATCTGTGGCACCTCTGCACGAGAACCACCTTTTCCATCCTCACAAACATATGCAATTTTTAATATCTGGAAAACAATTGGGATTAGATCACTTAGAGATCTGTACATAGACAATGTCTTTGCAACCTACGAACAATTACATTCCAAATTTAACTTTCCAGCAACACATTTCTTTCACTACCTTCAAATTAGAAACTTTGTTAAAAAGAACCTTCCCAATTTTCCTCACCTCCTCTCGCTATGCTTGAAAAAAATTGCTCAGTTTGGAGGACTCAGACAGAATTTCTGCAACATATAAAACCATTTTACAGCCCCTCCCTTTCAAAGATCCCAGAGTACAGTGGGAAAAGGATCTCTCACATTTAACATCTCAGAAAAGGAGTGGAAGGTAGCAATGCAGAGAATTCACTTGAGCTCCATATGTGCAAAGCATACAATTATTCAACTCAAAATTATATATCAAGCCCATCTGTCTCATTTAAAATTGTCCAAAATGTTTCCAGGGCAAGATCCAACCTGCAAACTCTGCAATCAAGTTCCAGCATCATTGGGTCACATGTTTTGGGCCTGAGCCAAATTAACATCATTCTGGACAAAAATCTTTAAATGGCTTTCAGACAGCTTTGATGTCACAATCCCTCCTAATCCATTAACAGTTGTGTTTGGTGTTCTTCCAGATGGGCTTAAAGTGGAGAAGGACAAACAAACTGCATTGCCTTTATGACACTATTGGTACACAGACTTGTCTTGCTCAACTGGAAGAATCCTAACTCTCCTCTTTTAAGTCAGTGGGTAACTGATGTTTTATACTATTTGAAATTTGAAAAATCTAATTCTCACTCAGAGGATCTATGCAGAACTTTTTTCAAAACCTGGCAGGATCTAATCAATAACATTTTAGAATAAGATTTTAAAGCACTGACAAAGCAGATTCTCTCTCCATTTCTTTTTCTTCTCCATTTATCTTTATTCACTTAATTCACTTAATTAATCTATTTACTTATTTTTACTAGCTTGAGGTTTTACTCTGCTGGCCTAGCTCTCTTTCTCAGGGATGGGGGTTGATTTGTTTTCGATCCTATTTTTGTAAAAATTGATCTATTTGTATGGAATGTTGTGTGATTACAATAAAATCAATAAAATAAAAATAAAAAATAAAAAAAGTAACAAAGTTCTATTTTTTTCTGAACAAAGGAAAACACATTTCCCAGAAGACTGTTAGAAGATCTTATGTACCCATTCTGTATGTATGTACTCAAATGTTATATAATCTTGTATATAATTTTCCATTGCTTTTGATTCTGGTTCTTACAATACATACATTTTTCCTATAGAAAAGGAGCACTTGCCAAGAGCACTATTGTGCAGTCATATTTGCAATGTAGAGGACGTATTAATAGCCAAGTTTCCATCCAGTTTTTTGCGACGTTTTGTTATCGACAAACAGAATATACGTAAAAAAAATGTGCGAAATTTGCTGTCTCCAGCCTGTTTCCATCCAACTGGCTTTTTATCGATAAAATGGTGTGCGTGATGACATCATCCCCTCCAAAACGAACTGTCGCATAAGTTTTGTTGTATCGCGAAAAAAAATCTGCCCTTGAGCCGTTTCCATACATAATTTTGTGTATGTCGCAAATTATCTACCTTTTGTTTTCCACGTTACACCTCCACTAAACAAAGAAACAAAGAAATGGAGAGATTATTCAGACAGTTTTTGAAATTTGCCAGCTTACTGTTATTTCAGTTTCACAAATAATTGGAATTGTACATAATATCCGAAGACGACAGCAGAATGAAGCAGTTGCTTGTCTGATAGCCCTAGAGCTCGAAGAAAGTACCCCAGTGCGATGAAACCCACGGGTATGGGAGAGACGACGGAATAAGACCTTCTGGGAGGAGGTGGTGGGAAGACACTTCACAGAAAATCTCTGGCTGCAACATTTTAGAATGACACGGCCGACATTTGAGATGTTGTGTGGATTCATCAGTCCTGATGTTGCCCATCACAGGTTGCCACCGACCACGGTTCCAACCCAAAGCGGATTGCCATCGCCTTTACAAGCTGGCAACCTGCCGAGTATAGAGTAGTTGGAGAAACTTTGGGGTTAGTAAAACTACCGTCCATCGATGTGTATATGCTGTGTGCACCGCTATTAAAGAAAAATTAATGCGCGTTATATCAGACTTCCGACTGTAGCGGAGGCCAATGAAATTGCATACCGCAATTCCTTGGTGCATCTTGTGCCACAGATTTACGGTGCGCTGGATGGCACGCATGTGCCTATTCTTCCCGACGGAAGGCTACGCGATTACATTAATCGCAAAGGGTGGCCATCTATTGTTCTCCAGGCCCTTGTTGATGACAGGTGCATGAACGAGACATTTGCGTTGGCACTCCTGGAAGTGCCCATGATGCAGCTGTGTTTGCAGCATCGGATCTGTACAGGTGAGCCTACCTTTCAACATCCCTTCTCAGTGCGATAACAACTGAATTAGTACTGTAACCTGCTTCCCTTAAGGTTTTAATTAAAACTGAAATTTGAATTAATACAAAATAACGACGTTTAATCAAAAAACTAAAGTTAATATTAATGAGAGAATTTCTCATATATGCTAAAACATCTGCCATTTAATAATAAGAAAAAAATGTTTAGATAATGAAACACACGGTTTATTAAATATTTTGACTGGCACAGTAAATTACCTTTGCGGTTTTTGTATTATTTAGACATCCTGAGAGACACCCCCAGGCTACAGTTGATGTGGAGGGAGTTCAGGTACCCTTTTAGTAGCAGGAGACCCAGCCTATCCGCTACTGCATTGGCTCATCAGAAATAACGAGTCTCTTCATCAGACCATGCGAACGCTCCGCTATTCTCGTTTTGATTGCACGTGATGAAAATGTATCATGTGACACATTTATTTGCGTTAAAGCCCTTTTTTCCGACAAAAGTGTTTCCAATGTAGTTTTCGACATCTGAAGTATCGATATGGAATTTATGTGCTAAAGTTAAACGGAAAAATATTATGTCGACATGTACAACATTTTATCGATAATTAGCATTTCCATCAGCTAAAATTTGAAGCGCTAAATATTTTTTCAAAAACTCCTTGGATGGAAACCTGGTTAATGATGTCTAATTGCTAAACATGTACCAAAATTTGAAGCAATGTTTCAAATAAAAAATACAGTAGTGGGCTGGAGAGTCAACAGACAGATTTTTTCAAATTACAAACCCAAGCTTTCTCTCTAAGTTTAAAGCAAACTAATTAATTCTTAGATTACATCTCTTAAGACAAATATATACTAAAATGAGATTGTATGTGTCACTATCACAAAAATAAGAGTCTCCACATGTAATACCTCAAACTGAATCTTTATGGAAGATGTAAAAATTCTAACTGGCCATTCCCAGTGGAACCACAACCAATGGACATGACCCAAGGATTATACTTCAAAGGTAGTTTTGTTATACTCATTATTTGCAAGAGCACTTAAAACCCATACAATTTAGAGCTGGTTCCAAAATGATAAGTGTAGGACAAAAATAGCCATGATCATTGCAGTTACTATCAAACAGTTGTTTTAAAGCACTGGCTACAGTGATTCATCCTAACCTTGTTAAAGTGGGTATTCTTGATCTTTTCGGTGAGGTTTTCATGTTCCTGGCACTACCAAAATAGGAACATAGTTCTTCTACTATCGTTATCTTACACTTTTCATCATATTTGATGTCTTTTCCATATATATAATAATAATAATAATATAATAATAATAATAATAATAATAATAATAATAATACATTTTATTTATATAGTGCGTTTCCCATGCTAAAGGCACTTATTTAAACAGCAGGGTATATGAAAATTGGATACAAACATTTTCTGTTTAGAACACTAAACAGATAATCACAGGAGATGCAAAGCATTAAATGGGAAAAAGATATTAAACCAGAGTAAAACACTAAATTCAATGCTAAAAGAAAAGCCTAAACAAATAACATCATTTGTGATATAACACACACAAACACACCTTATCCTGAGCATCTGGACAGAGATAAACTTCAAGAAGGGGAAGAATGTTAGGTTAAGTTCAATGCCTTCTTCAACAGTTTAATAGTTCTTTTAAAAATACACCTGAAACTCATGGATGTAGTGCTAATAGGGAAGTGTCCTGTGTGTACTATAGCCGGCCAGTCATTCCGGTCAATACCCCAGGCAGGTGGAGCCCTCCTGCAGCATAGAGGTGACCCAAATGCCAGCAGGGAGTTATGGACATTGGAGTTTTCATCCACAGCCCTGCTGGATACCACAGGGGCCACTAGAAGGCGCTGCAGGGAGGAGAACCGAGGCTTTTGCATACAACCGGAAGTGCGTCCTAGTCACATGGACAAAGAGACCGACGCACTTCCAGGATGAAAAAAGGACTTTTTATCTAACCCGAAGTGATGGGGAATCATGGACTGAGGGATGAAGCACTTCGGGTTAAGCAGTATAAGGATTGTGGGAAACCCCAGACAAATGAGCTGAGTTGGGTGGAAGGGTGGCAGCGCGTCTGGGAGAGTGGAGGATTATTGATTATTGTATTGTGTTTAATTATATAAGTATTGTGGAGAGGAGGGTGCACTGTATTTGTCCAAATAAAAAGTATTATTGGACTTTTACCTGGTGTCTGGTGACTGATCTGAGGGTTCAAGGGGACGACAGCGCCCCTACCTGTCACACCTGTTAAACACATATAGCCATAATTTAAACTTCAAAAGGGTGACTTTCTTAGAAAGAAACAGTTGTATATGTTTTAGAAATAGCAATAAATAATCTTAGGATTTCCATGAGTGTAGAAACACTCTTATTATATTAATTGGAATATTCATTAAAGAAGTATTGAAGACAAAATTGTTTGCAATTATGCCTACCAAACGTATTAATCCAATAATCTGTTGTTCAGCAAAGGCTTTGTTCACTGAGTATAAACATTTTTGATTTATCAACCATAAAATCGTGCAATGAATCTTCTACCCGGTGTTCCTCTACTAAAAGGTAAAATGTATTTTTATCAAAACCTGAAGTCAATGCCACAGAATTAATATTAAAAAGAAACTGATCATGATAGATGATAAATATTAACAAATGTTGGAAAACCGAGAATGTCCTGAAGTGAATAGAGTGGGAAAAGACAGTGAGATTAAGAACAGAAAAAGGACAGGCAGCATCTAAAGGCCTGTTTATTTTTGAGTGTCTGCATCACTGCTAGGGTCAGCTAGGGTGTGCCTGACATACATTTTATTAGCAGTCATAGTGCACAAACCTTCTTATCAGCAATTGCATGCCTTCAGAATCTTTTAATTTTGAAGTCTCAAGCACATCAACTGTGAAAACATAGGCTCATTCGATGAAAAGTTTTGTGAAGTGATTTGTTCCTACCTGCACCCAAACCACCCAACATTAATCATACACAGAAAAAGCTAAACGAAAATTAAAAACTCTGGAGGAAAAACCAGGAATTCTGCAAAAGCACAAAGTTGTGCGGTGTCATGCACTGAACACTTGTACTGTAAATAGGTGCACATCCTCAGTGCATGCCACGTCTCAAGCTCTCTATGCCTGAGTATAAAATGGCCTTTAGTCAAGGACAGTCAAAACCAAGGAGAAACCAAAGAGAAATGAACATTAGCTGTAAAGCACAAAACAAAATCATAGTCAAGAAACAAGCAGCAAGTCCTATTTCTTGTTAAATGTTATATGTCAGTTTGGGTTTATCTCTTGGCTTAAAATTTTTTTGTTATTTCTGTTTTGGATATTTTGTTTTATTTCAAATTATGCAATTTTAAAATGTTTGTTAACATTTTATTTAATTATTCAATATTATATCCCAACAGATTATTTTTATTTTTTATGTCCACAGCCTTTATATTCAGGCATAGAGGGCTAAGGTCCAGCAGAGAGCCATTGTTCAGAAGTTTAGATCATTAAAGTAAGTGCTGTTTGGGTTTTCTGCTTAGTTGATTCAAATTCTTGACTTTAGGTTGGCTATGGTTGATATGGGTTGCTTTTAAGAAAAGTTTTTTTCCTTTGCTTTTCTATTTTCTGCTTGATTTTGATTAAATACATTCTTTAAAATAAAGTACATTGTTTTAATTTTGTCTTAAAATATAGGCTTGCAGTCACTCTCTTGAAGGTCATTTTGGTATATTTTTAACTTTTAAAGTCCAAGCCCCATTGGGTTTTGTGTAGGCTGGAAAGTCAGCCTTTGGCTGCCTGGGGTGAAGCTTATCCAGTAGGCTGTTGTGTGGGTTTGTTGAGGCATGTACTCTTTCTGTTATATTTTTGTAGCTGGATTCACAATAATCCTAAATTCTTTTGGAAGAATTTTTAACTTCATCTACACAGTACACCAAGCAAGTGAGGGAGGGAGAGAGAGATTCAAAAGTAAGGTGTGTGTAATGACATAATAATTAAAGACATCCAAAGAAAATTCTGTTTCATAACACCATTAACCATAATAGTCTATTAGAGCAATATTTTAAAAAATAAAGTAAAATTAACCAAAACTCTGTTGATGGGCTAAGATAAAGGGTACTTAAAAGGATCATAACCGATGTACTCTCTATGTACCTGTATTGACTACTGACAGCTAAATAAGTTAACAGTTAAAAGTAGCTTCCCACTTTCATTCCACTCATCTTTATTATATCTGTCATGATCTGGACTTTGTTTTTATTTTGGTTTATTTTACAGCTTTTCCTTGGCCCCTAAAAATAACAGAGGTAGTGTTTCTAAGTTTTAGAGGTCAAGAAATTTAATGGTCTGGTGTGCGTTTCAATTTGAAGAGTAATTTTCAAATATGTCTCCACTTGTTTTATTATCAGCACCACAATTGTTTGCTGTTGGTAATGTAGGGTTGCCAGGCTGTTTCTAGGTAGGACATTGGGACTGTGCGATGAGTGATGTAATTACTGTGATGGTACTTAGGTTTGTGACTCATTCACAAAACCCAAGTGTCCAGTGGTGGACCTACATTTTGGGCTCCATTAACAACCAGAAACAAGGTTCATTTATAACTATTATTTTGTATTTTGTATTCCACTATATTATTAATATTATTAAAAAAAAATCTTCTCATGCTTAAGCTTCATTAATTTCACTGTAGGTTCACCACTACTGGTGTCATTGTTGCTAAAGATCTCTCCTGACATGAATTGCTTTCTGCTCTTTGACTTTGATTTATGTCATTTGGCATAGGCTATGTGACTGTCTCTCTCTTTGTCTCTCAATTTATATTTTTGTCTCAACTCCAGACCATTGTTTAGTTGAATAACATCCTCCTAGTTACAACCTTGGCTAGCTATTACTTTTTGATTCCTCTTCTGACTCTACAGTATCTTGCTTACAACTGCTGCTGCCTTGTGCAATCAGTACAAAATCAGGTCCCAGGGAGTATCCACTCCCAGACAAGATAGATTTGTGTAGCACAGATAATCAATCCTATTAGAATTCAAGAAGGGAACAACAGGGAAATTACATTCAATATTTTGTTCTGTCAGTGCAAGTACCTTGTTTTTTGTATGGTTTAGCTAACACCCTGCAGTATTATATTCTTTCATCAACAATAATTTTTTAGATGTTTTGGTGTTATGTGTCTCAGTATACATAGATAATATACTAATATTTTAGTAGAATTTTGAGACTCACATTACACATATTTGTAACATTCTGTCCAAACTGTAAGAAAACAACTTGTAAATTGAGTTAAAAATTAGAATTTAAAATTTTTCTCAAAGATTTCTAAAGTCTATTATTTCAGTGTCGAAGCACCAACTTTTTCCCAATGTTTAAAAGGACTCTGCATTCAATTAAGCCTAACTTCAGGCCATCACACTTAGAATAATGGGTAAGTGGAGAGGGCAAATCAGGACCTTTGAAATGTTTTTGAGGTGTACAATTAATGATGATCAAATTAGAAGAGACTCCTTGTGCTGGTGGAATGCTCTTGCAAATATCCTATGATTATAGCTGTGAGGATCTCTCTCTTTCTTCTTCAAATGCCAAAATTGGTTTAAACACATACTGTCTATAAACTCAGTCAATACTCTTTTCTCAGGTTTAACAGACAGTATTTGATAAGGTACCACATGAGTGGTTGGGCATCAAACCTAAAGAAGTCGAACTTTGGGGTGTTTGCAGATGGGTGCAAAACTGGCTCAGATACAGGAAGCAGAGGGTGAGAGTGTGAGGAAGCTCATCAGAATTGGCTGATGTTAAGAGTGGTGTTCCACAGGGATCATGGCTAGGGCTGCTGCTATTATTAATATACATAAATTATATAAATGGATAGGAATGTAACTAACAAGCTGGTTAAGTTTGAAGATGATACCAGGCTAGATTGGCAGATAGTCTAGAATCTGTTGAATCATTTACCATTTCATGGCAGATGAAATTTGATGTAAGTAAATGTAAAGTATTATACATAGGAAGTAAAAATGTTTTATTACAAGAGGTTTGATTACAGGAAAACTAAAGCTAGAACAAAATTAACCAAGTCCACATTTCACAACACTGAAGGGTGCATTTGTAGCCCATATCTTAAAATGATATAATATGATTTTTGTTACTTATCCATGTTTTCTAGGTCTCTGATTCATTGTATTTTGGTATTTTTGTACCCTTTCTTTAACATGTCTATTTTTTATTGTGAAGAATGGTCAAGGTCATTTTGTTTGTTTGTTTTGCTCTATCCATTACCAGTCATATGACACTGAGACCGTTTAGTGAGTCATTTCATTATGCTGAGGCACCCAGCAGCATGCATTCGAATACTGGATCACATTTTTAAAAAATTGTGATTTATAGTGTAAGTTACAGGCAAATGAACCAAGCATGACTTTAAAATTTGTACATTGTTTTTCCTGACAATGATTTTGCTTTAGTGTTTTTGTTTCAACATTAAGTACTAACAGTTCCTTGGCTGTTTAGACTGACTTGTTCTCTGATTCTGCATTTTTTACCTTTAACCTATTCTTTTCTAGGCACCATAATACTCTATGAGCACCTTGCCATCCTGAAAATTCAGAACTATATCTAAACATCCAGTGAAAGTAGAATAAAAAACAGAATTCAAAACATTATTATGTAATTTTGCAACACTGTATTTAATATAGAAATTTTGCATACTGACCTGAAGTGTTGTATATTAGGAGGAATTCCAGATCGTTATACAGCTTTTCTTTAAGATCACTTAGTGTATGTTTTGACAGATTCACAGATATTTCATAATCTCCTGTAACATAATTAATTAAAAGAATTAGATAATGGTGTGTTTAATGGAACATTTTTCTATTCATTTGTCTCCTCTTTTTTCAACCTTGCCAGATGTAAGGCAGGAACTAACCCTTGGTAGTACTGTGTATATCCAACATTTTTCTATTTATTCCTTTCAAAGGTGCAAAAGAACTACAAAATCACAAATGTAATAATTTCAGTGTTTTCATTAGAATCTTCTGGTAATTTACTGTGCACAGTGTCATCACACACAGCAAGGAGAAACCTAAGGAAAAGTGGAGTACATTTAGATTGTAACCAGTAACTGCCACTCTTGTAGATATTATATCACAGACAAAAAATTGTAGTAAAAATCATGACTTGAGAAACACTGCATGAAGCAAGCTAATATAATATAATATACATCCTTATTATGTTTACACTTCCTTTCATATCTGTGACCTCAGGCAACAAGATAAAGTACCAAAACAGGCAAACGTGAAGGTTTGTATTTTTATTCATCTTCTATCAGTGCTACCCATCTAAAATGGGTTAAAATCTAAGTAATCAATATAGACCTTAGCATTAACATTGCAGTGCACCATCTATTTGTAAGATCATGAGTAATTACAATAGGTGCACTGTGTGTTAATAGGGAAAGAGGTGCTATATTGGGCCTTAGAAACCTAATCACATATGGTACTGATAACAAATAGATCACTGAATATGCTAAATGTTTGGGCATTTATGATGGTTAGGAAATTCTAGAAGTCAGAAGGTGTTTGCATGAAGATTGCCTCATGCAAGGGTTGGTGCTTTTGCCTAATGCTTTTCCTCACATCTCCTGCACATCCAACAATAAGATATGGAACGACAAGTGATATCACTTCCAAGTTCCAGTCCCCTGGGCCCACCTCTTCCACCTCTCCAGCCTTTAAACCATCTCCATCTCCAATTTTTGACAATCAGATTAGGTTAGATTATTTATAAAAGCACATTTAAAACAATAGAAGTTGCACCAAAGTGCTGTACAAAGAAGCATTAAAATAAACAGAATGCAAACAATCATACAGAAGCAAATTAATAAAACAACCAATTAAAACATCCTCCACAATCCCATCATACACAGTAGGTCTTAAGCCAACTTTTAAAAACATCGATAGAACATGAAGACCTGATGTGGAAAGGCAGATCATTCCAAAGCCTAGGAGCAATAACTGAGAAAGCTCAGTTTCTCCTGGACTTCAGCTGAGATCTTAGAACTACAAGGAGTAGTTGTTCAGATGACCTCAATGCTCTTGGTGGCACATAAGGGTGAAGGAGGTTGCAGATGTATTTTGGAGCAAAACCATACAAGGCTTTAAAAACAAACAACAAGAATTTAAAATCATCACACCACCTCACTGGTAGCCCAGTGGAAAGAGGCTAAAGCAGGAGAGATATGATCCTTTTTTCTAGACCCAATTAAAAATCTAGCTGCAGCATTTTGAACCAGCTGAAGGCGCAACACAGCAGATTTGGGTAGTATCACATACAAGGAATTACAATAATTAGAAATGGTGCAATCTAGCCGAAGTAATAAAGGCATGAATGACTGTTTCCAAGTCCTTCTGTGAAAGAGAGGATTTTAGTTTAGAAATTTGCCTCAGTTGGTAAAAACTGGAACTTACTACCATTGAGATTTGATTTTCAAAATTTAGCAACGACACGAAGATGATACCTAGGTTTCTGATATCATTAGGAGTCGTTGCTGCCAAGGAGCCTGAGGGCCAATTTCAACTGTAGATGTGGTAGGACTAAAAATAATGACCTCTGTTTAACTGTAAGAAATTTTGTGCCATCCAATACTGAAAATCCTCAAAACATTTCAACAGCTTTTTACAGATGATGTGATGTCAGGACTAACTTTGAGGTATAGCTGCGTATAATCAGCATAACAATGATACGCAACATCATGTTTTTGAAAGATGGTCATCAGGGGAGAAGATAAATAGAAGGGAGCCAGAACAGAACCTTGTGGGATGCCTTTTCTAAGAGGAGCTGGCTGAGAGAAGTTCCCATCTATGTTAACAGAATAGATCTACCTTTAAGGTAGGACTTAAACCATTTCAATTCACAGCCTTGAATGATTAATTCACCCTAAAGCCGTTTAATCAGAACCCCATGGTCCACTGTGTCAATTGCCGCACTAAGATCCAATAAGACTAAGACTGCAGAAGAGCCCGACTCCAAAGTTAATAGAATATCATCTGTCAACTTCAGCAAAGCCGATTTAGTACTATGAAGTTTTTAAAACCTGATTGAAACACATGCAAAGAAACCACTTTCTCCATAATTTTGGACAGAAATGGGAGCTTAGAAATAGAAATGCTAGCTCTAAAAGTATCTTTAAATAGGTGCGAGGGTATGATATCTAGCGAATAATTGGAAGGTTTCATATGCAGGTTTATATCAGCTAGCTGAGAAGAGGAAATTGGTTGAAAGGAAGTAAAATGACTGTGCACTGGCCTTAGAGGGGCTGGTGTCATCCCACAATGGAAGAGTAATGCTGGATCGAATGGCTTGGATTTTATTTATAAAATAACTGAGAAAAAGCTCACAGGCCTCAGGTGTACTCTCAGGGAAGCTGCTGACAGGTGGGTTTAAGAGAGTGTTTATGGTGCTAAACAGCACCCTAGGTCTTGAGGCAGCATTAGCAAGATAAAAATTTTTTTCACAGCCTCTTGATAGGACATCCAGCGAGTTCTGAGAATTTCATAAGAGACCTACAGTTTGTCAGTTTTCCATCTCCACTCAGCCTGCCTGCATTCCTGTCTGAGAGCGCAAGTGGCATCATTTAACCAGAGCTGAACACTGGCTTTTACCTTGACTCTCCTTAACTTTAAGGGTGCGACCAGATCCAGAGTATCCTTACAAGTGAGAACGAGAAGCTTAAATCATATCAGTAATATCCGAACACACGAAGAGGGCTTCTAACACCAAGGTTAAATGAAAATCACAGAACTGCTGTGCTGTGTCAGCATTCATACTGTGTGTGGTTTAGTGAAATTGATGGGCAGACGCAAAAACTTAATTTCAAAAACAATTGCAAAGTGATCAAAAATGCCGCATCAGAGATCTCCAGGTTATTTGCAGAGAGTGTTAGAACTAAGTCCAATGTATGTCCTCCCTGTGTGGGACTTGACACCACTTGAGTAAAATAAAAAGTCCTAGAAATTCTTTAACCAGGGTTTTGTTGGACAACAAAATGAATGTTCAAATCTGCTAGAATCAGCATTCTATTATTATGTGACACCCATGAAAGATAAGAATACTGATAACTTCTGGACAAAATTCTTTTATATCCTGGAGGTCTATAAACCAGTGCGGCGCAGTATGGGATTTGTAAGATCAATTTTAAACAGCTGAGCCTCAAAAATGAACAAATTGTGTACAGTCAAAAGTCTATATTTAAAACGATTCTGAAAACCAGTAGCAGTAGAATCGACCAGTGATTCTAGGTGAGCTAAAAAGGTACAATCAGGAGGAGAAAGATCAAGGAGAGAAACTGAGTCGCCAGCACTTAACCAATTGTCTGACATAAATAGAAAGTTCAGGTTGTGAGACCGAGTATTCATTAAGGCCATTTTCAAGGAGCCGTTTGAAGGTATTTCACAGTCTTTTGATTGGTCTTTAACATACATCAGTATATAAATGAACAAAAGTTATCAAAGTTAACTCCTCCGCCCTTTGCACTTGATCCACCAAAAGAAAATCCAACATATAAAAAACATCAATCCTATGAGAAAATACAGGGTGGGCCATTTATATGGATACACCTTAATAAAATGGGAATGGTTGGTGATATTAACTTCCTGTTTGTGGCACATTAGTATATGTGAGGCGGAAACTTTTCAAGATGGGTGGTGACCATGGTGGCCATTTGAAGTCGGCCATTTTGGATCCAACTTTTGTTTTTCAATAGGAAGAGGGTCATGTGACACATCAAACTTATTGGGAATTTCACAAGAAAAACAATGGTGTGCTTGGTTTTAACGTAACTTTATTCTTTCATGAGTTATTTACAAGTTTCTGACCACTTATAAAATGTGTTCAATGTGCTGCCCATTGTGTTGGATTGTCAATGCAACCCTCTTCTCCCACTCTTCACACACTGATAGCAACACCGAGGAGAAATGCTAGCACAGGCTTCCAGTATCCGTAGTTTCAGGTGCTGCACATCTCATATCTTCACAGCATAGACAATTGCCTTCAGATGACCCCAAAGATAAAAGTCTAAGGGGTCAGATCGGAGACCTTGGGGCCATTCAACTGGCCCACACGACCAATCCACTTTCCAGGAAACTGTTCATCTAGGAATGCTCGGACCTGACACCCATAATGTGGTGGTGCACCATCTTGCTGGAAAAACTCAGGGCGTGCCAGCTTCAGTGCATAAAGAGGGAAACACATCATCATGTAGCAATTTCGCATATCCAGTGGCCTTGAGGTTTCCATTGATGAAGAATGGCCCCACTATCTTTGTACCCCATATACCACACCATACCATCAATTTTTTGTTCCAACAGTCTTGGAGGGATCTATCCAATGTGGGTTAGTGTCAGACCAATAGCGGTGGTTTTGTTTGTTAACTTCACCATTCACATAAAAGTTTGCCTCATCACTGAACAAAATCTTCTGCGTAAACTGAGGGTCCTGTTCCAAATTTTGTTTTGCCCATTCTGCAAATTCAGTGCGCTGATCTGGGTCATCCTCGTTGAGATGCTGCAGTAGCCGGAGGTTGTAAGGGTGCCATTTGTGAGGAGCTAATATCCGCCAAGGGATGTTCGACTAATGCCACTCTCCAGTGACATGCGGCGAGTGCTACGCTGTGGGCTCTTGCTGAATGAAGCTAGGACAGCCACTGATGTTTCTTCATTAGTGACAGTTTTCATGCGTCCACATTTTGGCAAATCCAACACTGAACCAGTTTCACGAAACTTAGCAAGCAGTTTGCTAACTGTAGCATGGGAGATGGGTGGTCTCATAGGGTGTCTTGCATTGAAATCTGCTGCAATGACCCGGTTACTGCCCAGACATCAACACAATTTCTATCCGCTCCTCACGTGTTAACCTCTGCGACATGTCAATGGCTGTAAACAAAGAGAAACTTGTAAATAACTCATGAAAGAATAAAGTTACGTTAAAACCAAGCACACCATTGTTTTTCTTGTGAAATTCCCAATAAGTTTGATGTGTCACATGACCCTCTTCCTATTGAAAAACAAAAGTTGGATCCAAAATGGCCGACTTCAAAATGGCCACCATGGTCACCACCCATCTTGAAAAGTTTCCTCACATATACTAATGTGCCACAAACAGGAAGTTAATATCACCAACCATTCCCATTTTATTAAGGTGTATCCATATACAGTAAATGGCCCACCCTGTACACTGTTATTATACCAGATGTGTCACAATGATCCATACCAAATGTCAGAATTATTCTTCTGTATACTAACTTTAGTTAGTTATTTTGTTAAGGGCATTGATGAGTGCCAATTTGCCAGTCTTTTGTAAAGCACCACACATAAAGAATAAAAAATCTGGATTGTTCTCCACTCAACTTTCCTTATACCTGTTCTGGTAAAGTAGATACCACTTCCAGTTGTCCAGTTATAGTGAAACTTAATATCTGTGTGTTTCTTACAAAAATTAAATCACATATATTTGTTATAATGCAAGTTTATATGGAAAAGAAGTACTTCTGATAACCTGATCTGAACTGAAATTTCAAATCTGATTTTTTGTGGTCAGTATCATGCTTGGGTCACAGAATTGCACATAAACACAGGAGATTGTAGAGACAGGAACATTATTTAAACCCTTAAAACAAACATGTCTCATTCAGAAGTAAAACTAGCTCAGTATGCAGTCAGTTCTCATTTAAAAGAATAGGCAAACATCCTAGGGGAGCACAACGGGAGTGGGACCTCCAACAGAGGCAGAGGATGTCTGGAGGAGAAAGAAACAAAGCAATCAGCCAACAAGGACAGGTGTTACTCAGGCTTTTAAGTATGCCTACTGCGTGAGAAACATATCACGTGACAGAGCAGCCGCAAGTAAGCCAAGCAAGTAAGGAGCAATGGGAAGGTAGTCTAGTTGTTTTAAAAGGGTTTTTAGGAGTGTCCATGTTTTCTAGGGGTGTGTTCAGCCCCTGCTCACATCAGTAATGTACCACTTCCAGTCACCTGATCAAGGTCAAATGTTTTATCTAACAATAAATAATGATCATACAAAATTTAAATTGTTTATCTCTATTCATAAAATGGTAGTAATGCATATGTAATAGTGCTGATACCTGTTAAGATATCATTTCCCTGTTATCCGATTAAAGTGAAATTCTGTATCTATGTGTTTTTTACCCTAACTAATGGCGATATAAAATTTCAGTTATTTTTCTCTTCTTATTATGCAATTTCACATGAAAAACTACTATACGAAATTTAAATTAATTGTTTATTTAAACTATGTACCAGTCTATTTGAAAAATGTTGAAATGTGCTGAAGTAAAGTACCAAGTCCAGTTGACATATGTTGCCCAAAACCAACATTTTGATATAACACCCATATGCCAAATTTCACTTATCTAGCTCAAAACATTCTCAAGTTACCGTGTTTCCATACATATACACAGACACTGACATATCTTAAGGTCCATTTTTTTACAATTACTATACTTTGTCTATACTCTGTATACAAGAAAGTAAAAACACTATGGATTGTGTAATAAAACCTAGGAGAAGGGATCTGGATACATCAAGTGATTCCTTTTTTATCATTTTGATAAAGTGATTTATTTTATATGAAACTCAATTGATCCTGGACAATGAATGTCTGTGATAACAAGTGTAAGAGCCACTTTCCTAGTTCTATAAAATGTATGAATATTTATTAGATGATAATGCATAAAATATGGGAGGTTCCTAAAACCCCGTGAATAGAATTAAGTTGGTATTTTCCTGTCATTTCTTAACAGTTTTTGAGTAAACAATGTTCTCCAGTTAGTGATTAGCCTCGCCTTGTGTAAGGTACAGAGGCATACGTTTTTTAACTGTGTTCTTGTTTGTGCTCGCGTTAGTGCTTATGCACGGACCGCTTAGCGCATGTATATGTGCCAACGCCTACGGGCCTTTTGAGTGTGAAGTAACATGTAAAATAAAAGATAAAAGTTGAACCGTATGTTTAAAGCACACAGAAGAAGAAATAAATAACCTTTAAGTATAGAAATAACCAAAGCTTCTTAAGAAAAGCTAAGTTTATAGAAGATACATTTTTTCTTTTTTTGCCTTTATTCTATGTGTGTAACTATTTTTCTTTTTATTCTTGTATGGATTATTTGCTTCTAACTTTCACTAAATATTTTTTAAAACGAACTTTTGGACTGAGAGATTTCTTTGACATGCGTCTTACCCGTGCCTGACTTCGCCTTATACAACGGGCGGCTACAACAAGAGTAAGGGAAATGTACAGTATAACTTGTAATACTGATGTAATAGCAAAATAAGTTTAGATAGTGTCTTTTTGAAAATAGCAGCGTATAAAGGATTGCATTTTACTTCCCAATACCATAAACTTACATTGCTACAAATACTGCAATGTGTAGGGACTGTTCTTCCTCACATGTAATACTAAATCTGCTGTATCTAAATCCACTTTAAAAACCCATGTACCCATATATTAATTTTTACATTGATTATCCAAATCAATAGCCATTTATTCTTTTCTACAAAGCTCAAACAAAGCTATCAAGTCACATTTTAGATTCTTTATTTATGCAACATGACATACGTAGATATTGCTCATTTTCACATTGAGATTTGTTATTTCTTTGTATATGTCTGTTGTGATTGAAGAAATCAAATCAAAAGCTGCATTTTGCAAATATTGGTCATGAAGATGAAGTCCTAGAACAATTATGTGATATATATTGTGAAAGATGCCCCAGACAAAGACAACCAGATGTCCAAACCACACACATTTTTTCCTACACAATACCACAGTGCACAATTAGCCACAATGCTCACAGTCCTTTTGTTTCTATAGCCTCTACTCCACTCCTCGCAAGCGCTGTCCTCTTCCACCTGACACCGGCTCCCAATGGAGTGAGGCGGCCCTTTTATGGCACACCCAGCTGTGCTCTAGGTGTTCCCTGATGATCTTCCTGCAGCACTTCCTGGTGTGGCGGAAGTGCTGCCCTTGCACCCAGAAGCACTCCGGGCATACCTGGTTCTTGTTCCGAAAGCACTTCCTGGTGTGGCAGAAGTGCTGCAGTCCATGGCTCGGGAACCATCCAGGCACCCCCTGGTAGCAGCCACGGACCCCCACAGGGATGAGCTTCCCAGCTCTGTATCCATGGCCCTGATGGAATCCAGGGAGGCTGCCCTCTTACGCCCAGGGGAATATATTGCCCCTCTCCCGATCCTTCCTTGTTCCTTGTTCCAGGCGTCCTGCTGGGGCAAGGTCCCCGTCGTCTGCCACACTGCCCCTCCTCCAGCTGAAGCACATAGGGTGAAGTGGCCCATCCTGCAAGAGCTGTCTTCTGACAGGATGGGGTGCCAGCATACCTCCAGTCACGGTTCTGCCCTGAAAGAGAAGATGTATAGAAGGGCGTGGAGATGCACCAGTGACCTCGGTTTCTGCAGGTAAAACACTGGTGCTTCCTCCATTTCCCCGTGCCCTCCTGACATAGAAACAGGCCGGGTATGTCTGCACCACCTTGTCTCTAGCCAGGTTTGGGGTTTCTCTCCGCACCCACGAAGAGCGCCTCTTTAATGCAGGTGGGCACACCGGCTCACCCTGTACTTTGTCAGGAGACCCGGTCTTCTGTTTCTGGGACCTCCTTTTATTCTGGGGTGCACCCACAGCCTGGATCCCCTTATGGGAACAAGAGGGACCCAGCGCTGTTTGCACCTCTCGCGACCTAGACAAGATCGTTGTGGCATCTTTGGGCGGGTGATCTGGGTGCCGACACTTACAAGCCAGCCCCTTCCCTGTCGGCCAGCCTTTTCTACCCGCAAGGCATAACCGGTCCTTCTCGCCCGGTCTACTGTTGGAGCCCCTGCTAGTAGGGTCCATTCAGACACATCCTGTCTCAATTTGCTAGGGTTCTGTTCTTATATATGGTACCGGCATCATTTACCTGCACTACTGCATCGCCGGCTGGAGAATCCCGCACCGCCGCCTTAACCATTCCTTCACGGCCATCAGGTGCGTCCGCCTCCTCCTCCAGTCTTCCGATCACCTCCTCCTATCTGAAAGAGTGACTGTACGGGCTGAAGGACAACCTCCATCTCACATACAGTCACAATTAATTCAGTTAAATCAGCCGGTGGTGGGTTTGTGCTCCGCACATCACCACCAGGGAGCTGCAAGCCACAGTGTCTCTGTGTCATTTGCACAGACTCAATCAGGTCACTCTCTGACGTAGGGATGAAAGTTCACCATCCCTGCCTTTGCTGCAGTAGCTGCACAAACCCTCACTGCCGCCTGCTCCACCAGGCCACTCCCCACTGGATATGGCTCCTGGCACTCCACTGCCGGCTGTGGTTCCTCTCCACACAGCAGGCCCTCGCCCTCCTTGGACCTTGTTCCGTCATCATCCCCAGCATCAGCACACCGCCAGCAAAAACCTCTGCGAGGCAGGTACATGGAACAGAGCTACAACACTCCCAGGGCAAAGAGTTCCTAGGTTCATTACTTACCTCCTGGATTCTGTCCCCAGAGGCAGCTTCCACTGCCTGGCCGCTTCTTCAGGCATGTCGATCCCTTGCTGATGACAGGCTTCTTTGAATTGCCCGCTGTCTTCAGGTTGCACCTTGTTGCGTTTCTTCCCATTGGGGAAAGGGGTGATTCCGCAGACCTTCGGAATCCAGGGGCTGCCCTCTTACGCCCAGGTGAATATATTGTCCCTCTGCTGGTCATTCCTTGTTCCAGGTGTCCCGTGGGGCAAGGTCCCCGGTCGTCTGCCACAATATACAGTATATCATCTTTTCAGGTCTTTTGACGAGAAATATACCACCAACACCAATAAGGAACATTCTATAACAACTGAACAATTCTGAACAAGCAAAAATCCCAAGTACATCTGGTTTTCTTATGTGATTTCACAAAAATGAAGAACTAAGTCCAAAGTATATCTGGATAAATTTTCTTTTAACTCTCTCACACTGGTAGCAGTAACTGAAAACATAGATGTATTACATGACCAAATCGATAATGGAAGCTTGTGCCTTAGCAGGTAAACAGAATATCCCTGATACCTTACTTTAATTATTATGTAACAGATAAATAAATTTAGATAGGAATTATGTTTGCAAATGGCAAAACATACTAACATGCAGTTTTCTGATTATACACAATAATGTACATAATACTGTATATAGAAAGATACACAATAACGCATATAGCGATGTAGTGATATAATAACTTAAAGAAACATAAAAATATAAAAAGACTGAAATTGAAACATCACAGATAAGAAATATTTTTCCTTTGTTGTGTGTGCTATGGGCTTTTTCCTGTGATTTTTGTTTTATTTTAAATTCCACTAAAAAGCTTAAAATAAAAATACATGGAATTTCTTGTGTTACATATCATACTTGATGCTTGCACTTTTCCAGTAGCCGAAGCTTTCATTATTTATTTTAAGAGGGCAGGGCTCAGATGGTAAGTAATATATATATATATACTAGCAAAATACCTGCGCTTCGCAGAGGAGAAGTAGTGTGTTAAAGAAGTTATGAAAAAGAAAAGGAAAATTTTAATAATAACTTAACATGATTGACAATGTAATTGTTTTGTCATTGTGATGAGTGTTGCTGGCATTATATATATATAACATAACAGGTAAGTAGTACTAACAGCAGCTAAAATGTACAGTATATGGATGATCTCTTGGTAGTTGATCCCTTTTGAAAGGCTACACACGGCTGTGGTATAGAAATTACATTTTCTATGTGAACGTCCAAATTCCTGCCTCTGGTAATGTGCCTTACCGCCATTACCAGCAATTAAAGAAAATTAGTTTTGTGTCCTCTGCAGTGTTAAGAGAGAAAGGCATTGGTTTGGGATAAAAGGAAAAAAGTGTAAAGAAAGGAAAGTTGCCTTTTTCTTTTATATAGTGTAGAGATGACTTCGCTGACGATATGAGCCTTTTGGGGACAGTCACGGTGGGTCTTGTGTAGACTGGTGAGATGTCCCTGCCATTAAGCGGCTGGGATGGCACTGTCGGTCCTCCACTCCTGTGCGTGTCTTTATAATCCGAGCTGACGACCTCATAATCGTATATGCGTAAAAGAAAGTGCTAAGGCTTTAATATTAGTTTGCTGGTGTAGAAAAGGGATCCCGTGTTTGCAGTTGTCTGGGCTCTAGCTCAGGGGTTTGAGGAAAAAAATTAAAAGTGCTCACTTTGACTTAAGGCAGAAGTGCAGTCAGTGTCTCAAAGGCCGGCACAGCTATGCTGCGCTGGCTGCTCAACTTTTCAGGGCAGGAGACGGCACTTTTGCACACACGCTTCACGTGATCAAAAGTCTCCAGCTCTTTGGAGGTCATTCATACATATATATATATATATATATATATATATATATATATATATATATATATATATATTGTGGTCCCGGCCGGGAGGACGAGAGGAGGGCTTGTGCCTCCTCCAGACCGCGAGGGGGCGTCCGTCCTGGTTATGTTGGGGGCCTCGGGTAAAGGGCTTGGAAGCCCAGCCCTGTAGGGACCTGTGGCCACCGCCAGGCGGCGCCCCGATGCCGGTATATCCCGTGTGGTCCCCAGCCGGGTGGGAGCCCGGCCGGGATGCCCAGGAGGACCAGAGGAGGGCTTGTGCCTCCTCCAGACCGAGGGGTGTCCGTCCTGGTTATGCTGGAGGCCTCGGGTAGAGGGCTTGGAAGCCCAGCCCTGTAGGGACCTGTGGCCACCGCCAGGCGGCGCCCCAGTGCCTGATTATCCCGGGAGCCCGGCACTTCCGCCACACCAGGAAGTGCCGGGGGGAAGACTTTGGAGGACACCCGGAGAGCTGCCGGGAGGACAGCCGGCACTTCCGCCACGCTGGGGCGTGGCCAAGGGAAGAATGCCGGGAACACCTGGTGCTCGTCCGGGAATCATATATAAGGGGCCGCCTCCCTTCAGTGAGCAGTGGATGTCGGGTGGAAGTGGACAGAGCTGGAGAGAGGACTGCAGGCGGACAGGAAAGAAAGGCACAGAGACTGTGAGCCCTGGACTTTGGGGAATCGTGCAAGAGGCACTGGGGTTTTGGGTTGCACGTAATTTGTAAATAGTGTAAATAAATAGTGTGTGGTGGAACTATGTTGTCCGTCTGTGTGTGTCCGGGTCAAAGTTCACAATATATACAGTATATATAACTGATCACCCATTGACCTCGCTCACTGAGTGCAAGGGAAAAAATAAAATGTAGTCTATAAGCTATTAAACAGTAAAACATTAACGTTTTAAGAAGTAAAGATACACTGAGCACCAGTGGAGTGGTTTCGGTAAGCTACATTTTAAAGCTGGTATAACATAACAGGTAAGTAGTACTAACAGCAGCTAAAATGTATATGGATGATCTCTTGGTAGTAGATCCCTTGTGAAAGGCGCTACACGACGGCTGTGGTATAGAAATTACATTTTCTATGTGAACGTCCAAATTTCTGCCTGTGGTAAAGAAAATCATTTTTGTGTCCTCTGCAGTGTTAAGAGAGAAAGGCTTTGGTTAGGGATAAAAGGAAAAAAGGTGTAAAGAAAGGAAACTTGCCTTTTTCTTTAATATAATGTAGAGAGAGGTCTTTGCTGACGATATGAACGCCACGGAGGGTCTCGTGTAGACTGGAGAGACAGCCCTGCCATTAACTGTCCGGGATAGCACTGTGTGTCCTCCTTTATAATCCGACCTGACGACCTCATAATCGTATACGTGTAAAGAAAGTGTGAAGCGCCTTAATATTAGTTTGCCGCAGTCTAGAAATGGGATCCCATGTTTACAGTTGTCTGGATTATAGCTCATGGGAAGGGGAAAAAATTAAAAGTGTTTACTTTCACTTAAGGCAGAAGCGCAGTCAGCATCTCAAAGGCGGCACAGCTATGCACGCGCGCGTGCGGCTGCCCGACTTTGTAGTATTTTTGCAGTGCAGGAACGCCACTTTTGCAGACACGC
Organism: Polypterus senegalus; assembly: GCF_016835505.1. Lineage (NCBI taxonomy): Eukaryota > Metazoa > Chordata > Cladistia > Polypteriformes > Polypteridae > Polypterus > Polypterus senegalus. The sequence continues at coordinate 396,206 of NW_024384925.1, forward strand.
TCACGTGAGCAAAACTCTCGCGCTCTTTAGAGGTCTTGCTTTCTCTGCACTGCGCTCATAGTCAGTTCACGTGAGCCGCTCGGAGTACATGCATCGAAGCTTCTGAGCTGTGCCTGTCCTATCTCGCAATGTCCATGACAGCAATTTTAACTCCGTTACAAAGTGATCTAAAGTCTCGTTTATACCTCATGTCTTCTCATTAAACTTGTATCTCGCTGAAATCAAGTAACATTCCATACAAATAACTCACGTATTACAAAAAAGTCCAAAACAAATCAACCCCTACCCCTGAGTAAGAGAGCTAGGCCAGCAAAGTAAAACTTTAAGCTAGTAAAAATAAGTAAATAGATAAATGAATAAAGATAAATGGAGTAAAAGATGGGAGAGAACCTGCTTCCTCAATTTAAATCTTATTCTAAAATGTTATTGATTAGATCCTTCCAGGTTTTGAAAAAGTTTTGTACAGATCCTCTAAGTGCAAATTAGATTTTTTCCACTTTCAAATGGTATATAACATCAGTTACCCACTGACTTAGAATAGGAGAGTTAGGATTCTTTCAGTTGAGCAAAATAAGTCTACGTGCCAATAGCATAGTAAAGGCAATCACAGTTTGTTTGTCCTTGTCCACTTTAAGCACACCAAAGTGTATGTGTAAGTATACCAAACACAGCTGTTAGTGGATTAGGAGAGATTGTTACACCAAGGCTGTCTGAAAGGCATTTAAAGATTTTGGTCCAAAATGATGTTAATATGGTGCAGGCCCAAAACATGTGACCCAGCAAGGCAGGAACTTGATTGCAGTGATCGCAGGTTGGATCTTGCCCTGGAAACATTTTGGACAATTTTAAACAAGACAGATGCGCTCGATATATAATTTTGAGTTGAGTAATTCTATACTTTGTGCATTGCTACTTTCCACTCCTTTTCTGAGATGTTGAGTGAGAGTTCCTTTTCCCACTGTCCTCTTGGATCTTTGAAAGGGAGCCACTGTAAAAAGGTTTTATATATTACAGAGATGCTGTCTGAGTCCTCAAGACTGATCAATATTTTTTCCAGCATAGAGGTAGGTGGGAGGTGAGGAAAATTGGGCAAGTTCTGTTTAACAAAGTTTCTAATTTGAAGGTAGTGAAAGAAATGTGTTGCTGGAAAGTTGCATTTAGAGTGCAATTGTTTGTAAGATGCAAAGACGTTGTCTGTGTACAGATCTCTAAGTGATTTAATCCCGAATGTTTTCCAGAAATTAAAAGCTGCATATGTTTGACAGGGTGGAAAAAGGTGGTTCTCATGCAAAGGTGCCACAGATAAATGCTTCTCTATCTTAAAATACTTCCTACATTGTTTCCATATTCAGAGCGAGTGAAGCACAATTGGGTTGTTAGTATATTGGTAATAACTTGTATTAATTGGGGTGCAAAGCAAGGAATATTAAGAAGTACTGCATGATTTTATTTTTATTGTGGACCAAGCCTATTTGTGTTCATTTCCATGTATTTATAGCTTGTATATTTGCTGCCCAGTAATAAAATTTAAAGTTAGGTAATGCCATGCCGCCTTCCACCTTAGGTCTTTGTAGGGTCACCCTTTGGATACGTGGATGTTTTGAATTCCAAATAAATGAGGTCATGGTTGAATCTAATTTCTTAAAAAAAGATCTATTAATGTATATTGGAATGTTTTGAAATAAAAAGAGAAGCTTAGGAAGGATATTCATCTTAACAATGTTAATTCTTCCAACTAAAGTGAGATGAAGGGTTGACCATCTATGCAAATCTTGCTTAATTTATTTCATACAGACAGCAAAATTTTGTTGATAAATAGCTTTATGTTTACTTGTGATGTTTATCCCTAGGTATTTAAACTGATCTGCGATGATAAAAGGGAAGCTGCCTAATCTAATATTGTATGCTTGAGAATTCACTGGGAAGAGTACACTTTTATTCAAATTGATTCTGAGACCAGAAATCTTTTGAAACTCTATTAGTGCTGTTAGGACCACAGGCACAATATTTTGTGGATCTGATATATACAGTAGCATATCATCTGCATATAGAGAAACTTTCTGTTCCAGTCCTTCTCTGATAATCCCCTCTATCGCATAAGCATTTTGACAGCGAATTGCCAGTGACTTAATGGCAATTGAAAAAAGCATTCTGAATTAATGTTGTTAATACAGACTGAAGGTTCTGGATTGGTATACAGTAATTTGATCCATGCACAAATGTTCGGGCCAAACCCAAATTTCTCCAATGTAGTGAAGAGGTAGTTCCATTCGACCATATCAAGTGCTTTTTCTGCATCCAACGATAATATCATCTCTGGGGTATTTGACTTTGTGGGTGATTATATTACATTAAACAGGCATCGAAGATTGGAAGCTAAGTGTCTGCCTTTAATAAATCCAGTTTGGTCTTGTAATATTACCAAAGGCAGCACTTTCTCCATCCTTCTAGCTAGGACTTTTGAGATGTCTTAATATCATTATTCAGAAGTGAAATTGGTCTATATGATGCACACTGTAATAAGCCCTTATTTTGTTTAGGAAAGACGGTAATTAATGCTTGCCAAAAAGTTTAAGTTAGAATTTTATTTTCTCTAGCTTCTGTAAATGTTGTTAATAGAAGGGGAGCTAGCCGAGTTGAAAATTTCTGATAAAATTCATCAAGGTAGCCATCAGGGCCTGCTGCTTTCCCACTCTGGTGAGCTTATAGCATCTAGTAATTCTGATAGTGCCAAAGGTTATCCAATTAATCTGCACTAAGAGTATCTATTTGTGGTATCTGTAATGCATCCAGAAATGCATTAGATTGTGTCTTGTCTTCTTTAAACCCAGTAGAATATAAGGATTTATAGTAGTCTCTAAATGTGTGCATTATATTTTTATGGCCAATGATTTTGTCTCAGGGCAGCATGGTGGTGCAGTGGGTAGCACTGCTGCCTTGCAGTTAGGAGACCTGGGTTCACTTCCCGGGTCCTCCCTGCGTGGAGTTTGCATGTTCTCCCCGTTTCCTCCAGGTGTTCTGGTTTCCTCCCACGGTCCAAAGACATGCAGGTTAGGTGAATTGATGATCCTAAATTGTCCCTAGTGTGTGTGTGTGCCCTGCGGTGGGCTGGCACCCTGCCCGGGGTTTGTTTCCTGCCTTGCACCCTGTGTTGGCTGGGATTGGCTCCAGCAGACCCCCGTGACCCTGTAGTTAGGATATAGCGGGTTGGATAATGAATGGATGATTTTGTCTCCTTTTGTGTTGAGGATTGCTGGGATTGCATTGTGAATTTCTTGCTTGTGGATTTTTTGAGCTAAGATCTTATTAGCTTTCTCTCCTCATTCATAATAATGATGTCCTGATTTAAATATGAGTTGTTCAGTTTCTTTAGTTGTTAAGAGGTTGAGCTCTAAATGCAGAGCCTGCCTTTTCCTATGAAGTGCCTCACTTGGACACCTGGCATGTTCATTTATTTCTGTGGGAAAGATATGAGATAATCTGCCCTCTTAAGAAGGCCTTCAGGGTTTCCCAGAGTATTCCTGCAGAAACCGCTGAGGATGTATTTGTCTTTAAAAAAATATTGATTTGCTTGCATATAAATTCTGTGCAGTTCTCGTCTGCTAATAAAAGTGGATTAAGACGCCATCTGCGAAATGAGTATGTGGGGAATAATGATTTTAGCTCCAAAATAAAAGGGGCACAGTCGGAAATAACAATAGCGTCGTATTTACAAGATTTAATTATAGACAAGAAAATGTTATCTACAAAGAAATAATCAATTCTTGAGTAGCAATGATGCACTGGTGAGTAGAAGGAATATGCTGTTGAGTTTGGGTTTAGAAATATCCAGGGGTCTGATAAGTTGTGGTCATTTATAAACTGTGTAATTGTCTTTGCAGTGTTAGCTGTCTGTCACCCCTGTGGCAGGAGACCTATCTATTTAAAATATAATTAAAGTCGCCAGACATTATAATATTATGAGTGTTCACATTGGGAATGGATGCAAATACATTTTGCATGAATTCCCTATCATCGACATTGGGTGCATAAATATTTATCAAAATCACTTTACAGTTATATAAATTACCTATGACAATCACATATCTCCTTTCAGGAAAAGATACTACATCTGATACTACAAATGAGATGGTTCTACAGCATGTATAATAATTCCCAAACCTCTAGTTTTCTTTGTAAAGCTGGAACGGAACATTTGACCAGTCTAGTCTTTGTGCAGCCGAAACTGAAACTTGCTTAATAAGTGGTTCTCTTATAAATATAATATTTTAGCGTTTAGACATGTTAGGTGAGAAAATACTTTCTTTCTCTTTAATTCGTGATTCAGGCCTTTAACATTCCAGCACACAAAGTTAACTGTCCGGTCTTGGAGACATTGCTTCTGAACTTTTGTTTTCATTTTGTAGCCTTAACTGAAAATAAGACAGCTTTGACCTTAATTTCCAATTTTCCCAGGAGTTATTGCCATGAAGCCTGTTATTACATTGGTACTTACAATTATAATGATTAAAAGGATACTGTATATTAGAGATAGCCTGCTCTCTTTCACTCCCCCCTAATCCCCCCACCCTCAATTTTGCCTCCCAACTTGAGGCTTGACACTTCACAAAGTCCCAGTCCTCTGACATACCTAGAGACAGAGCATGTCTGAAACAAAACAAGCCCCCAGCAGCGGCATATGAGAAATAAAATTGAGATATCTATTACCAATACAGTCCAAAGTGGTGGTGCCAAACGGGAGTGTTGTGCTCATTTGAGTTAAGTGCTTTTGGGACTGTGTATCGCCTGTGGGGTTCACAGATGGAGAAAAATAAAAGTCTTGTTGGATTTCAAACATGTCTCTGTGTCAGTCTGTGCCGGGTCGGGTGCTATACAGCGTTCATATCACAATACATACATACATACTATATGTGCATATGCATATAATTGTAATTAAAGTATAAACAAAATGTGTCCGAGAAGGGAAATGATGTATAATTACAATACCAGTATCATTGCAAATGGATCAAACAGCCGGTAAGATCTTCTTTGGCATGTCATGGCAGGATGCAACTCACAATCGTATTTCAAAAAAGTGTCAGGATCAGTTTACTTAACTCTTTTTCTGCTTCCTCCGTAGAGTTAAAGATGTGATACTTTTCTTGAATATCCACTTTCAGTTTGGCAGGGTACAAGAGATTGTATCTGATCTCAGCTTTCCGTAAGCGCTGTTTAATGTTGTAAAATGCGGCATGTTTAGCAGCTGTTATGGTTGAAAAATCCAGGAACATACAAATGTGGTTATTTTCAAATATAATCTCTTGTTTCTGTCTGAGAAGTGATATTACGTGCAATTTAAATTGTAACTTTTCAAAAGCACAATAAGACTCCTAGGTTTAGAGATATTTGATCCCGTATGAGGTAAGCTGCTGCTATCTCGGTGTCTGCTTTAAAGACCTCTCCAATTATTTTTAGAGAATAATTCAGCTACAATTTCACTGGTTTTGGACTTTCACGATTCTCTGGGAGACCTTCAATTCTAATATCATTCCTTCTGCATCAATCTTCCAGTGCAGCAAGTCTGTCTCCAAGTTTTTTGCATTCAGAATTTGCAGCCTTCCAACTGAGCCAAGTGTTATCAGCTTTTTCTCAAACTTAGACACATTTTCCTGAATTTGTTCCTCAATTTTTCTTCCAGCATACCTTTAAAGGTTGCCTCAAAGCGATTATATACACATTTCTCCAGATCTTTCTTATCCTGCCGCAGCTTCTCATTTGCTTTCAGCATACCACTTATTTCATTTCTTTATATCTTTCTTGAGCTCCTTTATGTCTTGAGCAGTGGCCATGGCCATTGTAGAGATCATTACCTTCAGTTCAGACAGATAGTTTCTGACCTTTGTGCTCCGCAGGTGAAGTGGCAAGCCCTGTTAAAGCCGATGCTCCCGGATCGCGAGGAGGAGATGAAAGCAGAAGGCCAGGTCATTTCCAGTTTCAATGGATCTTCTGGAATTGACGAGCTATCATGACCTGCATCACTTGCACACTCGCTCCCAATTTCGCCTCGACTGGAGACGATGCAGGAGACCAGGGTCCCGTGCTTTGGCATCTCTGTCCCAGGTCAGTCCCCGTAAGGCCATACCTTGAGTTTGGACTTGGACTTGATGCCTGTCTAGGTAGGCTTGGGTGTAGCTTTGGGTTTTTTTCCCTTTCATTCTGAGCTCCTTTCTTTCTGCTCATGTTTATATATGATTGGAAAAACTGTAATAAAACCTCCTCGAGTTGGATAAATACAGGATACCTCGGGATGATAAAAATTAAAGAAAAATAACACCACTGCTAACGGAGTTCCGCTTCAGACGTCCATCTCCTGTAACGAACTGTAATATTGATCAGTGAAATTCGACAAACTACACTGCACAACAATTTTTTGAAAAGTATTGCTTCCTGAAAAGATTTTACTGATTGTGACAGGAACCTACTGGGTATGCACAAATATTGTTTTGGTTTTACTGCATCATACTCTGAGAAATACATTTTATATGTTTACTGACAATAACGTATTTAGTCACGTTTATGTTTCACATAAGCTATTAAATTCAACAGAATTAAAAGTGTTTTGCTCCAGATTTTCTTTTGTATTCAATGTCTAGTGCATCACGTTGCAGTGTCCAACAGTGGTCAGCAAGCATTGACGGATTCCAGTTGCCCTGGTATCGTTTCTCCATCATAGCAATATCCTGGTGAAACCTTTTACCGTGTTCGTCACTGACAGCACCGAGATTGCGGGAAGAAGTCCAAATGTGAGTGGAGGAAATGAATCTTGAGTGAAATGTTGCACTTCATTGTCTTGTATGCTTTGAGAAGTTTGTCTACCAGCTGAATGTAGTTTGGGGCTCTGTAATTGCCCAGAAAATTTTCAACAACATCTTTGAAGGCTTTCCAGGCAATTTTTCCGACCCAACTAGCAGATCTTCAAACCGCTTGTCACTCAAAACATGTCTGATCTGGGGCCAACAAAATGCCCTCTTTGATCTTGGCATCAGTTATTCTTGGGAACATCTGTCTTAAAGAACAAAACCTTTGCCTTCCTTGTTCAGTTCTTTTACGAAATTCTTCATGACTCCCAGTTTTATGTGAAGAGGAGGCAAAAATATCTTTGCTGGGACAACTAGTGATTCATGTGCCACATTTTTCTGTCCTGGAACTAACTTTTACGAAGTGGCCAGTTCTGTCAAGAATAGTGTGACTCTTTGGCATGGCTGTCCCATTCACAGATGAAACAATAGTTTGTATAGCCAAGCTGCAGTCCTAGTAACAGAGCAACAACTTTAAGATCTCCACAGATATTCCAGTTGTACCTGCAACAGTTCCATATTCTCATACGTTTCTTTCATTTGTGCTGCACAGTCAACAGGTATTGAAGGATAAACATTGCCATTGTGTAGCAGAACAGTTCTCAGGCTTAACATTGACAAATCAATGAAGAGACACCACTCTTCCGGGTTGTGATCACAAACCAAGGCTGAGAACAATCCTTCAATGTCACAACAGAAACAGAGACTGTCGACTTGTGCAAAAATTAGGTTATATCATGATGTCGACTTTGAAACACAGAAATTTTCATACCTGGTGACAGCAAACACCATTCCTGCAGTCTCAAACCCAGCAGCTCAGGTTTTGCTTTTGACAGACCCAAATCTCTGACCAAATCGTTCAATTCGGACTGTGTTATCAGATGTGGATCAATGTCACTGTCAGTACCCTGCATTGCAGTTTCTTCATCTGGTTCGTCTAAGGTCCAATCCTCTGGTGGTTTCTGAATTGGAAGATCGCCGTCATGTGGAACGGGTCTCATTACAGAAGGCAGATTAGGAAATTCAATTGGCTTTTTGTTTTGGCAGAGAAACCAGACATATTAGTCAAACAAAAGTAACAGTCCGTCACACGGTCTTTCTGTTCTCACCATATCATCGAACAGCAAATGGCATCGTCTTTTGAGTGCCTCTGAGCCAGGCTCTCAGACTGACAGCACATATCGCACAGCAAATGTGAGACGCCCATTCCTTGTCTTGATCACCAATTTTGCAGCCAAAATACAGATGATAAGCTTTCTTCACAAGAGCAGTCATCCAACGTCTCTGAGGCGCAAGTGTATATTCGCCACAGATATAGCAGAATGTATGTGGCTGTTACAACATTGACAAGACATATCACCCGACACCAAAACATCTATAGCATCAGGCTTACTTACTGTTCTATTGATACAGATACTATAATATACTGATACTATACATACACACTGACTATCTATATTAACCAAATGAGCAGGATCGGTGTATGCAAGCCACTTTTATAGCATGCTGAGACAGCATCAAGCTCGTTCAGACCTGCCCAGGCATGCCCAGGATGTCAACTTCCACAGAACAGCTTCCAGCCTGACCTGATTCCATGCCTGGACATGTCCAGGCTGCACAAACCGTTGTTGATAAGTCACTTACGGGAGCAAAAATGTTTGGATACAAATATAAGAAAAAATCATGACAAAACTGAAGATATCTCTGAAACGGTACGTGATGGGCAAATTTTGATGTGATATTTGTGATCAGCACCCAAAAATCTATAAGAAACACCCAACAGTATTCAAGAAGCAAAAACTTTGTTGTGCAGTGCTATTTTCGCTGGCTTATGCTTGATGCATGCATGCTGGGTGCAAGGGCTGCACATCAAAAATGACATCAGACATGCAGGCATTGGCTGGCACTTCCTGGGTTTTCACTTTTGGGTTTTGGGTTGGACTCTGCACTGAATTTTTCTAACTACATGGAACTGCTGATGTGGTGCTACCTAGCCAAAGTGGTGAATTTCAAGGAAAGATTGGTTACATGGGTACTAGATGATGAACAAAGGGCTGGATATAAGGCAACAGGTGATCAAAGAGCAAGATAGATATGCAAGAATATCTGAAGTGCATCTCACATCATGTAGGTTCACCACTCACAAGAATATTACACTTCCCCACTTTCACTGCTTTTGGATGTTCCACCTTCTCCTTTTTCTCATCTTCAAGTCAGAAATAACAAGCACAACTCTTCTTCCATCAGCATTGTCTCACTTTCTCTGCTGTGACATTATTTGGTACATGATATTGACCAAAAACTGTCACCTACTGATTAGGAGAATATCTGAGTGAAAACTGAAGAGCTGCAACGAGAAATAATGTGTTTTTGGTTGCTGACCACGCACACATTTCGCATTGTGGTCTGCGTGACAGCTTCATGTCAATAGTTTAAACAAGCTCTCAGATGAACATTTTTTCTCAGAGCCCCTTGATACTTTGCAAGGCCAGCTTGACATCACAGAACTGTATCAGTCATGCAATGAAACTTTCATTCATGTTTTGGGCAGTCCTACATGCACAATTTGCATGCAACATTTGTTAAAAACAAACAAAAAAAACCTCAACAGTATTTTCATTTGAATACATTAGCTGACCATAATGAGAATACTCTGCCGCAAGCCAGTGGAATGCATATTAGCCACATGATTAGTGACAAGTCAAAACAAACCTTAAAGGAGTCTTACCCTCCTGCTCCCCAAATCAGAAAACATGAGACCCTGTGAAATAATAATAATAAAAGATTTATTACTATTTATAAGGCATTTGTATCTTTTGATGGAAGAAAAAGGAGACGATCTGCACAGATAGATGGATAGAAATTAAAAAAGGAATTTAATCTGTGGGGATACTGCCACACCTCATGGTTAGGCATTCCAGCCAAACCACAAAAAAAATTGTGTATGGCACGGCCATGCAGTGCTCCAATGACTGGAACTCTTATTGCTAGTTTGACAATTTGTTGGTGCATTTCGTTTGTGGCTTTAATTTTGTCCAGCAACTTTCTACAGTAAATGAAACCAGTTTGATATTGCAGTCGCACTATACAAATAATGGTAAATGTGCATGACAGTGGAAAAGTCATGTGATGTGATTTTAGTTCTCCAATGAATGTCAGATATAGCTTCAGTGTCACTTGATTGGAAATTAACCAGCAGTGTTGTGATTTATGTTTTTCTATCTAATATTTTGATTTCTGGATTTTGAGGGTTGCTTTAACGACTCCTGTATTATTTTAAATTTTGTTTTATTGATATTAGAGTGACATAACCACAGCCTATTTTAAATAGGTTTATTCCTGTTTTGTGAGGTTTATGTATGGCAGCATCCACATTGCTTGTAATGACGACATTCTTTACAATTAACTTGTTTGGATATTGTTGCATTATTCCTACTTGCTGTGTGGCATAACATGTATATGTGTATTTGATGAAAGGTACAACTTTGCTTTTGCTTTGAGTAAAATCACAAATTAGGAGAGTATATTAGACCAAGGAGTAAGTATTTTTATTTGGATTTTTCAATTACATTTATGTGCTTGTTTTTCTGGTCTTTTTGTGGTATTTTTTTAATCATGAATTAAATAAAATAATGCTGAATCAATCAGGGAAGAGAATGGCAGTCTTTAACACTACTAATGGGCAACAAGTGCTTGATAATATTGTATGAATTGGCTAATGTGCCTGCAGAATTCCAATTCTTTGTAAATTATATTTTTGAGTAGTCAAGTTTTGTTTGACACAGGTATCATTGTTGTCTTTCCCCTGATATGGATAACTATGTGAATCATGTCAAAGAAGTGCTGTCTTGTTTACAGACAAGTAAGTCAATTGCTAAAGTTGAGAAATGTGAATTTCATCAGTTCAGCATGCTGTTTTTCGGTTATCAAAGGAAGAACCATAATTCAGTTAAGAGGTTCCAGTGCCTTGTGGTCTATAGAATCACGGTCATTTACAATTTTAGCACTAGTTACTTCTTTATCTAAGAAAAATACGAAAACTATAAGTGGACAAAGTGGGCCCTGAGGTACAAGCAGCAAAAATTAAAAGAACTGGTGTGCACAAAATGAAAGGTGATGTATGCAAAATTAAAACAAATAGCATGTGAAAATGAGAGGTGAAATGCACAAAATATGAGGGCTGTCAGCATTAACATGTAACACAGAGATGTGAACAAAATACAGGGCGGTGTCAGCATTAAAATGTGATATGTGCAAAATTAGAGGTATGACAGCTTCAGTGGAGTGGCAATATTAACAAAATGAAAAGTAGAATGCTGATTAGTGGATTAAAAATCACCCCTCACTTGTGAGTTAAGTCTGAGGGACAGCAGTGGTATGCAGACTGAAAAGTTAATTCTTTTTAATTTGAAATATGCTGATATGGATTTTATAATTTAATTATATACAGCTAGCAGAGCATAAGCTAATACAGTAGAGTATCACTTTCAAATTTGATTTAAGCTTTGATATAGCCATTCTAGTTTAATAAAAGAAAAACTATAAGGACATGCCTTTTTTGCTTTGCTAAGTGACTGACAGGTTTTTCTATTAACTGGAATTCTTGTTTCATTTTGAATTTGTTACCTGTTAATTCTGTCAACCTTATGATTTTAAGCACGCTACTCATTAATGCTGCCATTCTTCTTACTTTGTGCATTTTACCTCTTACCATGTACACACCATTTGTTTGAATCTTGTCCCACTTTCCTTCTGGGCCACCATAATTAAAGGATGCACAAAAACTTTCAATGAATCAACAGAGTTGTTCCCCTGATGTTTATTTTATATAATCCAGATGTCTCACTTCCATCTTGAACTGGACTTACTTGTGTTTAATATGAAGTTGATGATATTCTATCACAATCTCTTTCTTCACATGCAGATATTTTGAAACCATAATCACAATGTTGGTAACCAGAAATTATTTGCTATTAAATGGCTTTTAATTTCATTACTGTATTACTTATAGAGCAGGGGCTCATAATAGAAAGCCTAAAGATGCCTTATTACATCAGTTCAATGAGACTGAACATACTGTGGAATTGAGAAATATTCTTGTATATAAAAGGTTCATAGCAGCAACCATGTCATTTAATTAAACAAGTTCAGGAAGCCCAGCAGGGTTCTGTTCTTTGTGATTAAATTTCTACCAGTGTATAATTTGTTCTTAAGCTCCTTCATAGTAAAGTTAATGTTGGGGACTCCATTTTAGTGGGTCACCAACTTACAAAACTAATTAACTTATAAAACTAAATAACCAGTACAGTGAATATTCTTGTGACCTCAGATGAATCTAGATATTAACGAGTATTATTATGTATTTGTTAGGCTGATGCATTGTTCCAAGGCAAATTAAAACATTTGAGATATAAGAATGCTGGGTGTAGAAGTGTTCTAAATCAAGTACAAAGTATCCCAATGGCTTGTTACAATTCAAACCTCCTCCCAACAAACTCTGGAAAGAGATATTATGGATATAACAGCGTCACAAGATTATACTACATTTTTGATGATAGTACACAGAAAGCGCTCACTTCAGTCTACGTAAGAAACCTCAAACAGCAAAGGAATTAATGAATACCTTCATTAAAGAATCATTTTGTTTCTCCTGATCACATCAGATAGTGGACAACAGTTTACCTTCACATCCTGTAAAATGTTCTGTAATGAAATAAGAATGAAGCCCAAATGATCATTTTTCATAAATGTTATCTTTGACATCTTATGTTTATGACACTATGTTTATGATTTGGACTTTGCTGATGATACTGCCTTGCTCAGAGCTGCGCAGCAAGCACTCAGTAGATACACAGTGGCATTGAAGCATGAGGATGCAAAAGCTGGGTTGCACATCAGTGCATTGAAAAGCAAGATTCTACATGTAGGGAACTCCAAAATCAGCACCCCTGTCAGTCAACAGTGCCTCAGGGAAGTGGATTAACCTACCTCGGTAGCATTGTGGTGACAGGCGGTGGCCCTGACCAAGACACCCTATGCCAGATTAGAAAGGCGGTATCTGTCATGTGCCACATGGGGCCTATTTGGAAATCCAACAGCATCACTCTCCCAACTAAAATTGACATTATGAATTGGATTGTAATTTCTACCGTTTTCTATGCCAGTAAAGCGTGGACGACTGCAACAATCACCAAAAGACTGAATGTGTTCCAGCAATGGTTGCCTCCAACAGGTATCTCATACCGTGACCATGTCAGAAATGAAGAAGTATATCGATGAACCACCACTAACCCTCTAGCTGATATTGTTACTGTAAGCCAGTTTCAGTTCAGCTCAAAGCGATCTCTTGGCACCCAATGCACCATCTGGCACAGGAAGAACTAAGTCTAAGTAAGTAAGAAATACTTGTCCATATATTAACAAATCACACACCCCGCCACCACCAGTTTCTATGGGCAGGACAGCAGGAGCACGAAATTCAGAAGATTTAGGATTTCAGAAGGCAGAATTTGTATGTCTTTTATTTGGTTAATTATAGTTAGTATGGACCTAATGACTGGTTAAAAGATTACAGTTTTTTATTAATTAATATTTTGATTTCTGCATTATGTGAGATGTTTTAGTCCACATAAGTGGCATTTTAATAATTTTATACTTGTAGTAACATACCATTCTGCCACATTGGAGGAGTTTCTTCTGTAGTCTTTGCCGTTTTCTGAGGTTTTCAAATATTCTCGTCCATGTTGTTTATAGCAACACTGTCTTTGCTAAAGATGTCTTCAATTGCTTTTGCAATGTTTGTCAACATTACCTTATCTATGTAAAACCCTACCTATTAGTGTTTCTATTTATAAAGCTTTGCACAGAAGTAAAGTAAGTGTACAGTGTAAACAAAAATAAACAGTTTATTTCCAGTTATACAGACTATTGAGTATTATAACATAGTAAACATAAATTTAAAAAGTACAAAGGATTTGTTTCAGTTTATTTTTATTAAAGAATTATTAAAGAATATTATTCTTGTTTCCTGTTATGAGGTCAACACTCTATACAATAATTATGAATACAGCATGGAAATAATCTAGTTCAATATAAAACAAAACCTAATACTGAAACAAGTATGTCAATAACCATCACACCATATACTCGATGAAATGTGAAAAAGAGCACAGAGAAGGAATCCATTTTTCAATTCTGTAGTACAATAGAGTAAAGACAGAGGGCACACAATGTTGTGATCAAAGTCTGAAGATCAGGAATTTCTTGTAGTAATACAGAACACTGTGATGGTCATACCATTATTGTCAATGAATGGTTCTTACCACACGCAGTACAGTACTCTATGAAGTATTCTTTATGTCTGGTAGATTTCACTGTGGAAAGACCATAGTGGGAACAGAGCATCAGCTGAATAGATGGGCTGGAACTTAGAAGATCTACTAAACAGACCTTCAACATCAAACCCACCTGACATTCCTCCAGCCAATGCTGATCTGCCTATAAACTGCAACCAACCTACCAGATAAGAGATCATAAAATCTGTAAAGATGCTGAAGAATGTTAAAGCAGCTGGACCAGACAGCATTCCTGGATAAGCTCACACGGCAGATCTGGATACCACAGTACAGATATTGAACCCTTTCTTTCAGAAGATATGGGAAAAAGACCAAGTACCAACAGACTGGAAAGAAATCTGCCTTGTCAAGATCCCATAGAAGCAAAGCGTCAGCACCTGTTCCACCTATAGAGATGTGACACTGTTTTGAGTTGCAGGAAAAGTATTTTTCTAATCCTAGAAAGAATGAAGAAATCAATAAAAACTAAGCTAGGAGGTGAGCAAGCAAAGGTTTGCAAGAACAGATCATGCATTGACCAAACAGCCACACTAAGCGTAATAACCAAAAGCCACTTGAGTGAAACAAATATCTCTACATTAGGTTTGTTGATTATGAAAAGCCTTCAACAGTGTAGACAGGGATACCATGTGGTGAATCCTGCAGCACTTTGGAGTAACAGGCAAATTAGTCAGACTAATCAAGAAGTCATATAAACAAATGCCCTGCAGAGCCATGAACAGTAGACAGCACAGCTTGCCAGTAGTTTCCAGGTGAAAACAGAAGTTAGACAAGGGTGTCTGATGCCCATATCCTTTTCTTCTGGTCATAGGCTGGAACATGAAGATGACTACAGCACTGAAAGGAATGGGATCTGTGGACTCCAAGGAAACAACTGGATGACTTGGACTGCGCTGAAGATACATACCACAAACAGATACAGGAAAAGATAACAGACCTGGAAAACACATCACCATAAATTCGCCTCAATATCCACAAAGGTCAACTCAACTTGTATCAACACAGTCATTTTAGGGGAAATTCTGCTTGAGGTGGTAGAAGCCAGGGTAGTGTAACTGACAGACAGGGTCTGATGCAGATGTCAAGGCAAGGATCAGAAAAGCTAGGGCAGCCTTCATCCAATCCAAGAACATCTGAGCTCCAAGGAGCTATGACAGTGCTGTTCATCTCAATGTAAACTCAGTTGTGCATGGAGCACAGATTTAGAAGACAACAAAGACAACCATCAAGAAAGTACAGAACTAAATTAACAGCAGTCTATGAAAAAACTCTGAATTCACTGGCCTGACATTATCAGTAACACCTAATTATTGAAGAGAACACATCAGCTACCAGCAGGATGAGAATTAAAGAAAGAAAATGGAGATGGATAGGGAGCATTGTGACAAATCCAAACACCAGCATCGCTAGGGAAGAGGTAATGTTGAATCCTCAGGAAAACGGAAGAGAGACTGACCAAAGAACATCTGGGGCCTCATGCATAATGCCATGCGTAGAATTCATACTATAACATGACGTAAACAGAAAAGCGGAAATGTACTTACGCACAAAAATCCAGATGCATAAATCTGTGTGTTCGCCAACTTCCACGTTCCCCGCTAAATAAATCCCGGTCAGCGTGGAGATTAACACGTGCCGCAGCGCCTGCTGCCTCACCCTAACTCCTCCCAGAATTACGCCTTTTTGAATATGCAAATCAATATAAATAGCCCTTAAGCTCAGTGTTCTGTGAAAAGGAAATGGAAAAGTCGAGGAAAATAGAAGAATTTCAGCAAATACCAAGTGGAGGCAAAGAAAAAGCGTACTATTTGTTGGTTTAAACAGTGGTATAAACAACAAAGGAAGTTGATCGAGTGACATAGCATGTCAGAGATACTCAAAGCTCAAGTTCACAAAGTCACACAGTGCCGAAATAAAAAAGAAATTGTCACATATCAAAGTTGCCGTGAAAAGGCGTAGTCGTAGCCCACCGTCTCAGTGTAATATGAAAACTTCTTAGGGTACAGAGAAAAAAAAAGGCACACAGTGCATGAAAAAAGCACAAATTGTCAACTTTAATCTTGAAATGTCCACTTTAATAACAGTTTATTTTGTCATTAAAGTAGAACATCATAAACTTCATCTTAAAATCATTTAATTTACTAGTTTCTCAAATCCCACCGTAACTAAAGTAGCATGTTAAATGCTTTGTTTTGTATTTGATCTTCTATGTGCTCTATGTGTGTGAATCACTATGTGCTTCCAGGTTTTTCCTTCCTCCGACAGGACACAGAATCCATTACATTCGTGATATACAGCTCTCTGAATAACTAAAATACTGAGAAGTATACGTGATATAATTTTCATGATGATAGGAGTTAAAGAATGTTATTTAAACATGGGAACACGGTGGCACAGTGATTGTTCATGTCTTACACAAGATGCTTGCTACGCTATGAACTTTGATGAAATGCTTTATTACAGAAGTACTGTCTTTTCAAACGTCCTAACCTCCAATTCCTGTCCTTACTTTTCTTTCTCCAAATACCCAATCGCCACACAATCAGCTCTGTAATACGCGTTAAGCCATCTGTAAGCTTAGAACGCAGATTCTTCAAACCTTTTAAGGAACATTGAAATATATTCGTAATGTTTAACTATTCTATCCATCTATCCTTCCAGTGTCACGCCAGCTACAGCAAGAAAAGAGCGTGAGGCAGGAACAATCCGTGAACGGTGCCAGCAGCTCGCTAGGGCTGTGGCACCGTAGTTAAAGTTTTATCTATATAATATAATAAATATATTTTGCTGCATTTTATCTTAAAAGTGATATTGTCATCATATGTAAATACGTGCTTTATAAAGTGGCTCAGGTTGTGCAATATTATAACTGTATCATAAGTACAATTATCTTCACTGTAAACTTGCAAGTACAAACAGTTCTACAAGGAGCACTTAATGGACTGATGGAGTGCGTTTAGACTTCTTGGATGAAACTGTTTGTGGACGCGAGGTCGAACAGGAAAGGCTCTGAAGTGTTGGTCGGATGAGACCAGTTGAAATAGCGAATGGCTAAGGCAGCATGTGCTTGATGCTTATACCGATAATTCTCTTTCCAGTCAGCTGCTGTAGATCTGTGATTCCACACTAAATAAATAGCTGAAGCAACTGAAAAAGAAGAAGAAGGTGCAGTGAGAGTAACAACGCTAAAGCAGCTATTATATTTAGAATAGTTTGACCATTCTGTGGACCATTATATTGTTACAGGTTAATTACAATCAGATGCATTAAACTAATAAGCAATATGTGGTTAATTTCAGTGTATTTATAAAGCCGTGTCAGGGATGTAGATCTGAAAAGAAAGGGAAACCACACAGGAACAGTAGCACTGCTTTGACGCTGGGTGCCGCCAGTCTGCAAAACCAAGTGCAGAACTTACGCATCGACAGGGTATGATGTACTGTGGAAATGTGCATGGCTTTACGGCAAGTTTAGGTTTTATACATCGCGATTTCAATGTGGAAACGTTCTTGCACAACATTTCAGTGTGTATGCAGTTTATACATGAGGCCCCTCGTGAAGGGACTTTGAAGCTGACTGCAAGGAAATTGGCTTCACCTGGGGACAACTTGAAAACCTTGCCCAGGACACACTGTTGCCAACTATTTTCATTGGAAAGTCGCCAGAAGTCACTGGATGATGTAATTACGTAATTTGCATATCCATATTAACTCTTTAGACTCTGCCCCCATTCATTGTAGCTGTCGTGAGGATTGACATTAAGCTAATTTTTTTAAAAAGTACTAGAGATCATTCATTTACCAATAGCTACATTTGAAGTTCAGTCGTTGAAATGACATATTGCATGGGTCTGTACGCTTCTACATTGTTTTTCTGTCTGCCTGTAATGACAGCTGATCTTAAGTGTCACAGTCTGAAGCTCCCACCCACCCATGGCAGTATAAACTTCAAACAAAATCACTATTTCCTATGTCTGTCCAGAGAGCATCCAGCCATGTACAATAATATGAAAAATAGATACATTTATTGAAGAAGATATAAAATACAAGAAACATTGTATATAGGACAATGATGTCTGAATCCTCTTCAAAGTAGGACCTCACACAGTTCTCCCAGTGTCTTTTCGACTGTTTAAAACACACTGGAAAATTCTTTGTTGGAATCGCCATCAGCTGCCTTGTCATATTTTCCTGAATTGCAATGACAGTCTGAAATCTCTTCCCTTTCAAAGGTGATTTTAGTTATGGGAAAACCCGAAGTCATAGGGCCAAATCTGCGCTGTAGGGGTTGAGCTTCAAGCGTTTGTGCCTCACTTTTATTTGTGCTGAACTCAGTGCATTGTCCCCGAAAGCCTTCTGAATCATTCAAATCATTTCTGAAGATGAATGTTCAAGCTCAACGCAAAATTGGATGCTAATTTGTTGTTCTACTTGCTCAGTCATTTTGAATGCTTTGGCCACACAGTACACATGCTCAACCAACACCATCTAGCGCCCCATTGACTAGTCCAGTGAAGTCGTCATTGTTCATGCACATGCATTCCAGTCCACTCTCTTTGGCTGCCAGGTTACATTAATGCCGCACAAACCATTCTCTTTATATTAACAAAGGCTGGACTTTTTCCAGGCAGAAATATAGTATATATATATAGTATATACTGTATACACACTGTATATATGCACGCAAATTTTGGTGTATATGTTTGTTATTTGGTGTATATATTTTACACCAAACCTTGCACAGTGGCACAAATATTCATCAGGTTAATAAAGTTTTATTTTGTATTGTAAATAGTTAAATTCTTTATAAATGTTTTTATAATTGAGATGGTGAAATGGGTTTTGCACAATAGTTTATAATAAACTTTTTATTATTTCAAATATCCCTGACCGTATCAAAACAAGGGAAATTATAAATCAAGGTGCTGATGGTGTTATATTTTAGAATTTTTTTTTTTTTTGTAAGGACATTTTTTATTTTTGCGACCGCTTGTGCACGCAGTATAATTCCTTCTCCAGATCTATATATTGTGAAAGAACAAACTCTCACCTTCACTTACATGATCAGAACATGTGGTTTTCAGTAAGGCATATTCATGATATGGTAATTTATTTGAAAACAGTAAAGGTTGTGAACGAAAATCTTTTTTCACTACTACAATAAAGCTCTGCAAACTGCTGGTTTGCTAGTTTTTTATTTAGTTATTCCTAACCTTTTGAACATGCATTCTACATTGTTTTTGTGGTGTTTGGAAATAGATTTCAACACTTATGACAAGAAAAGTAACATTCAGAAGTGCATTTTTGGTAAAACGTAATTGGATTTTGCAAATTTATTGTGCTGTAATTTCTTCTTACAACACAGTTCCTTCACCCGTTGTATAAATCCTGAAAGAGCACTGCTTGGCCTTCATTTGGATATTTACAACAACAACAACATTTATTTATATAGCACATTTTCATACAGATAATGTAGCTCAAAGTGCTATACATAATGAAGAAAAGAGAAGAAAAAGACAAAGTAAGAATCAGAATAAGACAACACTTATTAACATAGAATAAGAGTAAGGTTCGATGGTCAGAGAGAACAGAAAAACAAAAAAAAAAACTCCAAGACGACTGGACAGAAAAAATAAAATCGGCAGGGGTTCCAGGCCACGAGGCTGCCCAGCCCCTCTGGGCATTCTACCTAACATAAATGAAACTGTTCAAGAAATGAAATTTAGAAACTGTTCCTGCAGTAAAGCACGTGAGCAGGTTCACATTGCAGTCATTTATCTGAACACAACAAAAGCTAAAAAGAATCCTGCTTTTATCACTACTTCAAAAAATAAAAATAGATATGTCAGCGGTGGCCATTTAAAAGCAAAGCAAAAATAATTAGCTTCTATAAAATTTTTCTGACCATATAAAAATATTGTCCCATTCCTAACTCTTGCAGGCAGGAATTAGTAAATGTAAAGTAATTTTCCTGGATCACAGCATATACCTAACATTATATAATTAGTCATGAATTGGTTGTGAATTTGATTCTATTGAAATCGTACAATGCTGAAATGTAATGTTTCACAACATGTCTGCAATTTCTTATATATAAATATGTGCTTTTATTTTATTTCAAATATTTTTCTTCTCTGAAGTATAATAACATGTTTTTATTTTCTTTGCATGCTTCATTTCCATCTTCATTATTAATGTAAACTGATTCTATTACCAGTACTCTGGATATATAATGGCAGTTGACATCTCTATATCATGAATTGTTCTTTAATCTTTATTAATTTATATGGGTGACTGGCAGTTATTTAGCTGGGAGTTTAAAATAATCATTACATTTCATATGTACTCCATTAGGACACTGTAAATTTATCTGCTTCTGTATGTATTATCATTATCATTATCTCATTTATCTTAATGAGAAAACCTAATGGATGTCTTACTTTTAGCATATATATACTCTATAGAGAGTTACCTGGACCTGATAAATCATTTGTTTCTACAGCCATGCAGATTTTAACATGACACTGCCATTTTCAACTTCCTCTCCTTAGCTCCATTGTAGGGAAATGCTTGGCATCTTTATATTCCATACTAATATCTCAGTGGTTTTGAGTCTGATGTCTCTTTTATATGCCATGTCATGTGGAATTAATAAAGTTGGTGCTAATATTTGTGAAGCACCATTGGTTGTAATGAAAAAATGCAATGTGTTTTATTACTACATACATTACAATAATTTCTTATAGAATTCATGAAAGCAGTGTAATGTTTGTGATGCACCATCTATTGAAATGAAAAATTCAATGCTTTTTATTACTACATGCATTACAAAATACAGTACATTCCAATAGATGGTACACTGCAAACATTAACACTAAATTGATTACTTAGATTTCAACCAGTCTTAGACAGGTAACATGGGACATTTAAAATAAAAGGCTGCACAAGTGTATATAACACCAAATTAAGTGCTTTTTTAGAATTCAATGTCATTTACACTGCTTATCACTGATTGTTAGTGTCTGAAAACAATTAAAAGGCAAAATCCAATGAATAATGTGAATTTAGAAAAATGTTATCATTTAAAGATATCAAAAATACAAATTTCTGAATTTATACATGTAAATATCATACCAGCTCCCTTTTGCAGAATGCAAAATAAGAGAAGAAAAAAGCCATCTATTTTAACAATTGGAAGAGTGACTCACTGAGATGTTAAACTGGTTGGAATAAAACCTGCAGCTAGAGTGGTACATGAGGACTGAATGTAAGAATTACTGATATAAATAAAACATTCAACAACCCCAGTACTTATCCCTACAGCATAACAAAACTATTCCATAAAATATGTTAATCCAAAGGAATTATATTTTTGTTTATGTCTGCAGTCTAACAATATGTAGATAGCACTCCAAACCTGTGCCACTCACATTTTTAAAATTGGTGCTTTTATAAATATCACGTTTGTGAATTAATTACAAGAAAACAAAAACTTACCTTGAGCATAACATGGCATCGAATAGTACATTCATCCCCATCAAATTCATCATACATAATAGGTGGCTGATAAACTAGAGATTTGACATTTTGTTTTAAAGTAATGATTACATAGATTTCACTTCCATTTTCAATGTGTCTTTCATGCAGACTCCTAAAGTGACAAAAATTAATATTATAAAATATAATTATAAGTCATTGAAGAAAAATATTCAGAAAAGTTCAGTAAAGTTTATCAAGCAACATTTTTATCATACTGTATCAGTATATTTAAAACTTGTCAAAGAAGTCTATTAGTCAAAACTTTTAATGAGAAGAAGCTTTAGGTGTATACTTCTGTAAGTACTGAGCGGTTGCTTCTATTTGTACATTTTTATATTAAGACCCAATTTCATTATAAAGTCCAGCATGACTTAATATTAGATGTGTATAGTGCACAAGGTGTATAAAGTACATAGACTACCACAACTGCAATCATAAGTATTTTTGAAATCATCATGTCACAAAGCCATAATACTGCTCGAGAGCCTGAGCAAGAGTCTGAGTGTCTGGACTTGCGAGTGTCCTGGATAAAAAACAAGATCCAGGCCTTTAATGACCTCAGCAGTGTGTCTGTCTGTGAAGAGAATGTTTACTTACCTCTGTAGGGACATTCATGTCTCTGGTGACCCTTCCTATGATGTCAGTAGACAGATTGGGGAGCATGGGAGGTCATGAGGTTGGTGCAGAGGGGTGTGTGGAACTCCCAATATCTTTGCAAAAGGCGAAGGTCCAAGTCTTTAGAGTCCTGGTGCTTCCTGTCTTGCTATATGGTTGTGAGACATGGACGCTATTCAACTGAGGCTTAAGACTGGACTCTTTCGGTACTGTGTCTCTTTGAGAATTCTTGGGCACGGCTGGTTTGATTTTGTACCAAACGAGTGGTTGCTTACGGAGTCCCGAATGAGGCACATTACCTGTATTGTGAGGGAGCATCAGTAATGGCACAACAGCCATTGGTGTGATTCCCAAGGGTGATCCGCTCGCAGGATCCACATTGTTGAGGATTCAAGAGGCTGGACCAGGCCAAAGGGACGCCCACATAACACCTGGCTGTGGCAAATAGATGGTCAATTCCAGGGGTGGGACTGGACCGTGTGTCTGCCTGGTGGGTTGCCAACCAGGAACTCAAGTTGTTGCATTATGTGGTTGGTGCCGTAATGCACTGTACCAGTGCTTGCTCCCCAACCTGACCTGACCTGACCCGACCTGACAAGTGATCAAAGGATATAAACATATTATAAATATACCAATTTCTGAAAGCCCCAATACAAAGAAGCTTCTATGTGTTATGAATTGTTTTAAGAATGACAAAAATATATCATTGTTTTGTTAAGATGAAACTGAAAAAGCAACTCCATTTTAATATGTTTCTTGTATTGGTTAAAATTCAGAGTGACTGTTGAACCACTGGATTTCTTCTTAGTTGACTATATTATGTGACCTGTAGTGCACAATGCACAATGCCAAATATGGCTAATCAAGCTGATATTTTTTCATTTTTGGATTCCATTCATTGTCTCATAGAATACATAGTATAAAAATAACCCAGCAGTAGAACTAGATATTACTGTCATGATTTTAACATTTTCTACTCTTTACAGAAATATCCCAAGCATAGTTTGTGGTTTTAACTTTTATTATTGTGCAAATAATGTTTCATTTTATTTATGACATTTCCAACTAACCATTTTCATTTTGGATCTTGATCTCCACCATTTTTAAGCTATTACTAGATGCTGCTACCATTGTCACCATGTGAGTGCCAGAAATGCCAATGGATGACTTCATGATCATAGACAGGGGTGCACATAACTTTTCAGTGAGTTACTCAGGTGAGTACCAGGGGATGGTGCTTGGTACTCACCCCATATGTAGTGAGATGTTAGCAAGTTCAGTCTTCCTCGCTGCCCTCCTCTGTGTCTACCTCACAGTCCTCTGCCTCAGCTTCCTGCATTATAGATGATAAAGATGCTACAGATGCATCTCCCTGTCCTTCGCTGAACCTCCTCTTAGCTTTCCCTGTCCACAGGTCAACAGCAGCCATTGGGTCAAAAGTCTCTGTAGACTTCTTTGACAGGTGAATGTGCATCAGGGCTGTGAGGCCACGAGATCTGTACTTGTTTTTATTATGTTTAGATGTGAATATCCCTCTCACAGGGTGCACTGCTCAAAGGATGTGTAAGACACAGTTTAACCACTTTGATGATATTGTAGCAAGCATCTAGATTGCTTGTATTTATTATGTGGACAAAGTCATACCCAGACGATGCTGCCAAGTGTTTCCTGCTTGCTTTAAGCACATTCATTCTTTCACTGTGGTGTCTCTGTCAATTCATGTTTCTGAAGAATGATGCAAACTGTTGTGTTGCTAAAATGGTGGAGGTCTTGCTTTTCCTCAGGCCAAGATTAAGAATCAAATACTAAGAATTGATCACATGACTTGAGGAGTCATATCTGATTTCAAACTTATCGATTAACCCCTGAGTAAGTTTGTTTTGTACCTGTCAGCATCACTATTAGAAGCGGTGTGTGACCTGTAGTGGTTTTCACCATAGTAGTATAATGTCAGGCGGCTTCTGTCAAAATTTAATCCGAGTTTGATTGATGAGATTAAACCACGCCCCTTTTTAATCGAAGACCGGAAGTCCCGCCCCCACCCACCATCTGTTGTTAGTTGACCTTTGATGACCTTTCAGGAAGTCCCCTCCCCCACCACCGGTTGTTTTGTTGACCTTGGATGACCTTGATCCGGGCCCCTGTTGATTAATGACAGGAAGTCCCTCCCCAACCACCTGTTGTTTGTTGACCTTTAGCCCAGCCATCTGTTTTCCCCAGGAAGCTGTCAAGGGCAATTTGATGGATGCCCCCCACCCTCCTTGAACCCCCACCACCCCGCCCCTGCTTGGCCACCTGCATTGCCCCATCGCACTAGGGCAAGTTCAGACATGCCCAAGGGCTGCCTAGGCCCCCCTTGAACCCATCACCACCCCCACCACTTCCCAGCCCCCCACCCCTCTTCCAAAGACAGGTTCAGGCATGCTGCAGCCGGTCCCTGGACAAGTTCAGGCATGTTCCTATCCATACCCAGACTGAATGGCCTGCCTAAGCCTCACTGCAGCACATGATGTCTGGTCCCCTTCTTCCTGGGACATACACATACAGGCTCCGTTCGGACCGATCTAACTTGTCGCCGTTCCTGCCAATATTGCTTTAGGTAAGAATCCCTGTATCTATGTAACAATTATTTTAAAAATATCTATCTATCTAATCGTTGCTATATCATTTGTAAACTCCCTTGTATTTTATCTAAGACAAAACAGCCTTTTCCTTCCCATCTCCGTGAAAATCCTTTCACAGACAGGCTCTGAGTTTAAAAGCATTCAGCAGCGCACAGAAAGACAAGCAGTCTAGCTTTTAGTAGCCCGCAGGCGTGTGCTTGTAGTTCAAAGCACGTTGAAATACAAGCTGCCCGGCACCCTCTGCGCAGCCTGGCTTTTAGCAGTCCCTGCGCGCATCCGCGAGCTGGTCATTCCCAAAGCACACAGAAAGGATCTTTCTCTCTGTTCACACTGAGTCCGGAGCGCAGTTAGAGCCGTCAGTGCATGCCATATGGGTGGAGCTGTGTGTAAGTTCACCTCCTCCCCTGACAGCTCGCGCTGATTCAGTCCAGGCGCGCAGGCTTGTCAACAGCTGAGCGTAAGCCCCGTTCTTCCATTCCCAAGACGCATGGGTCTTTAAAAGTTAAAGGCTTTCATGATAACGTGTAAAACCGAGATAACTAGTTCGCTATAAGACCTTTAAAAATCACACAGTTAAATAAGATGCAGCAGTTCCCTTATAATTCACGTTGGAGACGTCTAAATGCTAAATGAATTAATATATTTATAATTTGTATTTAAATCGATCTAAAACAACCCTTTTTCTACCCCTGTTAATCCTCCCTCATGAAGAAATCTGGATAGTTTTTCTAAAAGTTTGAATGGCTTAATCAGAGCGGATATCTCGGGCTAGAGAAAGGAACTTTAAAAACTCTTTGTCAAAACAGGTTTTTCCAAAGCCCTCACCCTCACCTCCAAACCTAACCCCACCTCACATCACCTCACCCCACATCCGGCCGTCTGGAGTTGATAGGGGTCGCTGGTGATTCGGTATCGAATCACCCTTACGCTCTTAGGACAGGGGTCAGGCCGCTGACGTCCTTTAACCTCGGAGCAAAACAGAATGCGTCTGTTTAATCAAATCTACGAGTTACAACGGAATCTATTAATCAAATTCCGGATAACCCTTAACTTTGTGACCGGATCAAAATTTTGCAAAGGTGAAAAGGGCTTATGGAGATTACAGATGTTTAAACAAATCTATTAGGCGAATTCGGATAACCATTAACTTTGTGACGGATCAAAATTTTTGCAAAGGTGAAAAGGTCTTCTTGGAGATACGTACAGATGTTTAAACAAATCTATTAGGCGAATTCCGGACCACACTGGACAAAGGGCCTTATACGGATGTCCGATTTAAATGATTGGGGCACATTGTAAAACACCCGCTTCTTGGATCTATAAATAAAGCGGTCGGACCCCAAGCCCCATTTCTCTACGGATCGTTCAGAACAAGAAAGATGAATTTCTCCCAGCACGGTTTGTCAGAACGATTTTATTAAAATTATATATTATAATTTTAATGAATACATCTAAATGAAATCTAATTATTCTTCATACAGACGAAACTGCAGCAGCAGCAATCAATGAACACCCAGGTAAGGCTATTCATGAATCTTATATGCTTTAAATGAATATGCTTTAAAAACTGAGGGCTGAATTCTTATATTTTATCCTTAGAGCTGTTCATACCCGTCGATTCGCAAAATGGTAAAAACCTTTTTTAATATATCTTGTTTAATTCGCACGGCATGCTTATTAGCATTTAGGCGGAGCCTTCGTGTATCGGAGGGCTCTTGGTAGCACGCGTGCATGTATAAGCGTTATGTGTTTGTCAATATAAAACTGTTTATAACATGTTTCTTCTGGGCTGATCCGTTCATGAAATGGTTTGAGGAGTCTATAAAAGTGTCTCAACTAACCGCATGAACGACGTGCGTGAGTGAATATTTGCGTATAATTACTGGGATGTAATGGAAAATGTCTTGGAATACAATAAAGTTATTTCAAGACGTGCGGTTGATTCCTTTATTTTTATTTATTTATTTTTTCTTTAGAATTATTTATACAGATAGACTCGCCAATCGATTTCGATATTCAAGGTGAGATTTTTTTATTAAAATGATAAAATGTTTACAAAGTGTCTATGAGCGGTCATGTGAGCGCACGACCACGGTCTATGGCGTCGTAGCGCACGCACTCTGGTGTGTGCACCGTCGTGCATGTCGCAGGCGTGCATGTAATTACTAGCGTTGGAAGCCCCGGCGTTGCTAAAATGAAATGTAAGACGTACTAAGGTGCTTTAGACGTGTCAAAAGTATTGTTGAATCATCGGGTAAATGAATATTATAGCGTGTTTCTGTATTTATGAGATTATATTTTATTACCTTGAGACCCGATTATTTTGAAAATGATTTACCCAATTTAGTTTAGGGATTGCTCATGCAGTTTGTTAAAGTGCTTCGGGTAGTTACAAGAAGCCTATCGGGTTGAATAGGGGTGATGCATATTAAAACGTTGTGTGATAATTAACCGTTTGAGGCGTGCGTGTGTGCGTGTGTGCGTGTGCGTGCATGCATGCGTGCGTAAGCACGTGTAGAGCAGCTTGTGTATGTATGTGGGTGTCTGGATTGGTGCTTGGTCATTTGGTTCAGCTGCTGCAAGAGCAGGGATTGGGAAATGTTATTTTAAATAGGGGTGTATTTTGTTTTGTAGACGAAAATTCTGTACAAAACCAAACAGATTCTCAAAGGGATTACGCTGATTTGTACAGTCACGGTAAGTGGCCTTTTCAATTTATGGATGAAACTTTGGGGAACACACTTATCTGCAGATTTTGTGTAAAGAGTCCTTTAACTGAGAAGGTTATAATTTTATTTTCAGATTCAACTTTCCCGGGTGTTTTAACACAATTGCTGCAAGGTTCAGACACTCTAGAACTCTACAAAAACTGGGAGGATCCAGAACCAACCACAACTTCTCAGAGCATCAGGGGGTATTCTCCAGCAGCCTCTCAGAGCAGCCGAGGGCAGCCTCGAGCATCCGGGGTATTCTCCAGCAGCCTCTCAGAGCAGCCGAGGGCATTCTCCGGCACCCAGCCAGAGCAGCCGTGGGTATTCTCCAGCGCAATCGTCGGCGTCTTCTAATTCTAGACGCCGTTCATCCCCCAGGTGGGGAACTTTACCGACATCGCCTCACTCTGAGCGAGGATCTCGGCGAAGAAGTCGTTATTCACCCCGATATTCCCATCAGCCTGACCACGACCGGAGACATCGCGAAAGACTGGTTCTGTTGGGTGTCGTTCTTCGCTGGGCATTTGAACAATTTATAGAATTAGAGTCTCCTGGGTACAATTCCGTACCCGACATGAGTTTACATTTGCTGCATCTGTATACTTTTTCCAAGGTTCTACCCAGAAATTAAAGAATAGGTTTTATATTTACTTTTTTTTTCTTTCGATAAGAATAACATTGAATGCAAATTTTTATTTTCTGTGCTTATAACTGTAACCTTTGCTTAAATTTAGGTCATGCCTGAAAACGGGTCTAGCGGCAGCAGCAAAGAACGCGACAGCAGTGACAGCAGCAACGACAGTGAAACAGACAGCTTCCGTGAACGCGACAGCAGTGACAGCAGCAACGACAGTGGAACAGACAGCTTCCGTGAACATCCTGTAGGGCAAAGGTAGGAAAAGGCCGTCCAGTGAAAACCTGAGACTATTAAAAGAGATGTCTGATAACCTTGAATATTCTATAAAACCCCCTAAAATACCTACCCTCGCGATCACCTGAAATTGTTCATTCACCAACCCCAGTGACACATCCTATTGACAATTTTGATCTCATTGATACATCGCTCCAGGTTCTAAATTCTGATGAAATAGCCGTAGTTAACGCTCTGTTGGAGCTTTTGAAGAATACCTCTTCTCAGGACAGAACGTCATCAGGCCCTTCACAACAACCAATTGCCCTAAACATGTATGTAGAATCCCCACAGCCTTCTACCTCAGGAATCTCGGGACCTAGTAAGGCCAGTCTTCAACACCCACCTGTTGACGACTTAAAAGAGCCGGATACTTCCTCCCCACATCCTCAGACAGGATCAGGAGTGACTAATTCGTCCGGGGTAAACTTGAGTCTCGAAACCAACTCTCCACAGCCATCTACCTGCATACGGTGAATCCATCGTCTCCAGAGCCGCCAGTAAGTTCCCCACAAACCTCTACACCGCACACGGGGAATCCGTCAGTAATTTCCCCACAACCCTCTACCTCTCGATTAAATAATTTGTCTATAACGGATCGTCCAAAATTTAACAATATCGAGATTAGACACCGCTTCAATTTTTCAGAGGCCTACACACTTGATTCATTAGCGAAGTTTTTAATCATATACACGAGACCCTTCAGCAAATATTAGACAGTTTTACGAACACTTTGAATCCTATGGATCTAGTTCAGTTAGAATTACGTGCCGAATCTCTCAACCCCAGTGTTTTCTCCCTAACCCCAGCTGGCCTGCTTTCTGTTGAAGACTTTTTTAATCAAATTGAATTACTTCTCCAGAGTCACGCTACTATTTTAGCCGATTCCAGTCTGGCGTTAATCGTTCAGGTGGTCAGGGTTCCATCTGGTGGCGGCGGGCTAGGCGTAAAGCCTGTTCCCTATTCAACGATGTAATCCTTCAAAGAAACGGAAGCACCTATGGAACTCCTTTAACCGGGATGATCAGTGCTGTTTTGCCAGGGGTTTGCTGGCTGTATTAAACGATAAGTTCAGAAACAATCAGAAATTGTGTGAACAAGAGGCCCGCCGTCTGCACGTTGGGGTCGGTTTATCAACGGATCAGAAAGTAACGTTTTCAGATGTCGAAAAATTTGAGAGGCTACTAGGTATTAAAATCATCGTCTGGTACAGGGAACCGAACACCATCGCTCTATTAAAATTTGAAGCAACCCAGGTTAGAAAAACAAAGACGGCGTTCCTGTTTTTGCACCAGGATCATTATTACGGTATTTTGAATCTAAAAGGTTTTCTGGGGTTTTCCTACGTCTGCGATTTCTGTTACACGGGATATTCTATACCGTCACGGCATCGCGAACAACACTGTGATGTCTGTTTATCTACAAACTGTCTATTAGTTGACGAGGAGGCTTTACGATGTCCCGATTGTCGTCGTTTCTGTCGATCAGGGGTTTGCTTCGAAATCCACAAAACCCCGAAATGGAATGAAAAGACGCGTCGGTCTGAAAGTATATGCGGCGTCCTTAAAGTCTGTGTTCTCTGTTACGAGAGATACAGCTTGAAAGCCGGTTCAAAACCTCACAAGTGTCGACCCAAACACTGTCGCGTTTGTAGAGCAGTCGTAAAAGAGTCGGATGAAAACCATCAGTGTTTTATTCAAAGCTTACCGCAAAGACCAAACCATGAAAAATACGTGTTCTACGATTTTGAGTGCCGTCAAGATGCTGGTACACACATCCCCAATTACATCCACTGCATGCATTGGAGCGGTCGATCATGGAGATGGGCCGGCGAGGACTGCGTAGCAAAATTCTTTCACAGATATCGATGTCCGAAATACAAAGATTACACGTTCATAGCTCACAATTCTAAGGGGTATGATGGATATTTCCTCATGAAATATCTCATCGAAAGCGGGCAAACTCCATTTGTTACATCTCAGGGTTGTAAATTAATGTGCTTTATAGAAGAAGATTACAACTTGAGATTTATCGACTCGTTGAACTTCTTACCTATGAAATTGAGCAGTATGCCCAAAGCCCTGGGATTCCAGGCTCAAAAAGGGTACTTTCCCCATTTCTTTAATACCGCTGAAAATCAAAATTACATCGGCCCATACCCGAGCCTAAATATTACGGCATTCAACACATGATGAGCCAGGAAAGAGAGGAGTTTTTGTCTTGGTACGACTCTATTAAAAGCGGAACCTTCAACTTTAGACAAGAAATGGCGTACTATTGTCGAAACGACGTGGTTATTTTGAGAACTGCCTGTATGAAATTTAGAGATGAAGTGATCGGGATCGGTAATATTGATCCTTTTCAGTGTATGACCCTAGCTTCTCTCTGTATGTCCATGTACAGACAAAACTGCATGCCTGATAATGCAATTGGAATCATTCCTACTGACCATTACAAAAGCACTCACAAAGCTTATTCTAATGCTTCTATTCAGTGGCTAATGTTTCTTTCCGAGAAGGAAAAAATAAACATTCGACATGCGCGGAATCACGGTGAAGTCAAGATGGGGTCCTTTTATCTAGATGGTTACGCCGAAGTTCAGGGTGTCCCGACGGCCTTTGAGTTTGCTGGCTGCTTTTATCACGGATGTCCAGAGTGCTACGATCGCAAGCCAAACACCCTCTTACGGGGCGTCTTATGCAGAATTGTTTAAAGCGTTTAACGATAAACTCATTAAATTGCGGGAAAACTTTAATCTGACGGTGAAAGTGCTTTGGGAACACGCTTGGGAGCGCATGAAAAAAGAGGACGCGGAGCTTCAAGATTTCTTAAGACGCTTTGAGTTTCCTGAACCTATCAATCCCCGTGATGCCCTTTATGGAGGCGCACCAACGCGATCAAATTATACCATAAAGTCCAAGGTGACGAGCAAATGCAATATTACGATTTTACAAGTCTGTACCCCTACGTCAACAAAACAAAAACTACCCGATCGGCCATCCGACCTTTATTTTTGAGGAGTTTGGCGATCTTAAGCAATACCGGGCTCATTAAAATCACCATGCTGCCCCACGCAATTTGTATTTTCCGGTCCTCCCTTTAAGAATTTGCAATAAATTGATGTTCGTTTTGTGCCGTACGTGTGCAGAAACCCAGACAACCACCGGCCTTTGCCATCACAATGATCGGGAAAGGTCTTTAACAGGAACCTGGTGCAGTGTCGAAATACTCAAGGCCTTAGATAAAGGGTACAAAGTTTTAAAAATTCATGAGATATGGCACTACGAGCAGAGTACCGCAGATTTATTTTCCGAGTACATCAAAATTCATCTGAAAGGCAAACAGGAGGCCTCTGGATGGCCATCTTGGGCGTGGGCGAAGCGTCCGGCGCTATGTTGACGACTATTTCTTAAAAGAAGGCGTCTTATTGGAGCGTGAAAACATAGCCTCCACACCCGCCAAGAGACAAATTTCCAAGTTATTTCTGAATTCTCTTTGGGGAAAATTCGGTCAGAAGCCTAACCAACTGACCACGGCGTTTGTTAAACACACCCAAGAATTCTTTGATTACCTGTTCTCAGACATGTATCAGGTCTCCTATTTTGGCTTTGTCAGCGACGAAATCGCTCAGGTGCAGTGGAGGTATGCGGATGACCGATACGTGGTACCCGGCCCTGTCAATGTGGTGATCGCCGCTTTCACCACGGCCTATGCTCGGCTAGAATTGTGCAATTGCTGGATCGTTTAGGACCGAGGATTCTGTATCATGATACAGATTCCATTATCTTCACAGCATCGCCCGGACAGTACACACCGCCGCTCGGCGACTATTTAGCGAACTCACCAGCGAACTAGATCCTGATGACTACATTGAAGAATTTGTTTCTGGAGGTCCAAAAGCGTCTGCGTACAAAGCGTTCAAAGGCAAGGTCTGCATGAAAGTAAAGGGTATTACTCTCAATCACCAAACGGCTCAAGAGGTAAACCTATATTCGTTAATGGATCTAGTGCATAGTTTTGTAGAAAACGATCTCACAAAAGAAATAACCGTTCATGGTACGCAGATTCATAGGAACAAAAGACCCTGGCGTTGCAAAATCGCCCACTCAGAAAGAGATTCAGAGTGGTGTACAACAAAAGGGTTCTCTTGCCTGATTACACATCTCTACCCTATGGATACTAAAGAGGGCTTTGATGTAAGACTTCAACACCCGTTCTCAAAAATAGTCTCGGGACCCTCCTGTTCGGGCAAATCGCATTATGTGAAAAAGCTTTTGGAACACACAGACCATGTGCTTTCTCGCCGCCCTGACAATATAGTCTGGTTTTATAGTTGTTGGCAGCCTCTGTACGACGAACTACTAGCCAGATTTCCCAAAATCAAATTTTTGGAGGGATTACCCGCTTCCTTAAACGACGATGAACTACTACCGCCTGATCGAGTTAACTTGGTGATCGTCGGCGATTTGATGGAACAGGCGAGCCATAGCCAAGAGATAGAGAGGGCCTTCACAAAATATACTCATCACAGGAATTTGTCCATCATTTACTTGGTCCAAAATTTATTTTTCAAGGCAAGAAAAGTAGAACGATAAATCTGAATGCCAATTACATCACCCTTTTCAAAAACCCGAGAGATAAGCTGCAAATCACTAATTTAGCGCGTCAAATGTACCCCGGTAGGGTGAAATTTTTCTTGGAGGCCTTTGAGGACGCTACGCGACAACCTTACGGTTATCTGTTGGTGGATCTGAAAGCCCAGACGCCTGGCAATTTCGTTTACGTGCGGTATGTTTCCCCGGCTGGCCTGTGGCGTCGTCGTGAAAAGATAAAGGCGGGCGATTTTCCGGGTATTTGAAAAACAGACGGCATGTCGTGCAGAATAAAAAGAAATCTCCCTTTGCTCAAGACCCTGCACAGGGTCTCCTGTCGCCAAGAAAAGCGATGCTGGCGAGGCTCCTGACGATTTCATTTATGCTCTGGCGAAATAGCTCTCAATACTTTAAAAGGCCATGTCCCCCTGACTTCTAGGCAGTTCAAGTTGCTGAAGAAGCATCGTTGCGCCGTTAAAAAACTCAGCGATAAAAAACTGCCCGTTAAAAGAAAAAGCCCTTTTAAATCAGAAAGGAGGTTTTCTCGGAGCCCTGCTAAGCGTGGCCATTCCTTTTATTACTAGTTTAATAGCTTCGAGTATAAATATGGAATATACGCGTAAGATGTACCTGGTCCCTCAACAACAAATGGCTCAGTGGCATCAGAAACCCCAGACTTCCAACGACATTTTAAGCGCTACGGAAAGCGAACTGGATAAACAGATGAAACACATACTTGAACGCGATGATTTGAGCGTCGATGCAAAAGTAAATCTTTATACGGCCGTCTTGCAAAGATACCTTACCTTTGTGAAAAAAGCGGATAAAGAAACCGGTTCTCTGACATTATTGATGCCTGTCGAGAACCAGGAGGTGCCGCCAGAGGCACTCAAAGATGCACCTAGTACCCCAGAAGAACGGGTGTACGACGAGATTTTAAAAGTGCTCGGATAAATCAAAGAAATATACTGAAATAATTTTACAGAAAATGACGCATCACCCTAATACAACCTATTGGAATGGCTTGGGAGAGTTTGTGTTTCGTGGAGAGTCGTTACCCGGAACGAATATGGTTGATCTAATGCGGAACTTAACAGCCCGTCATAACATACCATCCTATCGGAGACCTAGGGGTTGGAAAGAATTTATTAAGGCCCTGGCGGCTTGAACATTCCGACCTCGGCCGTACCAAACATGGACACTAGAGAACTTCTAGAGAGTTTCAAACCAACCTCCCCAGACGGAGCTTCTGCTGTCTCTGCTGCCTCTGCTGCCGCGGCGTCTGCTACCGATACACCTGTTGGCAGGAAAACCAGATCTCACAAAAAGAATGAATGGATTCCTTATTGAAATGTAATTATATTTTTGTTTAATAAAATATTATTTTTTTACACAGTTTGCCTATTCTTTATTAAGATAATTACAGGGTCCAGAACTTTGCATGCAGGGTTGATCCTGAAAGCTTCTTAAAGTGTTCTTAGACAAGGTGTTGACAAAATTTTGAACCATATCATCGTTCTTGGTGACTTCATTAAAATACAGGTTCATGACCTCTTGATAAGAGCGTCCTTTTCCTCTATGGTGCAGGAAAAAATACAGTGTTGTCCGAGCGGTGGAAAACCAGTTTTGAAGCTGCGGGTATGGTGAATAATTTCTTTACAGTTTCTGTTTAAAACTGTATATTTCCTCAGGAAAATAGATAAAGTCTGGTGGAGCTCCATAGGAATCAAAAAATTCTCCAATTCCGTCTTCTCTGAGATGTATCGCCAACCAGTGTTCTCCGGGTTGTTTTTGACGGTGAGTATTGACGATGATCATGGTGGGAGCTCCGTAAGTATCTTTTAGGCAGTTCGTCGTGCAAGCCAACACTCCGTAAAACAGATTTTCTGTGTACGGATTACTGGACATGAGTTTGTTGATCTGCAGGGTATTCATGCTT
This sequence comes from Polypterus senegalus, assembly GCF_016835505.1. Lineage (NCBI taxonomy): Eukaryota > Metazoa > Chordata > Cladistia > Polypteriformes > Polypteridae > Polypterus > Polypterus senegalus. Next base: position 431,326 of record NW_024384925.1, read on the forward strand.
TTTAGTAATCATAAAGTATATTTCTTCTCTGGTTTATTTCAATAATGTTGTCAAAGACCGCGTACACTATTAGATTCACAGTATGGGGTAGGGGCTGCAGCGGATTTCAAATCTCATGTTCCCTGTTTTCATCAATGAGAAATGGTCCCCGCATTCTTGATCTGGCGTCAAATCAAAGGCAAACAGGGTGTAACCTTTAGAGAATTCAGAACGGCTGATGGCTAGAGGCTGGTCTTTCAAGTGTTTTCCGTGGCCAACACCAGGTTGTAATATTCTCGGCGGTGGTGTCATTAGCAAAATTGGGCTGAAATGGTTTGGCGGGAATCTGTTCTCCGTCCAAATACAAGGCCAGGAATTCCACATGGTTATGTTTGAAATTGAAGGGGTTTCTGGCGTAATCCCCGGAAAAGGCGTCATTATCCACCATGCCTAGGACCACGTACTTGGGTAATTGTCCCAAGAACAAATTCTCCTGATTGCTCACCCGAATCCCGGCCGGTAAACTGAGAACTTTCATATTCACTCTTTCCAAGGGGTACTTGGCGTTGGCGTTTGTGAGTGCGTGTCGTGCCCCAATTTCACCGCCGCTGAAACTTTAACTTTCTTGACAAAAGAGAGGCGGCTAAAATGTTTACTTTGTAACGCTCGGCATCTCCGGACATCAGACAGAATTCATTTTTGCTACGCACCATTTTTATTCTGACGTCCACTCCGTTTAGAATTAATTTTTCTTGAAAAAATAGGTCAGAATGAATAGATCCAAGGAGTTCTACTGTCTTACCCTGGGCCGTATAACCGTTTCTTTTTTTGAACCCCTCATTCGGACCGTCCAAGGTTGTGTTTTCATGTTCGTCGGCCGAGTCTTTGTAAAAAAGACCCGTACCAAATTGGTACTTGAGAGTTTCACTGCTGTAATTTAACAATCCCTCAAAAAGGGCCCTATACGGGTAAAGGTTGGAACTCTGGGATATTAGCGATCTCCCAGGGTTACATCCACTTGTGAGAATAAAGCGGCTATCGGATAATTAACAAAGGCTACCTTGGCCACGGGGGGTGGATTAGTTCCGTCGGCATTGACGATTTTGCAGCGGACGTGTAGAAGCGTGTTATTCAGGTCCAAGTAGTCTTCCCCATTCCCGGTAATCAGAAACTCCAGCGGGGCGACTTCAGATAGAGCTGAGAGAGGGGACCTCGACATAGATGCTTTTTTCTACACTAGTCTGAGTATAGGGTACCGTAAACAAGTCCAGTTCGGATTTCACACACTCTTGAGACATTCGATGAGCGAAAGACATCTTGAGTTAAAAATGTTTTTCGATTTCTTTTTCTGGCGGGCTTGGGACTTATCCTTGTGGCGGAGAGAAGAAAATGAAGTAAAAGCTGAGCGGCGTCTTTTTGATGATCGGGGCTGGTCGTGACCCGGGAGGCCTCTTACGTTTAGTTTTCCTCATCACCATTAGGCCAGCCCCAGCTTGATTTTCTTCGTTTCCTCGAGTCATCGCTCCTGACACGGCTCCAGCCACCACGTCTTTGACAATATTCTTAGCGGCTGATTTAATGTGTGGCTTGACAATTTCGAATCCTCTTTTCAGGAGAGGCAAAGCTCTTCTAAATAACCCTCGAAATATCCCTCCGATCCCAGAGCCGTACATCACTGGGGACCCAGAGAACCCGGGGAGTCCGTTACCGGCTTGGGCTTCATAATAATGCACGTAAGGGTTGGGGTCCAGGTAAGATCTCATCTCAGTATTAGTCGTGTATACACCTCTTGGAGGGTCTGAAATGTAACTTGACTAGGACCTTGCCAAACTGAAATGGAACCGCTTTGTTCTGATCCGTCTTTATTTCAATGGTCAAAGTATCAAACTGATTCTTGCTAACCGGAACGTAGTGCGGTTTGTCGTAGGTGATTGTGGTAATCTTATTCATCTCATCCTCAATATGTACGCATCTCAAGAGAGGGACGTAGCTGTCTCCGACTCTTTGGTGAGAAACAATGTCGCTGTAGGCGTACAAGGAATAAAACCCGCTCTGATATCCAGCGGGGTAAGGAGCTTCATTCACCAGACCAATAGTTTTGTCGGATGAGCTCCTAGAATCCTACCTAATTGTCCCTTGACATGCAGAGTTTCATCCTTCACAGTGTTTGAGAAATAGAATCTACGCTTTAGAGCTATAGCGGAATTTCGCAGGGTCTGATGAACGGGACTCCAAGAATTTCGAATCTTTCAACACCACTTCATTCATCTTGTCTGACACTTTCTCGACACTAGAGTAATAGCCCGCGGGAATACTATAAAATTTAGCTATTAGCGGATTCACCAACATAAATTCATTATCCGGTTTGTCTAGGGTATTCCAGGTGTGCGGATACTGAATTTCGGCCAATCCAACTTCCCAGGGGCCCTGTAGTTCGATTGGGGCGGATAATTTGACGGTAAATTCGCGATGGTATTATTAGGGAAAACATCTTGGGAAGAATTGCTGGGTAGTACAACGTAAAAGCTTTTCTCTCCATTGTGATCAGACCGTGAATGAAATACTAATTTTGATTCTCAGTATTTAACGTCTTGCGCATAGCTTTCAGGGATCCAACTGTTAAACTTTTGGGCCACCGAACCATTTCACCAAAATATGCTTTTTTCTACGGATATTTTTTTTCGCCAAAATCTTTTCAATCCTAAAGACGTCCGTACCTCGAATCTTTTGTAACTCGGCGTCGTAAAACGAACCTATAATGTCTTCACCGTCATAATCCTTGAGCTTGTAGCGGGCGGATCCCTGGGGACTAGTTCAGAAACGGTAAATACCTCGTCTGAAAAGGTTTGTTCGTAGCCCTTGGTAAAAGGATTCCGGGATTTTGATACTCTGACCGTATCGCCGACTTTGAATTTATATTTTAGATTTCTTTTGGTTTTAGTTAGGCCGTATAAGTTTTTAAAGACTTTCCAAGAATTGGAACTACTCACCTCAGCAGGGGCCATTTTATACCTCGGTGATAGCTGAGATTATAAGATTTCACCAAGTCCTGTAGCCCGGCAGATAGGACCGGTATTCCGGGAGCTGAAATAACGCCACATTTTGGTCTTCAGAGTTCGATTGAACCTCTCCACCACGAAGCCTTTAATTCACTAGCTGTGGTGAAATGTTTTATCCGTGTTTGTTGATCAGGCTTTGAAATTCCCGATTGAGAAACTCTTTACCGCTATCCGTCTGAAGTTTGACGGGTACTCTACCCTCCTCCAAAATTTCTCGAAAAGCCCTGGTTACTTCTTTACCCGTTTTGTTTTTCAGAACCCTGACCCAAGCGTATTTAGAAAGAATATCTATACAAGTCAGTAGATACTTGTAACCTCTGTTATACTCGGACAGGTTTGTCATATCCGCCAGATCGACCTGCCATTGGCCGTCAATATTGGAAACATACACCTTATTCCTTTTAAAATGGATTCTGGCCGTTTATGTATCGTGTAGGTGTATTGCCCAGATAACCAATCTGACACTTCTTGGGACCCAATATGGTGACCCGCTTGAGAGAGCTCTTTTCAAGGAATCCTTACCCCCAAGGATCCGGGATTCTCAGAGTTATAATATGTTTTTCCAAGACCTGCTCCATCGCGGTGATAAAACAGACACTGACACCAGTTAAAAATTAGAAAACCTTTATTTAAGAGTCTGAATTTTTTCAGGCGTTTGTGTTTTCAGGCTCAGAAAGACCCATCAGCTCTATCATATCATCAAGTTCCAGGTCATATTTGGTCCACAGATTCATATGACCCTCATGATTAATATTTCGCTTACAAAACTCATTTGCCACACGCGGGTTACACAGTAGGAGTATTCATCCATTTCATAAAATGACTGCATTACAGTATCATGAATAGAGCTGGTACTTTCAAATTCATCTACAGTCTTTTCAACCACTACACATATTTTGGGAATCGGCAGTAGAATATTAAAATACCGAGAACTTTAACAGCTAGTCGTTTCAGCCAATATTTACGGAAAATATTCAGAATCTTCTGAAAGCGACCTTGACGGTAGCCGATTTCAGGTTCAAAGAGGCATGTATGCCTTACCTGGGCAGGGTGATTTATACCACAGCCTTGACATTCTTTTTTCTGGTCGCAGTAGACAATAATGTCCAGCAGAGAAGTCATCAGACCTTTAACAAGCTGCAGGGCCTTTTTCCAGGTTTCTGGCAGTACCCCATCGGGGCAATCCATATTTGTCTCAGAAAGTCCTATCAACATCGGCTCCTGCGAACTTGTTTGTGCACCCAAGGCTGTCCTGGAGCTAGGTAAGAGGTTTCTGTCTGATCGCCATTAACGGAGACGCCAGTGTCCGGCTGATCACCATTGGCTGTGACGGGTGACGCACGACTAGACCAAGGAAACTGGAATCCGCTGTCTGTCTCAAGGTCTCTTGACCAGAGAGTGTAATCAGGCCGTATAGTAAAATAACGCGGGTCAGATTCTTGGTGGTCCTGAAGGCAATCCATCCGGCCAGAGTTATAGAAATGGTAAGATTCAGGTCTTGAAGCTGCAGTCTTTGGAGTCTTAGGCGGAAACCCCGAGGCTGTTACGCGGCATCCGTCATTTCAGAGTCCGGAGTTGACTATATGCGAGAGCTTTTAAAAGCTTCAAAGAATTCTGAAACGGTCTGATCCTTTGTCTGGATCCGTTGACAGACTGAGTATTTATGGTAAGAGGGATGGGGCGTGGCGTAAATAAAGGGGGGTTTTACAATTCGCCGCCGCTCGATTTGACGATGTTTCAACCAGTTAGTCCTTTACCGGCCCGTCGTTTCAGCTTGCAGAATTCAGTCCTTGAATACTACAGGCTGATGACATTTTTCCTTATCGATCGCGCATGATTCTACCATTGTTTAGCACAACTTGACCCGTTCCTCGTCGGTCGCTCCAGCTTGAAGAAACTCAGGAACCAAACATCTTTTAACCTTTTCAAACGATCCTTAGAATAGAGCCTACGGAACTGATGCTTCACGGCGTCGGTCATAGATTCCATTTTTCTTCACAGAGTGTTTAGAACTGAGGAAAATGCACGACTTTTATACAACAGTTTCAGAAGTGTCACGGGGGCCAGACATCATGTGCTGCAGTGAGGCTTAGGCAGGCCATTCAGTCTGGGTATGGATAGGAACATGCCTGAACTTGTCCAGGGACCGGCTGCAGCATGCCTGAACCTGTCTTTGGAAGAGGGGTGGGGGGCTGGGAAGTGGTGGGGGTGGTGATGGGTTCAAGGGGGGCCTAGGCAGCCCTTGGGCATGTCTGAACTTGCCCTAGTGAGATGGGGCAATGCAGGTGGCCAAGCAGGGGCGGGTGGTGGGGGTTCAAGGAGGGTGGGGGGCATCCATCAAATTGCCCTTGACAGCTTCCTGGGGAAAACAGATGGCTGGGCTAAAGGTCAACAAACAACAGGTGGTTGGGGAGGGACTTCCTGTCATTAATCAACAGGGGCCCGGATCAAGGTCATCCAAGGTCAACAAAACAACCGGTGGTGGGGAGGGACTTCCTGAAAGGTCATCAAGGTCAACTAACAACAGATGGTGGGTGGGGCGGGACTTCCGGTCTTCGATTAAAAGGGGCGTGGTTTAATCTCATCAATCAAACTCGGATTAAATTTTGACAGAAGCCGCCTGACATTATACTACTTTGTTGCGATCAGCTGATTTTGCGAAATCTCCAGTGTGTGTGCAATGCACAGAGAGAGTCTCCCACTGCAGCCAGTTTCCGTAGTTTTGGCACAATGCTGTTGTACATACCAGCGTTGAGAGCAGCCCTGTCTGTGCACACAGCTGACAACTTTGTCGTCCAGTCATTCAAGCCTGCATCCCAGAAAAGCTTCACAAGTTATGGCCTGCAGAGTTTGGCACAGACACAATGTAAACAATCTCCTGCTTGATTTTATACATTAATGATTTTTATTCCATATATGTACTTGTATACCAGTTAAGTGCATACTTGATCACAGATCTGTTTAAGATGGAGGCACACTATTCATTTTTCCAAGTCTTTAGGTTAAAACAAACCTTTGTGAGGAGTGTAGCTAGTGACTAAGACTTTAGAAATCTAGAACTTTTGCCCATTTTTTGACATATTTTTGGTTAATGATTTGCCTTTCATATTTTTGGCTCAGCGTACCTACTCATTTTTACGATTCCTTAATTTCAAATAATTTTTTGACTTAATTTCCTGGTCCTGAGCTTTGCTTTCTCTTAGTCCTGCCATTTTTCCCAAGGCATAAGAATTATGCAACATTACACCTGTCTTAGCTATAAATCCAATTGAATTTTTAACTTATAAATGTACTTAAAAGACGCTCCAAATGTGCATATCAAACTTCCTACGTAAAAGAAAACTTGAAGGTGGAACATGGTGTTACCATGTGCACTGATGTGACAAACATATTACACCTGAAAAATGATGAATATAATGCTCTTACTGTATTTAATTTCCCTTTTAAATGGGGGCAATGCTATGTACTTAAGAACTTCTTTTTTATTTTTTGCATTTTATATTGGCTAGCTGTTGTCACTTTTCTGTGAACGGTCGACAGGTCAGGAATATCTTGACCAAACTTCACTCCATCATGCCTGCTGTGCTAAAAGTTATTAACCGACCAGCAAGGAACTACATCTAGTTTTAATATGGTGTGAGTGCACAACATAAAACAAAACATGTTTTGTCTGTATAAAAGGAAATTTGCAGCAGTGTCTGATTCTCCTAATGTAATCAGAGCACTATATTGCACTCATATTGCAATAAGGGCACCTAGGGAGAATGAAGCTGCTTTTGTTAACCATAAGCTGTTGCATTACATTAATGCACAAGTCATCTGTGATGCTATATATGCTGGAAGGGTGCAGAAGAGGGCCAAATGTATAGCTGCAGATCTCACCCATCCAGGAAATGGACTGTTTGTACCACTGCCTTTGGGAAAGCGGTACAGAAACATAAAACGTACCAGCAGACTGAAAGACAGCTTTTTCCCCAGAGCTGTGAAGTCCATCTGCCCTGCTGATACACACAAATACATCTGCATCTACCCCTAACCTTCCCGTGTAGACATGCACACACACTTTCCCTCGTAATCAAACACACACACTTGTATTCCTCCCCTGCAGACCAACGCACACAGATCACTGGTCTCTACAGGCGTACTACCTCAGGAAAAGTCTGGACTTGATGATGTTCTATTGCTGCTCTATTTTATACTTGCTATGTTTATTTTATTATTTATTGTATTGTGTATTTTAAGTACTATGCCAACAAAAAATTTTGCTATGTGTATGCATAATGACAATAAATAATTCTATCTATAAGGTGGCTGAGAAATGTTGTGCACCCATTGCACAACATTTATTTTGACGTAAAGCAACTTTGACTGATGTCATGGTGCTGTATGTGGTGGCGGCTTGTTGATAAGGTAACTGGCTGAACCCTTAGTTATTCATACAGTCTGTAATATTTATTGTAACAGCAATCACATTACATGTGCCAGGTGACAGTGGCAAAATTAGGCTGAGAACCGCAAATTGCTGGCAGTTAATCTAGCTTTTGGTAGTGGAGACATTATTTAGGGAGTGCCAAGTTTCCTTTCACTTTTTACTCTGATCATAACAGTCTGATGTATTTAAAATTTGTCAGACTTTTAAATGCCAGACAAACATGATGGGCATTAATTTTTATTTCATCCAGACCAGGACATAAGAATGGAAAAACAAATGCCCTGTCTTGTATATGTGAACCTGATAATTATCCTGAAGATCATGAGCACATTATTTCAGGAAAAAGATTCTGGGTACTTTATTCCAAAATGGACGAATTATAACTAGGGTCAAAATCAAATAAATAATCCAGACATTACTACTGGAAAATTGTTTGTACCACCAGATTTCAGAGGACAGGTATTTAAATAGTGCCAGCAATGCACAATGTATTGTCACCCAGTGGTTGTTAAAACCATAAATATTTTAACACTACCTTTTGACGGAAAGGGATGATTTCAGATGTAGCAATATAATTCTTCACATATATAATTCGTTGTTACGCTAAATCACATGCTGGACAGCTTATTGGGCTACTTCCTCCTTCTTATACCAGTTTGTCCTTGGGAACACTTTGCATGAATTTCAGTGGAGGTTGATAGATTATTTAAGTACACTCATTTAATTTGCCTAAAAGGGTTGACTTCTGCCTGAATGCTGCCCATTGTGTTTTTGGAAAGAATTCTCCAAGGTTTTCCAACATCCATAGTTTCAGATTATGGTCTTCAATTCATTGCTATGTTTTGAAAATGATTTTGTGTTAGGTTCAGCTGCTCAAAAATGTAACATTTGGTTATCATCAGGAAGCTAACAGTCAGAAGGAGAGAATTAAATGAGGGAATAAATGCTGATTTTAAGACACACTAATCTAATCAAGACAATTGAGCTGATTTTTTGTCCTTGGTCAAATTTGCTCTGAACTCCACATTAAAATGTTCCTTTTGAGTGTCTTTGATTGTCATCTAAGACTTTTGAACCACTTTTGACAAGTTAGTTGACCAAGTATAGCTTGCATGTGCAAGCCTTTAGTCTCTTTGGTTACTCTCATTAACAGTTTGTTACACATTCCAGCACTGTTTTTGGCTGAAAAGTATAATAGAATGTATGCCCCTACTAAGCTACATTATTCAAAGTCACTTTACTGTTGTCCATTGTATCTGAATTACACAGAAACATGGTCTTTCTGCCTTAAAAAGAATTGTCTGCACACATGATACTGTCACTAATGGAGCTAGTAGTTAGAATTGCTATTCCTGATACCCTACTATTATAAATGTTCATTTTTCATAACTAATGCAGTATTCTGCACATTCTGTCATTTAAGGCTCCATATAACATTCTGCCAGTACTTACAAGTATTAAAGAAAGGATCATCACTCAAAGGCATTCCTTCGTAAGTAAAAGGACAACAGTTTTGGTAGAGTCAAGTGCCTCCTGGTGACATATTCTAAGGATAAGGTCATCTACTGTATTCTGATGTGGATCCATGTCTGTTAAGAAATATGTAGAAATTGTGTTAGAAACAACCTAGAAATATTCAATATTTTGCAGTCAACTGTGAAATTAGTTTGTGATTTTTTCAGAGATATTAAGAGCACAATTTAATATTAATGATATTGCTTAAAATATATAATCCAAACAATTTTAATAAACAGATTTTCTTTTATTAATTTATTATACTTAAAATGAAACAGTTGCAATGGAAAGTGTTTTCCTGCATCCAAATAAAGGATAAAAAGACAGTGTTCACTCTAATGAAAATGGTTTACCTCCTTTGACAAAGATACAGTCAAAATTTTAGTAGAGGTGGCAGTTAGTAACCCTGCCCCAAAGTCTGTTGACTTTGAAATGGTGAAACAAAACAGATTCTCTACCCTGCTTTACAATTTGAAACAGAAATGACAGATTCAGATTTTAAAAGCAAGTCCTATATTTATTTTAAAGTCAATAAAAACAAGCACACCACCACTATCCCAGTCCTTGCTTACAAATTATCTTTCTCTAATCATTCATGCACCACTCATTTTTCAGTGAAACTTTCTTCTTTACTCTACATGGTTCTTATTAAACATCATGTTCCACTGTTTCTGATACCAGTCATAAATCAAACATTACAAAATCAACACATTTCAAAAATATTCCAAAATTTAATTTAGACTTTTATGACCAAATATAAGTCATGGCAGTCATACTTACTTCTTCTTGCTATTCATAAAATTAGTATTTAGTACTTAGTACCAAATTACATAATCCAAGGTACTATCTCCAATTTGGACTCCTATTCCATAATTTGTGCCATTTCCTTATCCAAATTATATCCTTATTAAAGATTTTACTTACTTTGCCATAGTAACTGCACTATCCATCACCAATCTTGTAAGTGCTGTCTCTGCAGTAATATCAGATATTTTAATTACAAAACACAGACAAAAAAATTTGGATTACTACCCACAAACATACCAAACCACATATTAATTGACCAAATTAAACTCATTCCTGCATAACCAACATGACTTCAAACTCCTTAACATAAGTGCAGAAGCTGAAATATTGAAATGTCCACCTCCTCAATCTACCAATAAAACACATGCCATTGAAATAGTCAGACTTACTAATAAATTAATATGACTGCCAAATAGCTTTTTCTATTGAAGCTTCAAGAGGAAATTGTTTAAATAACTTGTTACAAAGAAACTTTTTTACCAAAACCTGCATTTTAATGACATACATTAACTATCAATCTACACTGCACAAGAAATATTATTATTTTCAAAGCTATTTTATTACATCCCATTCACCAATCCCAAATAGTGATGTACTGTGGATACTACAGTGAGGTCCAAACACAGTCATTCTCTTAGCAGTGTCTATCCTTGTCATTTATCCATCATTCATATTAAATCATACATTAATTCATAACTCCAAGTTATTTATTCAAGACATTTACTTTTATTTAATCATTTTCATCTGGGGATGAAAAATGCAATATGGCCAGTCCTCCTTCACTAAAGTTGCATATCCACCCAAACATCGAACAACAATCATATTTTGCTACTTCATAAACATTTAGCAAAACTGTTGTCCTTTTCTTGAAATTAAATAACTAGGTCAGGTAATAGGTCAGGATTTTAGACAAGCTTCTCACCCTTCATACATAATGAAAATCTTTGGGAGGCTTGTCCTGAAACTGCTCTGACCCTTGATTACAGACCATCTTGATCTTCTGCAGTTTGATACCATGCTCATAGGAGTGTAGAGGATTCTTTGGTCTATATGCTCCAAACAGTCTATTCCCACATGGACAAAGTCAGCACCACAGTAAGAATCATGTTCTTCGATTTCTTCAGACCCATTAACAAAATCTTGCCTCACAGACTAGGGAACAAGCTAAGGGCTATGAATCTTGATGCCCCGCAATCTCCTGGATCATGTCAGAAATGGTGGTGTGAAACAGTGGGGTACCTCAGGCAACTGTCCTGTCTCCTGTCCTTTTACCCTCTACACAATGTACTTCCAGTACAATCCCAGCTCTTGCCAACTACAGAAGTTCTCAGATGACTCCTCCATCTCAAGTTTCATTAATAATAGAGGTGAGCTGAAGTACAGGAGGGTGGTGGAGGATTTTGACTTGTGGATTTTACCTGTCTGTTCTAGCCAGTGTATTGTTCTATGCTGTGGTCTCCTGAGCAAACTTATCAGAAAAGCCAGCTCCATCAAAGGATTATCTCTGGATATTCTGGAAGCAGTTGTGTAAAGAGGATTTGTGGAAAAGTTGTTTGCCATTATGAGCAATTTTGCACATCCTCCCAGTATGCATTTGAATTTCCACTTGGTGAATAATAAAGTGCATATAATCTGATCTAAAAACTCAACACTGGTTATCTTGAATTAAGAAAAGTAATCTTAAATGCATAATGCTACAGTGGATGAGACATTCAAACTCATGTGGGAGAAATATTCCTTTAAAATAAGAAATTTGCAGTTGTTAAGATATTATTTTTGCTATTGCTTGAAGTACTTTATTAAATAATCATTTTACACACCAAATTCTAAACATATTATCATTTCTTTAATATTTTCTTACCTTTAATAATTTTTAGTTCTGGACATTTAGGCAATCTGTATTTCACAGAGAAGGTTCCCACTGATTTTTTAAATGATGTACAAGATGGAAGGGACGATTGTATTCCCATTGTCTGTATATGTTTTTCATATTTTCATATCTCTCCTTTTCCACTTGAGTCATACCTGAAACCATAAAACACCATATTGCAGTAAGTTTAATTTAAAATTATCAAAGTTTTAGAAGCCAATTTTGTACTATTTTATATTGTTGCTCAATACTTAAAAAGGTTCAAACTAAATATTCTATATTCACAGATCCAAAGGAATACTTTTTCTGAAAACACTTATAACTTGAGATTAAAGTTAGTTAAACAATACAGGATGAGATGGCAATCAGATGAAAGCCACGATCATGCACATATTCTCATTCATTCATATAAGGCCAATATAGTGTGGCTGATTAACCTGAAACACCTGTCACTTTGGCCATGACAGCAAACTAAACTTCTCTGGCAAAATTTACAAGAATACAGAGAGAACATGTAAACTACACACAGCCCATGGTCACTACAATAACTTAATCAGGGGCCTCACTTATATAAAAAGTACACAGAATGATTCTAAATTTAAATATACAGTACTATTATTTCTCTATCCACAAATATTCATAAGCCCTCCCCTTAACAAGCTTGGGTATAAATCACAAATAACACATATCTTCTTAAATCTGTGTACTGTTGAATTAGCTTATCAACACAAGCCAAACAGCACTGTCAAATATACTTATATGGTAGGATATAATGCCACATAAACAGCAAAATAGACCATAACTAAATCTGCTAAAATAGCAAGTGAAATGACAGATGACCTGAATGTTGCTGCTTTTATTTACTTAAGAGTATTACTTCACTGAAAGAAGTCCCTTTTAATCAGACCTTGAGTCTTTCATCATAGGTGAAACTGTTGAACTATGGAGATAATATGAATGGTAGCCTTTATGACACCAAATGCAACCAAAATAGATTTGGTGATTATCATTTCTACTTAGTTCACCAGTAGCGAATTAAATCATTGAAACTTTAAACAATTATATTGTAACAGATGTAAAAGGCCATTTCTTTGTAGTTGAGTACTGTATATTGCCGTTAACATATGTGTCGGTACGGGCTTCCCTTGCATATCCCTGAGCCGCATAAAGGATGGTTTGTATTCTGTACTGGGTGCGAGGGAGTCACGAGTTTCAAGAGTTTTTGTATGGATGTATATGTTTGCGTGCTAACTTACTAATACAAATGACTCGCGTAGTTCTTTAGCTAAAACTCCTAAAACGTTTTCCATTCATTCTTTATGGTAGTGCTAAACCACTACCGATGTGATCTATTTTCTGCCACTTCCGTTTCGGGGTGCTGTTCTGCGCTGTTCTGCGCTTATCGCCGCTCTGCCCCAGCGTCTGCGTTCATAGACGAGCTGCTGCAGCGTTTTGTTTTTTGTTTCTTAAGTAAATCGTGAAGTTTAAAATGTAGATCTGTTGATTAATTCATGATTTCATTATTTATAGCTAATACTGTTAACAAGTGGTCGCTATTTTTGCCTGTTGTATACAATCTATCTAGCGCCTTTCACATCTATCGCCACTCTCACTGCCCGCTTGCCTGCGTGCAGCGTGTGTCGATTGATATATGATTTAATGTATTTCTTTTTGACATAATTCTCCGAGTTGTAAAATACATATACATTATATATAAAACAAAACTACTATATAGCTAATACAGTTATCTTCTGTCTAGTGCCTTCTCTGTCTGCCTATTATATAGTGCCTTTCCTGTTAATATCTGTTGTACAGTACCTTCTCTATCTGTCTGTCTAGTGTATTTCAAATCTATATCTGTACTCTCACTGCCTGCTTGCCTACCTGCAGCGTGTGATGATTAATTGCAGAGATTTAAAAAAATTATATTTGTGTGATACTGTTACCTGTACGTTACCTTGTCTGTCTGCGGTTATACAGTGAGTTCCCTGTCTGCCTATTATCTATCCCTATCTATTAATTTATCTAGTGCCTTTCACAAGTTAAGGTACTCTTACTGCCTGCTTGCCTTTCTGTAGCATCAGTCATTTAGTGCCTTTCACATCTATCTATCTACCTACCTATTTATTACATAGCCTTTCACATCTATTTATCTGTATATCTGTCTGTCTGTCTGTCTGTCTATTTTTTCTCCTGACAGTTTTATATCTTCTATTACACAATGCCTTCCCAGTTTATCTGTCTTCTGACTTCTCTATGTATTATTCAGTGCTGTCTGACAGTGAATGTCTTACATAACTTAAAAATAAGAACAGTTATAAGGACACTTGTTCATGTTAATTGCAGTCTCAATTTTTAAATATTTTAAAAAGAGCATCCCACATCTATTATACAGTGACTTTCCTATTTGTCTGTCAATCTAGTGCCTTTCAGATCTATATGTACTCTTTTTTTATTATTAATTTTATTACAATCCATACAAAGCAATCAAGTTTTTACAAATAGAAAAATTAAGTTAAGAACAGATCAAACCCCACCCTGAGAGAGAGAGCAAGCCAAATGGCGTTAAATTTAAGGCTTGTAAACATACCTAAATTAATAAATTCTCTGTGCTTTATGAACTTATTTTAAAATATTACTGATTAGATCCTGCCATGTTTTGAAAAAAGTCTGTATGGATCCTCTAACTGAGTATTTGATTTTTTCCAACTTCAAATAATATAACACATCGGTTTCCCACTGACTTAAAAGAGGAGAGTTTGGGTTCTTCCAGTTTATCAGAATAAGTCTGCGTGCCAAGAGTGTAGTGAATGCAATCACAATTTGTTTGTCTTTCTCCGCTTTAAACCCATCTGGAAGAACCCCAAACACAGCTGTTAATGGGTTAGGAGGGATTGTGAGTCCAAGGCTGTCTGAAAGGTAATTAAAATTTTTGTCCAGAATAATGTTAATTTGGTGCAGGCCCAGAACATGTGACCCAGTGAGGCTGGGGCTTGGTTGTAGCGTTCAGGTTGGATCATGCCCTGGAAACATTTTGAGAGTTTTAGTCGAGACAGATGTGCTCGATATATAATTTTAAGTTGTATAATTGTATGCTTTGCGCATATGGAGCTCGAGTGAATTCTCTGCATTGCTACTTTCCACTCCTTTTCTGATATATTAACTGAGAGATCTTTTTCCCAGTGTCCTCTTGGATCTTTGAAAGGGAGGGATTGTAAAATGATTTTATATATTGTAGAGATGGAGTCTAAGTCCTTGAGATTGAGCAATATTTTTCCAGCGTGGATGAGGGTGCAAGATGAGGAAAATCTGGAAGGTTCTGTTTAACAAAGTTCCTGATTTGAAGATAGTAAAAGAAATGTGTAGCTGGAATGTTAAATTTGGAATGTAATTGTTCATAGGATGCAAAGACGTTGTCTATATAAAGATCTCTAAGCCAGTTAATTCCAAATTTTTTCCAGATATTAAAAACTGCATATGTTTGTGAAGGTTGAAAGAGGTGGTTCTCTTGCAGGGTGCCACAGACAGAAGCTTCTCCGTCTTAAAATGCTTTCTACATTGGTTCCAGATTCTAAGTGAGTGGAGCACAATTGGGTTATTAGTGTATTGCCGATAACGTGTGTTTATTGGAGCACAGAGCAAGGAATACAAAGAAGTACTGCAGGATTTTACTTCTATTGCGGTCCAAGCCTGTGTATGTTCTTCTATTTGTGTCCAGGTTCTTATCGCCTGTATATTTGCCCAGTAATAAAACTGGAAGTTAGGTAGAGCCATGCCGCCTTCTGCCTTTTGTCTTTGTAAGGTCGCTCTTTTGATGCGTGGATGTTTTGAATTCCAAATAAATGAGGTCACTGTCGAATCTAATTGCCTACAAAACGATTTATTAATGTATATTGGGATGTTTTGAAATAAAAAAAGGAGCTTAGGAAGAATATTCATCTTAACAGTGTTAATTCTTCCATCTAGTGTAAGATGAAGGGTTGACCATCTATGCAAGTCTTGTTTAATTTTTTCCATGCAGACGGCTGAAATTCTGTTGATATAGAGCTTTAAGTTTACTTGTAATGTTTACCCGAGGTATTTAAACTGTTCTGCAATGATAAAAGGTAGGGTATCTAATCTAATATTATATGCTTGAGAGTTCACTGGAAAGAGTACACTTTTATTCAGATTAATTCTGAGACCAGAGATCTTTTGAAATTCTGTGAGTGCTACTAAGACTGCAGGCACAGAATTTTCTGGGTCCGATATATACAGTACCATGTCATCTGCATATAATGAGATTTTCTGTTCCAGTCCTTCTCTGCTAATTCCCTTTATCTGATCAGTATTTCGACAATGTATTGCCAGTAGTTCAATGGCAATCGCAAACAGCAGCGGTGACAAGGGGCATCCTTGTCTAGTGCCACGTTCTAGTTTAAAGTAGTCTGAGCAAATGTTGTTGATGCAAACTGAAGCTTCTGGGTTAGTATACAGTTATTTAATTCATGCACAAATGTTTGGGCCAAACCCAAACTTTTCCAATGTAGTAAAAAGGTATTTCCATTCAATCATGTCGAATGCTTTTTATGCATCCAATGATAATAATATTTCTGGGGTGTTTGATTTAGTTGGTGAGTATATTACATTAAACAGGCGTCGAAGATTTGAAGATAAGTGCCGGCCCCTAATAAATCCAGTTTGGTCTTGTGATATTACCGAGGGAGCACTTTCTCCATCCTTCTGGCTAAGATTTTAGAGAGTATTTTAACGTCGTTATTCAGAAGTGAAATTGGTCTGTATGATGCACATTGTAATAAGTCCTTATTTTGTTTTGGAAAGACAGTGATTAGTGCTTGGCGAAAGGTTTGTGGAAGAGATTGGTTATCTCTGGCTTCTGTAAATGTTGCTAATAGGAGGGGAGCTAGCTGAGCGGAGAATTTCTTGTAAAATTCTGCAGGGTAACCATCAGGGCCTGCTGCTTTCCCGCCTTGGAGTGACTTTATAGCATCTAGTAATTCTGATAACGCCAGAGGTTTATCAAGTTCCTCCAAACTAGAAGCGTCTATTTGTGGTATCTGTAATGTATCCAGAAATGCATTAGATTGTGTATTGTCTTCTTTATCTATATGTACTCTAATGGTCTTCTTGCTTTTCCTGTAGCGTCTGTTGAATAATAAACAGGCTGAAGTATTTTCATTTATTTTATTTACATAAATCTCAGAGATAAATAATTAAATAAATAAATACACACACAATAAAACTAATATATTGCTAATGCTGATATCTATCTGTCTGATGCTTTCTCTTTCTGTTTTCTTATATATTGCCTTTGCTGTCTACCTATTATAAAGTGAATTCCTTCTATCTGTCTATGTAGTAATAATAGTATTACTTTTGGCTTCCTGGTCTGCTTTGTATATACTGTAGTGCCTTTCCTATCTATCTGTCATATATAATGTCTTTCATGTCTATCTACCTACCTATCTATCTAGTGGCTTCTCTACTTGTATATTATTTACTGTATACCCTGTTTTTTTCTGACAGTTTTGTATATGTTATATGGTGCCTTCCATATCTGTCTGTCTAGTGCTTTTCACATCTACTTGTACTCTCATTATCTGCTTGCCTTCCTAAAGTATCTGTTGATTAATAAAAGGCTGTACCATTCTTCAGTTAGTAGTGCTTTCTCTGTCTGTCTTTTATACAGTGAACTCCTGTCTATCTAGTGTATATAGTACAGTATTAGTAATTTTATTATTATATAGCAGCTTCCCTATCTGCCGATCATATAGTGCCTTTCCTTCCTATCTATTTATCTATCCCCTTAGCTGTTTTTAATATCTATTATACAGTGCCTTCCTGTTTATTTATATATCTAGTGACTTCTCCATCTGTCTGTCTATTATGCAGTGCTCTGTCTGTCTATGTCTTATGGATTTTAAAAATAACAGTTATACAGACACCTGTTCATATTAATTGCAGTCTCAATTGAATTAAAAATATTTTAAAAGGAGCATCCCACATGAAAATACAACGATCTGACTGACTGATTGACTGACAGTGCATACCACTTTATATGGTTAAAAAGAAAAAAAATAACACTTTCTCCCCAGTGGGGAATCGAACTTGGGTCTCTGAGGAGCAACGGGCCTGCTGTGCACTGATTGGCTGAGCAGTCTGTATCAACTATCATGACTGGCCCCGCATGGTAGGCGGGAAAGTTAACCAAATAATAAACTGACTGCTGCTCTGAGAGAAAAGGTTTATGTAGTTGTTAGTGACCTGATGAACTGATGACTGGAGATGGTACTAAAGTGAAAATTCTTTACACTATAACAAAATATTTTGGTGCCGTATAAATGTAAAATTTGATTTTGTCTCTGTAAGACATTACATCTCCAAAAGTTTGTTTTATTGCACTGATTTTGTTCAGTGTTTATTAGAACGCTAGGGGTGTGGCCAGAGGGGTGTTCACCAGGGCACCAGACAGGCTAGGACCGCCCCTGGTCATACAATCTCCTTCTGGGAACTCTTCTCCCATCCCTCTCCCAATTCTATTTATATATATTTGTACAGTGCCACCTACTGTTCAAATTAAATAATACCACAATATAACAAAATTCATCATATGAAGCCCCTGTTATGAATTCAGATGTCCTTTTACACTAAGGTGTGATTGTCACTAATCTCTTTGCGTTTGTGCATCTTTGCATGCCATTTCTCTTTTCATTTAAGGCATACTTCCTGAAAAATGCCGGCATGTCCGCCAGTAAACATGTACGAACTGTCGCCTGCGCCGCTGTTTCATCACGCACAGCGATGTGATGAAGTCTGCGTTTTGAGGTTGCAGGTGTATTACTGTTGCTTTTCTGAGCTGCTCTGTGATTGACAGCGGGCAGTAAACTTTGTTCAAATGGTATTGAAAGGTGCAACTTTTTAGTTGCCACTTCAGCCATTTAGCCGGGCACAATATGTTCTGTTACTAATAAATTCTTCAACGGAGCTCATCAACAAAGAAACATGGAAAAAGATTTGTAAAATAATGATAGTCATAATCATAATTAATGATTAATTTCTTGACAGCCAAGAACTTTGTACAGTACAAAGACATTTTAAAATAAACGTGCCAATCCACTTTCACGCCATACGTTGCTCATAAACATTTGCTCAGGTAGATTTTTTCTGGGAAAAAGAATTCCACGGAAAGGCGTTGTTGTGGAACTCAAATTTAACTTCTGTCATATGTGTGATTAAAACTGTGTGAATGAAATCATTTAAGTTCTATGAAAAAATCCCTTGCCTGTCATGACCACACCATTTAAATTGGAGAAGGATCTCAAATTTCAGAAGCAAAACAAATGTTATTGCTAATACTGAGCACTTCTTTGATTTTATGCAGTTTGAAATGTGCCTGGGTCAGACCTGAGCAAATTTTTTATTTTTTTATTTCAAAAGTGGAAAAGTACTGCTGCTACCCTTAAATTCCGTTGAGTTATAGCTTTGTTGCTGTTTTTACACATTTTTGATGTGCCTGTTTCAGATGTGACCAAATTTATAAAGGGAACAAAGAATAAACATTACTTGTTTTAAATACATTCTTTTGTGTTGATTTAAAATTTGTCATTAACTGCTGCTTACCTGCCGCTGAAAATGTCTGGCCCGCTAACTTTTTTGGTTTGAAAATCTGGCCCAACTGAATTTATAATTGAATAACCCTGGTGTAGATTGTTGTTGCACGATATTATTATATGTAATGTTATATTGACAATGGCATCATCAAGCAGCCATAAGATACATCATTTAATGCATACTATGTATATATTATATATAGGGCTGAGAATCGATTAAATAATTAATTGCAAAATTGCATGTAATTAATTGTGATTAATCATATCTAACGTTAAAACATGTAATAAAATTAATATATAAATCATGAATACACACAAATTAATGTAAAATCAACACAAATTAATTAAAAATTAATTGCACCTTTTAAACTTAAACAAAATATTACTTTGAGCAAGCTAACCTGAATTTGAATGCCTTCCTAAAAGGCAAGTTGAAAAGAAGCAATAAGAAAATGAGGCCAATGTATTAATTATCAAGTTGACTTAGCATACTGAAACTCAGACATGTCAAAGTAAAAAGTGATCTAAACGATCGTTGACTTTGAAAGCACTGCTTGAAGGCTGATTTAATTGAAATAGTTTGTATCTCTTAAAAGTTCATACATTAAAACTTGTGTTAATACTCCACAAATACTTTCCTTAATTGTTAAACACTATGACTTGATGATTATACTCTTTACAAGTGCTGTGTCTACAAAAGTCTAAGAGATCCAATGCTTTTGTGGTTGGTAGAAATGTGGTGTGCCTTGGAATTTTTTGGTTGGAAAAATGTGCAAAAAAGGGAAACTGCATGCAAAGATGTGCGAACACAAGGATATCAGTGACAATCATATGTTAGTGTTCCTGCACGAAATAAGAAGGGACAACTGTTTATGCGTGGTTATTTTTGTTTTGATGATCAGTTGCATCATATTCAGCCCTTCGTTCATTATTCCAGCACAAGTGTAACCAGCCTCTCGTTGAAATTCATGGCGTTCTCTTAGCAGCAGCGCGTGTACTTAAAAATATTTTCCATGAGCCCGCTCCACCTTTGATATTATAATCGCCGCGACTCCTCGCACCCAGCACGAATACAAACCATCCTTTATGTGGCTCAGGGATGTGCAAGGGGAGCCCGTGCACACACATACTGTATGTTAACTGCACATAAGTTCAACAATAAAGAAATGGCCTTTTGCATCTGTTGCAATGTAATTGTTTAAAGTTTCAATGACTTCTTTCACCACTGGTGAACTAAGTAGATATGATAATCACCAAACCTATTTTTGGTTGCATTTGTGATCATTTTAGCTGCAGTCTGGAGCCCTGGCGCACCACAGGCTGGAGCCACTCAAAGGTTGCTTCTGGGCCGCATGTGGCCCGAGGGACTCCATTTGAAGAGGCCTGGATTAGAGCACCATCCAGGCCGCAGTCGTACGATCTTAAATCACAGGCTGTTATTTTTCCCATCTGTTACTATCCTGTAGTTGTTACCCATAATCCCTGTTGTGGGGCATCTTGTAAATTTAGTCATGATGCACACCTTAAATTGCTTTACAATCAAAAAATAAGGTGTACTGTATAATTAGACCAAGAGATAAAGCAAAATCCTCCACCAGGGTACCTGCAATAGAAACTCAGTTCAAATTAAAGCAAAAATTTATCTCTAGTTCAGAAAAAATTATGCAGTTTTAAATGCTGCTTATTAAACATTTGCTCTCTTGGAAGTAAAGCTGTTTTGGGTAAATTATATTATATTAAGTACAAAATCTGATCTGTGTCTTGTCACTGAAACCTGGCTCAGTAAATCTTGACACCGTTCCCTAGCTGAGGCGTCACCAGATGGATACTCGTTCCTTCATAAGTCTAGAGATTCAGGTCGAGGAGAAGGCCTTGAAATAATTCATTGTAACAAAATGAAAATTAGTTCTAAAACTTCAGGTGACTTAAGATCCTTTGAGGCACTAATTTTAAATATTAAAACAGATTCTAGAACAACTGTAGTTCTAGTCTACATACCTCCAAGGCCATAGTCATTGCTCATGACTGAATCTGGCAACCTTTATATGATTTGGCTCTACATTATGATTACATAGTGTTGATGGGAGATTTTAATGTACACATTGATGTGGAAACTGACACTTTTTCAATTGTTTTACTTATTTGTTAAATTCATTAGTATGTTGTCAGATTGTCAAAGTCTAACTCATAATCATAACTACACATTAGATTTAATTATAACTTGAGTTGAAATTCAAAATTTAAATATTACTCCATTAAATTAAGCAATATTTGATTTGGCTCTGCCCTTACTAATACATTCACAGATTAAAACAAAGACATTGCGCCATCTAGATTATAATTCTGCTTAAAAATTATAGATACTTTGAGTAAGTCAAGTGTAATTGTGGAAAACCATTTAGATCAGTTAACATCAAATTATAATGTGATCTTGAGAGATGCTCTGGACGCAGCAGCTCCCTTAAAACAAAAGTGATCAAAGCACATAGAAACTCTTCCTGGCTTAATGAGAGCACTCAAACTCTTAAATTAGTGCTCAAAAACTGGAGCGTAGATGGAGAACAACAAAGTTGCAGGTCTTTCAAATTGTATGGACAGAGAGTGTTATAAAAAAATATAAAAAGTTCTCCTTAAAGCTGTCTCAGACTACTATTCTAAAATAATATGTAACAATAATAATAATCCTCACTGTTTAGAAGCGGCTAGTTTAACAAATGGTAATTCAGATCTACAGTGCATAATACCAACAGACATTAGCAGTACAGACTTTATGAACTTTTTTAACACCAAAATTAAAAAATATAAGATCCCAGATCTCATCATTACAGTGCAAACTGCATACTAGCTTGGTAGACCCTGTCACACCTTGCATTCAACACTTTAGAATATATAATCCTGCAACAGAGAAGAAAGTCTTAACTTTAATTTCTAAAATGAAACGTACTACTTGTTTCCTAGATTCAGTGCCAACAAAACTAGTGAAAAGTGCAATGGATGTCCTTGCAGCAACTATTCTTAACATTATTAATAGCTCATTATTGAGCTAAAATGTCAGTCATCAAACCATTACTTAAAAGTCAGGAATAGACCCACACATACTTAATAATTATAGACTGTAAAGAGACTAGGGGTCACTGCTGCCCCTTCAACCCCAACAAACAGACGCTCTGGACACAGGTTAAAAGCAACAGGAAGATTTTTTAATTCCTTTCTTCCTCTAATAGTGCCTTTAAGCACCTCCAACACAATTAACATATAAGTGAATACACTGATACAATAATAAACAAATATTCTCTTCTCCACACCTCCAAGCAAGCTCTGTCCTACACCTCCTGACTCGCTCCCTTTCCTGGCCGGGATGCCTGTCCAGCCTGTGTGGCATCTACAAGACCTATATCAAATATATGCTTTCTTTAAAAATACTTGAAAAGTGGTCGCCAATCAGCTTCAGTCACATCTTTTCGCATCACAGTTTATTTGAGAAATTCCATTCTGGCTTCCGCACTAGTCATAGTACAAAAACATCACTAACGTGTGTTGTAAACAACATTCTGATATCCTTTAATGAAGGAAATTCTACTGTAATAATGTTTTGTTTTACTTAAGCACATCATTTCATACGATTGACCATTCTATTTTACTATACAGGCAATAATCCTTGCCTGGTTTAGTTCTTAATTACCAAATCGATTCCAGTACATATAGAAATGTGCTGACAGTATTCCATCATTATATACAGAATTGAGACATTGTGTCCTGTAAGGCTCAGTATTGAGACCTTTACTGTTTTCACTTTACATGCGTCCACTGGGATCTATCATTAGAAAACAGAATGTTAATTTTCTTTTAGACCAAATGAAGTTTCTCCAATGTTGTCTTTAATTAGTTGTGTTAATGAATTAAAGGAGTAGGTGGATGAGAATTACTTGTCTTTAAACAATGACAAAACCAAGAGGTTAATTATTGGAGAGAATGATGTTGATCACAACCATATTTTGTCATCAATTAACCCAGTTGGAATCACCATTAATTTTACTGAATCAGCCCACAATCTAGGAGTTAGCTTTGACTCTAACATGTCATTTAACGCACACCTTATAAAAATTGTCCAGAATATGTTTCTTCCATCTTAAAAATGTTAAGAAATCATGACGTTTTCTAAATATGCATGATACTGAAAAATTAATTCATGCATTTATTTCTAGTAGGATTGACTACTGCAATGCGGTGTTCACTGGATGTTCAAAATGTTCTTTACTCAGCTTCCAGTTAATTCAAAATGCTGCTGCAAGAATTATTACAAGAGCAAGAAAATACTAACACATAACTCCAGTTCTTAAATCCTTACACTCCCAGTTAAGTTTAGGGCAGATTTCAAAATCCTACTTTTAACATATAAAGCCTTAAATGGCCAAGGTCTCAGCTTACTTATCTAAACTTATCATGACTTACAAACCATAACGCATACAATAAGATCTCAAGATGCTGGTTTGCTTACAATTGCAAGGATTAATAAAATAACAGTGGGAGGTTGAGCATTTAGTTACAGGGCCCCAAAGCTGTAGAATGATTTCCTACTACTATAAGAGATGCTCCTTCAGTCTCAGCTTTTAAATCCCAGCTGAAAACTCACTACTTCAGTTTAGCATATCCTAACTAAAGCTGCTGATTAACTGTGCACACTACATCATTGTTATTAGTCATTAGAACTAAAACATAACTAATGTGATAGTTACAATTTGTTACAAACCCTAACCTATTCTGTTTCTCTTCTGAAAATCAAATGTGGCTCTTGGTACCACTGCCCTAATACTAAGTTGTTTGCCTGCCTAAGGAAAAGTCATCTCTGATAGAGGAGCACTGGAATCATCAGGTACAAGGGTCCTTTCATCAGATTGGCCGCCCAGCACTGACTCAGCTGTGGAATGGCCAGTAGGGGAGTCAGCTTGATGGCGAGGTCTCCAGGATTCTGAACAAATCAGAATCCTATTGTGTAATTGTAGATGCCATATGGGCTGGGTGGGCATCCCGGCCAGAAGAGGGATGGATCCTTACCCGGATGGGAGGACCAAAAGGGATGGACAGACAGCCACTAGGAAAGAAAGACACCGCCAGAAACTTTTATTGCCCCAGCACACAAGGTGGCAGCAGTCTGAATATCGGTGCCCCTAGGAAACCAGCAAGGCATGCTAGGAGATGTAGTTTAGCAAGGCAGACCTTCTGGAATCACTGGGGCCACAAGAGGGTGTTGCAGGAGACAAGCTTCCTGTTCTGATGGACTTCCATGTGACCCGAAGTGCTTCCATCGGGCAATCGCCCTGGCACTGGAAGTACTCCTGGGTCTGTCATAAAGGGACCTCACTCCCTTATCCAGATGAGTCGGAGATAGATAGATAGATAGATAGATAGATAGATAGATAGATAGATAGATAGATAGATAGATAGATAGATAGATAGATAGATAGATACTTTATTAATCCCTAGGGAAATTCACATAATCCAGCAGCAGTATACTGATACAAAAACAATATTAAATTAAAGAGTAATAAAATGCATGTAGAAGCAGACAATAACTTTGAGTAATGTTAGCATTTTCTCCCCTGGGTGGAATTGAAGAGTCGCATAGTGTGGGGAGGAACAATCTCCTCAGTCTGTCAGTGGAGCAAAACAGTGCCAAATCTGTTACTGAAGCTACTCCTCTGTCTGGAGATGACACTGTTCAGTGGATGCAGTGGATTCTTCATGATTGACAGGAGTTTGCTTAATGCCCGCCGCTCTGCTACAGATGTTAAACTGCCCAACTTTACTCCTACAATAGAGCCTGCCTTCTTAACAAGTTTGTCCAGCGCGAGGCGTCTTTCATCTTTATGCTGCCTCCCCAGCACACCACCAGCGTAGAAGAGGGCACTCGCCACAACCGTCTGGTTGAACATCTGCAGCATCTTATTGCAGATGTTGAAGGACGCCAACCTTCTAAGAAAGTATAGTCGGCGATGACCTTTCTTACACAGAGCATCAGTATTGGCAGTCCAGTCCAATTTGTCATCCAGCTGTATTTATATGTCTGTACCCTCTGCACACAGTCTCTTCTGATGATCACAGGGTCCATGAGGGGCCTGGGCCTCCTAAAATCCACCATCAGTTCCTTGGTCTTGCTGGTGTTCAGCTGTAAGTGGTTTGAGTCGCACCATTTAACAAAGTCTTTGATTAGCTTCTTGTACTTCTCCTCCTGCCCACTCCTGATGCAGCCCACAATAGTAGTGTCATCAGAGAACTTTTGCATGTGGCAGGACTCCAAGTCGTATTGGAAGTCTGATGTATATAGACTGAACAGGAACGGAGAAAGTACAGTACCCTGTGGTGCTCCTGTGTTGCTGACCACAATGTCAGAGCTGCAGTTCCCAAGACGCATATATTGAGATCTGCCTGTAAGATAGTCCACCAGGGTGTGGAAATCAAATTTGTTTCTACTTGTCCACGGACAAGTAAACTTAGAAAATCCACTTGTCCGCTAGTTAAATTCACTTGCCCATAAACAAATAACAAAAGTGAAAAATACTTTATTTTTCTGATCTTTTATTGATACCAAAACTGCCTTCCATTTTAAAACTGAAAAGGTTCTTTCAGGGAGTAGTATTTTGCCACCTTGCTCTAGAACATTATATAAAAGATTCCCTTATTTTAACTAGCTAATAAACAATGCCTTCATTATAGCTACATTAGTTCTTTTTCATATATTACAGTTACATAACAGAACACCGTCCCGATTCATTTTCTGCCATGTTCTTCAGCTTTTGTCTTGCAACATCTTCTCCCCCAAGAATCTTTACTATCTCAGACAGCATGGGCTGAATGCTGTTCATTTCTGCTTGAGCTGAACTGCATGGTTCCTGGACTGATGGTCCTGCAGAAGTGGATGCTGATGACTTTTCAGGTTTTTATGAATTATGTGCCTGTTGCCAGATGACAGTCAGAATTCCACAGCTGGTCGTGGGTCAAACTCTTCTAAAGAAGCAGTATTGAACAGCCTAGTATAACGCTCAACCACCGAAGCGTTCAGCTTTAGAAAACGCTTTTCAGTTGAACCAACTTTTTTCTTACTTTTAGACTCATGTCCTATCTGACATACTAAACCCCAGCTCCTATCCTTTTCTTTCTGCACATAACCAATCGCCACACGATAAAGCGTATTTGTGAAATTAAAACTAGTTATACGCTTAGACCTCTAAATGGATGGCATGATTAAACATGTATAACAACATTTTTTAAAGTTCTGTAAACTCTGAGGTCTAGGTTTATAACTAGTTTTAATTTCACAAAGACGCTTATTGTGTTTTGATTGGTTATATGGAGAAAGACAAAGGATAGCAACTGGGGTTTAGTAAGATAGACACAGCAAATATGCAATAAAAAAGCCTGCTCAGAAAAACATCCTTTGAATTCTGCGTTCGTGTCTCCGACTGCCAGATCACGAACCCAACATTTACACAAATTTCAGTTAAACCTGTGCGATACCCATTCAAATATCCAGTTTTTTGGAGCCTTGTCACACCTGCAATAAACTTCTCTACACTAAATGTAGACCTAAGGACCCCTTAATGCAAGGGAGCAGCACTACAGCCGCCACCCATGTCTAATACATGCTTTAATGCATTTCATCATGAAAAAGATATCAAGTATTTATTTTAGTATTTTGAATGTTCATTGAGCAGGAATATCATGAAGTCAATGCGGCGATTGCTGCCGGTGCTTCCTCAGTGCAAGAGGAAGTCAGTTTAAGAAGCCGGAGATTAACAACTGGGTCGGGAACACTTAATATAAAGCATTTAATATGCTACATTAATTTATGACGGGGTTTGAGAAAATCTAGTAAATGAAACATTCATTTTAAGATGAAATTTAGTTTGCGACATTCTACTGATAAACTACGAGAATAAAGTCAACATGTCGACTTAAAATTTTTTTGTCTTCACTGTGTCCGTAATATTTTCACCGTGGCCTTAATACGCTCTCATAGGTTTTCAGGGCCTGTTGTGCCAGTTTTAATCAAGAAATGATCCGTTTCTCATCTGCGATGCTACTTGTTTCAGTTTTAGCAACACACATATAGCAAGAACAACGTGCTTACGCAGTGCATTATGAGTTACGCAGTTAATTCCTAATGATGTATTCGAAATTCCAAGATGGTACATTTCCAAAGAAGTAAATATTACAGATGTTTTGGAAAAATAATCGCGTCTAAGTGATGATTTTTATTGATATTTAATAACATTTGGAAACCATTAGAATGTTTTCTTCTTTATTTTTAATAAACTGACAGTGCTAAAACCAACTTGCTTGATATGAAAAATTAATCAAAAACGATCTATAGACAGCTCATCAAAATTGATGTCACACAATAAATTTCTTAACTCCTCAATATATCACAACCTATGTGAAATCGCAAATTTCAGGAAAGATTAACTGCCTAACAAGCTTTATGTGGCGAAAACAATTGCATTGTAGGTGAAATGACCGAATTTTTATGTAGAAAAATGAACTTTTATCAATAATATAAAAAGTTATCGATTATAATGAAAAATCATCAAATTACATCGTAATGTCGGCATGAAAAAATGACTGCATCTCCAAGTGTGTAAATAATAGGGTAAAATACTTATGTTGGACCACAAGAGTGATTCCCCTTTGAAAAATCAGCCATCATTTTGTAAACAATATTGAATACCAATTTGAGACATGAAGAACATGCCTAAGTAGACTGTTTTCCCACAAGCACGTACCCAAATGTTTAAAATTTGAAAGTAGTGGTAAAACGTGCCCTGCACAGCACATATAATTCTTTTTCTCAAGAAAACTGCACTTGTCCACAAACAACTGAAACCAGAAAACACGCTTGTCCGACGGTCAATTTACCCGTGTCGGACGAGTCGGGCGTTAGGTTTCCGCACCCTGGTCCACGATCCATGCCACCAGGTGTGAGTCTACTCCCATCTCAGTCAGCTTGTCCCTAAGGAGCAGAGATTGGATGGTGTTGAAGGCGCTACAGAAGTCCAAAACATAATTCTTACAGCACCACTGCCTCTGTCCAAGTGGGAGAGGAATTGGCATAGCATATAGATGATGGCATCCTCCGCTCCCACCTTCTCCTGGTATACGAACTGCAGAGGGTCGAGGGCGTGGAGGACCTGTGGCCTCAGGTGGTGAAGCAGCAGCCGCTCCATGGTCTTCATCACATGTGACGTCAAAGCAACAGGCCAGAAGTCATTCAGCTCACTAGGACGTGATACCTTTGGGACTGGGGTGACACAAGATGTTTTCCAAAGCCTCAGGACTCTCCCTTGCCCCAGGCTCAGGTTGAAGATGCGCTGTAGAGGACTCCCCAGTTCCAACGCACAGGCCTTCAGCAGTCATGGCGATACACCATCTGGACCCGCTGCTTTGCTGGCACGAAGTCTCCTCAGCTCTCTGCTTACCTGGGCTGCTGTAATTGTGGGTGGGGATGTCTCACCTATGCTGGTATCAGCAGAAGGATGGTTGGAGGATGCAGTACTCGAGGTGAGAGTGGGTTAGGGTGGTCAAACCTATTAAAAGAAGTTGTTCATTTGGTTTGCTCTCTCCACGTCTCTCTCGATGGTGGCACCCCACTTTGAGCTGCAGCCAGTGATGATCTTCATCCCATCCCACACTTCCTTCATGCTGTTATTCTGCAACTTCTGCTCCAGCTTTCTCCTGTACTGCTCCTTTGCCGCCATGAGCTGGACTCAGAGTTCCTTCTGCACGCGCTTGAGCTCATGCTGATCTCCGTCTTTAAAAGCCCTTTTCTTCTGGTTCAAAAGGCCTTTGATGTCACTTGTAATCCATGGCTTGTTGTTAGCATAGCAGCGTACTGTTCTTACTGGAACTACAATGTCCATACAGAAGTTGATGTAATCAGTTGTGCAGTCAACAGCCTCTTCAATGTTCTCACTATGTGACCCCAGCAGTATATCCCAGTCCGTAGTTCCAAAGCAGTCTCTCAGAGCCTGCTCTGCCTCAGGGGACCACTTCCTGAATGATCGTGTGGTTGTAGGTAGCGCCTTCACTCTTGGTTTGTAGTGAAGCTGAAGAAGAACCAGATTATGATCTGCTTTCCCAAGCGCAGGCAGCGGGTGGCACTGTATCGTCTTTAACGCTTGCATACAGTAGGTCGATATTCCTATTTCCTGGGTGTTACAGTCCACATACTGGAAGAAGGCAGGTAATGTTTTATCCAGCGTTACATGGTTAAAGTCTCCAGAGATTAGCACAAGCGTTTGTAACTTAGCAATTGCGGAATGGATGATGTCACTCACTATCTCCGCGCTTGAGGGGATGTAAACAATAACAACAATCACGTGTCTAAACTCTCTGGGCAAGTAATGGGAACACAGACCTATGGCCAACAGTTCGATGTCCCTGCAGCAAGTGGAGATTTTAACGCGTTTACATGTCCTGAGTTGCACCACTTTGTATTGACATAGAGAGCGAGTCCTCCTCCTTTCTTCTTCCCGCTGGTATTTGCGTCTCTGTCTGCTCTAACTGTGCTAAACCCGGGTAGCTCCACATTAGCATCTGGGATGGTAGTTGTTAGCCACGTTTCACTAAAACACAGCAAGCTGCATTCTCTGTAGGTTCTGACATTTTTCACCAGCACAGCCAGTTCGTCGATCTTATTTGGTAGTGAGTTCACATTTCCCAGGATCACAGAAGGCACCGACGGTTTATAACACCATTTTCTCTCAAGCTGCTTGGCTTTTATCTTATCTTTTATCTTTGTGCCGGCTCGGCTGCCCCGATATCGTCTTCTTACCTCATCAGGTAAATAGGGAACCACACTGGCGTGGGCATTTCTTCTCAATGCTTTAAGTTGACTATTTGAATAGGCGAGTCTCGAGTGTAAAATCCATGTCAAGTAGTAAAAATAGTAAAAGTGTCTAGGGAGCGATTCCACATAAAAGAAAGTGGAGGTACAAGAGCAACGCTTGAATGGAGGAAGTCAGTGCGGTAGGAAGAAATATTTAAAGGGAAGGAAACTGGTATTTTGTGCTTGTGGTGACATGTAAAAGAACATTTAGTAAATAAATTAACATTTTATTTGCACCGCACTGTGCGTGTGTGTTTGTGTTGGGGTTAAGGCGGTATCTATCACAGTAATATAATCTACTTTTGCATTTTGCTCTGTATTATACTATTGCTTTTGTACTATTGCATTGTATTGAGGATTACTTGTGTTGTGTCCTGTGTATTGTATTGTAGTTACCCCATTTGTGACACCCACTGCACGTCCAACGTACCTGGAAAGGGATCTCTCTCTGAATTGCCTTTCCCAAGATTTTTGCATTTATTTCCCTATAAGTTTTTGGGAGTTTTTCTTGTCTTCTTCAAGAGTCAAAGATGAGGGATTGTCAAAGACAGGGCCTGTCAAAGCCCATTGTGGTTCTCCTTGTGTGATTTTGGGATATACAAAGAAAATAAATTGTATAAAAAAAACTGCATCCACTCTGCTCCGTTCACATGCTCTGCTGATGAGCAAGAACAAAATGGTAACACTGATAGCCTATTGATCTGCACAGGAGCCAGCCAAGAGCCACATGCGGTTCACGAGTCACAGGTTTGCCACCCCTGGTATATTTATATTACAACTGTATAACATGCAGTGTGTTTATTCCAAGAGTATCATGTAAAAGTAATAATAATCTGAGAGGTTTCAATTCAAGCACTGCTTGTGGGCAAGTAGGAATGTAACTGTACTGTGTACATGAGATATATAATCTGAAATAAACTGATCACACTATATATCAAAGCAGTGTCTTACAGTTTTTTAAATGTCAGTGCCATCATCCTCCTGCATTCACATCATACATTGTAAACTCATAATACCAATTAACAATCAGCATTATGTGCTTTTGAGGCATTCCGTTTGCATGCATGATAAGAAAAAGCAAAATGTGCACTATAATCAAGCCACAACAAAACAACAAGGTACAATTTTTTCTATAATATTTGCAAAGCAACTTTTTTGCTCAGAAGATAGTAGAAAAAGAACAACCGAGGATGCCATGTTTGAGTGAGTAAACGTAATTAGTAACTTCTAGTTTCCTGTTGGTAGGAATTTATTCATATTCATTTTATGAGACAGATCTAATTTTAGAGTTTCCTGACAAAAGGCATTGTGATTCATTGCAATTTTGAATTGAATCACCTTTGAATCATCATAATAACATTACCAAATTCCACTACATATGCTGAATTACAGCAATCTATGAGACAACAAATCTAACTCTTGTGTCCTTAGCTGAAACACCTGCACACCATTCCCTATCATCCTGTGTAGACAATTTCCACAGTACATGGGTAGAACAGCTAGTTATTCATAATCCACACACATCTCTCCACCTCACCAACCAGCCAACCGAACACACACACACACATTATGAGGTTATCAAACAATGTGAACTTTTAAAACATTGCCCAGAGCTAGCATTGTCCCAAGTCAGCTCGGAGGATGAGTAAGATGTAGCCTACTACAGCAGAGTCCTTTCTGCATCCAAACACAAGAACTGGATTACAAAGAGAGCTCCTGGCAGTAGTCAGTGTCCTGAGAAAGCTTCAGTCTTATTCATATAATTTAAGGCTACTGTTGTGCATTGCCTATGCCTCACTGACATGGTTGCTCAGGTTTAGCTGCTCAGGTTTTAGTGTTAGATGGCCAGATAGCTTGAGAAGCTCCATCAATTTGACTTTTAAATTCAGCACTGTGCCAGGAAACAGCATGCCAATGTAGATACCCTTTCTCGCTGTGCTGTGAAGAAAGAAACTGCCAACACAGCTAGAAAAGGGAGACACCTACAACACACATACTGTATTATGTCATCAGCTTCATGAGGGAGCTGCCCTGCAAGTCCTGGACCCTTCTTAGGTGATGTAAGCTTAAACCACTGATTTAACTATGTCTAAGCTGTCCCAGTAGCAAAGGCCTACTGATTATAATTCAATATACTTACATTATACAACAGAGTTCTGTAATACTAGAAGAGCAATGCCAAAGAGGAAGAGATTTCTATGGCATCTTTTTGGGACCATTTAGAAACTACCCACAAGTCTGTTAGGTGACACCAAAACAAAACTTGGACCCTACAGAGATGTACCTATGAACACCAATGTTTTGGGTTTGCCTTCTGCTACAGGTATGGATCTATAACCCTGGCAATAGAGGAACTTGTGCCTAAAGCACACCAGTCACTGAGAAAGCTCTGATGTGATCCTTGAAAGACTATGCAAAGTGGTATGGATTAAGATATAAGTGAGAAACAAAGTTATGATGCTGCACCAGGACGAAATGGGACTAATGAAACACTGAACATTAACAGAAGATCCATATGTACTACCAACCACTTGGACAACAGAACGAGCAACCAAGCCTATCGTGAGTGTATGTAGGTATGTATGGTAGAAATATTTTAGTGTGAAAGACAAGGGTGGTGATGACTCTTAACCCAATCACCACCCACCAACCCCCATCTGCATTGGGGTGGCAAACGGGTTCGACATCCAAAGATATCCTGTGGCATTGCAATTATAAAGGTGATATTTAAATCCAATATTCTGGATGTTCAGCAAAACCCACTTTTAGCACTTGTGTTATTATTCCCTGATTTAATAAATGCATTTCATTACAGTTTTGTTGGAAGGACAGGCATTACTAGCCATCACTGAGTGATGCTGCCTAGGCATGTGTCCTAGGGTCAGATTTATAAAACTTGTGTATGCAAACAAAGGGGTCCAAAATAAGCATACACAAATTTCCACACAAAAGTCAGGATTTATAAATGAAAATTTGATGACAGAACTTGAATGAATACTGTATTAACTCAGAATAACCTCTGTACCAGTCTCGACTATATTATGTTCACCTATGCAAGATAATAGTTTGTGGATCTGGTTTTGTATCACAGTGATTTAACAGACGTCTAGAGATTGTGCAGCCTCAGTAATAAATAAAGGACAGGTGCTTAAGCATATTGCCCTGCATCTAACCCATCTATCTGAATGATTTACTCAGCCTGTAAAAGCACGAAACAAAGCACAACTATGTAAAGATTCACAGCTATCATCTATCCCTGTGACTCCAAAAATGCCTTTAAAGTTAGTACCTAAATGTGAAAATCCACAGATAGAACCTGGTCCTCCAATGACTCAGTAAATGCCTGTAGGGACAGTACAGACATGTGAAGATTACCTGCCCCTTCACTGGTACCAGAAAAATCAGTAAACACATCACTGTTACATCAAAACCCCCATGGAGATTCTTTGTATGGCAAAAGCTAACAAAGCTCCAATGCATTCAATGTAACAAGCAATTAGTACACATCAAAAGAAACAGAACAGAGTCAATTTCACAAGATAGACATTTACAAAACCAGTGTATCAATGTGGAAAAGTCTGTTTTGGGCCTGCAACTCATGTAATAAAGAACATCTGGGGCTTAACTCATATATGTGAAGTTGACCAGGCAATCCTAATGCACAGAGAAATGGGTTACTTGTTTTGAATGCAAGCAGATACAATCTTTAAATTATTGCCCATATATGAATTGCAACAGTGTTATTTTGAGAGAAGATGTGCTGACAGAAATTGTTAACAAAAAGTGATTTGAAGAACAGAGAAAGAAAAGATTATTAAAAGCTTAAACATGAGCAAAAGCAAATGGGCAGCTGTTGTCAGTTTTACTTTGCACTGGTGGATCATACTCTAAACTACATGAGTCTATGGATGAACCAAAATGTATTATTATAGCAGGATTGGAAGAGTTATTGTTGGCTAAGACACCAAGAAAATTAGCTGGCATTGTCCCTGCTCCAGACAAAGACATACTTGTGTTAACAAAACTGTAGCTAAATGGCATTTTTTCAGAATAAGAAGCATCTTTTCCATTGTTGTGGTAATGGACCTCCACAAGGAGGGTGTTTTTAGTATGACTGGTAAGTGACTGGTTGGGATTCAGCAACTTACAAACCACATATTAATTTTAAAATGGACTGAGCTCATTATTTAATTGGAAGATTAAATAACAATTTTAAAAGGAAACCTTGTGAACTGATCAGTTAATCATATTTTACAGTCAGTGCAATCAAAGGTCCATCTCAAGACTATGATGAAAAAGTCTGGTATGTTGTAGCTATGGACACCATAATAAGCCATGTTTGTTTCAGATGTGAGCAACAGCAGAATTACAGACAAAATGCCAAATTAAAAAACATATTGCCCATGGAATGCATCCACCAAAGTAAAAATGTTTATGTCAAAGTGATCAAAGAAACTGTTTTATTGTGAATCAAGGCTCAAAACTGCAGAGCACTGGAACATTACAGAAAGAAGGTGCAGAAAGATTCTGAATTACATTTGGATTACAATGTAAGGGTGGTGTAGAATAACATTTTACATCAGTAAATTATAATTTCTGTTTGTATGTGTTCATCATGACACGTTTTTCTCATAATTACAATTTACAAACTTTAATTTATGGTTAATTGTAGGTATATATTAAAAACAACCATGAAGTGTGGACATGCTACACAGTATGAAAACAAAATATGTATCATCTATATGCAAGATATACCAATGAATATCTGTTTAAATATCAGAATGAGTCAAATGCATTTAAAAATATCTATACAAAAACAAAAACTTGTGTACTGTGTATTCTTTATTTTTGGTAATTTTAGAAAGGGTTCTTATTGGTTTCTCATTTTTATTTTATTCTTCTGTGGCTCAGTCTTAACAAACACTAACAAATTTGAATAGAGTTCACATCCAAATAAATTTATTTGTTATTTATTATATTGTTTATAATGGACAAAAAGACATGAGTGCTTACAGTGGGCAGTTCTGTTCCTACCCATTGTTTTAATTTGTTATTATTTATTTACATTCAAGAAGTTCAGTTTCACTATATATTACGGTTCTGTTTAGAACATGTTGCTTTTAATGTGGCTGTACCATTACTAGTCTGTTAAACTCCTGATTCACAGAAACCTTGCTTTGATTTTATTGTCTGGTCCGTGGAAGGAATTTGGAGGATGGGACATAGGAGGTGTGTTGACATGGTTTCCTTTTTCTATCCACAACCTTTTAACATGTTTTCAATATCTGAAAATAATTTATCATGTGTTAATCACAGGGCTTACCAATGCAAGGACTGTCTGACAATTGTGATTTATTTGTGAGTAACTTAACACTTAATCCTTCTGATATTGGCAGTATGCTTTGTATTTCCTGATGGAGGAGCCATATGATTTTGCTGAGGTAAATAAAGTTTTGAACATTTGGTATCAGTAATTTTTGATGACTCATGTCTTCTTGTTAAATAAAGAAAATTAATTAAGTAACATTTATATGTTTTTTCCTAGGGTGACATGCTTCCCCTTGGTGTACATGTAATAGTATAGTGGTAATTTATTTGCAACTCTCTTTAATACTATTTGTTGTGTTTTATGCTAGCCTTGGTAATGCCAACTTAAATTCTAGAGACATCTTTATGAAATTCCAGTTACACTCACAAGACAAAGAATTGGTGCAATATCACCATAACATATTGACTTTATGCAATCACATGGTGTATTGACACCATTTGGTTCAAGCTAAATTGGTATCACAGAATCATCACAAAATACAGCTTTTGTCAAGTACATTTGAAACAGTGAGAAAACTAAAGTACTAAGTACTCCAGTTGCTGTTCATAATACGTTTGCACATTTACACCCAGTCTGGTACTGTGACTCATTAAACATAATCTTCTGGATAGTTCCCTTCTGTACTCCATTTTACCTATGACTGTTTGGCTAGACACTAAATTTGCTGATGACACTACTGTCATAGGCCTGATCAGCAACAATGAGGTCTACCTGCTGACTCAATGGTTCCAGTACAATATTTCACTCTTAATATCAGCAAAACCAAGGAGCTGGTCATATACTTCAGGAAGCAGAAGATAGACCACATTGTCATTTACATTATAGGAGATTTTGTTGAAAGGGTCAGCAACTTTAAATTTCTAGGAGTGGGGACATCACATGGCCACAATACATTTTCATTCTTGTTAAAAAGTGGCACTACTAATTCATCAGACATCTGAGGACAGTTCACATTTCTCTATATGCTCCCATAGCACTCAGATTTGTTTGCTGTTCATCATGTTCAGCAGTGAATTTAACCGCTTTTTATGGTGTAATCCTGATTGATATAAATGGGATTATAACATCTTTGCAGAATGAGATGTAACACTATCTTTCTCTAACCATCAATAACTAACATAATTTTATATTTAAATAAATGCATACACTGCCACTACATGATTCATTAGTTACAGCAGAGTATCTATTCATAAGAATGGATGCACCAACTCCATTGATGGTTGTTTCAACACCAGGGAAAGACACACTCAGAAGTGCAATTCTAATGCATTTTATTAACTAAGGTCATACAACTAACAACATGTACTGTGTTCAATACTCCCACTCAACCCTGTTAATGTCATATGTCCAAAAACAGACCATAATAATCAACAACTGAATGTGAAATAAGCATATGTTTGGCTGGTGAAATGGCAATTGTAAAATGTTGAGCAGCTCTGTAATGGAGTAGGGTCTGTGACAGTGCTTCACTGAAAAAGTAACCTTGCACCAGGTATTTTTGATACTATTTTTAGAGTCTAATTGAAAAGTTTAACCCCTCTATTGGCCAGAGGGTGATTAAGGTGATTTTAATTCAGCATATATCCCGGTTTAGGACAAAATAAATGAAAACTGCAGAGTAGAACTGTGGACCATTATCTGTTTTAATGTATTATGGTAACTCTCAACGAGCAAACGGTGTGTCCAAGAAACGAATGAGAGATCCTTCTGTGACTGAATCCATGGGAATGACATCTGGCTACTTTGAATGGTGGTCGATGCTACAGACAAGAAGAACTGGTGATGTGATACACTTTTAATTTGCCACACATATCTACTTGAATGTGTTGCCAAAGTTTATCAGGCCAGGACAAAAGTTGGAGAGGGGGCATTGGTGGTGGCCCAGACTTACCACTTATTAAACATGGAGTACAGTTACATACAAGTTCCTCTAAATCTTGTTCAATGCCAAGCCGCCAGACTAGGCCCCTGCAGCACTGGTTTAGTTTTACAATTCTGAGGTGGCCCTGATGAGCCATGGCCAAAACCTGACCCCTGAAGCTGATGGGCACAACAGTGTGATGTCCACATGTTAGATAGGTCACATTCTACCAAGAAAGGTTATCTTTAAATTTGATGTAAGGCTGGAAGCTTGGGGACACTTCTGATGAAGCTGTGAAAACTGGGTCAGAGGCAGATTCTTTTGTAAGTTCCTGAACTGAAACTTATATTTTGCAATGGAGGAGTATAGTAGGTGAATCAAATCCTCCTAGTGATCGATCTGCATTGTGGTAGGGGTTGAAGAATGTAATATAACAACAAATCAGCCACTACATTGTCCCGTCCTGTTATGAACTGTAGCTTTAAATTGTACTTCTGGAGATGCTCACTCCAGCAGTGCATTTGTAGCAGTTTATGGCCTGAGGCAGAAGAGGACATTAAAGATTTTAGGTGCCTGTGATCAGTTTGTAATGTAAATAGGCAGCCATACAGGTATATATGCCACTTTTCACAGGTCCATACACATACAGGCGCTCTCTGTCCCCTACTGAATATTTCTGTTTGGCAGGGCTTAGTGCAAAAGAGGAAAAGCCACAGGTTTAACCACTTATTTTTGTATCTGTGAAAGAATTATGCCTATTGCTGAAGCAGATGCACAACAAGTTACAGTAGTGAGACTGTCCAAGTTACAAATGTGCCAAGACCAGTTAATTATTAATTGACTCTTTTAGTCTGTAACGGGCTTCCACACAGTTTGCAGATCAACTATGGGCTGTCTCTTTTTGAGCAGTTGCCACAGGTGAGCAGTGAGAGCTGAATATTTGGAGATTTCTGTCTTTCCCATGGCACATTCAGTAGCTGAAGCAAGAAAGGACTGGATGGTGGTAGTGAAACAAGTAGAACATTTTCAGCCATCCACATTCACCAAATTATAGTGTTAGGCAAAGACACATACAGAAGTGGATTTCTGATGCTTTTATCCACTAACCTCATACAACTAATTATATGCATTTTGTTTGATACTCCTACTCTCCCATGCAGAAATCATCCAAAAGATACAGATAATAGTAATCAATTATTGAACCTAAAGTAACTGGGTATACTCCAGTAAAACATGTTGTCTCAGTTTTATATGATCCATATAAGCTGATTTACTGCAAATGGTTGGCACTGAGTTCCAGTTCATACAAAAAACTAAATTACAAGTGAGAATAAAAGCATGCATTCTAAGCTTATTAACTCATCAGCAATACTTAAAATAAATTACAAGATTATGTGCCTCCAAGGATAAACTAAGGTAGAACAGAAAACATTCAAGAAAAACATACAAAACCAGGTTACCAATAATCATGCATTTCATTGCTACAACAGAGTGATAATGGGACCTTTGTTTTTCACTTTGCTGTAATTGTGATTTCTAAAATTAACTTCAATATAAGACGTATGAAACCACAACCCAGCTGTCTTTCTATATATACAGTACCTTCACTGAAACCCTGCTGTAATGGTAAGGTGGTCCATCCTCTATCAAAGTACTAGCAAAACATTTTTTCCTTACTGAACATTTATTTCAAACCTCTAAACTTTAAATTCAGTGACTCATTTGCTTGAGCCAGCTGTAAACTCCCTCTAAGAGTAATTTCTGGAAAAATCACAAAAATACTTCTTGGAAAGGGATGAGTCTATAAAAGACTTTAGGCAACCAAATCATTGTCTCTTGTGATTCACACACAAAATGGCCTAATTTAAAGTGAATTAACATAATGTCAATGTTAGCACATGGGAGAAAACTGTATTACCTGGATAAACTTTCTTTCAGAATCAGAGAGAAAATGCACAGTGACCAAATTGGGATCTGAAGCCTGGAGTTTTGACATACCACCACTAGACAAAGCAGCATCATGCTGTCCTTACATTTACCATAGCACTACAAGTAACACTTTTTTCTGCTTTTAAAATTACAAATACTCTAAATTATACACTTTAATTAGTTAACAGTATGTACTGTAAATAATCATTTACATGACGCTAAGAACAGTGGTCATTTTGCACTGAAAATAGTTGAAATACAAACTCATAATTGTATAATTTGGTTGCATAGTTAAAGTGAAAATTCTTCTACATTTCAGTTTAGCGTTATCTATCACCATCCATCATTTCCTTTAGCTATAAAATAGCCAGACTCATGGCACACTCACAGATCTTAAGCACACTCTGGTCCAACTTCCCTTGTCATTCAAACTGACAACATGGTATTTGAAATAGGCTTACCTAAGGAAAAAGTGCATGACAGAATTAAGGAGTGACTGGTTTTACAAACACAATTTGAATTCCAGCTTAGTTGTTATCTACATTGTCAGGCTTACAGCATTGCCTTGTATCATTTATTTTTCTTTATTTTTCTCCACTACCTAACCTTTGTCTGGTCTGTGTTTTACTTTTTCATTTTCCCTGTTTCTTTACAATATAAGTATAATTACATTAAATCGAATAAGTTGAGCAGACACTAAAATGTCTACTTTAATGTTTGACTAAGAGGTTATCCATGACTTGTTAACTTTGCAATCTCCTTTGTAGGAGGAAAACGGAGGTTGTTCTATCAGATATGCTTACCAGACAGCAATACCAAGACACAATACAGTATATGGCAATACAAAATTTTGTACATTCAAAATAATACACCACTGCCACTTCCAGATACCGTATCTAAATTCTAGTCAATGATCTATGTGAAATGGTATTGCAAATATTCCAGGCAATCATCAATCATTCTATCATATTTGCTAATACATTGTATTATAGTCTGTGATGTTTCAAAAATACTATTAGGAAATGCATAAAAATTTAATAGTGATTAAATTGAAAATATTACCCATTATACTAAAACTAAATAAAATGCAATTTCCTTACTGATGAAAGCAAAGCATTTAGAAAAAAAAAAGAATAACATTTACCCATATTTGTTAAATTCTCTTCAGAAACACTATCAATTAAATCTCTTTCGTCTTCAACTCCTAGCCTCAGAAGTTCATTGTAGTGCTTTTCCAATCTGAAACTTTGAAGAAGGTTGAAAAACGATTCTTTAAAACTCATCTGTAAATACAAAAACATAAAAATCAGCCCATCTGGCACAAACAACCATGCCACGTTCAAAGTCACTTAAATCACCTTTCTAACCCATTCACATGCTCGGTTTGAATTTCAGCAGGTCATCCTGTCAATGTCTACATGCCTGAATGCATTGAGTTGCTGTCATGTGATTGCCTGATTAGATATTTGTGGTGACAAGTACTTGAACCTAATAAAGTGGCCAGTGAGTCATATTTCTTTAGGAAACATTAAAAAGAATCTAAAACTCCTTGATTTTAATGTCTTCATAGAGTCAGTAACATGATTACACTGTTACTCGAAATGCATCATTCCGACAGTCATGTCAATGCAATGAAGTTTCAAGGGTTTTTATTGTAATTTGTATCCTCAAACCCACTTAATCAGATTAAGGATAACAGATGGCTGAAGCCTATTCCAGTAATATCAGGAGTACGTCAGAAAACTTTTCCATAATAGGACATACTCATGCATGTACACATACTTACACTGAGTCAATTTAGAATTATTAATCATTCTAGAGTATATCTTTTGGATGGTGGAGAAAAAACAGAGTTCATGGAGAAATATAAAGACTCCATAAAGGACATGAACCCAGGATGATTGTAGAATGATCAGTAAATGAACAGTCCTAACCTCTGTATCAACAAAAATTAATTTTGTTTGTGAATTGATACCCTGCAATTAATTTTTACAGTTTGCAATTTGTGAAAAAGCTAAATGTGGCTTTTGTTTACAAGTTTAGCTTTTGTTACCTTAGTGTTTATATAAAGTTTAATTTCTGTTTTACTTTTTACAGTTAAGCCTAATCATATCTTCCATGCTTTAAAATGTATAAAGAGTTAACCAATTCTCAACTGTTTTAAACACATACTTTATAAAACCAAATACAGATTAATTGTATGCTGTATATTAGAGAGTATAAAATGTATTATATAGACAGACATATAGCTAAAATATCACAAATGATATTGCTCCTAAATCAAAGCAATTTAATGTTGGACAGTGGATAAAGGCCAAAATATGTAAACTCACTATTTAAAAAGGTTTCAAATGTAAAAAGACATAACAAACAGTATGGAGCAAATTACACTGGTGCAGATATAGAATGTTCTTACTTCAATTAAGTTGCAGGCAGAAGCATAGTCTAGAAATTAGAAAATATGTTGAAACTGCCACATCTTTTGAATTAATTTTTGAATTGTCATTTTAATAAGGTAATAAATGGAGCTTTTACCACATGTTGTATTTGCTGCATCAGGAATTAAGTACTTTTCTTGTTTCAGCCAGCTGAAAAATAAATCTTCTTGTCCAGACAATATCAAAAGGGCATACTACAACATCTAAGTAACTTAACCCTTTATAAACTTCTGGTCATCTTCAACCTGAGCAGGAGAGTGGGACAGGTATTTAAGTGTTGGAAGAAAGCCAGATCTGAAAAATTACGAATAAGTCAAAAGCTTCAAATTACTGCCCCATCAGTCTTACAAGCTGCATATGCAAGTGTTCCGTGTGCAAATCTACCATTTTGTATCTATATTTTCATTATATTTTGCTCAAGCCAAATAAGATGAATATAATACTGGACACTTATATAGGCAGTTTTAACATCAAAGCATTCTGTTTTCCTGAATTGTACAAGTATCAGTCACAGTAGCATCTGTTTAAACAAAGCAGAAACCCAGGAGATGCTTCAAGCAGTGGGACTAAGAATTACTAAATTGACATACATCCTGGGAAAGGAAGATATGCCGATGCTTCAAGCTATATCCAATTACAAC
Organism: Polypterus senegalus; assembly: GCF_016835505.1. Taxonomy (NCBI): domain Eukaryota; kingdom Metazoa; phylum Chordata; class Cladistia; order Polypteriformes; family Polypteridae; genus Polypterus; species Polypterus senegalus. The sequence goes on from NW_024384925.1 coordinate 473,678, forward strand.
CTGATGCCACTGGACAAGAAATTGCCAAAAGCAGTTTACAGCTTGGGACAGGGAAATTCTTAAAAATCAAAAACTTTATTGTTTGGGAAACGGACATACTCAAACAGATTAAATTAGTTTGAGCAAATTCATCCATCATATTACCAGCCAGCCAACTAGGTGCATGTAACAATCACATGTTGCAAAACTCCCATGGAATTTTATAATAAATATGGCTCATCTGAGAGTGAAATCAGATTAAGACAGAGTGACGTCAGAAGAGGGCAAAAGCGATGACAAGAGGAGAAGACAGAGCCACATCAAGAGAGGGCACCAGCAATGTACAACTGTTTTCACCTGATCGTCAGCTAAAGCATTTTAATAAATTTCGATTGCTACATCAATGCCGCCCTGTGACATTCATCTCTACCATTTTTATTTTTATGTAAGCTTTTTCTGAAAGACTATATATATATACCCAGACTTTACTATCAATCTTATTTTATATTATTCCTTGTTAATTTTGTTATTAGTCATGTAATAAATACCATGCTGCTTTTAACTCTCTATACTTTGTCTTCATATCTAGAGTGATTGAGGTAATAAGGTATACATTAAGAGCACCTGGGGCAGTTGGAAGTTTGCCATACGCTCTGATCTGCAAGGATTATTAATCCTGATGGTGAGTGCCCTATCCAATAGTAGGGAACAGTGCATAAAGTAAATCATTCTTGGTTGAAAAATGGCCTACTGTATAACCAAGGATGTTGAGCCTTTGTATGTTTGAATATATTCCTAGAGACCAAAGTAATATTTAGGTCTGAGATATATTTAAAACATCGTATGTTGTTCATGCAGACAATAAGTAAGTCTCTTGAAGTGCTAAGGGACTGACAAGTTGTGTATGTGTTATTCATAAGGCACTTGCGTGGTTAAAAGTGCTATAGAATAATCAGCTGTGTATGTGTCATTCATAGAGCACTATATCTCTATGTGTGTGTTATTCGTAAGTGCGACAGTAGACCAACCCAGTAATGAACCTGATGAGTACACGTATCCCTGGAAAAAATTGGTAAAGTGTAAGTAGAGAGAAACACCATGATAACAGAGCAAGACCTTGGAATGAAGTATTGACAAGCACCTACGACTGTAACTCAAGTTATATCTTGCACAGGTCATTGAGGATGCTTTCCTGAAGTCCAGAAGACAACCTTGGTGACTTCCATAGCTCTGCAAAAAGCATTGAAAAGATCTGGAAAGTTGGAATGCTGGTAAAGTCTTACCTGTACAGTCACATAACTCAAGTGCTCATTTGTGACTATCCAAACCAGATAGTGCTACAACTACAAAGTACTTTTAGCAAAAGTGGTTTCTAATCTTCATCAATGACTTTGTACCATAACTGCCTAAGGGGTGGGTTCACCCTGTAATAAGCTGTATGTCTGGATAATGTCTGTTGTTTTCCTGCCCCTTTTGTAGTCAGGTTGTATGTTAATCACTCGCTTCTATAATAATTCTCCAAGAGTAAAACTCAAACCAATCAGAAGAATTATCAGATGAACTGGAGACAAGGCAATCTGATCAGACAAAGGTTTATTCAGTTACATTAGTGGTTATTCTCTGATATACTTTTCATACAATTATTGCACTTGAGAAACCTTCATTAGGACTTGTGTTTATATTCATATTGCATCTGTTTCTATGGTCATATGTTCTAACTGTGTGTATATTATTCTGTAGATAAGAGATTTGTCTTTTGAGGAAGGTGTGCTGAAGCAAGATGGGTTGTTTATATGAGTGTAAGTCCTTTTCAATTGTCATTCAATAATATATTTGATCTTCACTTTATCTAAGTGTATTTTGGGATTTGTGGTGTGTGGGTCAATGTGGGGTTAGTTGACCATGGGACATGAAATTAAAAGTGTTTAACAAGTCAGCACATGATCTGTGAAAGAAATTTTACCTTGTTACAACCTAGCACTGTATACTATTGACCTGGGGCCTCATGTATAAACGGTGTGTATGCACAAAAATGTTGCATAAGCCTGTTTTCACGCTCACATCGCGATGTATAAAACCTAAACTTGGCGTAATGCCATGGACATTTTACGCCAGCTAAATGCTTGGCGTACACAAGTTCTCTGCTCGGTTTTGCAAACTGGCGGCACCCAGCGTCAAAGCAGTCCTTTAGTTCAAGTGTGGTTTCCCTTTCTTTTTAGATCCACATCCCTGATGCGGCTTTATCAAATACACTGAAAATAACCGCATATTGTTTATTATTTTAAGGCATTTGATTGCAATTAACCTGTAACAATATAATGGTCCACAGAATGGCCAAACTATTCCTAATACCATAGCTGCTTTAGCACTGTTCCTCTCAATGCAGCACTCAATTTATCCCACTGTAGTGAGTGTGGAATCACAGCTCTGAAGCAGCTGATCGGAAAGAAAATTATCGGTATACAGCATCTAGCACACGCTGTCTCAGCCATGCTGTCTGTTGAACTGCTCTCATACGGCAAACACTTCAGAGACTTTCCTCTAGGGACACTGTGGTTCAGAAACAGTTTCATCCCAAGAACTATAAATGCACTATCTCAGTCCATCAAGTGCTCCTTGTAGAACTGTTTGTACTTGTAGCCAAGCGTAAGGCAAAATCAAGCACGGGTAAAACGCGTGTCAAAAGAAATCTCTCAGTCCAATAGTTCATTCTGAAAATATTTAGTGAAAGTTAAAAGCAAATAATCCACACAAGAATAAAAGAAAAATAGTTGCACACGTAGAATAAAAGGCAAAAAAGAAAAATGTTTCTTGTCTAAACTTAGCTTTTCTTGAGGATCTTTAGTTATTTCTATACTTAAAAGCTCTTTACTTCTTTCTATACTTAAAGGTTCTTAATTTCTTCTTCTGTTTAGCCTTAAGTGCACGGCTTCATGCTTAAATAAACACGTTATCTTTACATGTTACTTCACACACTCAAAGAACCCATAGGCCATCGAGCATGGTCATTTGCACAAGCACGAGCATGGTTTAAAACCGTATGCCTCTACACCTTACACATGGCAAGGCTGTCAATAACTAAAGAATAATGTTTACTCAAAGCTGTTAGAAATGGCAAGAATATACCAATACAATTCTATTTACGGGGTTATAGGAACCTCCCATAGATTATGCTTTGTCATCTAGTAAAATATTAATGAATCTTAAAGAACTAGGAAAATGGCTCTTACAGTGCTTATTAGTACAATTACCTCACTGTAAACTTGCAATACAGTTATAATATTGCACAACCTGAGCCACTTAATAAAGCGCGATTTACACATGATGACAATATCATTTTTAAGATGAAATAGCAGCAAAATATGTTTATTAAATAATACAGGTAAAATGTTAACATCATTTAAATAATCTAAATTGTTAATAACAATTGAACATGTGAGGACACAGTGGCACAGCGCTACCTAGTTCAGGGATTGTTCCTGCCTCGTGCTGTGTTCTTGCTGGGGCTGGCATGACACCAGAAAGATAGATGGATAGGATAATTAAACATGTACTATGAAGATATTTAAATGTTCCTTAAAAGCTCTGAAGAATCGGCGTTCTAAGCTTACAGATGGCTTAACATCTATTTCAGAGCTGATTGTGTGGCAATTGGTTACTTGGAGAAAGAAAAGGAAGGACAGGAATTGGAGGTTAGTACATTTGAAAGAAACAGTACTGCTGCAATAAATTATTTCATTGAAGGTCACACGGCGCAGCAAGTATCTTGTGGGAGGAATAATCTCTGGATAGGGCCAGCTCGTCACTATCACTCGCCACCGTGTTCCCAAGTTTAATGCATGCTTTAATTCCTATCATCATGAAAACTATATCAAGTTTACATCTCAGTATTTTAATTATTCAGAGAGCTGTAATATCACTAATGTAATGGATTCTATGTCCTGTTGGAGGAAGGAAAGCCCATTTAAGAAGCACGTAGTGATTCACACACATGGAGCACATAGAAGAATACATCCATCCATCCATTCATCCATTATCCAACCCGCTATATCCTAACTACAGGGTCACGGGGGGTCTGCTGGAGCCAATCCCAGCCAACACAGGGCACAAGGCAAGAAACAAACCCTGGGCAGGGCACCAGCCCACCGCAGAGCACACACCCACACTCCAGGCACACACTAGGGATAATTTAGAATCGTCAATGCACCTAACCTGCATGTCTTTGAACTGTGGGAGGAAACCGAGTACCCGGAGGAAACCGGCCTTGACACGAGGAGAACATGCAAACTCCACACAGTGAGGACTGTGGTGTTATGGGTCCACAGCTCACTTAGCAAAGGCTGTTTTAAATAAATAATGACCACACTCAGGCGGCGTAGTGAGGGCGTAGTGGTGTAGCAAGCCACGGGGTGATCTACGGTGTGGGCGTTTCTCACCTAGTGCACAGGTGAGGAACTGCCCACATCCGTGCTTGTTCCTGTGGCTAATGTGCTGCAGCTGCTATGGCCCCTCGCATTATAAAAAGAAGCATGAGTCGGTTGAGATGAGAAGCAGAGAAATGAGTAAAAGAAAGGACGGAGGTTACAGGGAGCGAGGGAGCAAGTCGGTGAGAGAGAGAGAGAGAGAGACAAGGAACATGTGGGCGAGCGGCGAGCACTAGTGGGTAGCTCTTGAGGAAGCTGGGTGTTAGGCCGACACCCAGGAGTTGGAGTTGTAGTCACTCCGCTGAGTGATCATGTAGCGGGAGTGACTAGAGAAGGAGAAGACTGTCAGCGTAAAGCCGGGTCGGCGGCGGGAGTCGGGAGACATAGAGTTGTAGTCCTTGGTGTGGCGTCCTGGAGACTAAAGAGTCCAAGTCTCAGGCTTGGGATGAGTACCAGACGAAGCCAGGATCTGGAGGCCTCCAGACCTGTGTGTGTGTGTGTGTGTGAGTTGAAGAGGGCAGCTGCAGAGTGCATCTCGCCTGCTGCAAAGCCTAGTCGGGAAAAGCAGGTGAGACGCTAACAGAAAAGAAGCACAAGGCTTGTTATTGTTGTTGTGTTTTAAAGACTGCTTCCTAAGGAATGTTTTAACCTCATTTTAAAAGGATTGTTTTACCTCCACGTGTTTCTTATGGATTACTTATTGAACTTTGAATCACTGCACTTTATTGAACACTTTGTTTTTGATTTGTTGACTGTTTTAATAAAAGCACTTTTGCACTTTTGAACCATCCCCTTGCTATGTTGTTGCCTCCACTGTCTAGCTCATCTCGGTGACATTATCGGCGGTGTTGGGTTCAAGGGCTCCTGAAAAGCAATGAGAGCATGGGCTGGACCGCATCGTCACAAGGACCTCCATCCATTATCCAACCCGCTATATCCTAACTACAGGGTCATGGGGTCTGCTGGAGCCAATCCCAGCCAACACAAGGTGCAAGGCAGGAAACACACCCGGGCAGAGCGCCAGCCCACCGCAGTAGAAGAATACATACAATACAAAACATTTAGCGTGCTACTTTAGTTACGATGGTATTTGAGAAACTAGTAAATTAAACAATTTAAAGATGAAGTTTATGATTTTCTACTTTAATGACAAAATAAACTATGTGATTAAAGTCGAAATTTTGAGATTAAAGTTGACATTTCGAGCTTTTTTCTCACTCTGTCCCTATTTTTCTCTTTTCTCTGTACCCTAATAAGCTTTCATATGACACTCAGATGGTGGGCTACGACTAGCCTTTTCACGGCAACTTTGATATCTGACAACTTCTTTTTATTTGGGCACTGTGCGACTTTGTGAACTTGAGCTCGAGTTTCTCCGACACTCTATGTCACTCGATCAACTTCCTTTTGTTATTTGTACCACTGTTTAAACCAACAAATAGTACATTTTCCTAGCCTCCACTTGGTATTCACTGAAATTCTTCTATTTTCCGCGTGCTTTTGCCATTGCCTTTTCACAGAATGCAGTGCTTAAGGGCTATTTATATTGATTTGCATATTCAAAGAGGCGTAATTCTGGGAGGAGTTTGGGAGTGGCAGCAGGCACGTGCAAGTGCATTGCTTTTCACACTGACCAGGATTTATGTAGCGGAAGAATGTGGAAATTGGTGAATGTACAAATTTATGCATTTTTGTGCATACACACATTTCTGCTTTTGTCCATACGCCATGCTTTAGTGTGAATTCTACACATGCCGTTATGCATGGGACCCTGCTTCTCTGTTGCTCTAAAGAGTATGCAACAACTACTTATTGGAAGCAGCTTAATCTAAATCAGAGTTGTAAAATTAGTCAGAACTGATACTTGAGCAAAAGTATCGAAGTACTGCCTTAAAATGTTTATTAAGAAGAAAATTAAACCTTTTTAAACTGAGGGAAAATATACCAATAATTATTTGTTAAGGATCTCTTTGTATACCACATTGTCAGTTCGGCCCTCCGGTTGTAATATGATCAAGCTGTGCGCTGAGCTTACTCTTGAGCATGCAATGTACAGTTGGCCATGTGAAAAGTAATCTTGTCTCAAATCTCACAGATTGGATTGCTGCTGTCATAATCGGTTTGAGTTTCATGGTTTGTTTCAATTACAACAGTATTTACAGGACTTGTGTTGAAGTGATATTCGGCATCTGTCAAGCATTGTAAGCATACAACCGGTTTCATAAATAACTTCGCATAAAGCTTTTGAGAGTTTAAACATTCATAAACATCAAAGTGTCCACTACTCAAATCGTCACCTGTGAATCTAAGATGTTTAAGAGGCATTGGCGGTTGTCGAAAGGTGTAAAATATTTGGCCATTTCGGTACACTTAAAAGCGACAACCAAACAATTCAGCGGCAGCCATCAACTCACATGCAGAACCATAGGTGAATGGTTTAAGCATTTCACTCTTATAGTGCTCCTGTGTAGTATAATTATCTCCTGTACCATCATCAGTCCACAACTTGAACCTGTCCCAGTCATTCAATACATAAGACACAATGTTCCTCCGGATATCAAGAGTGAGCCTGATATGGCCGTGCAATATGTAACAAAGAGAATGGAAAAGGCAGGTGCCATCTCTGGGCATGGAAACCACTCGGTAAGTGACAGTTCTTTGATCGATGGTGATCACCTCAATAGACATGTTAATGGGGTACGGTTGGAATGATAAAGGAAATGGGTACCTGAACAATGTAAAGTAAGTCTAAAATACCTACACAATATCTATAATCGTAATAGACGAACAATAAAACAGCAGAGAATCCGTGGATTAAATAAAAGGCTGTAGTTATCAGCAGGAAGACGTGAATCCGTGGCGAAGCAAGGAAGGGAATGTAGAGACCAGAGAGACGGACGGCCTTATATAGGCGGCCAGCAAACAATGTGGGAGGCGTTGGGATGGGGGACCCAATGCCGCCTCACACGGTGACCAAGCTGCAGGCTATGGACGATATATATGCGTAAATAGGATTCAGTTAGCGTTGGTAACCCGTGTACCAAATTTCTTGAAGAATGGCCCATAAGTAACAAAGACCATTAGAAAGTTCAATATGGTGGCCGACAGTGGTGTCATACCACGAAATAAGTACGTACATCAGTTTGGTTAGTGCAGAGAAGCCGCCTACCAAATTTCGTGAAGATGGGGCCATAAATAAGAAAGTTCAATATGGTGGACGTTGTCGACCGTTATGACCGTTACGTGTAGAATTTCGAAATGAAACCTGCTTAACTTTTGTAAGTAAGCTGTAAGGAATAAGGCTGCCAAATTTCAGCCTTCTACCTACATGGGAAGTTGGAAAATTAGTGATGAGTGAGTGAGTGAGTGAGTGAGGTCTTTGCCTTTTATTAGTATAGATCATCATCATGTCTTTGATCAGTACATGATTGCAGTCAGAGGAGTTTCTAATTTTACTCCAAGACAGATTATGCACTTCATAAACTGTAAAGTTAACTTTTCATTTTAGTAACCGATTTACAAAATTCCTGCTGCCCAGCAGTGCTTATCTAGGGATAAATAAAATTTCTACAAAGCTGAGCCTTTCATTTTAATCAACAACAGCCATTAGACAAATCCTATTACTAATAAAACAAAGATTCACAACAAACTTCTTCCTTTCCAGATGTAAAATGATTAAAGATCTTGAACATTGAAGAGGATGCATTTCTCCTGTGTCTTAAAACTAGGATTAGGATTTGTAAACTGACAGTGTCAAATTTTACTAGACATGAAATTAATGGAAAATGCATTACTCGGCATTCAGTTTATAGCTATTAGCTATACTTGGGTGCTTAATGATTATACGGCATGAAGAACACAATAGATGTAGTTTATTTTTCAATGCATTGCTATTGAGTTTAAACACAATATTGTCTTTTTAAATACAATAATTATTGTATTACAGTTTTAATGCAATACTATCTAGTTTAAAATGTGCTATTATGTCACAAAAGGCTTTAATCTATACATATAATTCACTAAGGCAAGACAACCATGAAAAGCACGGAAGGGGCGTGGATTCACTAAGCCGCGGACAAGTGAGACACCTATGGCACACAGGAAGGAGCCACGCCCACCAACTCCAAGACCATTGGATACGATGACAACTTCGCAGGGCCACGCCCACCAACTCGGACGACGACACAGAAAAAATGGCGTCATTTATGTTCGTCTGTCGTAGAGGCCACATGCAGTGCAGGTCAGGTTAATGTCATGTGCATGTCATGCACCTCCGAGCTACGTTGACTGTTCATAGAGGCATGTTTCTCGCGGAGGTGAATCGCCATATGCAGCGTGTGAAACGGTTTGCGAGGGGTATCCCATGGGATCCTTAAAACAATCCTTTAAAACTGAGGTTAAAGCACAATGAAGGAATCAGTCTTTAAAAACCAATAAGCCCTGTGCTCTGTTTCATTACCGTCTTCACCTGCTTCACCAATGCAGGCCCTGCAACAGTCGAGACGCTCTGTCAGCAGCTGACCTTCTCTGTGCCTGACCGGTTCACACAGAGGCAGCGCACGAGAAAGCCGAGCCAGAGACAGACAGAGGCAGATGGTAGGCGGCTCTCCGTGAGTTTCTCTTGCGAGTGGACACATGACCAGGAGGTGTGTATGCTTGAGAACGAGGCTGGGCGGCTTGACCGGGCACATGAGCAGGCAGTGTGTATGCTTCGAGTAGGGTGGACGGGACAGGACCATCTAGGAAAAATCATGTTGCGGATGTGATTTGCTGTATGCAGTGTGTAAAAATTTATTTCTTGTTCACTCAAGGATAATTACAGTAAGCCTCACATGGGTGCAATTAGTTTTGGTGACTTTGTGAATCAAATAACTGATAACGTTATACTTTAAACAAAGACATTCTCTGTATTATACTATACTACTTTATGAAAATGTAGGAAATTAAAATATAGTGTGTGACGGTCAGCCACCGCCATTACCCGGCTGGGACACCAGCTGGATGGAAAGACCGGGAAGAGAACATCTGCAAGGCACTATCTCCTCCGGGACACTACAGGGCAGCCCTCCTGTGCAGCAGTGGCATCATGGATTTCCGCAGGATACACTGGGAGGTGGAGTTTGGCACAACCCTATTGGGTTCTGTGGGGCCGCCAGGGGAGCTGAAGAGCCCTACTTTGCCTCACATCTACCCCACATGCTTGGTGTCATGGTCCCTACCCAAACTAAGGTACTAGTGAGTGTGGATATAACATACATTGTGTCTCTCTTATTGGGGCACAAGACACCAGAAAAGGAGGAACCCCTACTTCAAATGGAGAAGAATATAGAATATATAAATAAGAATTAAAAATTAAGTGAACATCTTATCAACCTTAATACTTGAATAGACACACAAAAAAAAACAGACTGGGCTTATCATACTTCAATACAAATCTGAGAATCAGTTCTGTTCTGAATGGTCTCTTCTGAATTAATAATAAGGAAAGCTCAGAGTTAATATAAGTTGAGTGGAAGTAAATTATTGAAGACAAAATGTATAAGCTGCGAAAGTTTAATTTTGTACCACAATATTCACTTAATAAGCCACCTGTACTTTCCTTGGTCATTCTGCTCAAGACTAGGTTCTGGTGGGCAGGGCAATGTTCCATTAGCAATAAAAATACTTCTCTGCTTGTAGAAAAGCTAACACCTCTTTTATTAGCATTCACATACAAGACACAGCAAGCCCTTGGTGACCAGGGGCAGAAGTATCCAGCTGCAGCCAGGACAGTTTTAGCCTCTAGCAGATCTGCACACCTAAGACACTATGAAGCCCGTATGTTGTGGTCACCTTCTGCAGACAGGCCCCGTGCTCTAACATGTTGACTCCCACATTACATGTCAATTTCAGGCCCATTTAGTTACATTTTCAGAAGGACTCAGGAGCTTGAAGCCTGTGTATTGCACAGTTCAGAAAATTATAACCTATCAAGGAAGTTCAGATTTGGACTCAGAACAAGTCAATACTGCAGAATGAGTGTCTATTATTGTGAGAAAAGTGCTATATAAATAAAATGTATTATTATTATCATTGTAATTATTATATTTTATATGAAGTATGTAAACAATTTCATGCATAATTAAATCACAATGACATCACATTTTAATATAATAAAACACATGAAATTTAATATAAAACACAATAACTATATACCAAACATTGCCTTTATTTAACACAGCATATACCATACAATAAGATATATTTTGTCTACTCCTGTACTTCCACAAATATGACAAAATATTATTAATTTTATTAATAGACAATTCTCCCATCTAATAATCTTGTCACACTATGGACTTACAAAGGGAAGGCTGCTCTTCTTTCATTCTTAATTACTCTTACAGGTTTGCTCCAGAAGAAAGATACCCTCACTCTTAGATGCCCAAAAACCCATGTGCTACTTCAACACACCCGGCTAAGACTTTCTCTGCTCCCTGGTCAGCTTCATGAACTGTTTTGCATTGTGGGTCGTGGTGAGTACAAATATAAGCTTATTACACATGCACAAGCATTCATTTTGAAAGAATGGAAAAATTTTGCCTATTTATTACACAGTTGCCCTCGCATAAAGTTTCAATTTGCCACCATTACTATACAATACTGCTCTTGACACAAACTTTCAATTTTCCATTACTCTGCAATACTGCTTTTGACACAAAAATCTCCCTTTATCTATGTAAAGTTACACAGTTTTTATTGCAGGTAATAATACAAAAGCAAATAACGTGATAATTTACCTTTATAGTTGACATTGTAAGTCTTACTTTAAAGTGTTACTTTTAAAACACAAAGGTTGTGGCTTTTGAATTGTGCAACCTGTATACTGTAATTCCATATTGTCATGTTTAAGTAAATAATTCAGAGGTAATGTCTCCTGGGGCATGGTTTCATCCTGTGGGTATGGAGAGTGAGCGGGTCTAAAGAGAATGTTGACAATAGGGCGCCATCTTATGGACCTCTGAGTGTCTTATCTGCAGCTGGAGTGTGTAATCAGTGACATTTTACAGCCAGGCTCACTTTTGTGTTTCAGCAATTGGGGTCTTAAGAATCTGTCACAATGTCTTGTGCATACAACGTATGAATTTTGTTATACAATATGTAACTTGTGGACTCAAAACATTACGTATGCCCATGATATTAAAACACACAGCATTTTGGGACTTCAGAGGCTCCATATAATAATAAGAAAAACACCTAAACACATACTTTTAAATTTGAAGGCAAATTCTTGAAAACAGAGATTTATTTAGGTGTTGCCAAATGGCACTGCATTATACGAGTGAACCACCTTTGTATTTTACACCCTTTGAACTGGTGAGTTGCAAGATTTGGTTCCTTTCATTCAGTTCAACAAAATGATTTGAAACTTTGAATCTCTGATTCTACGCCATATGTTAAGCACAAATTTATGTTTTGAGCACATTTAGTAACTTCAAGTTACATTTTGAATTATAGTTACACTTTTGAGTGTTTTGGAGTCACGTGATTTTCAGCAGGGTTCTTCAGCGACTTTTCTGGCAAAAGTCTGCTTGTGAGCACCACTCATTTTGTGAGAGTTACATTTTCAGTGCATTGTTTACTGTTTACAGTACGTTTTGAGCGCATTTTTAAAGCGCAAGTTTGAATGTATTTTGTAAATTATTCTGAGCTTGCATATGTTTTACAAAGCTTTCTGGTTATATGCTTTGTGGCAGCTTTACTTCGTTGTTATTGTCAATGGGAGTAGCCATTGCTAGAGTCGCACCATCTTAGGGCGGTTTATACTTCACGCTCAGAAGCGTGCGCGCCCGCATCATGGCTGCCACGCGCTCCCAGCGTTCATTACACGCATCCACTGAGCAGGTCCTCAGAAATTAACACGACGTGTGCGCGAGTTGCAGTACCAGCAAAAGTCGGGGGCACAGTGTGCTAAAAGTCGGAGCGTGGCGTCAGAGTCTCTGTTTACTATCTACATGTGACAGAAAGCCTCTATGCGGATCGACGGGATCAAATGCGCACTTCAATGTTTGATGAATGACTCGATGTGGTGAAGCAAAATGCCGACATACAGATGCATTCGTGGTGCTTTTATATTCAAGCGTCGATATTCCCGATCGTAATGACACGATACATTTTAAAAGTCTCACATACCATCTTTTTCTTTTCTTTTTTTTGTGCAACTTCACAACAACATAATGTACAGCTCTGTATTTGAGCCACTGAGAAAAAAAAATAAAGGACATGGTGAAAATGTGTATTTTGTGATTAAAGTGGAAATTTCGACTTTAATCTCGAAATGTCCACTTTAACCTCGTAGTTTACTTTATTATTAAAGCAGACTATCGTAAAAGTCATCCCAGTTTTTAATCGCTACAGCAAGCAGCAATAGAGCACCACACAGAACACATTAAATGTATGATATTCCAACTCTCTGCACATTTAGAATTTAGATTTATACTTGATATCACTTTCATGATGAAATGCATTAAAATGTGTATGTTACATTTATAGATAAATCGATAACTTTGTTTAAATAATGAATACTGTTAATGAAAGCGGAGCGGTAGCACTGCTGTCTCACAGGAGTCATGTTGCTGCTATTCCTTACTTGGATTCCACACTGTGCTCGGTTTCCTTCCAGAGATATGAAGATTTGGGGATTTGGTGCCGCTAAAATGATGCTAGTGTATGTGTGTGCTTGCATTCACCTTGAATGAGCTGAGGCCTCGTCCAGGGATTGTTTCTCACTCGTGCCCAAGGCTTGCTGGAATGGACACATCCCTGGATTGATGGATTTAATCAATAAACATCCTTTTCAGAGATATTGCTGTAAGGTGTCATCGGAATTTAATGGGTGTTCCAGGCAATTCACAACACAGAGAAGCTGAACATGTTCTCACTGTGATAATACCTCGACTGCCACTGTCAAGATAAGTAATTTTCAAACACTCCCTTATATTACAGTTTATGTTAACTTATTGTAAATTGGGGATACTCCTAATTAAATTAAGCCAAGGGATCAGATACATGGCTGACCTGTAAGTGAAGCACTTAAAAATTTCATTAGTAAAGTTTTTGTAGCTATGCACACAGACATCTTGTGTGTGTATGTCTGAATAAGAGAGTCATGGAGCTGCAATTTTAAGAACTAGACATTAGATGGCAGCAGAGCGGCTGATCAGGATAGGAATAGAATACAGGGGAACTCTGTTTTGGGGTGGCGGAGACGGACAGAGGACGGACTTGGAGAGTGAGGCGGAGGGAATAGACTTTTGGAGAGAGAGACTTTTGGAGGAGAGAGACTTTTGGAGGAGAGAGAGAATCGACCTGGAGGAACCGTGAGAGGAGTGATTTTATCGAAGCTTCGAGGGGCCACTGGGGATTATTGGATCTGAGGAGCATCTGCAGCCCGCGTCTTCCAGAACCCAGGAGTGGTGAGCTGTATATCGCACAATTATCCCTATCTTTACTTTACTCTATTGTGGCCACCTATTTGGAGAGTCCAGTTGGAGGACAGATATCTTTTCGTGGATTACAAATGCTCCATTTGGAGATAGAGCGCTCAACGATAGAAACAAAGGGCCCCAACGCCGTTTTCTTTTGTTTGTTTCCTGGTATCACTGGCCAGTGAGGTGGGAGGGAAGAAGGTTTCCTGAGGGACTGGGAGCATAAAGGAGCTTTTATTAAATACTGCTTGCTTAGAGGCACAGGTTATAGGATTGTATATATTATATTTGCATAAGATACTTATTACTGTTTATTAATTTTCACTGCACTGTTGTTAAGCTTTTATTCTATTTTCTTTGTTTGGGACACCATTCAATTGAGGGTGGCTCCTTTGAATAAAATTGTTGTTGTTGAAACTTTCCCTGTTGGTGTGTTGGACTGGGGACCTGGTGGAGTGTGCCACTGAGACGGAAGGAGAAGACCTGAGTAATTATAATATATCAGCAGCACCCTAGGGTGTCATTGCTACATTTGGGGGCTCGTCCGGGATTCTTTTTCTCTCAGTCAGAGGTGGTAAAAAAAAAAAAGAAGGGGAATGACATCGCCAGGGAATCCCAGTCAAGTCGAGGTGATGGACCTGACCAGTGCCGTCCAGTGGTGCCGGAATCAAAATGGCCGACCAGAGCAGAGCGTGGTGATAGATATTCCTCAGCTGGAGTGGTCAGAGGATAGAATAAGACAGACCATCTCCACCCTAGTAACAGATCAACGTGTAATCGTGCTTGACATCCAGGTTGACCAAAACACCTCTCACACCTATGCATTAGTTGAATGGAGAAGAGATCTCCCTGGTGGGTTCCGGGGTCAGACTGTAATGTTGACGACTGAGATAGAGGCTAGACTGATACAGTTAGGCTCGCAGAGCCTTTTAACGGGAGGACTTACCCAGGCGGGACAGAACTCTAACACTCTCTCCTGACCCCAGTACAGCCATACCAGGGTATCCTCCTGCATCGTTCTTCACTGATATAGGAAGACTGGTAGAGACCTTTGTGCGCAGTTCTTCTTCACCTATTAATTATGGATACCGAAAACTGCGATTCTTCAGCGGAAGCCTACCTGTGCCGAGTGGAGAAGAAGCATTTGAGACCTGGATTGATCAAGCCACACAAGCTCTGGGTGAGTGGGAAGCTCCTGATCCCATAAAGAGACAGAGAATTGTGGAAAGTCTTCGGGCCCCTGTCTGATATTATCCGAAACTTGAAACGAGACAAGCCTGATTGCACCGCGGCAGAATACCTAGAAGCTTTGAGGGAGATTTATGGGTGTGTCGAGAGCAGTGAGGAGTTGAAGTATTTGTTTGAACATACTTACCAAAAGGAAGGGAAAAGCTATCCACATTTGTCACCCGTTTAGACAAGATCTTACACCAAGTGATCCTGAAAGATGGACTGACACCTGAAACCGCCAGCCAAACGCTGTTACGCCAGATCCTCAGAGGAGCTCTACCTCTGGACCCTATCTTGCTGAAGCTGAGAGTGAGGGGCCAAGATGAACCATTGACCTACTCTAGGTTGATGAAAACTATTCGGGAGGAAGAAGTTTTGGTAGCAGCCAAGTGTCAGCCTGCCACCACTTTGAATTCACTGAACATTGGGACCTCTGCATATTCTGCATTGACCACTCTGAACGTGTCAGCCGATGACAGCAGCAGCAGATAAAACCCCGACTCAGGGTCCCCTTGGCTCAACGGGTGAAGTATCGACTCTTGACATTTTGATGCAGGCAGTGACTCAAGTGGCCAAATCCCACTCTACCTTGCAGCAAGCATTCAACGATTCACAGAGATCGGTTACACAGGTCATACAGACTCAAGAGGAATTACGACAGTCTATTGGAGATATCCAGAAAGCTGTAGTATCCCTGGCCTTTGAGAAGACAACATCGGGGGCTCAACACGCGAACAAGAAGCCCTTAGATCGGAGACGATGTTTTCACTGCGGGAAAACTGGACATTTACAGGCACAGTGTACAGAGGATAGAGTTACTTTCGACCCACTAGAAGAGATATTGAGTGCTCTCCAAGAGAGACTACAAAGTCAAAAGTCGCCGGAAAACTCCAAAGGGCCCCGGTGAAGGAGCCAACCGGGTGCCTAAAGACTTCGGCTAGCTCCAATTCAGTTCCTCCAAAAGGAAAAGAAGAGGCCCAGAGGGCAGAATGGTAATGTCTCCGTAACAATTTCCGGACCATCAGGGCCACATTCTCCGACTTTCAAGCCTGAGTCTGTCTCCTTACTACAGGAGAGACATGCACATAAGTCTTCTACCTATTCTCAAGGGAGAGAGAGGGCCACTGTCCAGAACTCAAGGGCTGCTAGTTTCGAAAGTTCTTTAAAAGTTCCCAAGGACTTAATTGGGCCTTCTCCAGTGGTCCCTATTCAAGTCGAGGGGATCTACACCAGAGCTGTCCTGGATTCTGGGGCTCAGGTCACTCTGCTATGTCGGGACTTCTATGATAAGCACCTTAAACACCTACCTTTACGCAAGATAGAGAATTTGGAGATTCGAGGTGTCGGGGATCAGAATCTCCCCTATGATGGTTATGTGGAAGTTAGACTGACTGCAGGTCCCCAGTTGGCTGCATCCAAAGGTACTTATGACACCCTTGCGATCGTGTGTTCCCATCCCTCTGGGTTCACCGGAAGCTCATTGATCATAGGAACAAACTCCAACCTGGTGAGAAGGATGCTCACTCCAATAGTGGAACAAAGAGGCTGTTCGAAGAGAACATACATCCATCTTTGAGAGCTGTGTACCAGAGTATTGTCGAAGAGGAGGACGCCCGTCAGAAGGAGTGGGAAAACTCTGGTTTCTGAGCAAAAGAGAAAGAGTCTTGCAACCAGGGGAGGTTGTCTGTTTAAAAGCCGAAGTACGACTGACCTGGAAGCAACCGGGACCCTATGTGATGCTGGAAGGTGCCTCCGCTGGAGACTCAGTATCCATGGTGGACCTGATACCAGAGGCCATATCCACTCGGGCCTTACAGCGCAATGGAGGGAAAGTTACTGTAAGTGTCAGGAATACCACTGACTTTCCGGTGAGACTTAAAACCCGGATGTTATTGGGAAGTGAAACCAGTCACCCTGGTCGCACCTCTTTTCTCAGTGGGGGAAGCAGCCACTGAACTTTGTGAGGAACGGTTTTATCCAGAGAACTCTCCAGCTCCAACTGAGTGGAAGAAAAGGATCCAGGCGATATTGTCGGAAAGAAAGGACATGTTTTCCGAGATGAGTTTGATGTGGGCTGTGCGAAAAGTGTCCAACACGCATCCGACTCATGGATAACAGACCATTCCGGAGAGGTCTCGAGAATTCCTCTGGCCGACTTTGACGACCTCCGGGAACAGATTGGCGAGCTGAAGCGGACTGGGGTAATCAGTGACTCAAGGAGCCCCTACGCTTCTCCAATTGTGGTGGTCCGGAAGAAGAATGGGTCTCTCCGTCTGTGCATCGACTACCGCACTTTGAATAGGAGGACTATACCTGATCAATATACCACTCCCAGAATTGAAGACGCTCTCCAGTGTCTCACAGGGGCTAAGTGGTTCAGTGTGCTGGATTTGAGGAGCGGGTATCATCAGATTCCCATGCATTCAGATGACCAAGAGAAGACGGCTTTTATTTGTCCTGTTGGCTTCTATCAGTTCAATCGGATGCCCCAGGGTCTTACTGGAGCTCCAGCGACTTTCCAGCGATTGATGGAAAAGACAGTAGGGGACATGCATCTTCTAGAAGTACTGGTATACCTAGATGATCTAATCGCCTTCGGAGGACACTTGAAGAGCACGAGCAACGCCTGATTAAGGTGCTGGACCGTCTGAAAGGCGAGGGTTTGAAGCTGTCTCTAGACAAGTGCCAATTCTGTCTGCCATCAGTCACTTACCTGGGACATGTGGTCACCGCAGAGGGAGTTGCTACTGACCCTGCGAAATTGGAAGCTGTGACCTCTTGGCCACCTCCTCACACTGTGGAAGAGCTCAGATCGTTCCTCGGGTTCTGCTCTTATTATAGAAGATTTGTGGAAGGGTTTGCCAAGATTGCTAGGCCTTTGAATGAGCTCTTAAAGAATGAGATGGGAGAAGGTGACCTTTTTTCTGATGTTTCAAAGAACTCTATGAAAGGGCCTCGGGGGTCGAAAGAGAATATTCAGAGCGAATGGACCTCTGCTTGTGAGCAGGCTTTCAACCAATTGAAGTGGAGTCTTACTCATGCCCCAGTGCTGGCCTATGCGGATCCAACGAAACCATATGAGTTGCATGTTGATGCTTGTCGAGAAGGAATTGGAGGAGTACTGTATCAGAAGTTTGATGGGAAGTTGAGACCTGTCGCTTATGTGAGCAGGAGTCTGTCCCGACTGAAAGGAATTACCCTACTCACAAATTGGAGTTTCTTGCCTTGAAGTGGTGGTGGTGGACAAGTTGGGACTACCTCTAGCGCAAGCTTTGAGGTAAAGACAGACAATAATCCGCTCACTTACATCCTCACTACAGCTAAGTTGGATGCCACAGGACACCGATGGTTGGCTGCATTATCTGAATTTAACTTCAGTCTGAAGTATCGGCCAGGAACAGTTAATCGCGATGCAGATGCCCTATCCGCAGACCCTACACCACAGATGGCGGTGGGCTCAATTAGGCCCGGAGGAAGTTCAGACCATATACCAAGGAGTGGATTGGCAGGCAAAGGGCACAGTGGGAGCTCAAGTAGTCGGAGTCATGGCTGCGGGGTCCCAGAATTTTATTGTGATTTGGTGCAATTGAGGAAGGACAGTCTACCCACTTTAAATCGTCAGGACTTGAAGAAGGACCAACAGGAAGATCCTCTTTGTCGGTTGGTCTCACAAGCATTGGAGTCTGACAACCAAGAATTGCTGTGGACGGATAAAGTTGAAAAGGCAAAACTGGTGCATAAAGAATGGCCCAGATTGCAGTTAAACGAGGGTCTGGTCTATAGGAGAGCCCCCTCTGGGGACTCTCAAGAGAAATTACAGTTGTTTCTGCCTGAGAAGCACCGTCACATTGCTCTGACAGCGTTGCATGATGATCATGGTCACATGGGAACAGAGAGAACTTTCCAACTAGTTCGAGATCGGTTTTACTGGCCCTGCATGCATGCTGAAGTAGAGAACTATTGCCGTTCCTGTTTGAGATGTATTCAACGGAAGGTTCTACCTTCAAGGGCGCCACAATGGGCCATCTGCAGAGTCAAAGCCCAATGGAATTGGTGTGCATGGATTTTTTGTGCTTGGAACCAGATACTAGTGGTCAGGGAAACATCCTTGTCATCACAGATCACTTCACTCGTTATGCCCAGGCATTTCCCACAAAAGACCAAAAGGCCTCCACCGTTGCCAAAGTTCTAGTCGAGAAGTACTTTGTCCATTATGGTTTGCCCCAGAGGATCCACTCAGATCAGGGAAGAGACTTTGAAAGCAAGTTCATTAAAGAGCTGATGAGAACGTTGGGGGTGTCAAAGTCCAGGACCACTCCATATCACCCCCAAGGTGACCCTCAGCCAGAGAGGTTCAATCGAACATTGTTGGATATGCTGGGAACATTAACTTGGAGAATAAACAGCATTGGAGTCGGTTTGTGTCTGCTTTAGTGCATGCTTATAACAGTACCAGACATGACTCCACTGGGTATTCACCTTACCGTTTGATGTTTGGACGGGAAGCTAGACTGCCTATCGATCTGGCTTTTGGCATCTCATTGGATGGGACGTCCGCTACCACTCATCAGAATTATGTCAAGAGATTGCGGAAGGACCTCAAAGTGGCTTATGAAAAGGCGCGAGAAGCTTCGGAGAATAGAGGGTCCCAAAATAAAAACGTTACGACTTGAGGGTCCGGATTCATGATTTAAAACCGGAGATCGAGTACTGTTGCGAAATTTGAATCAGCGGGGTCTCCAAAAACTTGCGGATCGATGGAGTTCTCAACCGTACATCATCTGCTCTCAGCTACCAGGCCTCCCGGTATTCCGGATTCGTCCTGAGGGACAGACTGGTCCCCTAAAGACTTGGCACCGAAATCACCTGCTACCGTTAAGTGAAGCCGTACGAGTACCACCTACTGAGGAGCCAAAGCCTCAGAGACGACGCCCTATCACCCGATCTCAGTCGAGTGTTCAGACTAATCAGTCCAGTGAGATCGCAGTGGAAGATGATGATTCTGATGAAGAGTTCGCTTCTGACTGGTTATGGTTTCAGGCGCCCAGGAATGACCATCCCTCTGAGTTCGAATTTCCCTCTGGTACACTAAGGGCAGAAGCTCCTGAGTTTGTACCTCAAGCTGTCATTGAATCTGAGGATTTAGAAACTTTCATCAGGCCACCTGAAGAACCCTGGGTCGAACCTTCTTCGCTGGTGACAGGACCTTCCGTAGAGCCCTCAGAAGCACTTACTAAACACACCTCGATTCCACAGTCAGAACCTGCAGAAGCAAGGGAAAAACGCACCATTCGGCCTCCTAAAAGACTGACCTATGACTCTTCTGGAAACAGCACAGAGGAGGTCGTCACCACTGTGCACCGTCGAGCAGAAGCTAAGGAGAAGCCTGTGAGTGACAACAAAGTCTACTCTTCTGGTTCCTGGTCTGACACACCATGGTGGGCAGTCCCTTTGCGAGACGATTTTCTTATTCCTTGTAGGGGTTAAATTGTGATTTACTCCCTTTGGGGACAAAGGGTTCCTCAGTGGGGGAAGAGTGTAGCTATGCACACAGACATCTTGTGTGTGTATGTCTGAATAAGACAGTCATGGAGCTGCAATTTTAAGAACTAGACATTAGATGGCAGCAGAGCGGCTGATCAGGACAGGAATAGAATACAGGGGGGGAACTCTGTTTTTGGGGTGGCGGAGACGAACGGGGAACGGACTTGGAGAGTGAGGCGGAGGAGATAGACTTTTGGAGGAGAGAGAGAATCGACCTGGAGGAACTGGTGAGAGGAGTGATTTTATCGAAGCTTCGAGGGGGCCGTTGGGGATTATTGGATCACTGAGGAGCGTCTGCAGCCCACGTCTTCCAGAACCCAGGAGTGGTGAGCTGTATATCGCACAATTATCCCTATCTTTACTTTACTCTATTGTGGCCACCTATTTGGAGAGTCCAGTTGGAGGACAGATATCTTTTCGGTGGATTACAATTTGGAGATAGAGCTCCAACGATAGAAACAAAGGGCCCCAACGCCATTTTCTTTTGTTTGTCTTCCTGGTATCACTGGCCAGTGAGGTGGGAGGGAAAAAGGTTTCCTGAGGGACTGGGAGCATAAAGGGAGCTTTTATTAAATACTGCTTGCTTAGAGGCACAGGTTATAGGATTGTATATATATATTTGCATAAGATACTTATTACTGTTTATTAATTTTCACTGCACTGTTGTTAAGCTTTTATTCTATTTCTTTGTTTGGGACACCATTCAATTGAGGGTGGCTCCTTTGAATAAAATTGTTGTTGTTGAAACTTTCCCTGTTGGTGTGTTGGACTGGGGACCTGGTGGAGTGTGCCACTGAGACGGAAGGAGAAGACCTGAGTAATTATAATATATCAGCAGCACCCTAGGGTGTCATTGCTACATTTTCTTTAAATAAATCTTTCTGTGTTACGTTAAACTGTATTGGAATCATATATCACAGAGCCCAAAGAACGTGACATGGTGTCAGAAGCAGTGCAGTTGAAGTAGATATGTGTTGTACAAAGAATGTTTTCCAAACGAAGAGAAAGGAAGAAAAGAGAAAGAAGACGTCATTAAAATGGAGAAGCTATGGCCACCTCCTAGCCTTAAGCTTTCAGGTAATCTTGCGAAAACTGGAAATGATTTAAACAACGCTTCAAAGTATATTTAGCGGCAATTGGTGCAGATGAAAAAAGCAACAAAATGAAAGCATCCATTTTGTTACATATAATTGGGGAGGAAGCAATGGAGATTTATAACAACTTTCAGTTTGATCAGGGAGAACATATGAAGTTTGACATTATACTGGACAAATTTGAAAGATACTGCATTCCAAAATGGAATGTCACTTACGAAAGACACAAGTTCTTTACTTGTATACAGAAGCAAGGTGAAACGATTGATCAGTATGTTATCGAGTTGCGCGCACAGAGTAAAACGTGCGAATTTGGAGAGTTAACAGACTCTTTAATAAAAGACAGGATCATCTGGAATACCAGATAACGCACTCAGAGAAAGGTTACTAAGAGATTTGGATTTGGAAAAAGCAGTAAGAATATGCAGGGCAGCCAAAACAATCAAAGTAAAAGTAAAAAAAAAATGTGTAATGAAGAAAACACAGTACATGTACTGAACAAAAAGGAAACACAAAATGCATTTAAATACAGAGGAAAGAAAAGTGGAAATAAAAAATATACAGCACAAAACAGGCATGTGGACATTGTGGATCACACCATGCTCCCAGACAGTGTCCAGCATACAATAAAGTTTGTAAAAAATATGGGAAGAACAACCATTTTGCACACTGTTGTAAATCACAAGTGAAAACAAACCAAGTGCACACTGTAGAAGAAACTGAAGTTGATGAATTTTATATAGATGCATTGACTGAAGTAAATGGGAGAAGGAAATAATGGATTGTGCCAGTTCAATTGAACAATGCAGTTATTTCATTTAAATTAGATATTGGAGCACAAGTGAACATTATGCCCAGAAAGCAATATAGAAAACTGCAGCCCAGACCATGTCTGCAAGAAACAGAAATAAAAATTACTGGATATTCAGGAGTGCAAATAGCTGTTAAAAGGCAATGTGTAGCTTGTGTTATGTACAAAACAAAAATACTCACTGTCATTGTGGTTGTGCCAAAAGACGTTCAGGCAATTTTAGGATTGTCTGCTTGTGACAAAATGAACTTGATTGAAAGAGTGCTTACTATTAACATGGAGGGAAATACTGAATATGAAGTACTGCTCCAGGAATATAGTGATCTTTTTATAGGACTAGATTGTCTTGCTGGGGAACACAAGATAATCACAGACAAAAGCACATCTCCTGTCATACACCCCTGCAGAAAGGTCCCATTTGCCATGAAGGAGAAACTAGAAAAGGAACTAAACAGATATGGAGAGCTGCAAGTAATCAAGAAAATTAATGAACCTACTGAATGGGTGAGCTCTCTGGTTATTGTAGAAAAGAAAGATGGTAAATTAAGAATATGTTTAGATCCCATAGACCTGAATCAAGCTATCAAGAGGGAACATTTCAAACTTCCAACAAGAGAAGAAATTATGTCACAGTTTGCAAATGCAAAATATTTCAGTAAACTAGATGCTTCTTCAGGATTTTGGCAACTAAAACTGGACGAGTCTAGTTCTAAATTATGCACATTTAAAACTCCATTTGGCAGATATCAATTTCTGAGATTGCCTTTTGGCATAGCATCCGTGCCAGAGGTCTATCACAAAACAATTCATATGGTTTTTGAACATTTAGATGGAGTTGACACCTCTATGGATGATATAATTGTATGGGGTTCTTCAAAGGAAGAGCATGATGAAAGGCTGAAGAAAGTGTTGGATGTTACAAGAACAGCAAATTTAAAGTTAAACAAAGGAAAATGTATGGTAGGAGTTCAGGAACTAACATTTATAGGAGATATTCTTAGCAGTGAAGGAGTAAAACCTGATAAATCAAAAGTATCTGCTATTGAAAATATGCCAAGACCTCAGTGCAAGAAAGACATACAGAGATTTATGGGTATGGTGAATTATCTTGCAAAATGTATTCCAAGTCTGTCAAATATATTGGCACCTCTTAGACAACTGACAGAATAAAATGTGGAATGGACTTGGAACTATGAACAAGAGACTGCCTGGAGTGAAGTCAAGAAGCTACCAGTAAAAGATTCGGTTTTAAAGTTCTATGATCCACATAAACCAATCAAAATTTCATCTAATGCCTCACAATCTGGATTAGGAGCTGTACTACTACAAAAGCATGATGAAACATGGCAGCCAGTCGCATATGCATCTAGATCTCTTACTGGAGCCGAGACTAGATATGCACAAATAGAGATGGAACTATTGAGTATCACTTTTGCATGTGAATGGTGTGGAAGACGAATGTTCTCTTGTTCCCTTGTAATAATTCATGTCTGAGAAGTAAGCTTTACAAAACCATGTAATAGCATGCTTTGTTTTAGCAAACAGAAAAATATTTGTGCAAAGGACTCAAGGTCTGAGCATTCCACACATGAGTCTGCCTTATCACGTTTTCCCTTAGCTTACATCTGAACTACATAACAAAAGGGCCAAGAAATCAAGTTTTACAAGGGACATTAAAGGGCTCAAGGTTTGTGTATAATAAATGTGTTGACTGTTGCATTTTATAATGATATTAAATCACGCATTCTAGGGGTATAAAACTGGACCCCACCCAACAGACCGTCATGAATATTTGCTGTCATGTATATTTGATTGTCTGCTTTTCTGAAACTCTTCTCACCGTGACTCTGAAAAACAAAGCTGCTTTATAACCACACCTGCTGTCTGGTCTGAGTTTTCGTCCACAATGGTTTCATCAGTTTGTGTCTGGAAAGCTGTAATGGTTGAAACAGACCACAAACCACTGATTGCTTTATTTAAAAACCTCTTAATGACTGTCCACTTGTATACAACGATGATGATTAAGCTACAGAGATATACTCTGCAGGTAACATTCACTCCTGGCAGATGGATGTTTACAGCCGACACCCTGTCAAGAGCAGTAGATGAAAAGTATAGACATAAAGAAAAGATCTGAGGTAATAGAGGCATATGTGGATATGGTGGTAACAACAATGCCAGTGTCAGACAGCAAAACACAGCTTATTAGAACAGAGACAGCAAAAGATGAAGTAATGCAGGCGCTGAAAGAAGTAATTATTCAAGGATGGCTAGAAAAAGGCATAACTGCAACCCACCAGTAAGTGATTACTGGAACTGTCGGGCAGAACTTACAGTTGTTGATGGGATTATCTGTAAAGGTTGTAAAATTGTGATACATTTATCATTAAGAAAGCAGATGCTACAAAAAATCATGAAGGGCATCTAGGCATTGAAAATGCAAGAAAAGGGCATGAGAGGTAATGTATTGGCCCAAGATTAATCAAGATGTAAGTAATGAAGTGGAAAGATGTTCAGTATGTTTAAAATATAGACCTAGTAATCCTTCAGAGCCATTAACACCTCATCCTGTACCAGAAAGGCCATATGAAAAAGTTGGTGTTGATTTATTTTTCTGTCATGGGAAAGAGTTTCTGATGGTCACTGATTACTTTTCTGCATATCCTGAAGTATGTGCATTGAATACTACAAACAGTGAAGCAGTAATAAAATGTCTGAAAGCTATTTTTTCCAGATATGGAGTGCCAAATGAGTCTTTAGCGACAATGGGCCACAATTTACAAGTCTTCAATTCAAGAACTTTGCAAAGGAATGGGACTTTATACATAAAACATTTAAGTCCAAACTTTCCCCAATCTAATGGACTTGTAGAAAGGTCAATTCAAACTATCAAACATCTAATGAAGAAATCTAAAGAGAGTGGAAGTGATTTTTGCAAAAGCCTTCTAATATATCAGAGTACACCCCTTGAACATGGAGCTTCCCTAGCACAGCTGCTCATGGGACGACAACTACGATCAAACCTTCCAATGAAGCAGAACCTGCTAAAATCTGGAATGGAAGATGAAGTGAAAAGTGAAGGAAAACCAAAAAAGAAAACAAAAAATATACTATGACAGAGGAACCAGAACTCTCCCAGAACTGGAAATAGGAAAGGAGGTCAGAATAAACCCCAGATCATATATTATTGAAACAAGCAATGGTACAGTGCGTAGAAGAAATCAACAAGATATAGTCGTAGATAAAACATCACAAGAATATTCAAAAGAAAGCACTGAAACAGAAGAAATGACCACATCAACCAGCAGAATGCCAGAATCGGGCAGAGAATCAAAGTGAGACTCTCAGAAGATCATCAAGAGTGAAATAACCACCAACAAGGCTAATAGTGACATGCTAAATGTTAATAAGCTTTTGGGACACTTAGACCAGCACACATAAGAATGTAATGTATATAGTTGTCAGTTGTTACTGAAAATAGCATTGATGTTTGTAACAAATGAAAGCCATGTCTAAGTGTTGTTAACTACTGAAGCTCTGAACCGCACAGTGAAAAAATTATGGGATAACCTTATCTCGTGCGTGCGTGAAAATATCTCGCACGCACAAGATACTTCACGCACGACGAGATGTTTTCACGTACGCACGAGATACTTCACGTACGTGACGAGATACTTTCACGTACGTACGCGATAAATTTAGATTAAAATATTACAAAAGTGTGCTTCGGGCTTCCTAATTACGACCTTACCAAGGCCATGGCGCTTCAGTTTGACGTCACTTCCAGCAGCTTGTAGCGCGGTAAAATAAAAAAAAACAGACGGATGGGCTTTTATTTATTAAAGGAGTGTGGGATGGTTAGAGTTGGGTTTAACAGCAGCATGCAATACGTACGTCAGGTAATGCCCAGAACGTCAGTCACGAAATGCCCATCGCATACCCCATTACACTATGGTTAAGAGTAGGCTTGTGGGAGGGTAAGGGTTTAGTTTACAGGTATTCGTCTGCACACTCGCACGGAGCACCTGAGGAGATATGGTGTTTTGTTTCTTCCTGGGAAACAATTTGGTGCGTTCAACTTACTATCTCGTGCCCACCACTTACCATAGCCCGCGCACCAGGTTCTTTAAAGTCGCACCTGCCAATATTGCGTGCGCCGCATACTTTCAGATGAGAACCAAATGCCGTCGCGTGCTACTGTACATCATTTTCTGGAAACAGGACAAATCACTGAACTGTCTGATGTTTTCCTCACACAGTTACAGTCCACAGAAATGAATATTGGCAAGTTTATAAAGGCAGGCTATGCATTCAAGCCCATATCGTTAAATCCATGAAGCAGCACCACTAACCAATGCACTAATTTATAGTAAAAGGAAATTACATTAGTTAGCCATTTACTTTCTAGCCCGCAGCTTGTTATTCGCACAAGTTACGAAAAGAAGTCATATTTCACGTATTTAGTGCGTGTGAAGTTTACCCAGTTCAATGCGGGTTCACTAATTTAATTCTCTGGTAAACCTGGCACACTCGATCGCATATCTGAACTAATGAACTGTGTGATTTAACATGCATCTAAAGAGTTAAATCCAAATCGGGCCACTGTAACTCCTGTCGTTTTCAGACAAGAAATGTACCCTTGTTAAAAAGCCAAACTTGAATATCCTAGTGAAATCCACTGGCAAACCTGGCACACTGGGTCACCCGTTGCATTGTGCAAAACGAACTGCGATCTTTAAAAGTACAGCAGAGATCTAAATCGTGTTGCTGCCGTTTTTATTGTCACGTTTTTGACAGGATGGATCACTAAGTTAAATGGCAGGTAATACTTCCTTAGCCCAAACGTAAGGAAATTCATTGACTAACTTGCCCTGTTATCGGTGATGCGAAGAAGACACTTTCTTTCAGTTGACTGTGATATAAAATATGCGCTCTAAAGAGTGAAATTGATTTGGATTTCTTTAATTTATATATATATATATATATATATATATATATATATATATATATATATATATATATATATATATATATATAGTGAGCTGGATGGCTGATCGCACCCCAAATAGAGACAGACCCAAATAGGACCCTCACATTGCTCCTTATCCTTGCACTATAACGCGTAATACAAGCCTCGCGCGGCGGTACTGCCGACTTATAAGCCTTGCGCAGCGCCTGTCAGTTTTGGTATTGATTTGTGTTGCTTTCTCTCTCTCTCAGACTGCCTCCGCTCCTGACGCGTATTCATTTGAAGAAGAAGGAATTCACGATATCCTTTATTGATAGACGAAACTGTCATCTTTGTCAAGGAGCAAGTTTGAAGAGACAAATGTTTGTTTGCAGTGTTTGAATAAAAATCCTTCTTGTTTTCACGACCTCCTGTGACTCTGTGCAAATCTGTGACCCAAGCGTGATAATATATATATATATATATATATATATATATATATATATATATATTTTTTTTTTTTTTTTTGTTAAATGCAGTTGAATTTTGCCCAGACCAACCCGAGTATAGTCAAATTGACTAGTAAATTTAGCATACATCTGTCTTCATATAAACAGCACAAGACTGATTGTAATATTGAAGTCACACTCTAAATTATTAAATCAGTTTGGCTCACTTTCATTTTACAGTTCTGTAACAAGAGAGAGTGCAGTTAGATTTTGACACCCAAATGCAGGTACAAGTCCTTTTTCTCTAGCAAAGTTTACACATTCCCATACTAGCAACAAGTCGGACTCCGCTGTTTAAGGGGCAATCAGGTTAAATAACCATCCGTTCCTCTGATATGTAATAAAACTGAAAGAAGGTGTCTTTATTTTTTCCCATTACCGTAAACACAATGACATCATAAGTTAGCCAATTAATATACCAAGTGTACATTTGGGCTAAGCAAGTATTACCTGCAATTAAACTTAGTGATCCATCCTGTCAAAAACGTGACAATAAAAACGGCAGCAACACGATTTAGATCTCTGCTGTACTTTTAAAGATCGCAGTTCATTTTGCACAATGCGACGGGTGATCCAGTGTGCCAGGTTGGCCAGTGGATTTCACTAGGATATTCAAGTTTGGCTTTTTAACAAGGGTACATTTCTTGTCTGAAAACGGCGGGAGTTAAAGTGGCCCGATTTGGATTTAACTCTTTAGATGCACGTTAAATCCCACAGTTCACTGGTGCAGATATGCGATCGAGTGTGCCAGGTTTACCAGAGAATTAAATTAGTGAACCCGCATTGAACTGGGTAAACATCACACGCACTAAATACGTGAAATATGAATTCCTTTCGTACTTGTGCGAATAACAAGCTGCGGGCTAGAAAGTAAATGGCTAACTAATGTAATTTCCTTTTACTATAAATTAGTGCATTGGTTAGTGGTGCTGCTTCGGATTTAACGATCTGGCGTGAATGCATAGCCTGATTTTATAAACTTACCAATATTCATTTCTGTGGACTGTAACTGTATGAGGAAAACATCAGACTGTTCAGTGATATGTCCTGTTTCCAGAAAATGATGTACAGTAGCACGCGATGGCATTTGGTGCTCATCTGAAAGTATGCGGTGCACACGCAGTATT
Organism: Polypterus senegalus; assembly: GCF_016835505.1. NCBI lineage: Eukaryota > Metazoa > Chordata > Cladistia > Polypteriformes > Polypteridae > Polypterus > Polypterus senegalus. The sequence continues at coordinate 502,811 of NW_024384925.1, forward strand.
GGCAGATGCGACCTTAAAAGTGCCTGGTGCGCAGGCTATGGTAAGTGGTGGGCACGAGATAGTAAGTTGTACGCACGAAATTGTTTCCCAGGAAGAAAAAAACACCAGATCTCTTCAGTTGCTCCGTACGAGTGTGCAGACGAATACCTGTAAACATAAAGCACGTAACTAAACCGTTACCCTCCAATAAGCCTAATCTTAACCATAGTGTAACGGGTATACGATGGGCATTTCGTGACTGACGTTCTGGTATTACCTAACGTAGGTACTGCAAGCTGCTGTTAAACCTAACTCTAACCATCCCACACTCCTTTAATAAATAAAAGCCCATCCATCTGCTTTTTTATTTTACCGCGCTACAAGTGCTGGAAGTGACGTCAAACTGAAGCGCCACAGCCTTGGTAAGGTCGTAATTAGGAAGCCCCGAAGCACACTTTTGTAACATTTTAATCTAAGTTTATCGCGCGACGTGCGAGTATATCTAAATGCGTGCGTGAAAACATCTCGCACGTACGTGAAAGTATCTTGTCACGGGGTCTGCTGGAGGCAATCCCAGCCAGCACAGGGTGTAAGGCAGGAACAAATCCCGGGCAGGGTGCCAGCCCACTGCAGGGCACACACACACACACACACCAAGCACACACTTGAGACAATTTAGCGCCGCCAATACACCTAACCTGCATGTCTTTGGACTGTGGAGGAAACCGGAGCACCCGGAGGAAACCCACGCATACACGGGAGTACACGGAACCCAGGTCTCCTTACTGCGAGGCAGCAGTGCTACCACTGCGCCACCGTGCTGCCGCCCTTTACTACATACAACGATAAAATGCGACTATAACACTCCACCTACAGGTTCTTCACTTGCTGCAAAGATATACACCACCTAACCCCTTTTAAAAATGTGTTCCATTTTGATTCTTCTTCCGTCCTACTTATTTTGATTCTTCTTCCGTCCTACTTGAGCATTTCCAACGTTCATGCCTTTTGGTGAGGTGGAGCACAGAATCGATCACTGGATGCAAAACTAGAGAAACAATACTTTTTAAGTCTTGTCCAAGCGTGCCCAAGATTTATTTTAAGGCGTTTTTTCCTCCTCCGTTTAAAGAAAATCCTGTCCACACCTTCAGTTTTAAAAAATGACCATCCATTTGAAAATGTAAAATCTGCTGTCATCTAGATTGTTTGAAACATGTACTGTATTCAGCATGAAATTTGCAAAAAACGGACGTTAAGAACACTACCCGGCCACACTTGTAGCTTGTATGTTACGAGAAAACCTCCCATTTCTGTTTTAATAATAAGTGAATTGCGGCTTTATTTTTACGGAGAATTTGACGTACCAGTGACATCTGTAGTGCATTCCAACACCTATGTTGTTGAATATAGTGATAAAGTAATTGTACGTTTAAAACGCAATTTGCGTGTGGACGAATGGACAAAGCAAATACAAAAAGCTATGTTTTAAAAATACTCATATAGTAAGAAAGACCCTGTCGACACCTAAGTAGTGATAAGCTGATCGATACTGACTTGTCCACACCGCTTCGAGGCTTGCTTCAAATGCACCCGTCATGTAATTTTCGGATGCAAGTACCGGGCCCAGGAGAAGGGTATTGCAGCAGTCCGGAGACATTATGGCGGATCTGAAGGCGGGATAACTGTAAATGCAAGTGGATAGTACAGTGATCCTCGCTATATCGCCGACTTTCGGCTTCACTCCATCGTGGATTTTAAATGTAAGCATATCTAAATATATATCACGGATTTTTCACTGGTTCGGATTTCTGAGGACAATGGGTCTTTTAATTTATGGTACATGCTTCCTCAGTTTGTTTGCTCAGTTGATTTCATACAAGGGACGCTATTGGCGGATGGCTGAGAAGCTACCCAATCAGAGCACGTATTACGTATTAAGTAAAACTCCTCAATGATATACGATATGCTTCCCCTCGGTGCTTCGCACACTTAAAAGCTCTAACAGCACATATTGATTTTTGATTGTTTGCTTTTCTCTGTCTCTCTCACTCTCTCTGACATTCTCTGCTCCTGACGGAAAGGGTTTGAGCAGAGGGCTGTTGCACAGAGGCTGTTTGCCTAGAGGATATGGACGCTCCTCTCAAAATGCTGAAAGACTACCTTCACATTGCTGCCTTTTTCGTATTGATTTCTGATTGTTTGCTTTTCTCTGTCTGTCTCTCTCTCTCTCTCTGATATTCTCTGCTCCTGACATGCACTCCTTTGAAGAGGAAGATATGTTTGCATTCTTTTAATTCGAGAAAGAACTGTCATCTCTGTCTTGTCATGGAGCACAGTTTAAACTTTTGACTAAAGGGTGTTCTTTCATGTCTAGAGGGCTCTAATAATGTTAAAAACGTATTTAGAAGGTAAACAGGTTTCTATGCTCTAACTGCAAAAGTATTAGATTTATAAATAAAGAATCCTACTTGTGGAAATTAATTTATTGCGGTAGAGTCTGGAACGGATTAACCGCGATAAGCGAAGGTTTACTGTAGTGGCTAATTCAGAATTTCAACGAATGAGATTATTGTTACTCTATGACAATCAAAAACTCACCTGTCCAATTATCAACGTTTGAAGTTGTCTATCAAGTGTAACTTGAACCAAATGTTTCACAGTTCGTGATCCCCACCTCTTTGAGTTTCCGCCTTATTGAGTTTCCTCTTAAATAACCTGCCATTGTACCAAGTTACGAAACTCCATTAAACGAAAGGAGATAAAAAAGAATCTGGAGATGAAACTCCATTAGACAAAAGAAGAAGAAGCAACAAAACTAACTGCTCATATTTTGACAATGGAAGTAAGTGTGCTTAGAAATGAAAGCGTTTGAAATGTGCACAGTTTTTTCGTATTTTTAATAACTTTGTTTTGCATGGTTATGTTTGTACCGTGAACCTTTTCATGTGTTCACTGTGGAATAGACATGTTGATGGTGTTTGAATATGAACTGTAAGGTTTATGTAAGTTTACATTTGTGTTTATATTGTGTAGGATTTCAGTACTTTTCACTTATCCTCTGTCAGTAAGCTCTTTATCCGACTATGGAGGAACCCTTAGATTTTACTGTCAGTCTTTTAAAGATGCTGATTTTATATATATTATTATATATATTTTATACTATATTTCTTTGTGTGTGGAATACATGAATTGTGGCATTCACTTAACGTGCCCTCCACTATTAATGACACCCTTATAAAAATATAAATTTTAAAAATATTTATTTCTTGATGAGGGCTTTGTTTTTCTTTGAATGAAATTGTTTCAATTAAAAGTCAGATGTTTCTAATTTTTTCAGTGCAAGGTGACATTTCTTCAGCAAACAGGGTTTTTGTAACTCTTCTTACTAATTTTACAAGGGGTGCCAGTAATAGTGAGAGCACTGTATACAGTATATCCTTTTTTCTTAGGATGAAATGCCTGTGACTTGCATATTACTTTAGGTAGTGTCGAGATTGGTGTATTCATAATACTCTGAATTGATATATTCTAAAAACTTATTGAGATAACCATGAACGAGAGTTTTGTAGTGAATCACACAGTAATTCTCACAGTTTGAACTTTATTCCAAAGTGTCCACTTTTATGAGAAAACAGGAGTATTCAGACCAAAACCAGATAGCTTGCACAAGACAAATACTTCATGTGACAGTCTGATGTATTTATTTGTGTGTGTCCACTATGTAGGAGAGCAGTCTGGCTGTGTGGCTGCAGAGGGCAGCTGACTCGAGGACAGGGGCTTGGGTTTATTAGGCTGCAGAGATCAGCAGGGCCTCAGGAGGACTCAACATGAAAAACTGTTGGAGTTCATCATAAAGAGCCATGGAAAAGATGATCACTTGCTGGTAACTTAGTTCAGATAACAAGTAAAACTTTGTTATTGTAATCTGTAGCAGAGAGCTATGATGACTTTATAGCACCAAACTCTTGTATTTGCTTGTCCAACAGGCTGTTGTATCTGAAAAGGTGTCATCCAAATGGTTTAAAAATGATGAAGATCCTAAAGCTCACCGGTAATGACCTCTATACAGCAGAAGATGAGGACCTGACAGATGGCCTCTACAACTGCCTAATGAAGTGCTGTCAAGATCTGTAGGTACATTTGAAAAGATCGACACCCTGAGTTCACATCATTCTGGATATGCTGATTTGGCTTTAGTGAATCTCTAATGAGTACAGAAAGTGTCTCTATGAGTAATGTCCTCTCTGTTTCTGTGTTTGTGATCGGCTCTTAATAAAGCTCGAGGAAAAGTTGAGAGGATTTCTCTACCAGAAGGCAGAAGGTCTGATCAATGATGGACCAGCAGGACGGTGAGTGGGACGTCATGTGGTGTTGGGAGGCAGAGCGACAGTCCTTTTTTTTATTTTCAGCACCATTATTCTGTTAAAACCAAATACCATTTTACTTGTAGTGAATTTAGACAAGAATATAAACTAAATATATATAAATGTAAATATATGTTTAAAGTGAAATTTTAAATATGCATTAATGCACTTTTAGTATTGGTAAAAGTATTTTTTTTTTAAAGTGAGCGAAGAGTTTGACACACTTGTGCTTCAACTGTTGGAGTACGAGGACAGACAGCATCACTAAGGCAATTCAACTTGGGATTCCACCTCAACGCCTCCTCTAATAAACATGTCACTTGCTTTATTTGTCTTTTGCCTTTTTATTTCTGAGTGTTAAACTGACTGTGCATAATAGAGTTGTGTATATTTGATTTAACTATTGATGTAAATAATAAAGGACACTTTGTTGATTAAGTTCTGTATATTTGAAATTGTCTGTGTATCTGTTTTAGCCAATTCATGTCATCTGCATTTTTTCTTTAATTTTTATAACTGCATTGTACAGTTTTATTACATTTTTGAACATTACAAGCAAACATGTCTATCCCCATTACATATTATTTATATATAATATATAGAAGTGGGTGTGCTTCAGTATATTCCCCATCAGTCTGTTTGTTAGAATGCACAAAGAAGATTAATTTTTCTTTCAGTTCTACTGACCCATCATTATTTTTAATTGTAAGTATTTCTTGAAATGGTTGTGCAATTTATACTGAACTGAATAATTATTAATAACATTGTGTTTTTGGTAGTGACAATCCTGAGTGTTTTAATTTGTGCTGCCCCAATCAACTCGTGTATTAACACAACTAGAACTGATAGATTTGAGTAGAGCCTCCTCTTGTATCAACACCATCTACAAATGGCACTTTGCTGGACTCGGTAATCCCACAGCTTGGAAACTGAGCATCCTGATCAAGACTTTGCTGTTCACTTACAAACAAGTCTACAACAATAAGGGTCTTACTTATCTTTATTTAGGAGTCACATTTTCAATAAAACTTGCATTGTCTTTAACTGAAAATGCAGCTTGTATATATAGGAACAAAATTAAAGGAAAAGGAATGAATACTCCTGATAAATGGAGAGTCAAAACCTTTGAAGCTCAGAATTCTAAAACCATAACTCACTGCTAGAACCTCGTTATTCTAAGGTCTTGACATTAAGTGTGTGTCAGTGTTTATATGTATATATATATATATATATATATATATATATATATATATATATATATATATATATATATATATATATACACAGTGGTGTGAAAAACTATTTGCCCCTTCCTGATTTCTTATTCTTTTGCATGTTTGTCACACAAAATGTTTCTGATCATCAAACACATTTAACCATTAGTCAAATATAACACAAGTAAACACAAAATGCAGTTTTTAAATTATGGTTTTTATTATTTAGGGAGAAAAAAATCCAAACCTACATGGCCCTGTGTGAAAAGTAATTGCCCCTGAACCTAATAACTGGTTGGGCCACCCTTAGCAGCAATAACTGCAATCAAGCGTTTTTTGATAACTTGCAATGAGTCTTTTACAGCGCTCTGGAGGAATTTTGGCCCACTCATCTTTGCAGAATTGTTGTAATTCAGCTTTATTTGAGGGTTTTCTAGCATGAACCGCCTTTTTAAGGTCATGCCATAGCATCTCAATTGGATTCAGGTCAGGACTTTGACTAGGCCACTCCAAAGTCTTCATTTTGTTTTTCTTCAGCCATTCAGAGGTGGATTTGCTGGTGTGTTTTGGGTCATTGTCCTGTTGCAGCACCCAAGATCGCTTCAGCTTGAGTTGACGAACAGATGGCGGACATTCTCCTTCAGGATTTTTGGTAGACAGTAGAATTCATGGTTCCATCTATCACAGCAAGCCTTCCAGGTCCTGAAGCAGCAAATCAACCCCAGACCATCACACTACCACCACCATATTTCACTGTTGGTATGATGTTCTTTTCTGAAATGCTGTGCTCCTTTTACGCCAGATGTAACGGACATTTGCCTTCCAAAAGTTCAACTTTTGTCTCATCAGTCCACAAGGTATTTTCCCAAAAGTCTTGGCAATCATTGAGATGTTTCTTAGCAAAATTGAGACAAGCCCTAATGTTCTTTTTGCTTAACAGTGGTTTGCGTCTTGGAAATCTGCCATGCAGGCCGTTTTGACCAGTCTCTTTCTTATGGTGGAGTCGTGAACACTGACCTTAATTGAGGCAAGTGAGGCCTGCAGTTCTTTAGACGTTGTCCTAGGGTCTTTGTGAGCTCTCGGATGAGTCGTCTCTGCGCTCTTGGGGTAATTTTGGTCGGCCGGCCACTCCTGGCAAGGTTCACCACTGTTCCATGTTTTGCCATTTCTGGATAATGGCTCTCACTGTGGTTCGCAGGAGTCCCAAAGCTTTAGAAATGGCTTTATAACCTTTACCAGACTGACAGATCTCAATTACTTCTGTTCTCATTTGTTCCTGAATTTCTTTGGATCTTGGCATGATGTCTAGCTTTTGAGGTGCTTTTGGTCTACTTCTCTGTGTCAGGCAGCTCCTATTTAAGTGATTTCTTGATTGAAACAGGTGTGGCAGTAATCAGGCCTTGGGGTGGCTACGGAAATTGAACTCAGGTGTGATACACCACAGTTAGGTTATTTTTAACAAGGGGCAATTACTTTTTCACACAGGGCCATGTAGGTTTGGATTTATTTTCTCCTAAATAATAAAACCATCATTTAAAAACTGCATTTTGTGTTTACATGTGTTATATTTGACTAATGGTTAAATGTGTTTGATGATCAGAAACATTTTGTGTGACAAACATGCAAAAGAATAAGAAATCAGGAAGGGGCAAATAGTTTTTCACACCACTGTATATATATATATATATATATATATATATATATATAAACTGCTAAAAAATTAAAGGAACACTTTGAAAACACATCAGATCTCAATGGAAAAAATATCCTGCTGGCTATATGGTGATATGTTAGGACTGATATGGTGATGTGTTAGGACCGAAAGGATGGGAATGAAAATGATCAGCGGCAGTCAAGGTGCCGTTGTCTAGCTTGTAGAGGTCTGTCGTCCCTCCATGGATATGCTCCCCAGATATACCATCACTGACCCACCACCAAACCAGTCATGCTGAACAATGCCACAGGCAGCATAACGTTCTCCAGACCCTTTCCGTCTGTCATATGTGCTCAGGGTGAACCGTTTCTCATCTGTGAAAGCACAGGGCACCTGCCAGTGATGGACCTGCCAATTCTAGTACTCTATGGCAAATGCCAATCGAGCTCCATGTTGCCCATTAGAGGACTTCGGGCTCTCAGGCTACCCTCATGAAGCCTGTTTCTGATTGTTTGGTCAGAGACATTCACACCAGTGGCCTGCCTGCTGGAGTTCATTTTGTAGGCTCTGGCAGTGCTCATCCTGGTCCTACTTGCCAAAAGGAGCAGATGCAGTGGGTTCTTCACGAGTGGCCCTGTCCAGCTCTCCTAGAGGAACTGCCTGTCTGTCTCCTGGAATCTCCTCCATGCCCTTGAGACTGTATTGGGAGACACAGCAAACCTTCTGACAATAGCACATGGTATTGATGTGCCATCCTGAGAAGTTGGACTACCTGTGCCAGCACTGTAGGGTCCAGGTGTTCTACTAGTAGTGACGCTGACCATAGCCAAATGCAAAATGGTGACAAAACAGATGAGGATTGAAAAATGTCAGTGGCTTCCCTCCACCTGTTAAACCATTCATTCCTGTTTTGGGGTCGTCTCAGTGTTGCCCTCTAGTGCACCAAAGCAGCTGAAACTGATGAACAAGCCCTCTGCTACTTAACTGACTAGATCAATATCCCAGAAGTTTCATTGACTTGATACTACACTCTCATTAAAAAGGGTTCCTTTAATTTTTTGAGCAGTATATATATATATATATATATATATATATATATATATATATATATATATATATATATATATATATATATATATATATATATATATATATATATATATATACTGTATATTACACGTGAGCATGGGAGGCAGGTAACGGGCTTGGGTAAGGGCAGTTCGAGGCATACCGGGATGTGGCAGAGTGCACTGACTCTTTATCTCCCTTTTCTGTAGACCATTCACGGAGATCCCACCTGGCTCTCTTGGCGTCACTTCAGGGACCGAGCCTATGGAAGGAGACCTTGCGGCTCTGGACCCTGTGATGTCATGTCAGGCTCAAACCAAAGGCTGAAGACATTCGTGAGCCGACCCTATGATCTTAATTCCTGTCTTCCCCTTAAAAGCCTCCACCTTTTCCCTTTTCCCTCAGTTCTGTTGTGGACTTGGTTTTGTGCATATCAGTGCTGTATTTATTTTTACGACTTTGCAGCCAGGAAAACAATTATACGGTGGCTGCCCCAAACCTTTCATGACTCTATGTTGAGTTTCTGACTATATATATATATATATATATATATATATATATATATATATATATATATATATATATATATATATATATATATACTGTATCTGAATTGTCGTTTCAGTCTGTCAAAAACTATTACAACTTAAGTATGTAATATCAATACAAATTACAAAATATCACTAGAGGGTTAAGTGTCAAATGTTTGGTAGACTAACAACAATGTACAGCTCAAAGGCTTTGAATGTGCTTAGGCTTACAAAGTGTACTTTGAACTCTGTGCATTGGCTCAGTCCCTTCAAATCCTTATTCATGAGCTACGTTTGAACTAGGTAAGGCATAAAAGTTTTAAAAATTCAACAGATTATATAGATAGATAGATAGATAGATAGATAGATAGATAGATAGATAGATAGATAGATAGATAGATAGATAGATAGATAGATAGATAGATAGATAGATAGATAGATAGATACTTTATTAATCCCAAGGGAAATTCACATAATCCAGCAGCAGTATACTGATACAAAAAATAATATTAAATTAAATAGTAATAAAATGCACGTAAAAGCACACAATAACTTTGAGTAATGTTAGCATTTACTCCCGGGTGGAATTGAAGAGTTGCATAGTGTGGGGGAGGAACGATCTCCTCAGTCTGTCAGTGGAGCAAGACAGTGACAAAAGTCTGTCACTGAAGCTACTCCTCTGCCTGGAGATGACACTGTTCAGTGGATGCAGTGGATTCTTCATGATTGACAGGAGTTTGCTTAATGCCCGCGCTGCCACAGATGTTAAACTGTCCAACTTTACTCCTACAATAGAGCCTGCCTTCTTAACAAGTTTGTCCAGGCGTGACGCCTCTTTCATCTTTATGCTGCCTCCCAGCACAACTGTTTGGTAGAACATCTGCAGCATCTTATTGCAGATGTTGAAGGACGCCAACCTTCTAAGAAAGTATAGTCGGCTCTGACCTTTCTTACACAGAGCATCAGTATTGGCAGTCCAGTCCAATTTGTCATCCAGCTGCACTCCCAGGTATTTATAGGTCTGCACCCTCTGCACACAGTCTTCTCTGATGATCACAGGGTCCCTGAGGGGCCTGGGCCTCCTAAAATCCACCACCAGCTCCTTGGTCTTGCTGGTGTTAAGGTGTAAGTGGTTTGAGTCGCACCATTTAACAAAGTCTTTGATTAGCTTCCTGTACTCCTCCTCCTGCCCACTCCTGATGCAGCCCACAATAGCAGTGTCATCAGCAACTTTTGCACGTGGCAGGACTCGAGTCATATTGGAAGTCTGATGTATATAGATTGAACAGGACCGGAGAAAGTACAGTCCCCTGCGGCGCTCCTGTGTTGCTGACCACAATGTCAGACCTGCAGTTCCCAAGACGCACATATTGAGGTCTGTCTGTAAGATAGTCCACGATCCATGCCACCAGGTGTGAGTCTACTCCCATCTCAGTCAGCTTGTCTCTAAGGAGCAGAGGTTGGATGGTGTTGAAGGCGCTAGAGAAGTCCAAAACATAATTCTTACAGCACCACTGCCTCTGTCCAAGTGGGAGAGGGATCGGTGTAGCATATAGATGATGGCATCCTCCGCTCCCACCTTCTCCTGGTATGCGAACTGCAGAGGGTCAAGGGCGTGGCGGACCTGTGGCCTCAGGTGGTGAAGCAGCAGCCACTCCATGGTCTTCATCAGATGTGACGTCACAGCAACAGGCCGGAAGTCATTCAGCTCACTAGGACGTGATACCTTTGGGACAGGGGTGATACAAGATGTTTTCCAAAGCCTTGGGACTCTCCCTGTTCCAGGCTCAGGTTGAAGATGCGCTGTAGAGGACTCCCCAGTTCCAACGCACAGGCCTTCAGCAGTCGTGGCGATACACCATCTGGACCCGCTGCTTTGCTGGCACCAAGTCTTCTCAGCTCTCTGCTCACATGGGCTGCTGTAATTGTGGGTGGGGATGTCTCACCTATGCTGGTATCAGCAGAAGGATGGTTGGAGGATGCAGTACTCCAAGGTGAGAGTGGGTTAGGATGATCAAACCTATTAAAGAAGTTGTTCATTTGGTTTGCTCTCTCCACGCTCTCTCGATGGTGGCACCCGCCGAGCTGCAGCCAGTGATAATCTTCATCCCATCCCACACTTCCTTCATGCTGTTATTCTGCAACTTCTGCTCCAGCTTTCTCCTGTACTGCTCTTTCGCCGCCCTGAGCTGGACTCGGAGTTCCTTCTGCACACGCTTGAGCTCATGCTGATCACCACCTTTAAAAGCCCTTTTCTTCTGGTTCAAAAGGCCTTTGATGTCACTTGTAATCCATGGCTTGTTGTTAGCATAGCAGCATACTGTTCTTACTGGAACTACAATGTCCATACAGAAGTTGATGTAATCAGTTGTGCATTCAACAGCCTCTTCAATATTCTCACTATGTGACCCTGAGCCTGCTCTGCTTCAGGGACCACTTCCTGAATGATCGTGTGGTTGTAGGTAGCACATTCACTCTTGATTTGTAGTGAGGCTAAGCAGAACCAGGTTATGATCTGCTTTCCCAAGCGCAGGCAGCGGGTGGCACTGTATGTGTCTTTAATGTTTGCATACAGTAGGTCGATAGTCCTATTTCCCGGGTGTTACAATCCATATACTGGGAGAAGGCAGGTAATATTTTGTCCAGCGTCACATGGTTGAAGTCTCAGAGATTAGCACAAGCGCCTCAGGGTGTTGCATTTGTAACTTAGCAACTGTGGAATGGATGATGTCACTCGCTATCTCCGTGTTAAGCTTGATGGGGATGCAAACAATAACAACAATCACGTGTCCAAACTCTCTGGGCAAGTAATAGGGCCTTGACTTATGGCCAACAGTTCGATGTCCCTGCAGATTATCAGGCAAAATTAATATTTGTGAATGATCAATACATTTTAAATGATTGTGCCCGATAATACTTAGTGTCAAGAGACAAAACTATAAATTATACATTTTACAAATGCCGACTGTTAGAATGCATAATGTTACAAAGAAAGAGCTTTCATTATTACGGATCACGACACCTGTCTTGCCATAATACTCTCTTCTCAAAAATATCCCTTCTTTTGCCTCTTATCATTAATTTATTTGCTCTCTATATATACAGTAAAAGACTACCTAAATCATGCAATGTTTTCATTGAGCGCTCATTTTTATTCAAAACTGTAAATCATATGATATATTGTACATCTATAGATAATTCTTTTCATCTTCATTAGGAGAATACAACAATGACTCTCTTATGTCAATGCAACTAATTTAACGTGAATATGTCAAAAATAAATTATATACATCCATTCCACTACAAACAGTAGTGGTTCAGTTGTAATGTTAGCAATGGATAAGTAAAGTGGGTGTCGAAACAATAGGTTTCCTGACTGCAATAAGGAGATCATGTTTTAGTTCCAGGTCTTCCATGTGTGAAATATTGCAAGAAAAGTTATTTATTTTAATGTTTTTCTATTTAACAAAATATTCCACCATAGACCGATACCTGGTGAAGTGTGTTATTGAGAAGGGGTTGGATCGCCATAGGCAGCCAGGAGGGCACACACCCATAGTAATGAAATATCAAAAGTAAATATGCATCTTGTTTCATTTGTATAACAAAACAATACATTTGACTGATGATCTCAATTGTTGTTATGGGCAATGATTGTGGTTTTAGGGGTTTAAGTTAATCAGGTGGAATGTGTTCTTACATTGATTGTTAATGGGGTGGGGTACACGGTAAATGTGTTAGTGATTGGGATTGTGCTTCTGTAACTGAAAGATTGGTTAGGAATGGCACAGACAGGTGAACTATCAATTTTATATAAGGAAATATTTTATTATTATACTGTGTTTTGACTGAAACAACTTTGTACTGATCGGCTATCTGAACCTTGAAGAATGTGTCCACGAGGGAGGGATGTTATTGGTTTTGAAAGCAGGTCCAGGGTGTATTTATCCTGCTGCTCTTTTTGCAGCAGCACTATAGTGAATCTTAAATATCGACCTCAGCAGAAATGCCAGATTCTGTTTTCATGACAAAGACTTCTACAGTGATGTTCATGGCACTGATTCTGTTTGAATAACAGTTGTAATCAGCACGTACTTTTATTCATATTAAACTTCATATTAAACTTAAGATATACAGTAAAATAGATTTCAGCTATAGAGTGTGGATCACTGAATACTTATAATGCTCAGCTTAAAAGTGTCCCATATTTTAAAGATTTCATTTTCTTTCTTAAATGTACTTGTTTTGAATTTATGTTTGCTTTTTTGTTTTACCTATGGGCATTAGGGCAGTTGAACCCAAAATGACGGTTGATTAAATGTGATCTCAGAGAAGATAAGGCCTAATCCATCCATCCATTATCCAACCCACTATATCCTAACTACAGGGTCTGCTGGAGCCATTTCCAGCCAACACAGGGCAAGGCAGGAAACAAACCCCAGGCAGGCGCCAGCCACCACAGGGCATGAGGCCTAATAATAATACTAATAATAACAGGACCAATAATAAGGATACAATGTAAAAGGGAAATATTTATTTTAAAAGCCAGGGCTTAATGAGGTGAAGTGTCTTATTTTGTTTTAGTAAAACTTTTGTTTATCATATAGTACATTACACCTGTTGGCATTAGTTATATATACATACTAGTAAAATACCAGCGTTTACTGTGAGAGTAGTGTGTTAAAGAAGTAATGAAAAGAAAAGGAAACATTTTAATAATACGTAACATGATTGTCAATGTAATTGTGTTGTCATTGTCATGAGTGTTGCTAGTATATATATATATATATACGAGGCGTGGCAGAAAAGGAATGACACTGATTTTTATTTACCAAAGTTTTTTATTTTTCAAACATGAATGTTATCCCTTCAAAGTAGTTCCCTTGGGCAGCTACACACCGATGGAAGCGTTGTTCCCACTGTTGGTAGCAGCGCTGGAAGTCTTTAACCGGTATGGTCTTCAGCATGTCCGTTACACTCTTTTGGATGTTTTCTAAAGTCGAAATGGCGTCCTTTGAGGACTTTTTCAGTTTAAGAAAAAGGAAAAAGTCACACGGACTGGGGTCAGGTGAATAAGGGGCTGGGGAACCACAGGAATGCGTTTTTTTGATTGTCCTTCTGCTCAATTGTCAGGTTTTCGGCACCATTTTGGCACAGACCTTTCGCATGTGCAAATGTTCAGTCAAAATTTGATGAATGATAAATCTGTTCAAATTTAATTGTTCACTCAACATTCTTAATGTTAAACGACGGTCTGATCTCACAAGAGTGTTCACAGGTTCGATGTTTTCATTGGTTTTCGAAGTTGAAGGCCTCCCTGAAAAACTTGAGCTCAGGATAAAGAATGTTTCCCCATAGGCCTGTTTTAACTTTTCAAGCGTCACACTTGCCGATTCTCCAAGCAACACAAAATTTAATGGCACAACGTTGCTCCAAATTCTGCTGTTCCATTTTGCGTGGCGCACAACCAAAAACACAACTTCGCTAATAGCAGTCACAAAAATCACGTAGTTAACGGAAGGAGTTGAAACTCGCACTGAGCTATGGGAGGTACTGATACACGTGCTCTATCAAGGACAACAAGCGCAGCGTTACCAGATCGCTTGCAGTGTTGCCAGTCTCATTACTTTTCTGCCACACCTCGTATATATATATATATATATATATATATATATATATATATATATATATATATATATATACACATATAAACATATATATACACATGCACACACACACACACACATATATATACATGTATATGCATATACATATCTACATATATATACATATATATATATACAGTACATATCTACATATACTGTATATATATATATATATATTAGGTGGGACTCGATTAAAAAATTAATCTAATTAATTAGAGGCTGTGTAATTAATTAATCTTGATTAATCGTATGTAATCGCACAAGAAAATATGCCCCAAATCGCAAATGTTTTTTAATTTAAAAGGGTTTTAGTGGGCTTACAGAATCAAATAATAGACATGGACATGAACATTGTAAACTCAAGCTCTTTTAATTTCTGAAAAAAATGCATTTAAACTGCATTTCAATTCAAAACAGAAACAAAAAATATCATCCCTGGCTAAAATTGGGCAGACTTAAAAATAAAGTGGTATTTTAACTACTTTGAGTACATTTTCAGAATGGTATTGTCTTTAAATAATAATAACAAAAATTTCAACATAAAGTGCAGTTTTTCTTCTTAAAAAAATAAGGCAGAAACATAAAAGGTAATTTGACCAGCTTCACCTTTAAACTGTGAGTAACCTTAGCCAAAATTATTTTGTACATTAGGCTAAAACAGTGTGATCATTGAACATTTTGTAATTAGATGTAATTAGAATTACTAACGGTCACGGAAGTCCAATGATCCCCAGTAAGAGCCACAAAGTCCGCTCTCTGTAATGCATCTAATTTTGCTTGCTTTTAAGTGTCATAAAGCTGTTGTATTTTACTTGAAATAGTCTTTTGCACGGCAGTTGTAAAGTTGGATCTCCTGACACTAACTGTAGCACATTTTCTAACCCCTATCTTCCAGCACTGTTAGTGTCTACAGTCCAAAGCAATCCATTTTGCGAGAGAATTTGTAAGTTTGACCGATGTTGACTTACTAATTTTGGTCCTGAAGTCAGTCATTTAATGAGGTTTGGACTGCCGACACCTTTTGTTGGTACTCGAACCCGTACTGCTAGTGCTAACAGCATACACAGTTTCTGTGCTTGCTGTAACATGTTTTGCATTTAGATGGTACCGTAAGGTTGAAGTGCGTCGGTGGTATGCAAACTCATTTTTGCACAGTTTGCACAAAACCATGCTTTTATCAAGGCTTCCGTCGGGTAGTCTTTTGAAATGAAATTTGCCTCCGATCAGTCCTAGCAACGCGCTTTCTTCCGACTCTTACATTTTTGTAGCTCTGATGTGTGCATCAATGTAATCGGTGTACCAGGAAATCATGCATTGACAAAAGTTCCCCTTTGCTTGGAATGCAAAGTGTGATTAAATGCGTTATTTTTTAATGCGTTATGGAGCACATGCATCGAAGCCTCTCAGCTGTGCTTGTGCTAAGAAAAGGAAACATTTTAAAAATAACGTAACATGATTGTCAATGTAATAGTTTTGTGACCGTTATGAGTGTTGCTGTCATCAAGGATTTGATTATCATTATTTATTTCAATCAGGTTCGTATTTGGAGGATGTGTTGTGTTCAAGTTATACTCCGTGGTTTGTCAACCGTTGTAAAGATAACAGGTTTCATTCATCGAAGTGTTCACCACCCAAATCGGTACTCGTGAATGTAAGATGTTCAACAGGCATTCCCGGTATTAAGTTGTGGATATTGCTCTGCGAACATTTAGCGGTAGCGTGTGTATGAACTTAATTTAATCTTTACCAGTCCTGCAAAGTCAGTTGGCGTGAGCCGCCGGAGTACATGCATGAAGCTTCTCAGCTGTGTTCGTGCAATCTCGCGATGTCAACGGCTTTATTTAATGTTAGCTAAGACCCGCACTTAAAAGTTTCTTGCTACAGCAATTTTAACTCCGTTACAAAGTGATCCAAAGTCTCGTTTATACCTCGTGTCTTCTCATTAAACTTGTATCTCACGAATACCACATTCGTCGTAGGCATGACAAACGGCAGCGGGAGTGTGTCTATAAACTTAATTTAAACTTACGGTTTAAACATCACGAGAATTAGTGATGAGTGAGTGAGTGAGTGAGTGAGTCAGTGAGTGAGTCAGTGACTGAGTGAGTCAGTGAGGGCTTTGCCTTTTATTAGTATAGATTGTGATGTATGGCTGGCGCTTATGCCCGAGACCAGCAGGGCATCATGGACATTGGAGTCTTTATGCACAGCCCTGCTGGATACCATGGGGGCCACTAGGAGGCAGCTGCTAGGGAGGCGCTGCTAGGAGACGCTGCAGGAGGAACAACAAGTATTTGCCTTACGCCCGAAATACGTCCGAGTCACATGGACAAGGGAATGATGTGCTTGCAGGGTGAAGAAAAGGACTTTGATCTGACCCGGAAGTGATAGGTGATCCGTGGACTGGGGATTGGAACACTTCCGGGTCAGGGATAATAAAGGACTCTGGGAACTCCCAGATGGCGAGCTGAGCTGGCAACGTGTCTGGGAGTGGTGGATTGTTTATTGTAGTGTATTGGTGTAATTATATGAGTATTGTGGAGAGAAGGGTGCTTGGTGCACATTATTGTCCAAATAAAATAAGTTATTGGACTTTTACCACGTGTCTGGCATCCCACAGTCCAAAGACATGCAGGTTAGGTGCATTGGCGATCCTAAATTGTCTCTAGTGTGTGCTTGGTGTGTGGGGGTGTGTGTGTGTGTCCCTGCGGTGGGCTGGCTCCTGCCCAGGATTTGTTTCCTGCCTTGTGCCCTGTGTTGGCTGGGATTGGCTCCAGCAGGCCCCGTGACCCTGTAGTTAGGATATAGCGTGGCTGGATCTACCATAACAGTGACTTGGGTGGTGGGGCCCGCATACAAAGTGGCCTGTGTATGTACCAGAAATAAACACCTAATAACAGAAAAAGTCAAAGTTTTCACCGCAAGTGCAGGCAGTTATAGCAATGCTCTATCCAGTACCCACCACTGACATAATTTGATCCTGACAATTTATAAGCCATTAAATACAATACTTATTTTTGTGTAGCACTGTTCATTGAGTGCAGGAGCAGAGTGCTGTAAACCTTTCCCATTAGACCTAAATAAAAAAAACACTTTTAAAACAAAATTACAAGTAGGTATGGCACAATCAAAGCAGGCGCCTAGTAGGTCACTTTTATAAGATAGGACATTTCATGTGTTACTACCACAAAAGAGAATATGGATGATCATTCAAAGTGAAAGCCCAGCGTTACAGTGAAAGGAAAAATTAAAATGAGATTCTGAAGTGTCACCCGCTGCACATCTGGTCTAAATCGAGGTGGTTCATCATGTGGTGGGTGCCGCAATACACTATCAGTGCATGCTCCAAACTAT
Source organism: Polypterus senegalus (assembly GCF_016835505.1). Taxonomy (NCBI): domain Eukaryota; kingdom Metazoa; phylum Chordata; class Cladistia; order Polypteriformes; family Polypteridae; genus Polypterus; species Polypterus senegalus. Next base: position 520,640 of record NW_024384925.1, read on the forward strand.
GTGCATATGACTTCAGCTGAAGTTCAGTTTATGGACTTTTCAAGTTCACTTCTTTAAAAGGAAAGTTCAGTGGTGTAAAACTGGCTTTATTTATACTAAGCGATATCACACATCAGTCTGATGCAGTTTAACATTTGGATAGCTAACTATTAACAGCTTACTATAGCAGCATGCAGTGGTAGGTTAAACTATTTTTTACATTTTTCTATTTTGTTTTATTTTTGATTTCCTGTTACACAGTACTGTATATTGAGTGCTGTGTGTTGGTTTTCTGTATGTGTGCTGGTGGCATGTGTTTGATCAACACAACCTGCCTTTTTCTTATGATCATGTGAACTTGCAGCATGTACTTTGTATGACAAAGGTCTGTTTGCACTTGTCTTTAATGATTGCACTCTCACACATATTTGCTGTAAATTGGAATTCGTTTATTTGTGCTATAATTCATTGCTACACCTGCTAAATTTATTTGGAGGCTGACCCTGTAAGAACAGAATAGATTAAATTAACCCCAAATAAAGTTGTTTTTATTTTCTTTTTCTCCTTATTATTTCACTTCAGTGCCTGTACCCAGACTATTGTTGATATATGTGATGTTCACAATTGGGTTAGTGAGGGTTGGGGATTGGTGGAAGGGCTTGTTGAGTTTGTATACCCTCCAGCTTTGTCAGTAGCATAATCTGTATCATTCTTATTTAAAATAGAACAACCTGTACTATTTTGTATTTAACACAATATACATTCAGTAGGAAGAAATACTGTACTATTGAAACAGGGAATATATTCAATAAGTATTTTTAATTTAAGTTTATTTTCAAGAAAGTACTTTCTTAAGTAGAAAGATTAATGGGGACTTCTGCTTTTAACAGAGTGCATTTTGCTTGTTTATTTGTACTTTTACTTAATGAAATTGAGTACTTTCTCTGTCTCTGCATCCTTGAGTTGTACCATTTAGTTTCATTTCCATGTTTCAAGCTTGTGCCCCAGTCACTTTACTTCACAAGTTTGTCTGTTATTTCCTCCTTTCTCTTTTCTTCTTATACTTGTCTTTGCAGTCAGTGTTCTCAGTTTGATTTTTTTTCACTGGTTGTGAGATGGACGTTGGGAATACATGTTATATTTTAGTGCCACAGAAACAAACGCTCTCCATATGCGTAGGGGCATTGTTTCCCATACTGTACTGTCACACAGTACAATAGATAGCAGGCAGCTTATCACTTGATACAGAATTTGTACTTGAACAAACTTTGTTAATTTTACTACACAATTATATGATGCCACATCACAGACATGTTTAAGAAACCCTGCTCTAAGTGAAAAGCGCTTGCATTTTAGCACTCCCTTGAGTTGTACTAAATTAATTCTTTTCGTCCTATTGAATCAATTGCCACAATTTACTGAAAATAGTCCTTCAGCAATAATGAACCGTTTATGTGACTCTAAAATGTAATACATCACCATGTAGAAATGTAGTGCGGCAGAAAGTTAAGATATTTGGTGTAAAATATAGTAGAGTAAAAGTTAAAAGTATCCACCATGAACTCTACTGAAGTAAAGTACACACACATGAAAACTGAGTAACTATTATTGCAGCTATTAGCTATCGGGTATTATTTCGGGGTGATATAGTATAGTAGGATCTCAGCTGGGGTGTAGCCTGATGACTGAGAGACTTTTGCACCTTTGCGCTGCAGGTGGAGATTAGCACATAGAATTGTCCATCAGGGAATGGATTGACACTTGGAGAAAGAAAAGGGTATTGCCTTTAACACTATAATTACCAAAGCCTACGAAAAACTTGTAAATCCAGCCCACCTTAAATCTGTTTGCACCATTCCGTCAGCATCTTTTGTCCTGTAACTGTGTCGATAAAGACAATCAGCTAGCAGCCTGCTATTCCATCCCTTCACTGCCGCAGAATGTGCACAAACTTCACCCAGCTCATGCCTTGATTATCTGGGAGTGAAGTGCTGGAGTTTTAGAGTGGAAATAATAGATCGTTATTTGGAACACATGCATTTCACGTGTGTTCCATTTCTACAGTAATCTGTGTAAACATATTGTTAAAACAGAAACGTTTTCATATTTTAGTAATAAATGACAAAATGTAGTTATAAACTATATAATGTGTGAAGTCTGAAGTCCAAAGATCAAATAAACACTTTCACAAAGGTTCAAGGATGATACAGTGGCATAGTGGTAAGAATTGCTGACTTGTAATCAAGAGTCCCTGGTTCGATCCTGACTGTCTCCTGTATTTACCATTTTCAGTAGTGAGCTGCTCTTATTGTTAATATGATACAGTACACACATACTTTTGGTTTGCATCTGTAACAGCTGGTGTACATTTATAGTACTTATAAAAGATACCAGATTTTTTTTTTTTCATTTTATTCTCTCAGTCACGATCACAATACATACTACTACACCCCACCCAGGGACCTGACGCTGTTACTTTTATCTGAAACTGGGTATAACTGTAGATGTGAGTGGTGTTTTGAGGCAATGGAACTGGACATTCAATGATCTGGATGGATAAAAGCTGACACACAAACGCTGGTGAATCTAGCTTCTTTGTATCTCACTGTCATTTGATTTTTTTTTTCAGTTTTATTGAGTGTTGCTGCTCAATTAGTATGCACCTTATGGTCCATGATGTCAAAGCCGCACTGACAAAAAAAACAGAGACATAGGTATATATAATATTTGGAATAACTCCAGCACTTCACTCCCAGATAATCAAGGCATGAGCTGGGAAAAGTTTGTACACGTTCTACGGCGGTGGGGGGATAGAATAGCAGGCTGCTTGCTGCTTGTCTTTATTGACACATTTACAGGACAAAGACGCTGACGGAGAGGTGTGAACGGATTTAAGGTGGGCTGGATTTACGAGTTTTTGTAGGCTTTGGTAATTCTAGTGTTAATGGACGTGATAAAAAGAATGGTGGGTGAATTCTGGAGGTGTTGATAATATTAAGAGGTAGTGGAAGGTGTGGGGAATTACAATGGAGTGGAAGCGAGCAGGAGGGAAACCGAGTATTTAGGGCATCTCTCATGGCCATAACAATGAGAGGTTTAAAGTTAGTTATACATAGTTCCTGTTTAGTTTCCTTCACATTTTGAACTGTTTAAGAATAAACCATTTCTTGCAACCACTTTTTCTGCCCTGTTGTGCCTTCTTCTGGGACTGGTGCCAGTGGCTGTGACCAGCAGACAGTGTTTTGGTACAAAACCTGGTTGTTTTGAAGGAAAAGGAACATAGAAGACTTGTTGGGCTCAGTTTGAAATTTTAGCTGCTGTAATTGGTTGGTCTCTGAGAGAGCAGGTGATACAATTGGTAGCACCAGTCTCTGGGCTTCTTCTTAATGAACACAAGGAGGATTCTGAAGGCTCAATAATGTGGCCTTGGTGTGTTATTGGAAGGCCGTGGTAGAAATCGACATTTTGATTAATGAAAGTAACATATCCAATAACAACATTTATATATGTTGTAAATGTTCTATTTTGTTGTTTGCCTAGTTAGAACCACATACTCACCTACCTAAACCTACCTGTATTCTACAGTTGTTCTACCTCATGTGTATTTCTGGCATTTCAACATTAAAGAAATGTTCCTGCAATAGTTGGATTGTTCCTGTGTTTAAACTGACACACGACAGTGACTACAGCAAACTGTAAGTCTGCCTTCTCCTTTGTTTTAAAACTACTTTTCCAATAGTTTTGATATGCTTACCATATTAAAATATAGCATTCATCTTAAAGCAATGGTGTAAAGTGTTAATAAATGTCAGAAACCTGTTCAGGCATATCAGGATACTAGGTAAAGGTCAGGTGAACAATAAAGACAGATGTAATACGCAAAGTGTACTGAAAGATGACTAAGCAGATGTCCTGTGAACAACCAGAATGTACTGTTGTTACATATACAGAAATTTCAAGGGTGGTGGCTCAACCCAAATAGTAAGAATAAGAATACAATAAAGTAGACTTTTATTTCATAAAGATTATTTGGGTGTAGATCAATGAACCAGAGTAAAATTTATGCATTGATTGACATTGTATGCAAATTCAATAGTTTATAAAATTAACCTCTATCCTTTTTTTCTCTGATCATTCTGATAATGTTCTAATAGACTGCTGTGAGAGATTCTCCTCCTCAGCTTGGTGCTGCAGGTGTAATAAATGACGAGATGGACAAGCTTTTCTCCTGCCTGATTACTGACATAAAAGGTATTAACAAATTAGTGTTGTTAGAGAATGTTCCTTTCTTTAAATAAGATGTTGATTTCTACTACAGCCTTCCAATAACACACGAGAGCACATTATTGAGCCATCAGAATCCTTCTTGTGCTCGTTAACCAGAAGCCTAGAGACTGGTGCTTCTGTGTTGATAACTGGAAGTTGAACTAGGTGACAAAGAAGGACTTGTACCCACTCATGCAGATTGATTAAGCCCTTGATCTGGTGGCTGGATCCAACTTGTTTTCAGCCTTGAACTGGTGGGGTGGGTACTGGCAAGAAGAACTGGCCCTGGCTGCACAACAGAAAACAGCTTTTTCAATTGGGGCAGGATTGTGACATTTCAAGGTACTACCCTTTGGGTTGTGTAATGCACTAGCCACTTTTAAAACATTAATGGACTAAATCATGGCCAGACTACTGCACCTTATTTGTCTATTTAGACAATGTATTAACTCAGGTTCTTCCTTGAAGCAGTGCTAGATGTGCTGAGGGCTGTTCTGGAGTGACTGCACATGGCTACATTATAATTATATCTGGTCAAGTGTCATATGCTTACCTACTCACTTACCTGGGGCACCATGTGAGTGGCAAGGGCATGCATACAGAAGCATCTAAGGTCTAAGTCATTCAAGATTGTCCATTGCCTGTCAACATGAGGCAGGTTTTGGCATTTATGGGCCTGGCCTTGTACTATAGATGATTTGTTCTTCAATTTGTAATCATTATATCCCCCTTCATCAGCAAACCTAAAAGGGGTGGCATTTCAGTGGCTAACAAAGAGGAGCAAGCTTTTTAAATCACTAAAGGCTGCCCTTTGTGATGTCTCTATAGTGGCTCCACCAGATTTGTCAGTGTTTTTTTGGACTCTGATACCAGCAGTGTGGGACTATGAGCCACAATGGCCCAAGAGTACCCAGAGTGAGCATTTGGTTGCATATTTTAGTAAGTCCCTCTGTAAGCAAGAGTGCAACCTGGTGAGAATTGTTAGCAGTCACAGAAACTATCCAATACTTTTAACACAATTTGTGTGGGGCTTCGTTGTCGGAGAAATCACACAGACCTTCAGTGGCTATCGTCCTTCAAAGACCCAGACTGGCATCTGGATTGGTTACTGGAATGCCTGCAAAATTTTAATTTCACTGTTTAACATCGATGGGGGAGTCAACATCACAACATCGACACTATAGCTCAGCACCCCTGCCTCCAGTCTGAATGTATATATTGCACACAGGAAGCAAGAAAGTTGTAAATTCACGGAGGAGCCGGGCCAATTGGCAGGTTTACAAGGAACATGATCCAGAGGTGCAATGAGTCTGTGAATAGGTTGAAGCAAACTGTAACCCAACGTGGAAGTAGGTGGCTCTAGAATGGGTGGTGGTGAAAGGCCTTTGGTTACAATGGGATAGCTTGCATTTGAATAAGGGGATCCTGCAATGACAATGGCATAATCCAGTGACAGGGGAGACAATTTGGCAGGAGGTTGGCAGGATATAGGAACACGGGTACTAGAGGCTAGGTGCAGGATCAGGACACTTTGGGATGACAAAGACACTAGGGTACCTGCGGCAGAGTTTCTACCGGGGAGGGTGATGTGACATGTAGGAACAATTAATCAATAACCCTTGTACATTTACCTTAGGAAAGATAAAATAATGCACTGTGGCTTGGATGACGATGTGAATGCTAAATGGGGATAAATTCCACACACTTTTTCTCGATATGCTAGAAGGCACACCCTGGACATCCTGATGATAGAGTCACCAACAGACAGTAAAGCTTCACATATGATTCTACATACTTTTAATAAATTTGTCTTTCCTGTTTTGTTTAAATTTACATGATGACATTTTGCTTGTGTTCTGTCCCTGTAAATCAACACGCCATGAAGCAGCATGTAGAAATGAGGATGGCACGATGTTCATTGATGGCACATCACCTTTAAAGGGCAGCCAAGTTAACAGAGGAGAAACATGAAACAAAGACAAGTAAGTCATAACTGACCCTAAGAGTCCCTCTGGTTAGTGCCATTATTATTGTACCCGACTTCATGTACTCTGCCCTTCTTTCCTGTTATATCTATGGTCAATAATATTGTACTAATAAAAAGGAAGAAGATGGAGACAGGTTCAAAGTAGTAAACTAACAGGTCCTTTTACTAAGATTGTTTAAGAGTACACGTTACACAGCCTTATTATTATTCTCTACTTCCTAATAGGTCTCCAATACCTAAAATTCCTTATTACTATGGAATCCCCAAAGTCCAGACTTACAATATACTACATATTCCTCTCCCTTAAAATTGCAAACGCTGCTAACATAACAAACAACATCTGCTATTAGAAACAGGAATATCAACATGAAACAAAACATACTGTTGTCAATGCAATTACATTCTAACAAAGGAGACCTCTACATCCTGCTAACATAAAATATTATTCTACTGTGCTAGGATATTTAAGAAGAAATGTATAAAGACGTTACTTGAAAGATGCTTCACTTTTGGATGCTTTAAGAGCATGTTTAAGGGTTTACACCATTGTTTCAGCCAGTCCATTAGTAGAAGTATGATAAGGGCTGGATAGGAGATGTTTAATACCATTACCTTTTAGGAACACTTCCATTTCTGCTGTGGCAGTCCAAAACGTGCAAACATCTCTTAAGGTTTGGATCATCTTTCTGATGTGATGGCAGGCATAATAGTGACCTCAGGCCACTTAGAATATGCATCCACTGTAACCAGAAGCATAACACCCACTACAAGTCCTGCAAAATCTAAATGAATGCGTTGCCAAGGACTGGCAGGCCATTCCCATGGATGCAATGATGCTGGACTTGGCATATTTCTGAGGCATTTACATGATCTAACATGAAGTTGCCTTTTCCTCAATATCACGATCAAATCCAGGCCACCAAAAGTAACTCCGGCTAGCCTTTTCATTTGGACTGTGCCACAGTGTCCAAGATGTAACTCATCCAGAATGGGTTTCCTCAACCTTTGTGGTATAATTACTCTCATGCCCCACATGAGGCATCCTGCTGTCACAGATAGCTCCTTTCCCCGTGAAAGGTAAGGCTGAACATCAGGCAGTGCATTAAGGGTGATAAGGTCCTGCCCTCTAAGAAAGCAGCCGAGTAGTTTTGAAAGTGTGTAATCACCCTTGGTTTCCTGCTTAATCTGGTGGGGGTTATAGGTGCATTTTCCACCATCTTACAGTAAAAATCTTTTGCCCTTGTTCTCTGGGTTGTTCAGGTAGGGGAAGTCTTGACAGACCATCTGCGTTTCCATGTGCCTCTGAGCCTGTATTTGATCTCATAATTGTGAGCCCCAAGGAGCAATGCCCAGCGCTGAAGTCTGCTTGCTGCCATAGATGGCACACCAGTATGTGAGCCAAAAATAGATGTGAGAGGTCGGTGGTCTGTTAGCTGGGTAAATTTTTGACCAAACAGGTAAGTGTGGATTTTTTTATTCCAAAAATGATGCTTAAAGCCTCTTTTTCAATTTTGTTTCAGTTTTACTCAATGTTCTTGACGAAATGCAATTGGTCGCTCTTCACCTGATGACATAATATGTGACACAACAGCCCCAACACCATAAGGGGATGCATCGCAAGCTAACTGAATTGGTAAGGATGGATCAAAATGTGTTAAAACTCTTTTATCAGCCAGCAAAGCCTTGGCTTTGCTAAATGCCGCTTCACACTCCTGTAACCATTTCCTGGGTCTACTCTCACACAGCAACTCATGGAGTGGTTTCAACAATGTTGCTAGCTTTGGAATAAAATGGCCACAATAGTCCACGAGACCCAAGAATAATCTCAGTTGGCTGACATTGCTTGGAGCAGGGGCATCTACAATCACCTTCACTTTTGAAGGAGCTGTGTGCAACCCCTCAGAATCAATAACATGTAGGTACTCCACAGACATTTTGAAAAGTCACATTTGTCCTTGTTTACACGCAGCCCATACTTTTCTAGCCTGCTTGAGATTTTATCCAGATTGGCCATGTGCTCCTTGTCATCTCAGCCGGTGACCAGGATGTCATCCAGGTAACACTGTACCCCTGGTAATCCACTAAGGATCTGGTCCAAGGCACGCTGAAATAACACTGGTGCTGAAGTAATTACAAAAGGTAAGCGGCGATAACGGTAGAGCCCTTTAAGTGTTGCTATGGTGAGGTACTTTTGTGAGTCCTCATCTACATGCATTTGCAAATATGCTTGGCTGAGGTCTATTTTACTAAATTTGTTTCCCACAGGTAATCCAGCAAAAATATCTTCAATCACAGGAAGGGTATTCCTCAGCTATGAGTACAGGGTTAACTGTTACCTTAAAGTCCTCATAAATGTGTAACGGCCGACCCCTTATTCCCAGCCGGCAGCTACACCTCCAAGACCTGTGGCCTGGATAATTTACTGAGAAGCCTTTCCTGTCAAGCCGTACTCTTACACAGATAAACTTTCCCCACAATCGACGGTTTGAAATGCAAAGACACAATAGGCAGAATGTAAAATTAAACAGGAATAAATGTATTAAATGAGACAAGACACGCCACAAGAAAAATGCACACCCAAATATTCCTCCACCCCAACAATCCCAAAGCAAAACTGAAAATATATATATACAAATCCCCTCCCTTGTCCACGTAACATATAACACACACCACACAAACGACAAAAGACTAGCAAACAGAATGATCGTGAACTTGAGTCCGACGCGGAATAAATGTCCTGAATACGGATACTGATTAGCGCAATTGTAGTGTTTGTATTTCCGGCGCTTGGAACAACCTCACCGTGATTCCTCGGCGCGTGGCGAATGATGATTCACCCGGGTCTTCAGCGCAAGCAGGTTGAAAGGCAGTCCGGATGAATGAAAACAAACTGGATCAAGCGCAATGAAATGAATCGGCAAGCAGGTTGTAATCGTGAATGCGATATTGGTTCTCCTCTCTCTCTCTCTCTCTGCTAGTTCTAGTTTTCGTCTCCTCCTCTTCTCCTTAAATAGTCCGTGACGGCAGTAATTGATTGATTGATACACAGGTGCTTTCCAGATTAGTGGTTGTGAACTCCTCCCATCATCCGTCCTCCTTACGGGACAACATTAACTGCATACACATACACAGTCAATGGGACAATGAAACGAGACACACACAGAACTGACATTTAAACACTATGTGGCACCGCTACATTCCCCCAACCTTGGACAAGGGAGGGCCGGCACGGCTTGAGGTTGGCCACATGGATGGTGTCTAACTTGGAGGCAGCGCCGATACCCCTTTGGATCTGGAAATTGACTGGACCTGTTTGATGAATGATTTTAGCTGGACCTAACCATTTAGGCGCTAGCTTGGCGGAGAATTTTCTGCTGGCATCTGAGAGATGGTGAGCTCTAATCCAGACCAAATCACCCGGCTGGAAGTGCGCTTCCCTCCGCCGGGCATTATATAGCTTGGCGTGTCTGGATGTCGAACTCACCAACCTCCCTTGGATTCTCCGCCGTAAACCCTCTACCTTAACCAAATTATTGTAACTGGTGGTTTCTGGACTAGGGGTGCTGGGAAGGAGTCGGTCGAGTGGGCCCTTAAGCTGTCTGCCCAGCGCAACCAAAGCAGGCGCCTCACCTGTGGCTTCATGCACGCGGTGTTCAGGGCAAACCGGAGCTCGGGAGCCATTTATCCCAGTCCTGATGGCGTTCACCCACATAGGAGGCGATCATGTTCTTCAGGGTCCGTTCACTCGCCCGCCATGTTGGCCTGGGGATGGTAAGCGGTGGTGAGGTTTTTCTTCACTCCCCAGGCTGCATAAAGTTCATCCAATATGGAGCTTGTGAACTGCGGACCCGATCCGAGATGATGTTTCTTGGCACCCCCCAGCGGGTGAAGATTTCGTTCTTCAGGATGGAGCATATTTTGTTAGCCCTTGCATCGGCTAACGCAAACAGCTCCACCCACTTCGAAAAATAGTCTACTACTACCATCAGGACGGTCTTCCTCGAGCTGGTGATAGGAAATGGCCCCATTAGGTCGACTCCCAAAGTCTCTCCTGGTCCATCTGCGATTGTCGATTGAAGTAATCCCGCCGGTTTACCAGGTGGGTTTTTTAGTTGTTGGCAGGTCACACACGTCTTCACGTGGTGGCACACGTCTTTCCGGACAGACGGCCACCACGCAACCCCAGAATCTTTAATAAAGTTTTTGTCCTTCCAAGGTGACCACCTAAAGGACTGTCATGGTAGTGCTTCAGAAAGTCGGGACGAGCTCTTCCGGGACCACAAGTTGATGTTGCAGACCCCAAGGGTGGATGGAATAGTCCTGTAGGTCCACAAAGTGTACCCGGTCAGTCCGCTGTTGCTCCAGCCCTTCCCTGATGTTCTGGCAGAATGGACTGGTAGCTTGTGCTTGGGCCAGGTCTTCAAGGCTCCTTGGCAGAGGGAGGATCATCTTTTTCGCCTCTGCCAAACACACCATCCCCGATGGCTCCGATACCCTAGACAGTGCATCCGGCACGATGTTACCACAGCCCTTCCGGTAAGTCACCCTGAACGTAAAATTCTGGAGGCGGAGGACCCACCTGGTCAGACGGGAGGAGGTCTTCGGGTGATTGAACACCCAGGTCAGAGCGTGATGGTCGGTGTACACTTCGAATCAACCCCTCAGATAATGTCTCCATTTCTCCACAGCCCACACGACAGCCAAGCACTCCTTCTCAGCTGTCGAGTAGTTCAGCTCAGCGCCGCGCAAAACTCGTGAGGCGTACGCGATGACATGTTCAGCCTGGTTAATTCTCTGAGTGAGCACGGCGCCGAGCCCCAGGTTGCTGGCATCAGTTTGTACCTGGAAGGTGAGCTGTGGATCTGGTTGGGCCAGAACGGGTGGCTCTTGTAGGTGGCTCTTTAGTCGCTCGACCGCGTCCTGGCATTCTGTGGTCCACTCCCACGGGACATCTTTTTTCCTAAGCTGGTTCAAGGGAGCCGCTATATCTGCCATCCGGGGAATAAACTTATGGTACCACCCCACTAACCCAAGAAAACGTTGCAACGACTTCAAATCTGTGGGTGGGGTACTCCCGGATGGCCAAGGTCTTCGGGGTCTACAGCGACCCTCCGATGAAAGAATGTGCCCGAGGAAGCGTATGGGGTTGAATGAAGGTACACTTCTTCGTGTTCAGCGTAAGGTGCGCTTGATGAAACCGCTGGAAGATGGTGTCTAAATCCCGGAGATGTTGATTTATAGAAGGGGAGTAAACAATGACGTCATCGATGTATACGAAGCAGATCTTGCCTATCAACCCCCTCAGAACCTGCTCCATGAGCCGCTGGAAAGTGGCCCCAGCATTTTTAAGCCCAAAAGGCATGACATTGAACTGGAACAGGCCTTCAGGGGTGATGACTGCCGTCTTCTTCTTACTCCCCTCGTCCATCGGCACCTGCCAATAGCCACTGCGGAGATCTAAGGTGCTAAACACTGCAGCTCCATGCAGTGACTCCAGGATTTCATGAACCAGGGGCATGGGATATGCGTCCAGGCTCGTCTTCTCGTTAACCCCCCTGTAGTCCACACAGAAACGATAGGAATTATCCGGCTTCTTCACGAGGACCACAGGGGACGCCCAGGAGGAGGAAGATGGTTCTATTATTCCCTCGGCGAGCATCCGATCGAGGTGTTCTTTAATGACGCCCCTCTTCAGTGGAGAAACTCGGTAAGCTCGGTGCCTTATAGGGACTTCGTCCAAGGTGTGGACCATGTGGGTCACCCCACGGGCAACTCCTAACTTCTCCGTCCACACCTCGGCCCACTTCTTCAGCACCGGCCTCACCTCTTCAGGTTGTCCCTCCACTGGGGCTGCCGCCGAGGTGCTTGCGCCTCCTCACTGCTGCGTAAACCCAGAAATTCAGAGCCCAGATCTTCTTTGGATTTGTAAATGAATTCGCATATCCCTTCCCCCGGTACCGTATACCCCCTGGGACTGAGATGGATGGTCATCCTCATGGTGGTTAACGAATCCAGCCCAAGGAGTAACGGAACTGACAGGTGCTGGTCCTCCAGGACATATGTATCCATATCCCAGGTGGTGGCGAGTACACTGTACCTCAAGGGGACTTTGCCCAGGGCCCTGTGTTCACTCCCATCCGCCAATACAAATCGGACGGACGGGGCAGATGTTAAGTTGTCTGTTGGTCGGCTAATCTTCTCCCACATGCTTGAGCGGATTAGAGTATGATGGCTCCCGGTATCCACCACCGCATCCATCTGCCACCCCCGCAGCCTCACTGGGACGATCAGAAGGGACGTGCTCGCTTGCATAATGGCGAGATCGGCTTCCGACCGGCAAGGTTTGGCTCGTTGTGGTTTTAGGGGCTGGGTTTCTCGTGTACTGGCCTGAACTTTGTGCCAGTACGCCTTTGAGTTTCCCCAGTCCCGTTCCACTTGGGAGCCTACCTCACCAAGTCCTCCACCGATCCCACCACCCCTGAGACTCCCAGCTAACCGCTGGTTACAGGCATTAAGGACGCGGCGGACCACCTCTTCTTCAGCCATAGCCGGCCGCCACTTCAAACACAAAGCCCGGTATTCATAGGCGAAGTCCCGGATGGTTTGTGAAGGTAGTTGCACCATGGACCGCAGCTTGTCCTCCAGTTCGGTCTCGTAGTCTTCCGGAAGAAAAGCCGCGAGGAAAGATCGACGAAAGGATCCCCAGTCGAAAATATTCTTCTTGGCCGTCAGCCACCAGCTCCGCACCGTCCCGAGAGGGATGTCCCTATCACCCCAATTAGCTCTTCGGGGTTAGAGGGTTAACGGCCAGGTACGCCCCCTCCTCCACAAAGTTCAGGACATCATCGACATTATATGGAGCCCCTAACTTGGGAAAAGACAGGCGCACCCAGGAACAAATGGCGATTGAGGTATGCGCCCTCCCGAGATACGTCGCGTTGAATGACGGGCGACGGTCTTATCTTCTGGAGACACCTTTGGACTTCCCCTGAAGAGAATCTTGCCAGCGTCGATCCCGCCTCTGGAGGCACAACACATTTCCGCCCCAGGAGTTGAACTTGCTCGTTGATGTATTCTTTCATTTCCTCCTGGGAGCTGCTGATGCGAGCCCGCAAGGCTGCTTCACGCCAGCGCATTTCGCAACCTCGCTGATCTTCTCCTCCAGCCGGGTTATTTGTTGCGCCAGATCCTCCCACAGAGGCGAGACGTCCTCCAGGCATTCCTCTTCAGGTCCATGATGATCTTCGAGGTACAGCGACTGCAAAGAATCCACCACCTCGCACCGCTGAACACGCTCTGACCGTGGCGTGCGCGCCCGGCTACTCCATCATCACACCGGCGAAGCAATGGTGTCGTCCTGCTCGCACGCCCTAAAGATATGTTAATTTGGGGAAAGTTTAAAGGCAGACAGTGATCGAATTTAAATAAAGATTCCTCAGAGAGGGCACCACTTATGTAACGGCCGACCCCTTATTCCCAGCCGGCAGCTACACCTCCAAGACCTGTGGCCTGGATAATTTACTGAGAAACCTTTCCTGTCAAGCCGCACTCTTACACAGATAAACTTTCCCCACAATCGATGGTTTGAAATGCAAAGACACAATAGGCAGAATGTAAAATTAAACAGGATCATAGCGCTAATGAAATGAATCGGCAAGCAAGTTGTAATCGCGTGAATGCTATATTGGTTCTCCTCTTTCTCTCTCTCTCTCTCTCGTGCTAGTTCTTCCTTTTCGCCTCCTCCTCTTCTCCTTAAATAGTCCGTGGCGGGCAGTAATTGATTGATTGATACACAGATGCTTTCCAGATTAGCGGTTGTGAACTCCTCCCATCATCCGTCCCTCCTTACGGGACAACATTAACTGCTACACATACACATAGTCAATTGGACAATGAAACGAGACACACACAGCACTGACATTTAAACACTATGTGGCACCGCTACAAATGTACAGATCCATCAGACTTGACCACGGAACCACAAGCGTGGCCCACTCAGAATGAGAAACAGGGTCTAGGACTCCTAGTTTGACAAGCCAGTCAATATCCGCTTCCACCTTAGGTCTTAAAGCGTAAGGAACACTCCTTGCCTTCAAAAATCTTGGTTGACAATTTGGTTGCACCGAGTGTCACTTTAATCCCTGTCATACTCCCCAGTTCATCTTGGAAGACAGCTTGGTGCTTTCTCAGGACCAAATTCAACTCGGACTGTTCAACAGACACAGCATTCACCTTGGTCCAGTCCAACTGTACTTTTTCAAGTCATGATCTGCCCATCAGAGCTGGATAATCCCCTTTTACTATATATATGGACAAATTGGTTCTTTACCCATTTAGATCAACCTGAACCTTTGTTTTACCCAACATGGGCACACTCTCCCAGTGTATGTCTTTATTATGATCTTTGATGATGATGATGTTTCAGTGGGAGGTGATTTAATTTTTCCTTAAACAGTTTCTCTTATATTAGTGAGACAGCTGTTCCAGTATCCACCTCCATTTTCTCCATTTTTATTCAGTGTTTTAATTAGTAGCTTGGCCTCAGAATCAGTCTCACTGTCAGTTTTATTTTCTTCCTGTACCACGTGCAAATTTTTCTTTTACAAGACCAGGATATCTTTTAATCTTTCCCAGTTTCCCCCCTCTCTGTGCTTTCCTTTCTCTTTGCTTTACATGCACGCTCCACGTGTCCTTTTTTTTTACAGCTACGGCATATGAGTTCTTTTGCCCAACAATTCGCTGGATGGTGATCCATCTTTCCACATCCATAACACTGTTTGGTGCCCCTTTTTGTTTGCTTGGGTCTGCTTGAACTCTGTGTACTCTAGCAGCTGCCCCTAACTGCTGTGCTTCTTTAGCAGCCAGCTCCATAGACACTGCTATCTCAATCGCTTTCTGCAATGTGAGGTTGGCCTCAGTGAGTAACCGCTTCTGAATGCCCTCACTTATTATTCCTCACACTAGCCTGTCCTGTAAGGCGTCATGCAAATTAACACCAAATTCACATTTGTGAATGTACATTTCTTGAGCACCGCTACATATTGAACAATAGACTCGCCTTCTTCCTGGTTCCGTTTGTGAAACCTAAATATTTCAGCTATTAATAATGGTTTAAGCGAAAATGTGATTCCAGGATCCTTACAATATCATTAAGTGACTTGTCATCAGGTTTTCCTGGCTGTACCAAACTTCTCAGTAGACTAAATGTCTTTGCCCCGATAACGTTAAGAAACGTCGGCACTTTCAGGTCATCGTCAATGGCGTTGGATTTCACAAAAACTCAAATCGCTCCGTATAAGCGTCCCATTGATCAACTGAATCATCGAATGTCCCGAAATGTCCGTTATCATTGCCATTTTATACCTTGTGCTTGCCTTCAATAAATGGGGAAGGAACTTTACCACAGAAATAGAAAAAAAGTTGTAGCTTTTCACTTTCCTCTTCGGCGGAAAGAAAAAAAACTTACTTTACACGTTGCGTAGCAATAGAGGTGCCCTTTTAAGTCCGTCGCATCCACGTCGCCAGTGTTATATCTATGGGCAATAATATTGTACTAATAAAAGGAAGAAGACGGAGACAGGTTCAAAGTAATCAACTAAAAGGTTCTTTTACTAAGATCGTTTCAGAGTACACGTTACACAGCCTTATTATTATCCTCTACTTCCTAATAGCTGTCCAATACCCATAATTCCTTATTACTACAGAATCCCCAAAAGTCCAGACTTACAACATACTGTACTACATTTCCCACTTGCAGTCCTAGTTTACTTGGAGCTGCGCTGATAATGCTCCGTGGCGCGTGGGCGGTAGTATAGCTAAGTCACTACAATACCATAAACAAAAGTCTGTGGCCAGCTCTCCGAAAAGTTTTATGAAATGAGAGTTACATTGATCTGAGGCTGAAGGAATGGAGAAGCAAAAGAAATATCCGTCCAACTTCACACATCTCTTCAGGGTTCTAACAATAAATAAATATTTATCTCAGTCTATAGAAACCCCGTCGTGGTCTCGCAAAGCATTTAGGAATGAATACGGGGCAGTTAGCTGTCAATAGCTGGTGCACTCTTACTGGCTAATTTAGAACAGCCATTCCAACAACATTTTAGTTTATAAGGTTTATCACAGTTTGTTAATTTAATCAAAAGCACAGTAAATCACATCTGAAGTGTGGTTTATTCTATATAAATTAATAATAAATAAATCAGGGTACATCCACATAGTAACCTGGAAAAACAGAAAAGGACGTTTAGAGACAAAACATTTAGGATATCTGTATATAGCCTTTTTCCCGTTCAAAGCTTAAGTCATTACAGATTAATGTTCGTTTCAGGTTATTTCACATATTGAAATCGAAAAGTGCAAAAACACGTTCCCCAAAAATCAAGTATATTTTGATAAATTTCAAATGTACTACTATTATGTACACACAAACCCACACGTATGGGAAATTCTTGGTTGTTTATGCTGCTTTGCATTTGAAAGGAAAACTAGTCGCTTTCGGTTTCGTTTCTTGGAAAGTGTAACTCATAATCGCCGCTACCAGCAATTTACGTCTTTGTCATTTTGTTTATTATAATATTATGACTTTCAAACATGTTACCACTGAAATTACATTTCGGGTTAAACCGTTTTTTTGTTAAAGTGGAGACTCTTTTATTTCAGCCATTAGCAAACCCCGAAGTATTGCAACTAATCCCTATACATACTTATATCTTAGACAAAAAAAAAAAAATTTAATGTCTCTTTTCCTGAAATAACACATAATTTTACTTGATTTATTTTCAAAGATTTTTCTAATTAGAAACTATAAGCAAATAATTATTAGCTAAATATTCTGCATAGTTTATTCCCCAGTGTTCATAAATATTATCAAAGCTATATGTAGTGGGATAATATTACTTAATCCATTCCCTTTTACATGAATATGGATCATGCAATAACTTCAAAATAGCAAACTCAAGTTGATCTTTAATTATGCAAGTGTTTTACCAGCAGCAGGTATTTTTTTCAAAAGTGAGTGTATATTCTTGTCTACAGTCATACCAACTGTTTAGTTGACATTTAATAGACATTTACCTCTGCAACACCTTTACTTGCTTAATCCTAGCTTATGAGATCAACAATTAGTGCCCAACCATCTGAAAAATCTCACAATGTTAATTTTCCAGGCCCAGTACTCATAAAATAATGGTTCTTTAATAGTGTATTATAGTGTGGTTCCTAATAGAACTATTGCTTGACAAAGTACCATTTCATTATAGGAAGAGTTACATATGAAGTAAGTTCTTTATGCTTTGAACTTCCTAATATGCTGAAAAAATCCTGAAAACTTTAATGTATGGGTAGGGCACAAAAGATTAAGAAAATCAAAACTTAGCCTGTGCTATTGTATGCTGCAGCAAGAGTCCTTTTAAATTCAGGAGTCATTGGTATTTTACAAACCTGTTGCCATCTGCTCATAGCTATGTTATGTATGCCTGTTCTGGATCTAAAGTAAAATTCTTTCAGGGACCTTCATGAGGCTTGGTCATTTGGGAACCAAAATGGTTCCCTTTTAGCATTGCCCTGAAGAACTACTCTGGTACCTTTATTTTTAAGAGTGAAGCACAAGAAAGAAACTTTATTTTTCCAGCAACTAATAAACTATTAACTGCCAAGTGAAGTCAAGTGAAGTCAAGTCAAGCTGGGAGCATGCACTGGTACAGTGTGCTGCTGCACCCACTTCATGTGAAACAACTTGGGATCCTGGTTAGCAAACCCCCAGGCAAACGCACGATCCAGTCCCACCCTCAAGAAATGACTATCTGCTGCAGCCAGGTGTTACGCATGGGCGACCCTTGGCCTGGTCCAGCCACCGGGTCTCCAACAATGAGGATCTTATGAGCGGATCACCCTTGGGGAAGCGCGCCACATGGCCGTAGTGCCATAACTGACGCGCCCTAACAATGCAGGTAATGTGCCTCATTCTGAACTCATTCAACACAAAGTCAAACCAACGGTACCCAAGGATTTTCCAGAGAGACACAGTACTAAAGGAGTCCAGACTTCGTCTCAGGTCAAAATGGAAATGTATAAATACACCTACACGCCATGTCCATTTTAGACAGTGTAGCTCCTCTGTAGACAGAGATGTTGCCAAGGCATATGAAACAAGGGACCAGCTATCCAGGCCAATAGAAATGCAACACACAAATCATGAAAGGGTCTCCCTCACTTTGATCACTCTATTTGTTTTGATCGGCCTCTGCAATTTTGGTGGAGGTAAAGACATTTTTATTATAATTTTGCTTTTATAACTCTTTTGTGAATAATGTGCATGCAAGTGTGGGTATCTACAAGTAATATATTTCTATGCCATATTATTAGCTTGGTAAGAAAATGGATTCACCAACAGAAAGAACTTTTGATCATGTTAGAATGTTCTCTGTTAGTCATTTAATATGTTTTCAGTCTCATTTTTGAAATTAACAGAAGGCAATTAAGACTGAAGAGAAATCCATCCATGTTCTAACCCGCTGAATCCAAATACAGGGTCACGGGGTCTGCTGGAGCCAATCCCAGCCAACACAGGGCACAAGGCAGGAACCAATCCCAAGCAGGGTGCCAACCCACCACAGGACACACACAAACACACACCAGGGCCAATTTAGAATCACCAATCCACCTAACCTGCATGTCTTTGGATTGTGGGAGGAAACCGAGCGCCGGAGGAAACCCCGCAGACACAGGGAGAACATGCAAACTCCACGCAGGGAGGACCGGAAGCGAACCCGGTCTCCTAACTGCAAGGCAGCAGCGCTACCACTGCGCCACCGTGCCACCCTGAAGAGAAATGTTAATGTCTAATGGTTATCAAGGCAAGATCCTCTTAAATATTTCAGAAGATGTAGGTATAAGTGTTTAGCTTTAAAGCAACACCACAAACCCTTTACTCTTTTTTTTTTTTTTTTTTTTGCCCAATGCCTAATCCAAACCACCTTTCTGAATTACACTTATGTGTTTTAGTACTTAAGACAAGCTCCACTCTGAGTTTGTGTATGAGACCCACTTACTGTCTAGTTTATTTACAGGCATTCACCAGTGCCCAGAGTACTAGGAAAAAAGTCAACTCAGACATAGAAAAACATGCAAGTAGACAGAAACCTGGCATGAGATTTGTACTGATCTGTATCTAAATGATATTTTGAGGGCCAATTTACTCTTCATTAAAACAGTTTCTAGTCCAATACTAGTGTAAGTTAATTAACTAAGAGTAACCAGAAAAGCCAGCAGAAAGTAACACATGATAAACACTAGTCAGCTGCTGGCACACTCCCACCAGCCAATTTATAACAACCAGTCCAACAATCTTTCAACATTCTTACTTTGTAGCATTTAAAACAGGCGTGATCACATTAATGCTTGTCATTCTAATCAGCCCATTTACCGTCACAACACGCCAAACCTGAGAAGCTAGTTTATCTTTAAAAAGTACAATGAATATCCTTTTATTTCATTTTTACAATAAAATAGCATTCTACACAAATGATGCTGTAGAAATGTATAAGCCAAAACTAAAACAGTCTTATTTTACTGATAACTTTTGTAGATTATATATGTTAAAGTTTAAAGTTCAGTTGGAGAAGAGTTGCATCCGCTTGCATCTGTTTGAGGAGCACATGCTAAAAGGTTATTCACAAGCTGGAAAATATGAAAAAGATGCATAAAGACAAAAGTTTCAGGTATATAACCCTTTTTCTTTCAAAGCTGAAGAGTCATTCCAAAATGTTCCCTTCAGGCTATTTCACTTAGTAAATCTGTAAAAGTGCGAAAATGATGACGCTCAGTAATAATCTTACATTAAAATGTACATTATATATTTAAAAGTTAAATACAACAAACACACACACACACACACATCTATATCTATATGGAAAATGGCAAACTTACTTTTTGCTGTTTATGTTGCTGCGCATTCAAAAGGAAAACTAAAGTAGTCGATTTTGGTTTCGCTTCTTGGTAAATATACTCCTAGTTACCACTCCCCGCGGCTTAGGTACTTTTGTTATATATGTGCACTGTGATATTAATTACAGGGTTCGATTATGCAACCATGTGCAGTAGGTCTCCTTTTGTGAGATGAGCTTGATTGCTTTGGTCTGAGAGGTGTAAAAGAAAAGAGACAATAAAAAGGTTTTTAGGGTGTTGCACTTACCAGTTGTCAGCGTCTCTCTCTTAGACATAAAAACTTTGTCACGTGAAATGCAAAGAAGGATTATTTTAGAACGTTTTAAATAAAAAGTATATTTATATATGAAATTTAAAATAACAGGTTTGTTAGATCACAGAAACACTATATGGAAACAGTCGATACTGATACTATATTTTATTATTGGCAAATGCCTGACAAGACATCGTCCTATGGAGGAATATTTCGGACAAAATTAAATAAATAAATAAATAAATAAATGCGCAAATAAATAAAAGTACTGTGAAATGTGAGCATAAATAAATAAAAGTGTCATGAAATGAGAGCCTAAATAAATAAATATGTCATGAAATGAGAGCATAAATAAATAAATGTGTCACGAAATATGTTTTTGTTGCTTCTTTATTCATTTAATTTTGTCCGTAACATTCCTCCAAACCATCATGAAATACGACTTGAAATAAAACTGTCACTTTCACTCGTCATAGTTGAGAGGGTGGGCTCTAACACACCCTCTAGTTATTGATTGGTGAATCGATAGCACAAGAATTAATTAGAAAATGCTTATTACTGCCGAAGATATTACGTATTTCACTGAGAGAACTAAAGATTTATCGGAAGAAATTACAACGTTGGCAGCCCTTTTAGACTCCGATATAGATTAAACTATTTTTGAAAATATCGAAGAACTGGTGGAACGGACTCGACGACACTCCAGTTCAGGTGACGCAGTTCCCTGCTCTGAACGTCCATCCTTTGGCATTCCAGCTGAGTCAATAGAACACTCTACAGCTCTGATCAGTGGCAACAGTGGCGGCTTTTGATATGGGCGACATGGGCCGTTGCCCAGGGCGGCATCGTGGTGGGGGCGGCATCTTGGGCATCTGCAAAAAAACAATTTTTTGCGCGCGCCTATGCTGCCCCGACATCTTGCCAGCGCATTTTGGGATTGCATGGGCACCGATCGGTCTTCTATTACCCATTTGCGGGGAGTAAGGGCGCCCTCCATTTGCGAGGTGCGCCTGCTGCTTGCTGCTCGCAGGTTAGTAAATTCGTCATAATTGGAGTGCACATTACAGGCTTTAAAACGGTAAAATATCATCAGTGAGATTTTGAACATGTTGATAAAGTTTCAAGAGTTTTTGTATGGATGTATATGTTTGCGTGCTAACTTACTAATACAAATGACTCGCGTAGTTCTTTAGCTAAAACTCCCTAAAACGTTTTCCATTCATTCTTTATGGTAGTGCTAAACCACTACCGATGTGATCTATTTTCTGCCACTTCCGTTTCGGGGGTGCTGTTCTGCGCTGTTCTGTGCTTATCGCCGCTCTGCCCCAGCGTCTGCGTTCATAGACGAGCTGCTGCAGCGTTTTTTTTTTTGTTTCTTAAGTAAATCGTGAAGTTTAAAATGTAGATCTGTTGATTAATTCATGATTTCATTATTTATAGCAAATACTGTTAACAAATGGTCGCTATTTTTGCCTGCTGTATACAATCTATATAGCGTCTTTCATATCTATCTCCACTCTCACTGCCCGCTTGCCTGCGTGCAGCGTGTGTCGATTGATATATGATTTAATGTATTTCTTTTTGACATAATTCTCCGAGTTGTAAAATACATACAGTATACATTATATATAAAACAAAACTACTATATAGCTAATACAGTTAATCTATCTGTCTAGTGCCTTCTCTGTCTGCCTATTATATAGTGCCTTTCCTGTTAATATCTGTTGTACAGTACCTTCTCTATCTGTCTGTCTAGTGTATTTCAAATCTATATCTGTACTCTCACTGCCTGCTTGCCTACCTGCAGCGTGTGATGATTAATTGCAGAGATTTTAAAAAATTATATTTGTGTGATACTGTTACAGTATCTGTCCGTTGCCTTGTCTGTCAGCTATTATACAGTGAATTCCCTGTCTGCCTATTATATAGTGCCTTCCCTATCTATTAATTTATCTAGTGCCTTTCACAAGTTAAGGTATTCTTACTGCCTGCTTGCCTTTCTGCAGCATCAGTCATATAGTGCCTTTCACATCTATCTATCTACCTACCTATTTATTATATAGCCTTTCACATCTATTTATCTGTATATCTGTCTGTCTGTCTGTCTGTCTATTTTTCTCCTGACAGTTTTATATCTTCTATTACACAGTGCCTTCCCAGTTTATCTGTCTTCTGACTTCTCTGTGTATTATTCAGTGCTGTCTGACAGTGAATATCTTACATAACTTAAAAAGAAGAACAGTTATAAGGACACTTGTTCATGTTAATTGCAGTCTCAATGTTTACATATTTTAAAAAGAGCATCCCACATTTATTATACAGTGACTTTCCTATTTGTCTGTCAATCTAGTGCCTTTCAGATCTATATGTACTCTTTTTTTATTAATTTTATTACAATCCATACAAAGCAATCAAGTTTTTACAAAGAAAAATTAGTTAAGAACAGATCGATCCCCACCCTGAGAGAGAGAGCAAGCCAAATGGCGTAAATTTAAGGCTTGTAAACATACCTAAATTAATAAATTCTCTGTGCTTTATGAACTTATTTTAAAATATTACTGATTAGATCCTGCCATGTTTTGAAAAAGTCTGTACAGATCCTCTAACTGAGTATTTGATTTTTCCAATTTCAAATAATATAACACATCGGTTTCCCACTGACTTAAAGAGGAGAGTTTGGGTTCTTCCAGTTTATCAGAATAAGTCTGCGTGCCAAAGTGTAGTGAATGCAATCACAATTTGTTTGTCTTTCTCCACTTTAAACCCTCTGGAAGAACCCCAAACACAGCTGTTAATGGGTTAGGAGGGATTGTGAGTCCAAGGCTGTCTGAAGGTAATTAAAAATTTTTGTCCAGAATAATGTTAATTTGGTGCAGGCCCAGAACATGTGACCCAGTGAGGCTGGGCTTGGTTGTAGCGTCGCAGGTTGGATCATGCCCTGGAAACATTTTGAGAGTTTTAGTCGAGACAGATGTGCTCGATATATAATTTTGAGTTGTATAATTGTATGCTTTGCATATGGAGCTCGAGTGAATTCTCTGCATTGCTACTTTCCACTCCTTTTCTGATATATTAATTGAGAGATCTTTTTCCCAGTGTCCTCTTGGATCTTTGAAAGGGAGGGATTGTAAAATGATTTTATATATTGTAGAGATGGAGTCTAAGTCCTTGAGATTGAGCAATATTTTTCCAGCATGGATGAGGGTGCAAGATGAGGAAAATCTGGAAGGTTCTGTTTAACAAAGTTCCTGATTTGAAGATAGTGAAAGAAATGTGTAGCTGGAATGTTAAATTTGGAATGTAATTGTTCATAGGATGCAAAGACGTTGTCTATATAAAGATCTCTAAGCAAGTTAATTCCAAATTTTTCCAGATATTAAAACTGCATATGTTTGTGAAGGTTGAAAGAGGTGGTTCTCTTGCAGGGTGCCACAGATAGAAGCTTCTCCGTCTTAAAATGCTTTCTACATTGGTTCCAGATTCTAAGTGAGTGGAGCACAATTGGGTTATTTGTATATTGCCGATAGCGTGTGTTTATTGGAGCACAGAGCAAGGAATACAAAGAAGTACTGCAGGATTTTACTTCTATTGCGGTCCAAGCCTGTGTATGTTCTTCTATTTGTGTCCAGGTTCTTATCGCCTGTATATTTGCTGCCCAGTAATAAAACTGGAAGTTAGGTAGAGCCATGCCGCCTTCTGCCTTTTGTCTTTGTAAGGTCGCTCTTTTGATGCGTGGATGTTTTGAATTCCAAATAAATGAGGTTATTGTTGAATCTAATTGCCTAAAGAATGATTTATTAATGTATATTGGGATGTTTTGAAATAAAAAA
The DNA here is from genome assembly GCF_016835505.1 of Polypterus senegalus. NCBI lineage: Eukaryota > Metazoa > Chordata > Cladistia > Polypteriformes > Polypteridae > Polypterus > Polypterus senegalus. The sequence goes on from NW_024384925.1 coordinate 544,902, forward strand.
AGGAGCTTAGGAAGAATATTCATCTTAACAGTGTTAATTCTTCCAGCTAGTGTGAGATGAAGGGTTGACCATCTATGCAAGTCTTGTTTAATTTTTTCAATGCAGACGCGAAATTTTGTTGATATAGAGCTTTATGTTTACTTGTGATGTTTACCCCTAGGTATTTAAACTGTTCTGCAATGATAAAAGGTAGGGTATCTAATCTAATATTATATGCTTGAGAATTCACTGGAAAGAGTACACTTTTATTCAGATTAATTCTGAGACCAGAGATCTTTTGAAATTCTGTGAGTGCTGCTAAGACTGCAGGCACAGAATTTTCTGGGTCTGATATATACAGTACCATGTCATCTGCATATAATGAGATTTTCTGTTCCAGTCCTTCTCTGCTAATCCCCTTTATCTGATCAGTATTTCGACAATGTATTGCCAGTGGTTCAATGGCAATTGCAAACAGCAGCGGTGACAAGGGCATCCTTGTCTAGTGCCACGTTCTAGTTTAAAGTAGTCTGAGCAAATGTTGTTGATGCAAACTGAAGCTTCTGGGTTAGTATACAGTAATTTAATCCATGCACAAATGTTTGGGCCAAACCCAAACTTCTCCAATGTAGTAAAAAGGTATTTCCATTCAATCATGTCGAATGCTTTTTCTGCATCCAATGATAATAATATTTCTGGGGTGTTTGATTTAGTTGGTGAGTATATTACATTAAACAGGCGTCGAAGATTTGAAGATAAGTGCGGCCCCTAATAAATCCAGTTTGGTCTTGTGATATTACCGAGGGAGCACTTTCTCCATCCTTCTGGCTATGATTTTAGAGAGTATTTTAACGTCGTTATTCAGAAGTGAAATTGGTCTGTATGATGCACATTGTAATAAGTCCTTATTTTGTTTTGGAAAGACAGTGATTAGTGCTTGGCTAAAGGTTTGTGGAAGAGATTGGTTATCTCTGGCTTCTGTAAATGTTGCTAATAGGAGGGAGCTAGCTGAGCGGAGAATTTCTTGTAAAATTCTGCAGGGTAGCCATCAGGGCCTGCTGCTTTCCCGCCTTGGAGTGACTTTATAGCATCTAGTAATTCTGATAATGCCAGAGGTTTATCAAGTTCCTCCACACTAAAGCGTCTATTTGTGGTATCTGTAATGTATCCAGAAATGCATTAGATTGTGTATTGTCTTCTTTATCTATATGTACCCTAATGGTCTTCTTGCTTTTCCTGTAGCGCCTGTTGAATAATAAACAGGCTGAAGTATTTTTCATTCATTTTATTTACATAAATCTCAGAGATAAATAATTAAATAAATAAATACACACACAATAAAACTAATATATTGCTAATGCTGATATCTATCTGTCTGATGTTTTCTCTTTCTGTTTTCTTATATATTGCCTTTGCTGTCTACCTATTATAAAGTGAATTCCTTCTCTTTCTGTCTATGTAGTAATAATAGTATTACTTTTGGCTTCCCGGTCTGCTTTGTATATACTGTAGTGCCTTTCCTATCTATCTGTCATATATAATGCCTTTCATGTCTATCTATCTACCTATCTAGTGGCTTCTCTGCCTGTATACTATTTACTGTATACACTGTTTTTTCCCGACAGTTTTGTATATGTTATATGGTGCCTTCCATATCTGTCTGTCTAGTGCTTTTCACATCTACTTGTACTCTCATTATCTGCTTGCCTTCCTAAAATATCTGTTGATTAATAAAAAGGCTGTACCATTTTTCAGTTAGTAGTGCTTTCTCTGTCTGTCTTTTATACAGTGAACTCCCTGTCTATCTACTGTATATAGTAATAGTAATTTTATTATTATATAGCAGCTTCCCTATCTGCCGATCATATAGTGCCTTTCCTTCCTATCTATTTATCTATCCCCTTAGCAGTTTTTATATCTATTATACAGTGCCTTCCCTGTTTATTTATATATCTAGTGACTTCTCTATCTGTCTGTCTATTATGCAGTGCTCTGTCTGTCTATGTCTTATGGATTTTAAAAATAACAGTTATACAGACACCTGTTCATGTTAATTGCAGTCTCAATTGAATTAAAAAATATTTGAAAAGGAGCATCCCACATGAAAATACAACGATCTGACTGACTGACTAACTGACTGACAGTGCATACCACTTTATATGGTTAAAAAGAAAAAAAATAACATTTTCTCCCCAGTGGGGAATCGAACTTGGGTCTCTGAGGAGCAACGGGCCTGCTGTGCACTGATTGGCTGAGCAGTCTGTATCAACTATCATGAATGGCCCCGCATGGTAGGCGGGAAAGTTAACCCAAATAATAAACTGACTGCTGCTCTGAGAGAAAAGGTTTATGTAGTTGTTAGTGACCTGATGAACTGATTGATGGCTGGAGATGGTACTAAAGTGAAAATTCTTTACACTATAACGAAATATTTTGGTGCCGTATAAATGTAAAATTTGATTTTGTCTCTGTTAGACATTCAATCTCCAATAGTTTGTTTTATTGCATTGATTTTGTTCAGTGTTTATTAGAACGCTAGGGGTGTGGCGCCAGAGGGGTGTTCGCCCAGGGCACCAGACAGGCTAGGACCGCCCTGAGTGGCAATGTTGTTTGAAAAAGTAGCTGCAAATATGCATCTGACTTTATACTCGTAAAACAAGGGTTAAATACTCAGTTCAAAGTATTAGTTGGCGCTGCTTTGTGCATTCCATGTCAAAGTACCTAAACTAATACAGCCATTGTAGCTATCAGTATATCAAACTGGCTCATTCGCCTTGTGATCGTCTTCTCCGATACACCATATAGATCTGCAATCTGTCGTAGCCTACTTTTAAACCGCATAACAGAAAGTGTTCTATTGACTCAGCTAGAATGTCAAAGGATGGACGCCCAGAGCAAGGAACTGTGTCACCTGAACTGGAGTGTAGTCGAGTCCGCTCCACCAGCTTTTAGATATTTTCAAAAATAGTTTCGTCTATATCGAGTCTAAAAGGGCTGCCAACATTGTAATTTCTTCCGATAAATCTTCAATACTCTCTTTGAAATACATAATATATTCGGCAGAATCCATTTCATTGGCAGTAGTAAGCATTTTCTAACTAATTTTGTGCTATCGATTCAGTAATCAATAACTAGAGGATGTGTTAGAGCCCACCCTCTCAACTTTGACGAGTGAAAGCGACAGTTTTATTTCAAGTCGTATTTCATGATGGTTTGGAGGAATGTTACGGACAAAATTAAATTAATAAATAAGCAACAAAAAACATTTTTCGTGACACATTTATTTATTTATGCTCTCATTTCATGACATATTTATTTATTTATTTAGGCTCTGTCGACTCATCAAATAAAAATTACATAGGCTATTCAAATATGCGCAGAAATGTGTGGAGCTAAAAAAAAGACGCTCATCAACCCAAGTTCATTTCTGCTTCAAAGTCTACCGCCTGAGTGTGTGGTTGCAAATAGGTTAGCAGATATTTGACGGAGGCGGCCGCGAAGGCAGTGGAAAAGTTGCTAAATTAGCATTGAACTTCATGGGAATCGCCAAGGATACCTGTAAAAGTTGTATCTTTGGAAGAAGATGGCAATATTAACCACTGACTAAACAACAAATCTAATTGGCTGCGATACTGACATGTAGATACCGCCGAGGCTTGTTTTAAATACGCCCGTCACGTGATTTTGAGGAACGCTGCCGTATTGATATCACTGGCTTCTCCGCATTCAACTAGTCCGCCTGTCTTGTTTGACTCAACAAGTAAAAGCAGTGGATTTTCTCCATCAGGGCAGTTATGGTGCTCCGACGTGAGTTTGAAACTTTAGATTCTCATAAGGTAGGACTCAAAGCAAAACAAAACCTTTAAAACAGTAATGTATTACTTATCCATAAGTTAATACATACTTTTAAGGACATTATGAAAGATTAACCATCCACCCCTTGTGAATGTATCTTGTCAAAGGCGAGGATCAGTAAAAAGAAGTCGTCCGAACTACAGCACAGCAAAATAAAACATTTATGTAAATAGAATTCTTCTTCTTCTTCTTCTTCTTCTTCTGCTTCTTCTTCTGCTTCTTCCTGCTCCTTTCCTTTCGGTTACCCAAAGCAGGCACCTGCTGTCTCTTGTCACCGATCATCAGCACTGAATTTCATTCAAGGCTTTGACAGGTCTGTCCTGTCATACATATAAAATAAGACATATTTTTCTACATACATGTTCAATATTAATAACAGTAATGTGGCAATAATGAGAAAAAGCACAAGATGGGAATATTTATGAGAAAAGCCTGGGCATCAGCGTGAGGAGATGTCTCGTCTCGCATTACTTGAACTTGTCTGCCACACTGGCATGCATTACACTGGGACCAAATGCAATGGAGAATACTGAAATTGTGCACCTTTAGAAGCTAAACAAATCGTCTGTATACTGAAGTATTCCATTTCCAAACATAAAATACAAAGCATAATATTTCAGACAAACAACAACTTTTGTTAATTATAGAAGCAGCCTAACTACTTCATGTGTTGTTACTTTTTGTGTACTCTCACCAAGCGTTACATATCTACATGAACAATGAATGTGGATAATATGTTTATAATAACTCAGATTAAATTAAAACACTGTCAAAATATATTAATAAGCAAATTGAGAAGTATTGTCCTTTAGGAAATATCAAAAAGCTGGTAGCTGTCATTTATGATTTTGATTGTTAACAGTAGCGCTTTTAGTGAGACCATGTCATGAAAAATACAGCAGTTCACACAAGCTCACAGCTCCCTTATTATTGTTCTTATGATTCATTGTCAATATAATATAATTAAGTCATTTTTAAGAAGATGACAAATTTGCTACATACAGTACAGTAAACAAGGTGGAGGTGGGATTACATCAGGGTTCGGCTCTGAGCCCTTTCTTATTTGCATTGGTGATGGACAGGTTGACAAATGAGATTAGACAGGGGTCCCCATGGACTACGATATTTGCTGATGACATTGTGATCTGTAGCATAGTAGGGAGCAGGTTGAGGAGACCCTGAAAAGGTGCTCTAGAGAGGAGAGGAATGAAGGTTAGTAGGAACAAGACAGAATACATGTGTGTAAATGAGAGGGAGGTCAGTGGAATGGTGAGGATGCAAGGAGTAGAGTTGGCAAAGGTGGATGAGTTTAAATACTTGGGATCAACAGTACAGAGTAACACGGAGTGTGGAAGAGAGGTGAAGAAGAGAGTGCAGGCAGGGTGAAATGGGTGGAGAAGAGTGTCAGGAGTAATTTGTGACAGACGGGGATCAGCAAGAGTGAAAAGGAAGGTCTACAGGATGGTAGTGAGACCAGCTTTGTTATATGGGTTGGAGACGGTGGCACTGACCAGAAAGCAGGAGACAGAGCTGAAAGCAGCAGAGTTAACAGATGCTAAGATTTGCATTGGGTGAGACAAGGATGGACAAGATTAGAAATGAATACATTAGAGGGTCAGCTCTGTTGGACAGTTGGGAGACAAAGTCAGACAGGAGAGATTGTGTTGGTTTGGACATGTGCAGAAGAGAGAGGATGAGTATATTGGGAGAAGGATGCTAAGGATAGAGCTGCCAGGAAGAGGAAAAGAGAAAGGCCTAAGGGTTTATGGATGTGGTGAGAGAGGACATGCAGGTGATGGGTGTAACAGAACAAGATGCAGAGGACAGAAAGATATGGAAAAAGATGATCCGCTGTGGCAACCCCTAACGGAGCAGCCGAAGAAGAAGAAGTACAGTAAATGCTCCTTTAAAATGTTTATTATACAGCGTATAAGACAGAATTGCAATGAAGTGGGACATGAGAGTAGTAGCTAATAATACATGACACTGAGGAATTATAATGCATAATAATGAGAACAAGTGAAATTATGACTTTCTATACCAGACACTGGAAATGTAGGCAATTCAGTTTATAATTTAAGAGGCATGTGTGTGCGTTTCCATATCGATTTAAGAACTAAGTAAGCTATCTGCTATACTAAAAGTAACTCAATACTTAAATGAAGCTCTCGTCTAACAATGAAGGTTCATACTGTCATGTTGGAGGTTTGGAAGACGCTGATTGGCGAAAATATTCATAGCGATTTGTCCTAGAAGGAAAGTGCCATATAGCTGTGTGAAGATGCAACTCCCTTCAACACAATGTAGGTATATACTGTATATGAATCTGTATTTGAGAGAAGGACCCTGAGGGTACAATTAGATGGGTGCAATTTTTACAGGGTATTTTGTTTTTCGTTGCCTTTTTGCAGTGCACAACTTTTGTGGCTGTTTTGCCATTTATTGCACAATACATTGCACTTTTTCATATTACATTTCTGTGTCTGCATCTCTTACTGTTCCACCGACCTTGGTCCTCTATCAAGGACTTGCGGTCTGCCAGTTTTATTTGTTAAGGACCGAGTGCCCTATAGTTGTTATAAACAAAAACACACAAATAAGCCTGCTGGAGAGTAGTTTATGTTATGTTTTTCAACAATTTAAATTCAGTACAACATCAGTGTCTCCAAACACACAAATGTGAAGTATAATACATTTTACAGGCAATGTTGTGCCTGATTGGAAGTTGGTGTTTTCTTTGAATTCAAGTGCAGATGGTGTCAGCTACTGCCTTCAGCACTTGGTCATGGTGCCACCTATACCTCCCTCTCCTAGGGCTTTCAGGCAAGATGTGCTCCAAAGAACCTGTTGCCCAGCACAGGTGGCATGCAGGGTATCAGCCAGACCCCAGCAATGCTGGTTGGATGGTCTTGGAAGGATATACACCATACTGAATCAGAAACGTCACTCTAGCTGTTTATGATTTCCAAAGTTCTTCCCATGTGATCTTTTGGGCAGTTATATGATCCCAAATGATCCAAGCTCCGTGCTGGAACATAGCTACTGCCCTGCTATGCTGTTCTTCTTTACCTCTGCACAGATCTCTTCGAGGTATATATATATATATATATATATATATATATATATATATATATATATATATATATATATATATATATATATATATATATATACAGTGATACCTTGAGATGCAAGTTTAATTCGTTCCGTGACCAAGCTCATAAGTCAAAATGCTCATATCTCAAATCAATGTTCCCCATTGAAATTAATTGAAATGAGATGACTTCGTGTCAGCCCCCAAAAACCACCCCAATTTTTTCTTAAATGTTTTCAACATAAGAAAAATGTATTTATAATTAACAAATATTGTATACAAACAAAATAAAACCTAATACATAAAAGAAAATCTAAAGAAATAAACAGATGTTGGCTAAGCTGATTAGCGTATTATAATATTTTTTCTTTCACTTCACTTTTGCTTAATTTAATTTTTTCTTCACTAGTTTTTTCTTTTTGCCACACTTTCGTCACTTTCATTCTGCAGGGCGTTTCAATAGAAACCTGTCCAAGGAGCTTTGTTTAGTCCTCCCCTTTAGAATGTTTCTGACATGATTTAGGCAAGTGTCATTAAATAGCACCGCTGCACGATCAGTTTCTTTTCAATAAAGTCAAGTGTTAGGCAAGTGTCATTAAATTACGGACGCCAGTATTAGGGCCACGGTGAGGAAAAAAAAAATACGGACACAGTGAAGAAAAACTAAATGTCGAGATTAAAGTCGACATGTTGACTTTATTCCCGACATTTACACTTTATTCTTGACATTTACGTTGAGATTAAAGTCGACATGTTGACTTTATCCTCAACATTTCCACATCAAACCCTTGTTTTTCTCTCTCAAGTTTAATTACGCATTAGGATTGGTACTTGCGAAAACTGAAGAAAACTACGGATAGAGCACAAACAAGTCTGTCTAGGAATAAACTAAATTAAATGTTAATTTGTGTATGTCATATATTATTTTAAACGGGTTTAAAGGGGATTGTGTATATCCTGAGTAGCTTTCTCCAAAAGCATGCTATCGCTAAGATCACCATAAATTCCATATTGAAATCGACGCTTACTGCTGTTCGGGGCGGCTCACGCTAGCAAGGGGGCAATGCCCCTTAAACAAACATCCTGCCCCCTTAAATCAAACTTTTAGAAGCTGAGAGAGAAAATAATAGATTACCCACAAACTGAATATGGACAAGATTTACTACAGTAGCTGAAAAATCCACTGGAAAAGGCACAAATGAGATGATAGGTTTCACCTCTTGTTCGCTCTTTCCCTCCGTGCACTGTTTGTCCGCAGCTCACACAGCACTCCGCAGAGATCCCCCACTCACCCTCCCCCCAGCTAAACATCCAATCACTGTTAGTATGCAAATGACCCGGTGTCAGGTTTCTCAGTAGGCAGGGCTGCGCAACAGCGGCAGGCTTTGAGGAAGCAGCAAATCTCTGTTGTCAAATCATAGCGACTCGTGAGATAATTAACAACAACTAAAAATACATCTATATTTGTACAGTCAATGGGGGACTAGTCCATTGTTCTTCTCACAGTTTCAGCCTGGTAGAGAAGTGTTTCTTTCTCGATCCCACAAGCACCACTGCTGCTGCATAGAGCCGACTGGAGGACCGTGTCTGTCTGTCAGACCCGACACAAAGCCCCTCCCCAGCTTTCAACTCTGCACTCAACAGTTTTCTCGTTTCATATACTGATGTAATCACAGCGATTTTAGTAAAGCTTATTCACTTTCCTCCCCAGCTTCCAGCAGTTCACAAAGGGAAAGTTAATGCTGTGAGATGCATCCTTTTTCCAAGCTTTTAAAAAGTGTGACGCTGCCCCTGCCTGTACCAATAGCAGTAGCAATGATCAGAGACAGCAACTAGCATGTCTACTCCTGTGGCATCAACAGGCACTGCTTCTCCTGTACCTCTGCCAACAATTGCTGCCCCAAAGCAACCCGCTCAGCTACCCAGTGACTTAAATGGTAATACACCATCCCAGCCAATACTGGGTAGTTACCCCAAACGTGTATTTGGTGGTACAACATTAAGATCATTCAATCCTGCCTGGTACCGCACACCACCATGGCTGGAGTACTCTGTTGTGTGGGACATGCTTCTGTTTCCCTGTCGGAAATATGGCAGCACTGTTAATGAGAGGGATGTAGTTTTTACCTTAACTGGTTTTAACAACTGGAAAGCAGCACTTGATCGAGACAAGGGGCTACAGAGGCATGTGTCCAGCCACAACCATGTGCATGCTTCAACCATCTGGACTGAGCATAAAAGCAGAGAGGCCACAGGGGGACTGTGGATTCAATGTTGGTTGGTAAAACACAACTTGAAAAAAAACATTACTATGTCAAGAGTATTGGTAGTGCTATAAGGTTTCTCTGTGTAAATGAGTTGGGGTCCATGGGACTGCAGAAACCTTGAGACATGATGCAGCGGTAATGATGATGACATTGCTTCAGGTATTTTTCTAAAACTGATGGAATATACCTTAGAGAAGGATGAGAAGCTAGCAAGCATTGCTAAGGGTGTCCCATAAAATGCAAAATACACATCTAAGGATATCCAAATGAAATTATCCAAACACTGGCTGACATGGTGCTTGGAGAGGTCAGGAAAAATATGAAAGTGCTGATTCTGCAGGGTTTTGCCTCAAAAGTGATGGGACCAGGGATAGGTGCAATGTGGAAAATGTGTCTGTGATAATACGGTTTGTCAGAAATTCCATGCCAGAGGAGCATCTTATTGGGTTGCTTGACTTGCAACAACTTGATGCAGAGTACATCACCTCTGAGATACTGTTACACCTTTCTGATGCTGGCTACAGTGCTGACAGTATACTTAACCAGTGTTATGATGGGGTTAGAGGTGGTGTACAAGCTCTGCTCCAAAAGAAGCTTGACAGATATGTCCCATACATCCACTGCTACAACCACCAACTGCACTTAGTGGTTGTGCATGCCATGCAGAGTGAGCCGTGTGCAAAAGATTTTTAGCCTATCTAGTTCACTCTACAACTTTTTCACCACCACTATGTGCTCAATAAACATGATGCACCTTGTCTAAAAAGGCTGCTTGAGATCAGATGGACAAGTCACTATGAGGTGAGGTGACAAGGTGCACTGTGGACAATCAAGAACAAATCCTTAGTATCCTATCTGAGATGACAGAGGATGATGATGCTGCAGTTGACCTGTGCACCGAGGCATCAGGCCTGCTATGCCAAATTAAGAGGCATCACTTCTTTGAGATTGGAAAGTTCCCAGTGCGGGTGCTTGGTGTCTTGAAACCAGCAAATGCTATTCTACAGTCTCAGTCAGTTGATCTGTGCAGTGCTTCTGAGGTTGTTAGTGCAGCACTGGACTCCTTAAAAAACATCCGTGAGGATGACTGTTGGGGAGTGTCATCTCCTGCTGAGGATGAGTCACATCCAACAAAGAGAAGGAGAACAATGAGCAAACACCTGGGTCAAAGTGTTGTGCTCTCAACTTTGGGCCATACAGACTCTGGTGACCCTACCATTTCCCCCCATCAGTCTCTGAAAAGATCCCTGCTCAAAATCCTTGACAGGGCCATTTCAGAAATGGAAACTAGATTTTCACACAAGAATACTGACCTGATGAGAGCCACATCTAGTCTTGCACCCAAATCTAGTGCATTTCTAGATCCCATCCTGTTGCACCCTCTTGCTGTGATGGCTGGCACTGTAGCAGATGTTGTAAGTCTGAAAATGAAGTTCTTGTGGCAAAACAGATGCTGCTCAAAAATGTTCAAAGGAAACAGACCTGTCCACTGTGTGTAAACTCCTGCAGGAGTACAAGGAAGCCTTTCCTGAGTTGCATAAATTGTATGTAACAGCCCTGGTAATTGGTGTGTCTTCAGCATCGTGTGAGAGTTCCATCTCCACTTTGTCACAGGTCCTAACCCCTATCGTCACACCATGTTACATAAAAGAAAGAGGAATTTGGTGATCTTGGCCCATGAGAAGTCCATAACAAATAACTTGGATATGGATGAATTTGGAAGAGTGTTTGCAAAGGGAAACAGGAGACTGTTGTTGTAGAGTGGATTGAGGAGAAAAGAGAGCGGAGCTGTTCAGTTGCTTACAAAACAAACAAGCTTAAAAAAAAACAAGACAAAAAAAGAAGAAAAAAGTTCAAATGTTCTGTTCTAAATCTGTTGTGTTCTACAAATTAGTTTGAGAATTGTAGGGAAAAGACATGGTGAATTTTTTTTAAATTACTATGCCAACCCTTTTTAGTTTTGTAAATATTGGCTATATTGAGAGGTCTTATTTTATTCTTACTTTATTTTGCAAATTTATTTGAGAATTAGGCCATCCAATTAAGATAATTTTAATGTTGTTGGTTGTAAAGATCTGGATGGATATTTTATTTTATTCTTTATTTTATTTTTCAAGACTTGGTGAATTGATTTTTTTATAACTTGGCCTACCCTTTTTAGTTTTGTTAGTATTGAGAAGTGTTATTGTGGGTTTCAATATATTTGATATAGGCCATAAAATTAAGGTAAATGTCATGTTTTAGTTTTTATAATTTGATGAGGAATATTTTATTTTACTTTTTGTTGTTTTATTTTTCAGTTTTCCTCCTGAGTGATTGCCACCTTATAGTGGTCAGGGGGTTTGCGTGCCTCAGTGACCCTAAGAGCTACACCAGCAGAAGCTTAGCCTTCAGGTGGGACACCCAAGTTGGACCGGTCTTAGGGTAGAGGCCTGACAAAGTACAATCCAATTACATGACAAAACAGTTATCCAGAGCACCCCCCCTTTCCTGCCTCCGTTGTCACCATGTGCCCCTTCACATTTCTGTCTGCCCCTCATATATGCCTGTCTAGAACCGCCCAGCTGCTGTTTCTCAATCCCCATCCTAACTAAAACAACACATTCAATCATTCGTAATCGAAGTTCTCCCTGACATAGGCATTAATACACTTAATGCTTCTTAAACAGTCATCTTCTTGCACAGACCCTATACTCACAGGCAGTCGCCACCATACAGAATGTGCATTTTATGGCAACATCACGATTATTTGGAAAACTGCGATTTATACTTGAGATTGTTTAATTTTAATGCTGAAATCCATACATTTTTGTGTTACATTTTACAGATGAATTGTTCACTTTGTTCAAATATTTTATACTGCTAAAAATTAAACATGTGAGGCACGGTCACGCGAGAGGTAGTGCTGCTGCCTTGCAGTAAGGGATTGAGGTCCCGGGTGTTCCGTGGCGTAGTCTGAATGTTCTCCTCGTGGATATCGCCAAGGTGCTCCGGTGTCAAAAGAGATGCAGGTTAGGTAAACTAGTGCTAAATTGTCTCTAGCATGTGTTGGTGTCTCTGTTTACCCCACGATAAGCTAGCACCCAGTCCCAGTGATTGTTCCTGTATTGTGGCCGATGCTTGCAGTCATTGGCTCCAGCGATCCTGCACAGATTAAGTGGGTTTGGGAAATGGATGGATGGATTGCTCAAATAATTAAACGTTTAAAATATTTTCTGTGTTCTTCTATTCCATTCCATTCGAGCTACTGTCGCTGAGGTGTCATCTGTTGCCTGGAGTGTACTCAGGTCCTAAATTGGGATCCTCAGGCAGTTCGTTGTGGGTGGGTGCGGCTATGTGCCGTATCAGCGCATGCTCCCAATCTCCTCCTCCTCCTTATAAGTTTTGAAGAATCATACAACTTTATGCATACAACTGCTTTTACTTTCACGGAGAAGTGTAATGCGTGGGAAGCGGAAAACAGAAGGACCCGAACTGAGAGCTGGTATGTTTGGCTAGTTACAGTACAATAGTACAATAAAGAATGCATGCCCAGAATAACCTCCGTTGAATTCTGTATCGTCTCCGACCACCACCTCATGAATCCAACACTTGCTCATTCTCAGCTATACCAGTGGGCTGTATCTGATACCCATTCATAAACCCTGCCACTTAAATATTTGTTACACCTGCTGTAAAGGTATTCTGCTTTGATCTAATTCAACAGTGTGACAAAACAACAAGATTAGTGGTGTATGGCCACTAGTTGACAGCAGGTCTGTTGAAACCTGTAACTAACCTGAGACAGCGCCAAAAAAAAGAGCCTAGCAAATCAACAAACGTAGTGGAAAGCAAAGAATAGAAAAAATGCGCTTTTCAAGTGTCATGTGGGTTTTTTGTACTGCATCATTTACTCATTTAGCTGATGCCTTTATCCAAGGCGACTTACAACATTAATGATAAAATTAGTTACATTTCTCTAGTTTTCCAATTAGAGCACAGGCAGGTCAAGTGACTTGCTTAGGGTCACACAGAGATTCTAGAGGATTTGGACCCTCATTCTCAACCACCTAAGCCTTAACCACCACATTATACTGCCTGCAAATTTACACATAGGTTGGCCCACTGAGGTCTTTGTGTCTGAAAAGAGTAAATATGATATGATGTACATGCTTATTCTCTTCACTGTATCATGTCCATCCATCCACTTTTCATGCCCACTTCTTCAAAACAGGGTTGCAAGGCAATTAGAGCCTTTATCAGCAACCATCAGACACTAGACAGGAGCTGGACTGGGTGCCAGCCTGTCGCAAGATGAACACACACACACACACATTAGCGGTCAAATTTAGCAATGCTCATTCAACATGTGTTTGGACTATGGAAAGAAACCCACATGTCCACAGGCAGAACGTGCAAACTTTGAGTAGGGAATATATGGAATGCAAACCTCCTTGTACCATCTCACTTTTCTTTTTTTCGTCATTGCAAAAGCTGACTTTTTAATGGTGTGCATCTGTCATTTATATAGTGTTCGTTTTAGAAACAATATATGTCTGATTTTGTGTTTATTTATATACTTAGTCGCATTTTGGTATTAGGTTATGATATCATGTTTACTTTGTAATACTTTTCACAACTATCTTCATCCCACCAAAGGCCTAATAATGAAAACATATAATGTTATTCCAAATCAACTGCTTTTAATATACTGATAATGCATTTTGTATGTGTGTTCGGTGGCATCGTTAACTAAGTAGTACTTGTTTATTAAGTAAAGTGGCGCTGTACAAAGTATCTCATAGGTTATGTATACATGCCACATGTTGATCGTGAATCGCCAAGCTTAATCGTTTTCAAAAATGCAGCCCAAATTGAGAAACAGAACTGAAGTCTATGTAAACTAAGTGCAACATAGCAAACCCCTATTGTATTTACAGTAAATACATTTTCTTCAGTAAGTAATGTTAATGTTAGTTCTGTTAGGAGTCCTTGAATTGGATATTCCAGTAATTTAATCAAGTCTAGTTATCATCTTAAGCCATTTAGCATTTTCATATGGCATTTCAAATTCTTAAGTAAGATATTTACATTTTTCACATTTGGTACATTTTACAGTTATGTTTATGAGTTCACATTTCCACCTTGTGTTAAAATTTCATATGTTATTTTATTTCTCCCCAAACCCAAATACACATATTTCAAACTTTTGTTCTCTTTAACTTCTGAAGGTCTACTGCAGCTGTAAAGTTTGATCTCCTGACCTGAAAAATGTCTATAATAGAGTTTCTTAGAGGACGAGGTGTCTCCCAGGATGCCCCGACTATAACTGAGGAACAAAAGGTATGTGATAATAGAGATAAGATTGGAGCCATTTAGTTTTATTTGTGAAGCTAAGTCTGAAGTCAGAGCAAACTGGTACCTGCATGCCAATTTAATGCTCCTTAAAAAAGAAAAAAAGAACATAATGTCTTTTTAAAAATGTTGTCTGAGCCCATCATCACAGTGCTTCTAAACAGAAGAGCTTCTTGATTATATGCTAGGCGATTCAATTAGATCCTACGGAGATTGCCTTGCTATTTTTATTTAAATTTACAATATATTGTGCATAGCCTGATATAAAGGATTGACAAATATCCTTTTTGAAGAGTTATTTTACAAGACAGTTATGTTTTTAACAAATATGTTATTATGTATTTAATATACTTATGAATTACTTAGCATTAATGTTTTTATTTTGTCTCACAGATTGACCGAGATCTTGTCTTGCTCATGGATGATTCAACACTGTCCAATTACATTCCCTCCTATGGAGACAGATTTGCACTTTTCAATTTCTACAGAAATCAAAATATCACCACAATACGAAAATCTGGCCTTCTTCAGAAGCTCTGTGACAAAATGAAGTTAAGGAAGGAAAAACAATGAAAGTGAAGAGACACCTCAACATTCTCAATCCCATTCCGACCAAGGCAAAAACACGCTCCATAGAGTTAGGGTGCATACACAGTAACAAGGGGAAATTAAACAGGTCAGAGCAAAACAAGGTGGGGACACACGAAAGATTTCCATGCCAATCAGTGCTGGATTCACTAAAATCCTGAAAGAGGCAATGGGTCTTCTTTTCCCTGATGGGTGTCTCAAGCAAAGGGCATGAATCCAAATTCATATTTGATATCTGGGACTTCAAACAAACTTCACTTGATCGTCATATCACAATTGGTTTAATATACAGTATGACACCATCAAACTACAAAAGCTGCATTTCTACCTTGCCACAAAACAAAGGAGCAGTCAGATATTGAAGCCAGTACTAGTGATCTTGAGGACTGTAGTGATTCCAGGTAGACTACTACTAAGGATTGTGACCCTCAGGATGTGCCTGATATTTTTATAGTTTCTGATCAAAACCAAGTCAGTCCAAATCACACACTCAGTACAGATCAATATGACATCCATTATCAGATGATGGAGGAAAGTGAAATTGTTTACCAAATACTTGCTGATGCTTCTGTAAATAATGTGTCTGATCCTGAAATTACATTTGGCCCATGTACACATCTTGAAGGTCACCTAAATGACACAGAAATTTATGAGGCTGAATCCAATAAAACATGAAACAGTCAAAAATAATAACTATATGCTAAGCACACTGCCTCAGTGACATGATTGAATCCTTTTCTGACTCAGAGACTTTGACCAGACCACTGACACTGAACAGGTTACTTCCAGATAACTCTTTAGAGCAGGGTCATCAACTATATTTGTCAGAGGGCCAGAGTTTTACCAGACAGTCTCCTTGGGGCCGGACCCCAAGAAGAAAATCTAATAAATATCTAAATTTGGTTTAACATTATGTTTAATGTTTATACTTTTCCATTGCATTACAAAACTCAATGCTCCCATCACCTATACCACAGTCAACCACTAGGAGTGATAGATATTTTGCATCATTTCCATTAGGCCAAGTCAACTTTATAATAGAGCACTTGAAAAACAAACACGGAGGAAGTGACAGGAAAGGGTCTCCTAAAAGAGGTAAAATGGCACTCTCAAAGTCTTTTGAAGCAAAGTTGATGTAGAAAACAGGTCCTTCAATGATGACTGGACTGAAAAGTACGCATTTATCATGCCAACCTTCCAAATGCGTCACCAGTATGCCTAATTTGCAGCGAAACTGTTGCTGTTGCAAAGAATACAATCTGCGCCACCACAACACAAAACATTCTAATTTCAAGGTTTCATATCCTGAACAGTCAGAGGCTCGCCAGAGAAAAATCGCCACATTGAAATCTGCCTACTCCCGCAAGTGGCATTATTACTCAAACTTTAACTGATCAAGAGAGAGCGCGTGTGCATCCCTGCAGGCTGCTTGGGTGCTTTGCAGACATAACCGCCTTCGCGGAAAGTGATGTTTTAAAGGAGTGCATGATCACCGCTTTGGAGGAACTTGCCCCGACAAATCAATAGACAGAATTATTGCATCTGTCAAACAAGTACCTCTATCTGCCTCAACGAATGCACGCCGTGTGCACGTTTTGGCAGAGCAAGTGCAGAAAGCTGTCATTGACGGGTTAAGGAAGCCAAATACTTTTCGCTAGCTATTGATGAGTCCACACAACACCGATATTTCACAGTTGTGCGTTTTGTCAGATACTTTGATGGCAAAGATTTCCGAGAAGAGCTGCTGGCATTGCTTCCACTGGAGGACAACACCACTGCTGACATCATCTTTGGAAAACTGGAGGATTTTTTTAAAAGCCATGGATTGCCCCTGGATAAAATCAACCTGACAGTGACAGATGGTGCACCTGCCATGATTGGAAAAACAAGGGTCTGGTGAGCAGAATAAAGACTGTTGCTCCTAAAACTAACGCACTCCACTGTATCATCCATCAGAGCGTGCTGTGCGCAAAGCTAAGTGGGGAGCTCAAAGAGGTGATGGAGAAAACGATGAAAATTATCAACCACATCAGAGGAACTTCAAGCACGCAGCACCGCCTGTTCCGCAAATTTGTGCTTGAATCCCAGGCTTCTCATGATGACCTGTTACTCCACAATGACGCGCGCTGGCTTAGTAAGGGCAAAGCACTGAGCGCTTTGTTGAACTCCGCGCAAGTAGTGGATTTTTAAAACAAAGTAAATCCAAAGCGGCAGCTGACCATCTCCGCATCATGCAAGACACATTATACATGTGCAACGCTATGCTTTTAACAGACATCTTCTCCCATTTGAATACACTTAATCTCCAGCTGCAAGGAAAAGGAAAATCAGTGGTGGATTTGGTGGAAAACTTGATGCCTTTGGGAACAAACTCGATCTTTTCCACGCAGATTTGTTGTCAGGGAGGCTGCTGCACTTTAACACACTGAAGACGGTGGGAGAAGGCAACGTAACAGACAAGATGAAGACATTCATCACACAATTAAAAGACAACTTTTCTGCTAGATTTGATGACTTTTTCATTTCCAGGGATGTCATTGGATTTGTGCGTGACCCATTCACCATCAGCCCAAGCGGAGAATTCTCCACAAACGCGTGAAAATGTTGCCATTAGACGAGTCGGCCATTCAGAGCCAGCTGGCTGAAATTCAGGCCGCAGGCGACATGAAGTCGGCTCTCCGTGGTGCTGAAAGCCTGAGCGCATTTTGGGTATCTTGTCCCGAGACCTATGACACATTGAAAACGCTGGCTATGTATGTGCTCACCATGTTCGGTTCAACCTACACCTGCGAGGCTGCATTCTCCAAGATGAATTCGATAAAAACACAAGAGAGGAACCGACTGTCAACCCAGTCTTTGGAGGACTGTTTTGCATAAGTCTGACAGCGCCAAGCCTGATGTGAAAAAGTTGGTGTCAGAGGGAAATGTAACTTTAGCCATTGATTAAGCACTGTGAGTAGCCCGTTTCAGCATTGTGATTTTAATTCAAGCCCACTTAACGCTTCATTTGATGTGCGAACATTATTTGTGACCTGTTTTGTTCTGGTACCAGGTTATTTATTTACAATGCTATTTTAAGTTTTTATACCTGAGGATTCTGCTAGTTTCAAGCATGTTGTTGAGACTTAGTAATAAAAAACATATGTTATGTAAGGGCACGAGGAAAAGTTACGCTCGTTGTTTTTTTTTTAAACCTGTTTGAAACAATAAATGCTTAACGCCGCAGTCTGTCTGAGTCTGTCCTCATTTTGGAGTGTAGCCTAAATATAGTCATAAATGGTGGTTAGTCTGACAAGAGACTCAGTTGTTGTTATTTTTGTTGCTTTAATAGTGTGGACAACCATTTTCTTTTGATCCTCACAATTTTGGAATCCGGTCGGGCCAGATTGAATGGCTCAGCGGGCGGATTCGCCATGCCGCCAGTTGATGATCAGTGCGAGAGGCTGGTTGTGGATCAGGGCTTGTTAGAGACGTGTACAGTTCTTTTGGGAGGAATTCTATGATGGGTGCACAATTGGAACAACTTTAAAAGTACCATTCATTAGACATGATTTTTGGCTGACACTTGGAAAGCTATTGCCCGCATTTTCTGGAGAGGATACAAAGATTGCAAATACATTCCAATCAAGCTTGCACTTCCCTTTCTGGAGGAAGTTCTATTTGGAAAGGTTTATAGTGACTTAATTGAAAACTTTTGCAGTTTATAAGTGTCTAAGAGCAAGAAATCCTCAAATAAACTTTGAAGGATTTCTCCTCTGTTGAGCTAAGTGACATTTTAGATGTTCAAGATAATTATGAGTGTAGAAAAGGGCTTCCCTGACACTCTTCCAGCAGTTCTCAGGAGATTACACATAAAGAACTTGTACAGAACCCAATGTTTGTGATAGACAGCTGAAGGGACATTATCCAGCATCACATTGCACTTAATTATGACCAGTTGACCAAAATGTATACTGATCTTAAACCAACATCCAAAAAGTGTCAAAGATGTTGAAATTCCCAGTGATAATGACAGCAAAACAAAAGAGATTGAGCATCATCTTAGAAGGTATATCAGGGAAGTAGATGAAGTAAAACTTTCTAAGTTTTGAGGTTTTGCACAGGGTCAGATTTGATTGTGTCAGAAAACATCATTGTCGCCTTTGTGCCTATGTCTTCTTTACAAGGCGCCAATAGGATGCACATGTGGGATGATCCTGCAGCTATCTGACAATTATGACAATTTTCCAGACTTTCGTGCTGAATTCAATGATGTCCTAGAGAGTAACATTTGGGTGATGGACATTGTGTAGACACCCAATTATTCTGTGGTAAAACCTTTGTCAATCAAACAGTTTGAATAGAGTTTGCACATAAGGAACTTGTGCAGAACTGAATTAGGATTGGACAACCAAAGTATACAAAGATTTAAGTCAAAAGAATGCCAAAATAAAAGTCTTGGTTATTAAAATTCCTAGACAGAATATAACAACAAAACAAAATGAGAAATGAAGCACAGTGCAGAGTATGTCTGTTAATTTTGCTTTATTGTTCAGCTTATACTGTAGAACTATACTGCATTCACTGCATTGTGGAATTTGTGATGTTGTTATAAGAAAAGACTGACTGTTCAAAGGCTAATAGAGTATTATAATTTATATTCAATGTTCGTGAAGAGTTTGTATTTCTGATGGTATATTACCTGAACGGGAATAAATAATTTGTTAAAACACACTTTACTTTCCATCTCATGTACATTCTTGAGTTATCTAACCACTAGTATATTTTGGTGTCACCAAATCATACATTAAAGGGCCAGATGTTTATTGTCAATACCCACCAAAGACACAATACTGAATTTATTATCACATTTGCCAAACATACTACAGACAACTATTTCTCATTTCAGTGTAAACATTACCATAAATAACTAATTTTCTAGGTGTTGAAATTTGTGGAAGCATTCAATGTCATTAGTAAGGGTAATGCTAATATGAATCATGCATTAAAATTCAATTACACCAATAAGAATACAGATAAAAGGTATGATCTTTAAACATTCCTATAGCTTAACATTATCTAAAGGCCCCAAAATAGTTAAACAGATTGAAAATCTTTGGCAAATATCTGATTCATTTAACAGGACTTCTTATATGTAAATTATCATCAGAGAACAAAATCAAAAGCTAACATGTCATATGATAAATCTACATAGTAATGTGCTGGGTATAAATTATTAATGTTAAAAAGGCAGGCATAGTTTCAAGCACTTTACAGATTTATACAGTAACTTTTCCTTTACAGTGTCCATATGCATGTCATTAGAGAGATAAACTTATTTAATAATTGAGCTATGCTCCATTTTATGTCAACATTGATACATGTACTAGAGTGTTACGAGTCAGATATCTCATTCAGTATTTAATTTCTCAACAAGGTGTACAGTTCAGCAGCAGAAAAGGCATCTGTAGGAGCCTTCCAACCCTCTTCCTCCATCAGAAGACAGCAGAGCTCAAAAACTGTCTCATCACAGGGCACTGGCTTTTGGTGTGCACTCCCCTTACACAAAGCCAGCTCCTCCATGTCCACTTCCATGAGTTTGTCCTCTGCACCATACATCTCAGGAACACTGTGTATCAAAATAGGTCGACCTCCAATGACACCATGGCCTGCCCGAGGTCTGATCTTGTGAAAACTGCATGTTTTTCAACCTCATTGAGTTCAGACTGCACAAAATAAATAAGTAACAGTTCAATGTTTTACTCATAAACAAAACAACACTGACTATTATTGTTGTTGACATACTCTGGATTGTTGGACCCAGATTAAGTCTAATTCTAGACTAAAAAACTGCTTTGCATTACAAAGAGACCAGGCTAGGCTTAATCCAAATCCTTGAAACCAGCCCATTATGTTATAAATGAACATATTATATGGTTCAATCAGCACAGATGAATGACAGCATGGTTGCAGGCTATGAAGGAATATTTCAGACAAAATACAATAACTAAGTAACTAACTAACTACCTACCTACCTAAATAAATAAATAAATGTATTTTGAATTGTAACAACAAATAATAAAAACACAGTAATAGGACAGCATAAATACTCAAATGTGTAATGCCGTACAATTTTGTTGCTTATTTTTTTCTTCATGAATTTTATGCTACGTGTGGTGTCACTGAAATACATAAATGAAGCAATAATTACAAATATAAAGAAATAAGGTACAAAAACACATTTTGGAATACAATAAATTATTTATGCTCACATACAATTGTGTTTATATTTATTTATTTTCAGTTTTTATTTAAGAATATTACCTGAACAAGGTTGAGGAAGCAGAACTGTATTAGGCTTTTATCCAAGAAATCGCCAGAGAAATATCTGTCATCGTGAAGGGTTTGGAACAAGTTAATCCAAAACTGCACACTTTGCTTCCTCAAGATTCCCACCACGATTCAATTCACTGATTTTGTGCTGCGCCATAAATGAAACTCCTTTCACCTGCAAAACTGTCATTGTGATTTCTTTGCAAAACATAAGCATTTGTTCCACATGTCCGTTTTCCGTGCCTCTGTCTGCGCGTAGTCGCTGCGGGCATCCTCTCAACCGCTAAACTGTTGAGATAAAGTAATCTTCAACTACTTTCGGTTATTATTAGTGGTATACTCCTCCAACCACAAAACATAGCGGCTGAAGCCATCAATGCAACCGTGAATTGCAATACCATATGGCTTCAGTTTATCGTAAGAGTCCATATGCCACAGTGTTAAATGTGCCTCTATCTCAGTTCCTCATATATCTCCTATCTCCATCACTGCTGTATGCAGCAATTTTCTGCCTCACATTTTTGGGCATGCAGCCAGAGCATGCAGAAATGAACTAGCTGATGTACTACACTAGTGGCTAATCGCATCTCTGAGGCCCCTCAAGAACTTTCAGCTGAGACTATAAGAACTGTCAGTCAGTCATTTTCTAACCCACATTGTCCTGAACAGGGTGGCAGGGGCCTGCTGGAGCCTATCCCAACTAGCAAAGTACACAAGTTAAGGAACAAAACCTGGACAAGGTGCCAAGCCATCACAGGGCACACAGATACACACCCACACACACTAGGGCCGATTTAGGATCATCAATTCACCTAACCTGCATGTCTTTGGACTGTGGGAGGAAACCAGAGCACCTAGATGAAACCAACAAAAACACAGGGAGAACATGGGATGTGAACCCTGGTCTCCATACTGCAAAGCAGCAGCACTACCACTGTGCCACCCTACAAAACTTTGACTTTGCAAAATTGTATGTCCCTGGATATACTTTTGGCAGCCCAGGAGGTATCTGCAAAGTGATAGGACAGAAATTTTGCTCCTACATTCCGGACACTTTTCACAGTATATTTGCCATGGCCTGTAAGATTCTTCATGCTGATTCCATTTTTGTTCCCGATTGGGCATCAGAACTGAACATAGGATAGATCAATGAGTTTCTTTCTTTTGTCTGTCTTGGTTTTCATTTTCTTGATTCATACATACTGACACAGGTACAGGGAGTAAGGGGATAGGCAGGGGGTTATGGCAGTCCCACCCACTGTAAAAAACCTGACACTCTTCAGTGTGGTACTGAGGTGTCACCCATTGCATGGCTGCACTCGATCTCAATCCGGTGGTTTGTCATGTAGTGGGTGCGCAACGTGCTCTAATCACTGCATGCTCCCAACCTAGTGCTAGAGAAAAGTTGCGAAGATAAAAATTACACTTTTTTTCATTTCATATTTCTGTAAGAAGATCAAATCAATGTCCTAGATAGATAGATAGATAGATAGATAGATAGATAGATAGATAGATAGATAGATAGATAGATAGATAGATAGATAGATAGATAGATAGATAGATAGATAGATAGATACTTTATTAATCCCAAGGGGAAATTCACATACTCCAGCAGCAGCATATTGATAAAGAACAATATTAAATTAAAGAGTGATAACAATGCAGGTATAACAGACAGACATTAATTTTGTATAATATTAACGCTACCCCGGTGGAATTGAAGAGTCACATAGTGTGGGGAGGAACAATCTCCTCAGTCTGTCAGTGGAGCAGGACAGTGACAGCAGTCTGTCGCTGAAGCTGCTCCTCTGTCTGGAGATGATCCTGTTCAGTGGATGCAGTGGATTTTCCATTATTGACAGGAGCCTGCTCAGTGCCCGCCGCTCTGCCACAGATGTCAAACTGACCAGCTCTCTGTCTACAATAGAGCCTGCCTCCCCAGCACACCTCCGTAGAAGAGATGTTGAAGGACGCCAGCCTTCTAAGGAAGTATAGTCGGCTCTGTCCTTTCTTTCACAGAGCATCAGTATTGGCAGTCCAGTCCAATTTATCATCCAGCTGCACTCCCAGGTATTTATAGGTCTGTACCCTCTGCACACCGTCACCTCTGATGATCATGGGGTCTGTGAAGGGCCTGGGTCTTCTAAAATCCACCACCAGCTCCTTGGTTTTGCCAGTGTTCAGCACCATTTAACAAAGTCCTCGATTAGGTTCCTATACTCCTCCTCCTGCCCACTCCTGATGCAGCCCACGATAGCAGTGTCGCCTGCAAACTTTTGCACGTGGCAGGACTCGAGTTGTATTGGAAGTCCGATGTATATAGGCTGAACAGGACCAGAGAAAGTACAGTCCCCTGCAGCGCTCCTGTGTTGCTGACCACAATGTCAGACCTGCAGTTCCCAGACGCACATACTGAGGTCTGTCTTAAGATAGTCCACGATCCATGTTACCAGGTATGAATCTACTCCCATCTCTGTCAGCTTGTCCCTAAGGAGCAGTGGTTGGATGGTGTTGAAGGCACTAGAGAAGTCCAGAAACATAATTCTTTCAGCACCACAGCCTCTGTTCAAGTGGGAGAGGGATCGGTGTAGCATATGGATGATGGCATCCTCCTATCACATAAGTACTAAATAATTTATCTTTGAGTGGCACTAAAACCAAAATAAGTCTCTAGTACAAGCATCACTAAATGGCGGACCTGGGCCAAGTGACAGCACTATCTGGACCATGATGCATTTCGGATAAATGAATGAGAATAACTGATAACATTCATTCAGCAACTTTTTTCTCTTCTTAAGGTGTGCATGTCTATTGGTGTCACTCAATGAAGAGTAAATCAATGTTATTGTTGCAGTACATGGGCAAAACTTGCAGCTGCTGCAGAAGTAAATAACAGAAACAAAAGAGTGACAGGGAGCATGGCTTGATCAAAAAAAGGAAAGTAGACACAGAAAACTTAAGTTTCAAACATGAATGGATGAGCCAATATATGTTCATTCTTCCTGCAGGTAGTTCAAAACCAGTATATCTCTTGTGTTCAGACAATGCGGCTTTAGTCAAAAGTAGCAATGTGAAGCACCACTATGAGAGAAAACATACCCTTGACAGTCTGAAGTGAGGGCATGTAAAATAAACAAAGTGAGAGCCCATTATGACAGATCCACATCACATTCTTTTATCAAATAGCAGCACGCAAGTGAATGTTCAATTAAGGTAGCGTGGATTTTGGGGCAACATAAAATATTTTCTGATGGGACCGTTGTAAAGGAGTGCACTTTTTGGTTTCATTCAGATGGTTCTGTTTTCTTTATACTTAAAATGTGAATGTGAAAGGCCTACTTTTATTTTTTTATTACATGATTTTATTCAGCTTGCCCTCTCTGTTTGTCTGGGTCAAATTTTTGCAATCAAATTTTACCCACTTTTACCGAACCGATTTCCTTCAAACTTTGCATGCATGCTGATCTCCATCGACGATGCAATATTTCATCAGGTTTGACCCAGAATAAGTACATTAATTACGTCAAATTTAAACTTCTCATTTCCCTATATTATACCTTTTGAGATTACACATTGTGGACCCGACCCGACACAGACAGGCAGACATGTTGTTTGTCACCACCACACGTGTTTATTTACAAGTTGATTGTCACTTAGACTCAGTCCCATGCACAACACAAACCCCAACACACAGTCCTGGCCACTCAATCCCTTCTCTTCGGCCGCCTCCACACTCTCTTTTGCCTCGTCCTGCTTCCACCCGACTCCAGCCCTGAATGAAGGGAGACGGCCCTTTATATCCTCCCGGATGAGCTCCAGGTGATTCCCGACACTCCTTCGTTGGCTACGCCCAGCGTGGCGGAAGTGCCGCTGTTCTCCCGCAGCTCTCCGGGTGCCCTCTTAAATCTTCCCCCCAGCACTTCCTGGTGTGGCGGAAGTGCTGAGGTCACAAGTCCCCAAGGCATTGGGGCGCCTCCTGGCGGTGATCACAGGCCCCTACAAGGTGGGGCTTCCATGCCCTGAACCCGTGGCCCCAAAGCAACCAGGAAGGCGGCCCCACGGATCCCAGATGGGCACACGCCACTTCCGTCCTTCAAGCGTCCCGCCGGGTCATCGCCCTGGCATCCTCGACAACATATATATGAATTAGTGGTGTTGTTCATTAGCATGTTGGATTTTCGATCAAACAGTCGAAGGTTCAAGACCAATGTAGACAAATTAATTAAAAAATTCATTTTAATTAATTGATATTGAAGTTTTGCCAAAATACCTCAGTATGACAGTTAAGCAGCATTGATCAAGTAGTTAACATGTTGAAATTTCAATCAAATGTTAAGGTTTGAGACCAATTTTGAATTTTACCAATTTTTTTCATCATTTATATACAAATTTGGTGAAATACTCTGTTTAGTGATTTGGCAATGTTGGCTCAGTGCAAGTGTTGGGCTTTTCTAAGAAAGATTGATGTTCAATTCTAAACGCACATTTCCAGTACTTCACACGTATATGGTTTCAGCGTTATAAATGCGCTTGAAATGAGAAATGAACAGGAATGAATGTTACGCTTCACTTTACAGATCGTACGCTCGATTCCACTCTGTCGCTAATGTCATTTCTGTCAAATCATCTTCCCACCCAAGTCAAGGTTTTTGTAAAGTACCAATGGCTGTGTGGCATTAGAGTGTCTAAAAATATATAAAAAGATTTTTAAGTGACACAATTTTATTCAAAAATACACTAAAAATATATATTTTTTCTTGTACTAAGATTTTGTTTGTCATATGTGACTAAAAATAAAATCATCAAGACATAAAAGAATTAATTTAATTCAATTCAAATTTAAATTAATTAACTATCTTAACTATGGAAATAAAATGACACATCATATAACATATGATACACGTTTTTAGGAAGGATAGACAGAACACAAAGGCAGGTGGGGTTTCTATTTATGTCAAACAGAACTTAAACACAAGTCCTTTCAGTTGGACAATAAGCCCCATCTTAGTGAGGACTTGTGGCTTCGTAAAGCACCAACATGGGGTGAAACCTGTCTGTATTTAGTATTTTGTAAGAAGCAGGATAGAACTGAGGGTACAGAGGTTATTGAACCACTAAGGTCAAGTGGATACAAAGAGTAAAACTTTCAAGTTTAACTGTGGTAGGGAAAATTTTGAGCAAATGCAACAAAGTCTAATGAGGATAGACTGGGATAATCTTTTGAGTTTGGAGGCAGTTGAGGAACAGTGGAACAGGTTTAAAAATGTTTTAAATTTGGAATTAATGCGTAATTTTAAAAACTCCGCAGTGGGTTAATAAAGAGATAAAAAGAAGCTGCAAAGGAAAACAGCTGTATAAGACTGTATCCAGCAGGGGCGCTAACTCCCTTGTTGGAATAAGCATGTTACATAACCCAAAACTATATACTGTAGATATAATATAAAAAGGCGATACCCCTCCCTTAGTGATACGGTGGTAAGAAATCACATAGGAGAAATAACTTCACTTTCTTTAATGACGGCTTATGCGATATAACAGACAAAGGAAGCCAAGACAAGAACCCAGTTCGGGAGTGGGGCCCGATGTATAGAGTCTGCTATTTTCGTCACTGCATTGAAGGATTTTCTGATCAGATAACGTTATCTCCCATTCGTCTGTCGGTTTCAAAGATGTGCCAAGGCAATGTTCCAAGGCTTTATACCCTTTCTTCATGTGCAGGCCCCCACGTAAGTGAATAATACAATTCCAAACAATGCAAAGAAGATACAATTTCATGCTGACTCTGACAGATGAAAAATAGTGCATGTTTCCCCAGCTGTATTTATCTGTTTTGTCTAGCCTTGCCTAGCAGTTCTAAATGATGAGTCTCTGTGTTAAATCTGCATCCACTGTGCATGTGAGTAGAAAGAAAAGTAGATTTGTAAAATATTATTGTACAGAGGACAGTGACATATTAAACTTATGTTACAAAGGCATATAAGACTAATAAGTCGATGAGGAAAACCATTGGGAAGGATATTAGGAGGCTAAAAGACAGTTAGAGAGGAATATAGTAGATAAGGTGAAAGAAGACCCAAAGAGACTTTTTAGTATTTTAGCAGTAAAAGAACATCTAGGAAGTGCCAGGAATAGTGAAGGCAAATTAAAAAGTACAGATAATGAAATAGAGAATACTCCAAATAAACATTTTCTGAGCTCTTCACAAGTGAGGAAGTAGATAACCTCCCTGTATTAAATGAGACTATTGAGGAGGTACTGATTGATTTTGAAATTGTTGTGGGAGTAGTACAGGCTGAAAATCAAACAAATCTCAAGGACCAGATAATATTTACTCTTGAGTTCTTAAGGAGGTTAGCAAGTACACATATAAATCCTTGACACATATTTTTAGGAGGTCACTACACACTGGGGAAGCTCTAAAAGACTGGAAAATGGCAATTATAATACGATTATATAAAAAGGGTGACCGGGCAGATCCAAGCAACTATAGGCCAGTAAGCTTAACATGCATCACAGGAAAATTAATGGAAGGAATTATTAAGGATAAGATTGAGCAGTACACGGCTATTACAGGAGTTTTTCTGAACAGACAGCATGGGTTCAGAAGATGGATATCATGTTTTACTAACATGTGGGAACTGTATGAGGAAGCAAAAAAGGGTATGAGGGGCTTAAAGTGGGCCTTATGATATTATTTGTCTGGACTTTCAGAAAGCATTTGATAATGTGCCTCATGAGAGGTTGGTCATCATACTAAACATAACAAGCAATAACAGGTTAGGGATACTGTTGCAAGAATATTGCTGCCACTCCTCCCTATTAATAACAGTTTTCGTTAAAATTTGCATTAACCTTGCACTTCTTCATTTCTTTTATTGAATGTATAGTTATTGGATGCAATCGACTTGAATTGTATTGATTTTGGACCTGTTTTATGGACTTCTCCTTGACTGGGTTCACAGCTCCAGGAGAACTGAATGTTTTGTCATTCAGTGGCTGAGACTGCCTGATGCCTGATCTCTGAACTTTTGCTCACCATGGAACTCTAAGAGCTGGGGATGTTCTGTCTCCTTGATTATAATGGATATGCTAGATTCCTTCTATATGTGCTTCAACTGGGAATGACTGAGAAGTGATCTGTTGTTTGCGCCACCTGGGTTTCAGCTCTGGGTGATCACACCTGAAATACCCAGCATTATAAGTACATGTATATGTGTATGTAGTTGTATGCTGGATCCTTTGAATTCTGGTAGATGCCTTTCATGAGCATCCTGTAATATCATCTAATATGATTCTTCTGGATTTTTTTTTTTGCTGCTTTGCTGTTGTTGTTCATCTGTGCCACCCCACCCTGTCCATTTCACTTTCTAAAATACTCTCATGATAAACTCCTTTACATTAAGAAGTTTGTTTAGAGCAAGTGGTCAGACTGGAATGTACTTAAAGATGCTGGGATTGTGCCGTGCCAATAATATTTACATCGCGGATCATGTTATTGCTACTGCTGGTCTGCGAATGATAACTTTATTGACAGCATCTGTTCAGGAATATGCCGTCCTACACATGGCTTTGGAAATAAGAGTGTCAGTGTGCAAAATTCCCAATATGCTAAAATAACCTCTGGCTCTGGATCTGCGACAATGAACCCTCATCATGATGTTGCATTGGTTAACTCAAGATCTCTAAATGGTAAAGCATTGGTGATATCAGAATTCATTACGGATTCAAACTTTGATGTAATATGCTTAACAGTAAACCTGGCAAAAACTAAATGAATTTACGTCTCTAACAGAAGCAACACCACCCGGATAAGTTTACTTCTCAGAGGCTTGTAGTTCAAGACATGGAGGAGGAGACGCAGTAATTGTTAGAGCGGAACTAAACATTAAAAGAATTAAAATTGACTGACTATTGTTTTTCGAGTGTCTGTCTCTTAAGCTAATTATGAAATATGGCCCTGTCTTACTTACTGTTGTCTATCGTTCCCCAAAATACAATGGGTCTTTGTTAACTGATCTGACTGAACTTTTAAACCACTTAAGTTCGCTTTCCCAGAGAGTCATTCTTCTCGGCTACTTCAACATCCATGTTAACATTCTGACATGTAAACTGAGGAATGAACACCTGTCCTAACCGGACTGTTTTGACTTGGTACAACATGTTGATTTTCCTACTCACTCTGGTGGTCATATATTGGACCTGATCTGTACATCTGGCCTATCTGTTGGCAACATTAATAGAAGTGATTTTGGACTCTCTGATCATAAAGCAGTACCTTTCACTGTCTCTTTACCTCTCCCTCCTCTTGCCAAATAGCTTTCAGAAACCTTAAAATATCTGTCCCTCTATCCTTGTTGGATCTTTTTCTGTCTTCCCTATTACATCAACACTAGATAGTCTTGTTAATTATTATAACTCAGCCCTTCCATCAACACTAGATAAAATAGCTCATTTAAAACATAAGCAGATTTCTTTGAAGCGTTCATCAATATGATACAATTCAGAATTACGGTCCATGTAAGCAGCTGGGTGATGCCTTGAGAGAATGTCACATAAGACTGGTCTCACTGTGAATATCCAGGCTTTCTCTGACCACTAAAGGGCTTACAGGGATGCACTAACTGCAGCCAAGAACACACATTATGGCAGAATAATAGGAAGTGGCCATGATAACTTTTTCCATCCACTTTTTCCGTAATAAAATTAAAGATCTAAATAATTCAACTAACATAAATGCATCATTCATTTATATCTTTCCCTGTCTTCCCACTCTTTTTTCATCAGTCACATCTGCATTTGTTAATGACCGGCTTTGTAAGATGAAGCCCACTACCTGTGTACTGGACCTGTCCTCATCACACTTCTTAAATCGTGCCTTCATGCCATAATCCCAACTGTTACAACAATAATAAATACATCCCTTGACACCATCTTTGTGCCAGCCACTTTTAAAATCACTTCTGTGATCCCAATGTTAAAAAGGCTGGTCTTGATGCTGACAATCTTAACCATTTTTGGCCTTTCCTTTTCTGTCAAAAGTCCTTGAGCGTATTGTAGCCTCCCAACTCACCAATTACTTAACCTCTAATAAATTAATGGAACACTTTCAATCTGGTTTCAGGACACAGCACTACTGTGAAATTGCTTTGCTTTGGGTAACTAATGATTTGTTTATGCCAGAAGACTCTGGGCTAGCCAGCATATTAATTTTGTTAGATCTTAGTGCAGCATTTGAATCATTAAACATGACATACTACTGCCTAGAATTGAGAACATTCTGGTTGTCTCTGGCATTGCCCTCCAGTGGTTTAAGTTTTTCTGACTGATAGGCAAGAATGTGTTAGTCTTGGCAACAGCAGACCCAGCTCAGTGCCAGTCACACATGGGGTTCCTCAGGGCTCTGCTCTTCTGTATCTATATGCTTCCCCTTGGCCATATCATTCGTAGTTTTGGACTGGGTTATCATGAGATGATACTCAACTCTATTTCAATTTTAAAAGCCAAACTTCATCAGAGGTTTCTCAGCTCACAACTTGCCTCAGTGAAATTAAAATCTGTATGGAGTACAATTCTTTAAAATTAAACTATAACAAAACTGAACTCCTGCAAACTGGCACTAAAGTGCAGTCTTTTTCAGTCACTCTTGACAGTGATCTCATCAGATCTTCCAATGGAAGGAATCTTGGTGTAATTTTTGAGTCCTCCTTTCTTATTCCACCCACATAAACCAAATTAAGAAACTTTCTTATTTTCACCTCCATAACATATCTCATGTTTGCTTATTCCACTTCTGGTGTAATGCCGAGTTGCTTATCCATGCTTTTATCCATCCTGCATCAATTATTGTAACTCACTACTGGCAGGTGCCCTTCTAATCCTACAGCTCCAGCTGATTCAAAACTTTGCTGCAAGAGACCTAACACTAACCAGCAACAGTGAGCACAGAATTCCCATCCTGATTCACCTTCATTGGCTTCCTGTGTCTTACAGAATTAAATATAAAATTGTATTATTAACCCACAAAGATTTAAATGGCCTTGCACCAGACTACATCAGTGACCTTGTCCATCGCTATGCTCCTGTTCACCCACTAAGGTTCTCTGATTACGGCAATCTTGTTGTACCCCACACTAAGCTGCACTCTATGGGTGACAGGGCCTTCATTAATTAGATCAGCTGACTCAATTCATTCCTTTAAAAACAACTAAAAACTCATCTGTTCAGGAAGGCTTTTAACCCTTAACCTAACATTTTGCTCCTTCTTTCACTTTACTTCTCTGTCCAGATACTGTACTCAGGATATTTTTTGTGTGTTATATCACAACTGCTGTTATTTGATAGGCTTTTCTTTTGTTATTGAAGTTACTGTTTTACTCTGGTTTATTGTCTTTTATTCTATTTAATTCTTTGTATATCATGTATTTATATGTTTAGTGTTCTATGCAGAAATATTTGTACCCAATGTTGCATATGCCCTGTTGTTTAAATTAGTGCCTTCAGCATGGGAAAGGCACTATATAAACAAAATGTATTATTATTATTATTATTATTATTATTATTATTATTATTATTATTAAAAGAAGTTGGAGTTCAGGGTAATGTTTTTAAATGTGTACAGAATTGGCATAGACACAGGAAGCAGATGGTGATGGTGTGAGGAACCTTCTCAAAATTGATGTTAAAGGGTCAGTGTTAGAGCTGTTGCTATTTTTAGTATATATAAATGATTTGGATAGGAATATAAGTAACAAGCTAGTTAAGTTTGCAGATGATATCAAGACAGGTGGATTGTCAGATAATCTGGAATTTGTTAAAATATTACAGAAGGACTTGGACATCATACTGTCAGTAAATGTAAAGTATTACACATAGGAAGTAAAAAATTAGGTTTGAATACACAATGGGTGGTCTGAAAATCGAGAGGACACCTCATGAGAAGGATTTAAGAGTCATAATGGACTCTATGCTATCAACCTCCAGACAGTGTTCAGAAGTCATTTAGAAGGCTAACAGAATGTTAGGTTATACAGTTTAGCACAATGTGTGGAGTACAAGTCCATGGAGGTTATGCTCAAGCTTTATAATGTACTGGTGGGGCCTCCTCTGAGTACTGTGGGCATTTTGGTCTCCAGGCTACAAAAAAAAAAGACATAGCAGTGCTGGAAAAGTCCAGAGAGGAGCGACTTGGCTTAATCCAGATGAATTATGAAGAAAGATTAAAAGAGTTGAGCCTTTCAGTTTAAGCGAAATAAGATTAAGTGGTGACATACTTGAAGTGTTTAAAATTATTAAGGGAATTAGTACAGTGGATTGAGACTGTTATTTTATAATGAGTTCATCAAGAACACGGGGACATATTTGGAAACCTGTTAAGGGTAAATTTCTTACAAACATTAGGAAGATTTTCTTTATACAGAGGACCGTAGATACTTGGAATAAGCTACCAAGTAGGGAGTTTCAAAACTAGACTTGATGTTTTATTAACATCAAATTAAGTGAATTGGACTGCCAAGCTTTGTTGAACTGAAGGGCCTATTCTCATTTAGATTGTTCTAATGTTCTAATAAAATTTGGTATGTAGGATAATGGTTATAATTGGAGAAATGTCATTTCTGTCTAATCACCTTCCTCCTCAAGGTTTTGTAACATGCTGAGGACTGTGTGGCATTAGGGTGGCTAAAAATACATTAAAAAGATTTTTAAGTGACAAAAATTTTTCAAAAATGCACTAAAAGCAAATATAAATGATTTTTCTTGTACTAAGATTTTGTTGGTCATATGTGACTAAAATTCCTTAAATTATTCCAAAAATAACATACAGACTGCCACAAGCCTCATCAAGGACGTACCTGTTGCTCAGAACCTGCTTGACGTGATACAGAACCTGTGGTTGCAACCCAAGGAGAGACCCTCAATACCACCCATCTTCTCCTTAACTTCATATGGACCTTGCAGTGTAGAATAGGATGTAGGAACAAGAACCATGACCCGATCTCCCATGTGAAATTCCTGGAGAGACATGCGCCTGTCATAATATCGGGCCTGTGCTGCTTGCACCTGTTCCATGTGACCTTTCAGTAATGGACGAATTTTTCCAAATCTATCACGTAATTGCAATATATTCTCATATGTTTATGAAAGGGAGAGCCTCTTCTTCCCATCCTTATTTTAAAATATCCAATATATAACTGATTACAGATGATCAAAATGGCAGTTTTAAAGGCACACAGAGGAAGTGGTGTCATCAGGCCCGGGACCAGAAGTGACATCATCCATGTGACTGGAACTGGACATGACATCATCAGAGCCAGGCGAATTTCCCGTAACTGGTCTGCAGAGAAGTGAGACAAAGAGTCAGTGTACTCCACCACCCCTGGTCTGGCATGGAATTACTCTCATTCAGGCCCTTTAGCTGCCTCCCATGCGCACGTATGTGACAATGCCCATTTAGGTACCGAGAGAACACTTGAGAGAATAACACTCCAATTTTATTGGCCAGGGATCAATGAGGAGGTCTGCCACTTTTGTGCCTCTTGCCTGGAATGCGAGCTATGGCATATTCCTCAGAAGGACTGTACTCTTCTTCTTCCTGTCCCGCCATTGAAGTTCCATTTAAGCACCTAGGGGTGGATATTGTAGGACCCTAGAACCCTGTGGCCTGAGGCCACAAATATATTTTAGTTATGGTGGGTTCATGCTAGTGTTCTGGCAAACCGCCAAGTGCCTCAGGAGGGGAAAGCGGTGCTCCACCAGCACTGTGTACAGTGGAGATGGGGCCCTGCTGACTTCAACTGCAGAAGTTATTGACCGGTAGAAGGAATACTGAGGTACTTCTCAATCCCACCAGCATGTCTTCCTTAGAGGAAACATAGCTAGAGGACTCCAGGGGGCCCGGCCCATATCAGGGGCAGAGGTCGCCGAGGTAGTTAAAAAACTCCAAGGTGGCTGGGGCCCCTGGGGTGGATGAGGTTCACCCTGGGTTCCTCAAGGCTCTGGATGTTGTGGGGCTGTCCTGGTTGACACGCCTCTGCAACATCGCATAGACATCGGGGACAGTGCCACTGGATTGGCAACTGGGGTGGTGGTCCCCTTTTAAGAAGGGTGACCAGAGGATGTGCTCCAACAATAGGGGGATCACACTCCTCAGCCTCCCTGGTAAGGTCTATTCAGGGGTGCTGAAGAAGAGAGTTTGGTCGATGGTCGAATCTTGGATTCAAGAGGAACAATGCGGATTCCGTCTCGCCGTGGAACACTGGACCAGCTCCACAACCTGGCCAGGATCCTGAGGGGTTTGGGAGTTTGCCCAACAAGTCCACATGCGTTTTGTGGATTTGGAGAAGGCATTTGACCGTGTCTCTCGAAGCATCCTGTGGGTGTGCTCCAAGAGTACGGGTACAAGGCTGGTTGTTACGAGCCATTCAGTCCCTGTACAGGAGGAGCAGGAGCTGGTCCGCATTGCCGGTAATAAGTCGGACTCGTTTCCTGTTGAGGTTGGACTCCGCCAGGGCTGCCCTTTGTCGCCATTCTGTTCATAAGTTTTATGGACAGAATTTCTAGGCGCAGCCAAGGAGAGGAGGGGTCTGGTTCGGTGGCCTCAGAATCTGTCTCTGCTATTTGTGGATGACGTGGTTCTGTTGGCTTCATCGACAGTGACCTCCAGCTCTCACTGGAGATGTTCGCAGCCGAGTGTGAAGCGGCAGGGATGAGAGTCAGAACCTCTAATTCTGAGGACATGGGGAGGCTGTCGATTTACCAGTTGATCTACGTTCCTACCCTCACCTATGGCCATGAGCTTTGGGTAGTGACTGAAAGAGCAAGATTGCAGATACAAGCGCAAATGAGTTTTCTCCGCAGGGTGGCTGGACTTTCCCTTAGAGATAGGGTGAGGAGTTCAGTTATCCGGGAGAGACTCGGAGTAGAGTCGCTGCTCCCCGCATTGAGAGGTGGTTCAGGCACCTGGTCAGGATGCCCCCTGGACGCCTCCCTGGGGGGTGCTACGGGCATGCCCCACTGGGAGAAGGCCACGGGCAGACCCAGGACATGCTGGAGGGATTATATCTCCCAGCTGGCCTGGGAATGCCTCGGGTCCTCCCAGAGGAGCTAGAGGAGGTGGCTGGGGAGAGGGAGGACTGAACTTCCCTGCTTAGGCTGCTGCCCCCATGACCCGACCTCAGATATTAGCAGTGGATAATGGATGGATGGATGGATGAATTGTGCTACACTGATATCCAGAAGCCATCTCGTTCAGAGTGGCTAATTCAAAAACATTGCATGGGAATGTTTCTGGGTCTTTGGGAGAGTTGGCATCCCTAAAAAATCCTAATTGAGCAACAGACACCATTTACCTCGGATATTTTCATGGAGGTGGCCAAATCACTACATATTAAGCAGTTGAAAACCCCTGTGTATCACCTCCAGGCAGATGGCTTAGTGGAGCGCTTTAATCAAACACTCAAACAGATGCTCTTTAAAGTGCTTAGCAAGGACAGAAGGAATTGGGATCAGTTACTTCTAATCTTGTTTGCCTACCGGGAGGTGCTGCAAGGCTCCATGGGCTTCTCCCTTTTGAGTTATTATATGGATGACAACCCCGGGAGATTTTGGAAATCTTATAAGAAGGATGGGAAGAGGAGGCCAATCTTTCAATAAACATTCTGGAATATATCACAGAGTTACGTGATAGATTTGATAAGATCAGGCCTATTTTAAAGGAAAACATTGAATGTGCCCAATCAATTCAAGTTTGTTATTATGACCAGGGTACGACTCCAAGAGAGCTTCACTCAGGGAATGTGTTATGGTTCTTATTCCCACATCCCACTCTAAATTATTGGCTAATTGGCAGGGCCCATATTAAGTTAAGGAAAGGGAGAGCCTGGTTGACAACTTGATTAAACAACCAAATAGATGACCAGCCGAGCAAATATGTCATGTCACACTCCTGAAGCTGTGGAAGCTAAGGGATCCGGATCCTGATCCTTACTCCGCTTCACCTCGCTCCTTCTTTGTGCCCAATAATCTTAACTTCAGTTCTGATTTAACACCTGTACAAAGACAGAGCTTGAAGAAGTTATCGTGTCCATTCCGGATTTTGTGAATGAGAAACCAAGAAGAACCTCCTTGATTGGGCTTGACATTGTTACAGAGCCGTGTGTCATCTTCTGAGAACAACCATATTTCCTCCTAGAGGCCAAACATGCTGAAGTCGAACTAGAAATCAATCGCATGTTGGACTTGGGGTAATAGAGGAAAGTTTCAATCCTTGGTACAGTCCCATCTATTTAGTCTCTAAGTCCGATGGAAGTTAACGTTACTGCAGTGACTTCCGCTGGCTTAATCAGCTGTCTTAGTTTGATGCCTACCTAATGCCTGAGTGGTTGAACTCCTCGAGAGGCTCAGATGGGCACAGTACTTGACCACCGGTAAATTCCCTTAGCGGAATCTGCAAAGGAAAAACTATGTTCAGTACCCTGAGCAGTCACTGGCAGAATGCGGTCCTTCCATTCGGTTTGTACGGGCATCCTAGACTTTCAGTGTCTGAATAGATAGATTCTGGATAGATTG
The DNA here is from genome assembly GCF_016835505.1 of Polypterus senegalus. NCBI lineage: Eukaryota > Metazoa > Chordata > Cladistia > Polypteriformes > Polypteridae > Polypterus > Polypterus senegalus. Next base: position 581,895 of record NW_024384925.1, read on the forward strand.
CTCCAACCCCAACAAACCTACAGTGCTGCCTATTTGTATGACATAGTCATTTATTCCAACACCTGAAGGACAATATACAACAGGTACGTGCGGTGCTCTGGACGCTAACCGATGTCTACCTATGAATTAATGCAAAAAATGTTTTTGGGTTGATCAAGGCAAAATATTTGGGCTGCTTGGTGGGCCTGGGAACCGTACAACCACAGTGTTATAAAGTTGCTGCCATTCTGAATTGACCCAGTCCAAGAACTAAGAGGCTAGTACAAGCTTTCCTAAGATTAGTGGGATACTATCGCCAGTTCATACCTCAGTTCTCTAAGAGAGCTGCCCCTTTAACTGATCTGACAAAGAAGCGTGCTTCCAATTCTGTGGTATGAGATGAAAAACAGAGTCTGCATTTCATGACCTAAAAGAGGCCCTTACGCCAACACCTGTACTAATAATGCCAGACGGATGCATTGAAAACAGGCTTGGGCATATCTAGCAACCCGTAATGTACCTAAGTGGGAAACTTTTGGATCAGGAGACAAGGTATGTGGCAGTGGAGATAGAGGCTCTGGCAATCAAATGGACTATTAACCAGCTAAGGTATTACCTCTTTGGACACAAGTTTATTCTGGTGACTAACCATATACAAGGAGTCTTATTCTCATGTAACCAGGTGGTTTCTGGACCTGCAGACTTTTCGCCTGAAATTCAACATCGTCAGGGTACGCCCATACCACTGCTCATGCACTGTCTAATGTTCATGACCTCAATGGATCTAGGCTGAGGGAGGGTATTTGATTTATTATATTACTCCTGTGGAACACACAAGGGCACTAAGCAATAACAATTTCTATTCTCCTTTCCTCTCTAGAGAAAGGAAGAGTGATGTCCTTCCAACCATGACGTCACTTCCGGGTCACCCCACTTGATCCGCCTCTTCCTCCCAGAAAACCTCAAAGCGAAACAGCCATCTTGTCTAGACTCTGTGTACTTCTCAAGAAGTCTCAACAATTGCTCTTAACGTGCTTGATTTTCTGTGTTGTTCTTAGGTAATAACTCTGCAAACCAGGGGTTGGGGCTGTGGTTTAATGTCTTCTCCGCCTGGCTCTGATGATGTCATGTCTGGTTCCAGTCACATGGATGATGTCACTTCTGTTGTCCACCCTCCTAGACCCTTCCTATGTTGTTGAAAACTTATATAACCAAGAGGGCCATTACCCTACTTCAGTTCCGACTAGGACTATTGTCTGAGAAGATGCTTCTGAGCTTTGTTTTCGTGCTGGTATCAGATATATGGGATTCACCCAGGCTGGTGCTCCCTGAACCTTTAATTTTGTTCTGTCACCTCCTTACAGTGGCGTAGTTGGCAGGATTTATCGCTGGAAAATGAATGTACAGCAGAACCTGATAACCATGGGATGGACATGGCCAATGAACTACATTCCTTGAGGGTCCAGGTAGGAGAACTGTGAACTCAGCTCACTGAGGCTGAGGTGTGCGACTAAGCCTGTCTGCTACTCCAACAGGACAGATCCTGTGCATAGTCCCAGGTATTGTTGCTCTTACAACCAGGTGATGATATTGACGCCTTCTTTTGTATCTTTGAGTGTACAGCTATTTGTCATCACTGGGAACGTGTGAAGTGGAAGCAAATAGTGGTGCTGTTCCTGACAGGAGAGATGGGCTTATTACGACCTTGATGAGCAGGCTTTGCTAATTACGAGCTTAAAAGCTAAGGTGTTGCTGTGATATGGCATATCCCAGGACCAGCACGCAAGATTATTTCGAGTAGCATTTTGACCCAGTGTGGCCAGATCGTTTCCAAGCATTTCAGAATTGTGGTAAAGTACCAAGACAATTGTTGAAAGTGTGGTGTGAAACATGTTATTAAACACCCTTGTCTAGCCAGTTTGGCTGTTATACACCTGGACATGGTGGCCCTCATTTCAACCCTCAAGTGGCCTTGCAAATTGAGCGAGCGGAATAATCCACTGCTCACCCATCCTTGACTGCATGTGTTCCCAAACCTCTAACCCCTGCCCAACAAGGAGTCGGCCACGCAAGCAGAAGCAGGTGCCTCCTCGACACATGTATGGTCAAGCACAACATATTCAGTCACATTGGGTTCCAATCAATTGCAGCTGGGTGCGAGGAGGTAAGTATTGTGCCTCGTCAACCCCTTGTCCGTTCCCTTTACACAGGGGTGGTGGTTAATGGGCTCAGGACCTCCACACCATTTTTCTCCCGTTATGTGTTCCCGTGACAATGGAATGCAGATTTGATAGTCTAACCTATATCCACAGCAAAACCTGAAGGTATAGATCCATCTTGTGTGTCATCTGCTGTGAATGTGTAATCCGATACTTAAAGTAGCAGTTTTGCACAATCTGCTTCAAGTGGTTATACTTGGGTAGGAATGGTAAGAAAGCAAAAGCGTTGAAGCACCGATCACCCATGGGAAAATTCTGGGCCTCACTATAGATGTTGAAAACCCATCTCAAGCTGTTTCCATGCCACGCTTGCAGCCAGCACAGGAGAGCAATCACTTGGTGTAGTAAAAAATTAGGCAACAGACACAAAAGGTTTGGGGATGACCACCCTGTATGCTTAAAAATTTAGCAAAAGAAAAGTAACATGTCTGTAATAAGCGGAGTTCACAACTGAACAGACTAACAGATTGAGTTTGCTCGATAAATATGGTGGATAGGAGGAAGGGGTGGAGTCAGGAGGCCAGAACAGGAACTGATGTGGCAGGAAGGTGGATTCTTAGTACCAGAAATTATGTTATTGGGGTTTGCTGGAAGTGATGTCAACAGTGGGTAAGCCATTGGTGATGTCACTGAGAGACAGGGTCTTTGAATGAACTGCAGAAGAACAAGAAGAGATAGGATCAGGTGAAAGTGTTAACCCTGATCTAGATGATAAATAACAGTATTTGAGCCTGTAAACTGTCCTCCATGCGCATGTGTGTGACAGTGGCTACCCGAGATGATGCAATCAACATTGTGCCAACTTGAGCTGATGTCTCCACCAATACAGAACTCAAGATGCCAGAGTTGCTGACCCCACCCTTTAAGGTCACCATGGATCTGCTATCTTCTTTACATTTTCAATTTAGGCAAACTCTGGCCTCCTTTAAGAGAGAACAGTAGAATGACAATTCTCTACAATTTGCCAAAAATAGAGTTGTCTTGATTGGCAGACAGTGTACCAATCATCCCATGCCATAGGGACTACATTTTGTTCTTAATAATGATTTATAATATGGAGTAGCTGAACAAGAGGGTGAAGTAAGGAGTTTGTGTTGGTCCCAAAAACTACCAGATGCAGGTTTGTGAGTTAGTACATGCTCTCCTCTTAGGTGCCCACTGAGAAGATCAAGCTCCATTTCTTCTGGCCAGGGATTAATGAGGAGGTCCATCGTTTCTGTATTTCATGTCCAGAATATCAATTACAGCAGATTCCTCAGAAGGACAATGCTTCTCTTGTCCCTGTGCTGCTCATTGACATTCTGTTTGATATTGTAGGTCCCCTTGAACTCTCTGCTAGAGGACACAAATATATTTTATTCCTCCTAGATTATACACTACTCAATATCCTGAAAATATTCCCTTGAGAATATCTAATTCCAAGAATGTCACATTGGAACTGATAGGGCCTTTGTGCTTGCCAGCATCCCTAGAGAAGTTTTAACAGACCAAGGGACATCCTTTACCTCAGAGACATTCAGGAGATTGCCAAATTACTCCAGATTAAGCACCTAAAACCTAATTTTACCATCCTTAAACTGATGGTTTAATAGAGCAGTTCCACCAAATGCTCAAGCAAATGCTACGCAAGATGGTCAGTGAGGACAGAAGGAACTGGGATCAGTTACTTCCCCTTGCCTTGTCTCCATACTGGGACGTCCCTCAAGTCTCTTTGGGCTTTTTCCCTTTAAACTACCTTATGGGCAACAATTCTGGGACTATAGGATATCGAAAAGGAAGGCTGGGAGGACAAGGTCCTCCTAGCCACTTATATTTTGTGATATATTGTGTAGTTACACAATAGATTAGACCCATATTAAAAGATAATATGGAGCATGGTGCAATCAGTTAAGTCCTGCTGTTACAACTATGGCACGAGCCTCCATGAGTTTCAACCTGGAGATTGTGTCATGGTGCTCATTCCTAGCTTGTATTCAAAACGTTTGGCACATTGGCAAGTCCCTTTCAAAATTAAGGAGTGAAAAGGGCTGGTCAATTATCTGGTAAAACATCCAAATTAGTGCCTGGCCAAACAGGTGTATCACATACTGTAAACTTGCTGAAGCCATGGAAGGCAAGGAAATCCTACTCCGCTCAGCACCATTTTTTTTCTTAAGGAACATCCCTTAATTTCAGCCCTAATTTAATGGCTAAGCAACAACATGAGCTCAAAGCAGCTGTCTTATCCATCCCTGAGGTGGTGAATGAACAACCGTAGGACCTCCCTAATTGCGAATGACATCATAACGGAGTCTGAGGTTATTGTCCGAGAATGCCCATACAGACTCCCAGAGGCAAAACATACAGAAGAGGAGTTTGACATCAAATGAATGCTAGATCTAGGTGTTATAGAGGAAAGGTTTAGTCCCTGGTCTAGCCCCATCATGCTGATCATCGTTTTCAAATGACATCCGTTGGCTTAATCAAGTCTCTCACTTCGATGCTTATCCAATTCTGTGAGTAGACAAACTCCTTAAGTGGCTTGGTACAGCTCAGTATATGAGCACCCTTGACCTCACAAAGGGTACTGGCAAGTTCCTTTAACAGACTGAGCCAAGGAAAAGACTGCATTTAGCACCCTAGTGGACATTGGCAGTATTGTGTCCTCCCATTCGATTTGCAGAGGACACCAGCAACCTTCCAGTGTCTGGTGGAAAGAACACTATGGCCCCACAACGCCTATAGTGGTGCCTACATGGATGACTTTGTCATGTATTCCGACATGTAGGAGAAGCACATACAGCAGGTTTGAGCCATACTCCTGACACTAGGTAATGCCGGGCTTCGGATAAATGCCAAGAAGTGTTTCTTCAGACTAATGGAGGCTAAGTATTTGAGCTATCTGTTGGGCAGGGGTACAGTCTGACCACAGTGTTCTAAGGTTGATGCCATTTGTGAAATTGCCCGTCCAAAAACAAGCAGCAAGGCCAGACTTTCCTAGTTTTAGCGGGATACTACTGCCAGTTCGACCCCGTTTCTCCAAGAGAGCAGCACCCTTGACTACAGTCATATGAAAAAGTCTTGTTTATCATTGGCTGAGCTTTCAAAGTAGCAACTTCCTTTTAATATATGGCATGTTTTATGGAAACAGTAGTATTTCAGCAGTGCCATTAAGTTTATTGGATTAACAGAAAATATGCAATATGCATCATAACAAAATTAGACAGGTGCATAAATGTTGGCATCCCAACAGATATATTACATCAATACTTAGTTGAGCCTCCTTTTGCAAATATAACAGCCTCTAGATGTAGCCTTTGATGAGTATCTGGATTCTGGATGGAGGTATTTTGACCATTCTTCCATACAAAATCTCTCCAGTTCAGTAAAATTTGATGGCTGCCGAGCATGGATAGCCTGCTTCAATTCAACCCATAGATTTTCGATGATATTCAAGTCAGGGGACTGTGACGCCATTCCAGAAGATTGTACTTCTTCCTCTGCATGAATGCTTTTGTAGATTTCGAACTGTGTTTTGGGTCATTGTCTTGTTGGAATAGCCAACCCCTGCATAACTTCAGCTTTGTGACTGATACTTAAACTTTATCCTGAAGAATTTGTTGATATTCGGTTGAATTCATCCGACCCTCGACTTTAACAAGTGCCCCAGTCCCTGAACTAGCCACACAATATAATGGAACCTCCTACCAAATTTGACAGTAGGTAGCAGGTGTTTTTCTTGGAATGCTGTGTTCTTCTTCTGACATCCAAAGAGCTTTTTGTTATGACCAAATAACTCAATTTTTGTCTCATCAGTCCAAAGCACTTTGTTCCAGAATGAATCTGGGTTGTCTAAATGTGAATTTGCATACAACAAGCGACTCTTTTGTGGCATGAATGCAGAAAGGGCTTCTTTCTCATCACCCTGCAATACAGATGTTCTTTGTGCAAATTGCGCTGAATTGTAGAATGATGTACAGATACACCATCTGCAGCAAGATGTTCTTGCAGGTCTTTGGGGTGATCTGTGGGTTGTCTGTAACCATTCTCACAATCATGAGCATATGCTGCTCCTGTATTTTCTTGGCCTGCCAGACTTGGGTTTAACAGCAACTATGCCTGTGGCCTTTCATTTCCTGATTACATTGCTTGCAGTTGAAACTGACAGTTTAAACTTCTGAGATAGCTTTTGTTGCCTTCCCTAAACCATGACACTGAACAATCTTTGATTTGTTTTGAGAGTTGCTTTGAGGATCCCATGCTGTCACTCTTCAGAGGAGAGTCAAAGGAAGCACAACTTGCAATTGACCACCTTAAATACCTTTTCTCATGATTAGACACACCTGTCTATGAAGTTCAGGGCTTAACAAGCTAAACCAACCAATTTGGTGTTGCAATTAATCAGTATTGAACAGTTACATGCATTAAAATCAGCAAAATTACAAGGGTACCCAAATTTTTGCACAACCAGTTTTTCACATTTGATTAAATTTCATACAACTAAATACTGCTTCACTAAAAATCTTTGTTCGGAAAACATCCCAGTACTTGGATGTTCCTAGGAAATGAAAGACATACCACTCATCTTTTTTGTTGAAAGTAGAGTAAATTATTATGCAGGCTGAGAGGGGTTCCCAAACATTTCATATGGCATTTAGAAAAAAGCACACAACACAATGGTAAGGGACTTAAAACTGACAATGTATTTTGTGACTTCAGCACTGGTCTTGAGGGCAATTAACTTTTGTTTGCCTTTCATTCTCCAGACAGATGCTTTAGATACAGGCCATTATGTTCCTGAGCCGGAAACTGTTGGACTGGGAAACCAGGTATGCGGCAGTAGAAAAGGAAGCAGTAGCGATCAAATGTTCTGTTAACCAGCTGAGGTAGTCTCCTATATGTATATACTAGCAGTCAAAAGTTTTAGCACACCTGAGTTTTTCCATTTTTGTTTTCATTTAATCAGTTGAAATGCAATGAATGACCTAAAATGGTTAAAAGATCAGCAGTAGACTGCCAAAGGTTTAAATTTAAAGTTTAGGTTAGCAAAACTGGAAAAAAGGAAATTTCTGAATATTACAAATGGGTCTTCTTCAGGGAACAACTAATAGGTTCCAATCTACAAATGTTCTGCAACAATTAAAGTAATTAGCCTTGAAATTTGAAACAAACAAATTTGCACAGGTGTCCCATATGTTGATGTTGAGTATTTATGTTATGATGATTACTTGATGTTATGTTGATTACTTTTGTTCTAATTTAGGTTTATCAGACAGTTTTAAGCCTTCCAAGTGAAGGTCCATGGTGCTAAAGAAGGGGAAGGTGACTGATAAGTACCGATTTTCTATCGGGAACAGTCATCCCATCCATTACAGAGCAGCCAGTAAAGAGTTTGGGGATTGCCATTTAGAACTCCACTCAGGAGCTTGGGACGTGGCTCACCAAGGTTGATAGGTCTGGCCTGCCTGGTAGAATTCATGGTGGCACGCACCAGAGAAGCCCTACAATACAGGGACTCCAAGGATTGTAAGGTGTCAGCAGCTGGCATTGAGGTGAGAACAGGCAGGAAACAGAGGGGGAGAAGGCTGTGGAGGTGGCAGAGTCACGCCTGAGACAGAAGGCTCTGGTGGGCAGAGCAGGTCTGGGCTACTTTCCAAAGACCCAGGTCAGTAAGGCCCAGGGCAAGGAGAGAATTCATCTACTCCAGGAAGAGGTCCGAGCAGGGGTGGAGGAAGAGAGAGGAGCAGGGCAGTAGGACTCCAGCAACAGGGTACATGGACAAGGTGGGAGAGTACTCTCCAGTGAAGGATCACCTGGTTGGACATCATGCAGGGAGATTTCTTTTGCATTCGGTTCCTGTTGCAGGTGGTCTACGATGCCCTGCCAAGCCCAGCAAACATCAATGTCTGGGGAAAGAGCGAGAGACCATTCTGCCCACTTTGTTCAGGAAGAGGCTCTCTAGAACATCTACTCAGCAGCTGCCCTAAGGCTCTGGCAGAGGGCAGCTACCGGTGGCGCTCAAGGCAGTTGCTGAAAGCTTGGCTGCATAACAGGAGTGGCCAAAAGAAGGTCATTAAATCCTCAAGTGAAGCCGCAGAGAAAGCCTCAAGGTGGCTTTGGATGAAGAGGGCTGATCCGTGGATCGCTACTGGGACGCAAGTTGGGGATTGATCAACCCCGGCTGGGTCGCCTGAGCGAGGGTGTATGATGTTGCGAGACCCGAAACGCCCAATGACCTCGGGATAAATCACTGATGATGTGTTCTAGTGCATCCAGGTGATGTTTCTTATATAGGGTTTTGAGCCCATTAACATGGGTTTTGTTTTTCAAATTCTCATTAGATTCAGTTCCAAATCGACCATTTTTTATTTTGTATGATTTGGTGCCTTATTTTACAAATGTAGCCTGGAAAGCCACCTTATGATCAGAGGACTTCAATCATGAAGCTTAAAAGGCTTGTGCACCAGAAATTTGCCAATAGATGGCATTTTAATACCTCATTTTTGAACAACAAGCAGTTTTGCAACCAATTTTCTGTTCAATTGAAAGAATTTTTGTCTTTTTAATAATAGAAGTGTTGATGATCCTGCTTTTCTGTTGTAAGCCATCAACGATTTTATCCAAGACTACTTGATTGAAATACTTCTTATATTCCTTGTTCCACATTAAAGAAAATATTAGACCTTACAAGTAAAAGAATTTGGAACAAACACCTCCAGATGCTATGAATAAGAATCATGAAGACGCTGTTACAATGTCACCTAGGGCCGTGTCTTCATCTGGGACAAGGCCTCCTGTGTTTTGCCGCTGTGAGTGACACAGTCACATTCACATGCTCTGTTGGAGCAACAGTCACAAAAGCAAGTGCAGGAACTCGTGGATCTGGCCTCATACTATCAGAGGTTTGTTACCAACTTTGCGAAAATAAGTCCAGTTCATTATCTATTGGGCCAGGGCACTGTTTTTCAGTGCTGAATCAAGGAACAAGCAGGATTTCAGCAGCTGAAGAATTCTCTGTGCCAGATTCCTGTGCTAGCACCACTTGATCCAAGCTTGCCTTTTATACTGGACACATATGCCAGTAATATTGAGATTAGTGCAGTATTGTCACAGCTTCACCCAGAAGGAGATCACATGCTGGCATTCTACAGCCACACCCAGAGCCAAACCAAATTAAATTAATGCTCTTGGCAGTCATGGAAGCTACTAGACATTTCCAGTACTATCTTTGTGGTCTTCACTTCATTGTGCGTAGCAATCATGCAGCGCTTCAATGGTTGTTGTCTTTTCGTTGTTGTCTTTGGCCCACTAGCTCAAGCATCTTTAATTCTTCCAGTTCTCACTGGAGTATTGTGAAGGCAGCACCCAATGCAATGCAGGCACCTTGTCCCAGAGGGTAGAGAATGACTGCCAATACTGCACGTGACTGGAAGAGCAAGAGAAGATGAAGGCCAAGCAATTGGAGGAGGGACCCTGTTCCTGTGTTCTAGTTGTGCCCAGATCCAGAGCAGAGCATAGTAAAAGTTGGGTAGAGATGAAAGCTCGACCGATGTGGGAGAAGGTGGCACTGGAGTATGCTGTTATAAAGGAGCTCTGGCCTCAGTGGGACAGTGTGACCATCCAGGAGTGTGTTTTGAAACAAAGATGGTGGGAGCTGGTAAGTGGTGAGGGAGATGGCAAATTGTAGTGCCCAAGGTGCTGCAGGGAGAGATTCTGCAACACTTGCATGGACCCCAGGAGCAGCACACTTTGGAGTGTCAAAACTTTAAAATGGCTCCATTAGCACTTTTGCTAGGGATGCTGTCACTAGGACTTAAAGAATTTCTGTCATTGGTGTGGCCCTCACACAGCCAAAAAGGGCCCAACGGGCAATCAATAGACCCACTGCAGCAATATAGGTTGAGAGTTAGCAAGAAGCTGGTCTGACACAGAAAAGACATTATGATATCCAAGTGCACGGACAGCCTTTTGAGAATGGGGACTATGTGTGGGTTTATAGCCCTAAAAGTGTACTGGGTGCAACTGCCCCACCCCAGGAAAACGGTTTTCTCCATCACAACCATTTAGCTCCGTACTGGGTTGGGGAGCCTCAATAGGCCAAACCAGTGTAAGAGGCACTTATGGGTTTGCTGGCATCTCGTTCGATGCTGTCCAGAGTCCTCAGACCCTGCAGGTAGGCAGGTCCAAAGACGAGACTGAGAACTTTGAAACATGCAAGCTAAGGGAGCGCTAATGAAATTATCAGTGTTCACAATTTATGGGATTATGGAAGGTGGCTGAACACTGAGTGTGCTGGGAGTTAAAAGGGTACCAGTGAAGGGAAGGAGGTTCTTCTTATAAAGGAGTGTGGTGTGACGGAGGGCAAGACCTATTGATTAAGACATTAAGGAGTTTATCCGATGTTTCCTATTGCAAAACAGCAGGAAGGTTTATCTCATATCTGGAGCTGTTGTTTTGTTCTTTTGAAATAAAATGCCAGATTCAGGCTTCCTTTGGTTGGTATGTGTGTGTGTGTGTGTCATTACTTCCCTCCCATTGGTCATTACAATATTTTGGGGTTGAGATTGGATTATCCTCAAACTTTTGATTGCCAGCACTAATTAACATCATATATTTGCTGTGGCAAAGAAGTCTCTGAATGGGTGGTCAAAATTAGGTATGTCTTTCCCATCTTATGTAGCATCTGTTAAAATGAACATAGTTCCTCTGTTTAATTTGACAAATTTAATGGTTCCTATTCCTCCAACTCCATTGACATTGATCTGAAGTTAGATTGTTGATTTCTAACTTTATTTGGATAGGGTAATGAAGCCTAAACTTAAACACCATATACTCACTTGCAGTTTTACCAATGGGTTAATTTGACCTAGCCTTTAAGATCTTGGCTTGATTCCTTATTTTCCACATCATGGTTAGAGCTTGAGAGATCTTTGGTAGCTCCATATATTTTGGCATTAGAAACAGCCCAATTTTATATTGGATCAGTAATGTGTGGAGTTTGATAGAGAAGTGATTTAGCTCATTGATAAAGCGGCACACTCAGGCCCCTAATTTAAAAGCAATGCTTTAGTGATGGGTGGGTATTCTTGCACTTTTCCTAAATAGCCTTAGTGTGGAATCTTCATTTTAGGCAATATTTATGATAGTTAAGACCTTGTGTAAGATATGGAGTTCTCCTTTTTTTTATTTACAACCTGAATCTTTGGTGACATCTTGTGGCCTCTCTTTGTAGTCACTCTGCATGCTTATTTACTTATTTTACAATCTTTACTCCCAATAATAAGCCTCTTTCTACTTTGTCTTCTTTGTAGACTTTCTTGTTTTCCTCTCTTGGTGTGTTTAATCTGGAAAAAGATATTGCCCTTTCTGGAGCTGGCTGTTGGAGTACTAATATAAAATTTTGCTCTAGAAACCCTAACTATCAGTTCACAGTTTAACTTTGTGCATAGGTTATGTTTGACTCCTCGTCATCAATATGTCACTAGAATTGCTTCAGATCCTTTTTGTCTTGTCTGTCAGTCTAATTTTCCTGATACTTTTATGGATTTTTAAAAAATTGTCCTGATGTTTATTCTTTTTGGCCCTGTGTTGATTATTTATTATCTATATCTTTAGATAAAATTTACTACCATCTCCAAACGTTTATCTTATTAAATATATTTTCACTTAAGTTGGTCTCTTTACAAAAGAGAGTTTATTTTAGGCATAATTGATGCCAAATTGTTGTTAGTGTACAGACAGAAATCACCCAATTTACTTACCCCTGCTACTGGCTTTTCTTATTTTATAATCTTATTCAGATAGAGTTGTCTGCATCTTATATTAGTATATTCTTTCATACCTAGAAAAAACTGCTGGGATAGTTAGGGTTATCTTATTATATCTTGAGTGATGTATTTTGTATGCTGTTTTTCTCCTTTTTACTATTTCTATTTGGTCTTTGTGGTCAAATTTATTGTATTTATATGTTTGGTCGAGTCTGCAATAAAAAATGATTACAAAAATCAATAAATTTGTAAATATGTTTAATTGGTTAAATACTTTGATTACCAATCAGAGATGATTTATGTTCACCCAGACCAATACATTTTTATTTTATTTTTAAGTTTAAATGTACAATTATGAACATTCGGAATTGTATTGAGGGGTTTTATGACATGAATAATTCAATTCCATCAAACTTTTTAAATTTCATTTTCATTTTAGATTAGTTGTTAATTTTAGCACCACATTTTATGTGTTTTGTGACACTATTTAGAAGATATTTGTTTAAGGTTTCTTCCTTAGTTGGTACTGCAGGACAATAGGAAGTATATGATATGTGATGTTATTGTCATGACAGTATCAAGATCAAAGTCTTGTGCTTCTAGCAGTGTAAGATTGTTAATAAAACATGAATCACTAGTGCTCTTTGCTTTTTCCTTTGGATGTTAAGATTTTTCACAGTTAAAGTTTTGTTTGGGGTTTTGATGCAGAAAAATCTTTTAGACTTGGGGCTTCACATTTTGTTTGGGATTTTGGCAATGCTTTTGCATAGCATTTTGGGTTACAATCTTAAACTAGCCTAGCTGGTTTTTGTCCCCATGTCTGTTTATCCCTGACTATGCCTTCATCTCCTTATCCTTTTTCTTTCTGCTGTTTTGGCCTGACTAATTTTGGTATCTACCAACTCATTGGTCCTGTCAGGAGCTAGATCTCACAGGCATGTACTAAGGGTTCAAGGTTCAAGGTTTTTATTTAGTCATGTTTACAGAAGGAAACATGAAATTTTCCTTCTCAATTACATCCAATAACAAACAGAAGAAAAATAGTGACAAAGGTTAAACTTTCACAGAATTCTAAAATGTTCACACCATTTTAAAACAAATTATTTGCTAGCTACTTTTAGCAGTTTGATGGCATGTTTTGACCTAAAGTGGTTACATGATACATATGAAAACTCCAGATTTTTGGAAAATTGTATTATCTCCAATATTCCTTATTAAAACACATATGGCACTAGGAAGAAACCATTTTCGGCAGTGATTTGTATGGGTCTTTAATGCAACTGTCTTCCTTCATTTAATGAAGTTAGGTTTTACATGTGATAAGTGTTTGTCATCAGTTGAGATGATTTCCAATTATTTCAAAATGTTATCTGCTGGAACTTTTAAAGTTTGATTTGTTAGATTACTAAATGAGGCAATGCAGCTGAAATATATGGCAGACTAGACTACACTGGGAAAGAAGGAAAACATGATGTTCTTGTTCACTTTAAACAGTCTTGAGTTTATGGTGGAGGAATGAGCCCTGACTGCATTTAGAGTATATGTTTTTGCATTAATATTCCAGTGATGATTATTATCATAGGTTAGTTCCTAAGTATCTGTTTTCAGTCATTACTTCTACCTCTTTCCCCAGAACAGTGATAGGTGAACATAAGAATTTCTGTCATGTAAAGTGAAATGTCATTTTTTTGTCTTTTGATATTCAGAATAAGACAGCTGCTATGATACCAATTTACTAAACAGTCCACTTCATTGAAATAATGTCTTTCATCCTCCCCATATATGTGTCCTATCAGCATGGTGTGAACAACATACTTGATAATGGAATAGTGGTCACTGTTGTATCTGAGGTCACTTATGTACAGTGTAAATAGTAGTGGAGACAGAACACCACCTTGAGGAGCCTATATATTTGAGAGAAGGACAAAAAAGGGTTGTGTACTTTTGACTGTCTATGAACAATTTAAAAGAATGTCCTGAATCCATAATATAATAAATGGGTTAAAATTCATACTGTACAATTTCTCAATCAGTATGTTAGGCTGGATTTATTGAATGCTGAAGAAAAACCAGAAATAGCCTTCTGACATATGAACCAGGCTGATCAAGAAAAGTGTATCACATTCTTGTTTGCACAGTAAGCAAATTGGTGGTTATCTTGAAAGGATTTTATCTTTGTCATTTAAATGTTATTCAGCAATTATTTAAAGCATTTCATTGGAATGAATATTAGCACCACTGGAGTGTAGTCATTTAGACTGCTTGGCCTAGAAACCTTGGAAACTATGGTAATGATTGGCTGTTACCACAGCTCATGTACAATATCACAGCTCAGGGCATTACTGTTCTCATTGATAGCAGCATGTCCCACCTTGGGTTTCCTGCACAGGTAGTGCGTAAATGTCCCAGTGAATTCCATAGGTGATAAAAATTTTAATTAGAAAACTTTCACAGATATATTTAAACAACTTACACAAGAACTACTAACTGGTAATAAAAACAAAAGAAACAATTAAAAGAGCAAAAAAAGACACAAAACATGGGGTGATGTACTGAGAAGTCATAACCATTTCTAGAATCTTACACTCCTGGAAACACAAAAGTTGATGCCTAGCAGTTTTAAGGCTTAGGGCTTCTGTCAGGGGCTTTCTGTCAAAAGAAAACATTTTGAACAATAGTCACACTTCACAGGTGTGATGGTTCTACCAAAATCAATTCAAGAGGAACCATAGCAACAATATTTATTTTATGGCACACTTTCCTATATATTTCATTAAAAAATAACCATGAAATACCCTAGGGTCATTGTTCTTGACTCTACTACTGGAAATACACTGGACAAAGAATGGAGCATATGACAGAGTAGTATGGCATAAACCAAAAACTAATATTGAAAATGCAGTTGTACCACAATAATGTTATAAATAAGATTTCTTAGATTTTATTTTGTTTTCTTGGAAGAATTTTACATATAAAATACATGTATTGAGTCTTTGGGTTTGAGTAATTCATTCCAGTGTTACTTTTTGATCTGAGTTTGTTCTTAAGTAGTTTAAAACAGTGTTATGTATTTTTTACACCATTTTGAATCTATTGGTGCCACCATTTTGTGGTGCAGTTGACACCACATTACTAAGGAATTAGTATATTAATGTGCAAAGCATAAAGTCATTGTTGTGACATCACTGAAGGTCATCCTGGATGTTCTGGGCCATCCAAGAGTTGGATAATGAGAGGAACTTTGTGTGTGTATTTGTTTTTCTGGACTTCTTGGTGTAAAAGAGTATTTCTGGTGAAAATTTTGACTGTGATTCAGGATTTTGTTTTTGTTTGGGTGAAATGGTCAGTTAGAACTCATGGTTATGAACCCAACATGTTGTCTGACACATGTTTATTCTTGTGGTTCCATTACCTTCAATTTCAGCTACATATAATTCTATTTGCACTACATAAACTTTTTAACTGACATGGGCCCCAGTATGCCTGGATGAAAGCTACTGCAATATGGCAGTGTCTCACTTTAGGAATGTTTTCTGTTTTGCCCCAGTTAGCCTCTTCTTGGGTAAAGTTTCATCCTTTTGTTGATACTCTGTATCCAATTTCTCTTGTTGTAATTGCCAACAGTTCCAGTGAATAATAAAGCTAATAGCAACACTTGAAAAATGGTAGCCCTTACAAATCTAGTAAATTGGATTGCGTAAGAATTAGAGTTTAAGTTTGAGACACGAGAGAGAGTTCCCTGAACTGTATTGATTCACTGGGTGTTGATTTATGTGCTGCCTGTTCAAATGCACGCCTCCAACAGTCAAAATGCTGCAAGAAGGGGAAAGTCTTGGATAATATCCTAATAAAGTCTTTTCTGAGGAAGATGTACATGATTGGGTCCAATATGCTATTCAGACTGAGCCATCCTAGAGCTATTTGACAGTAGATAAAAATCGAAGACTGGAAATTACAGCTGTCCTGCAGAATGAGAATGCCAATGTACTTAACATAATATATGATATGGTAGGGCCCAAAGATGGCAGTAAATATAATAATGATAAGCGAAAGCAGGCTAGTAATTCTTTTTTCTCTTCTTCTTGCATTAACATTACTTTCCTCATGTTTCTCCTGTTGCTTGGTACATGAACAAAAGAAAAATGAAAGGCAAGACAAAGCGTTGTGGTCATGGCAATCAACTGAAATATGGCAAATTTCTTCTGTGCAGGATGGTTCTCCATACATCGAATATTTTGATCCTCTTCAAAGCCAAAGTAAAATGCTCCTGAAGTAAACAAAGTAACGAGTCCCCACAAAGCCAAGCAAACAATCCAAGACTTCCAGAGATGGCGCTGATTCGAAACCAAACTGGGTGAGAAATGGCCAAATATCTCTCTAGAGTAATACAGCACATGAAGAAGATACTGACAAACAAACTTATGAAGAACATGCAGCCAGTGAGACTGCACCACACCCTCCCAAAACGCCACACATGACCATTTCTGTAATAATCTATCCAAAATGGCAAGGTGCAAATTTGGAAGAGGTCTGAGATGAGCAAGTTAAACACATAAATTGGGAGAGTATTTTCTGATTTCATTAGATGATATAGGCCATGGAGGGCTTAAGCAGATTAAAGGAGTCCGTAATGAAAACAAAGCTATACATCCCGGAAGAAAGATCCAGTCAGACAGGGAGCTGTAGTTACATCTGTTTGCTGATGTGTTCATGTCTGCCATCCTAAAGTCAAGATTTGCACTCTTGAAGTCCATCTGGCTTATATCAAGACTGATTGTTTATCACAGCTGCCTGGTTTTCAATGAATTCTGGAAGCAAAAGAGAGAAATTAATAAATAATCTGAACAATTATGTATATATATATTACTAGCAGAATACCCAGCCGATCGAGAAGTAAAAAGAAAAGGAAACATTTTAAAAATAACGTAACATGATTGAAAATGTAATTGTTGTCATGAGTGTTGCTGGCACATATATATATATAGTAAAATACCCAGGTCAGCAGCGGAGAAGTAGTGTGTTAAAGAGGCAATGAAAAGAAAAGGAAACATTTTGAAAATAATGTAACATGATTGTCAATGTAATTGTTTTGTCACTGTTGAGTGATGAGTGTTGCTGTCATATATATATATATATATATACACACACACACATATAAACATATATATATATACATATCCATACATATATACATATACACTGTAAAAGAGTGAGGAGGAGACAGCAAAAGGCTTGGGGTTTTCCGGCCCCGTATATTGTCGACAATCCACAATAAAAAAACTGGTCAAAATTATAAACAAAGAACTGTTCATAAGCGCAACGCCGAATCATGGCGTCGGCCATTTTATGGAGGAGGAGCCGAAGTGGAGGGAATGCTGGGAAGGAACCGTGAGGGAGGATGGGATCGATGACGCCAGGAAAAGATGGAGGAGGAAGGGCGGAAGTAAGCGTGAGCGGGCAAACCCGGCTTATGGTGGTGGAGCTTTTTTTCCTTTAAGGAAGCATAGGGAGAAAGTTAGTACCGCCATTCCCTGCCGGGCGAATGTCTTCCCAGGTGTGTCAAGATCCTTCCGCTGTCTCCCACTCGCACGCGCATGACACGACCCCCCCCTTAGCCCAAGACCGTCAGGTCGGGCGGACCTAACCGAGAGGTCGTGGATACGGGAGAGCGCATCGGCGTTGGCCTGAAGGGTGCCCCGACGATAAATGATGATGAATTTATAGGGTGGTAAATCCAGAAACCACCTGGTGACCCTGATTAGACTCTTTATGTAGGGACATCCACTGAAGTGCAGCATGATCAGTCACCAGAGTGAATTCGCGACCCAGCAGGTAATAACGGAGATGGGTCACTACCCACTTAATGGCCAAGGCCTCCTCTCCACCGCCGCATACCGGTCTCCCGGTCCATCAGTTTCCGCTCAAGTACATTACGGGTGCTTGACACGTCGACGCTTTGGCTCAACACTGCGCCCAGGCCTGTGTCGAAGCGTCGGTCTGGAGAATAAAAGGGAGCCCAAAATCGGGCGTCCTCAATACAGGTGCTGACGTTAGGGCCTTCTTTAGGTCACTGAATGCGTGTTCCGCCTTTGTTGTTCCACACCACGTATAAGGGAGCACCCTTCTTTGTCAAATTGGTCAAAGGTGCTGCTTTTCGAGAAACGGGCACGAACCGCGGTAGTACCCGCTAACCCCAAGAAAGCCTGCACCTGCCTCTTGGTATTCGGACGGGCCATTCCAAGATGTCTTTGATTTTTGAACACTGTGGTCTCACCTGTCCCGTCCCCACGAGGTAGCCTAAATACTTGGCCTCCTTTAAGCCAAAAACACTTTCGAGGGTTTATGCGCCAGCTTTAGCTAGTGTTGTGAGGACAGCAGAGACCTGCAATAGATGTTCCTCCCAGGTGCCGGAATAGATGACAACGTCATCCAGGTAGGCGGCACTATAGGACTGGTGGGGCTTCAGCACTTTGTCCACCAGACGTTGAAAGGTCACTGGGGCCCCGTGCAGCCCAAATGGGAGGACCTTATATTGCCAGTGCCCGCTAGGGGTGCTAAAGGCTGTTTTTTCTTTTGCGGATGCCATTAAGGGAATTTGCCAATACCCTTTCGCCATGTCAAGAGTAGTCAGCATCGAGCCGCACCCAGCCACTCAAGCAGGTCGCCAATGCGCGGGCATCGGGTAGGCATCAATTTGGAGACTTGATTCAGACGCCTAAAGTCGCTACAAAATCTCCAGGAGCCGCCTGGCTTGGAAACGAGGACGATAGGGCTGGACCAGGGCTATGGCTCTCCTCAATGATGTCCATGTCCAACATTCGCTGCACCTCTAATTCCACTTCTGCGCTTTTGCCTCCGGGAGTCTATAGGGTCTCCCGGATGATTACACCGGGTCTGTGACTATATCATGCTAATCAGCGAGGTCCGCCAGGCGACTCGCTCACTACTTCGGGGATGGCTCAGATTACCTGGGTTAACTCCTGCCGTTGTTTGGGTGTTAGCTCTTCACCGAGGTTAAGGGCAGACGTGCATGAGAAGAGGGAGAGGGACCTACGGGAGTCGGGAAGCTCCTCCCTGTCTTTCCAAGGTTTCAATAAGTTTCACCAAATAGTCGACGCAGTCCCTTCCTTTCCTTAACCTCGTAAGGTCCTTGCCAGTGAGCAAGCAACTTGGAGTGGGAGGTAGGAACGAGCACCATAACTCAATCCCCGGGCGAACACCCGGAGGACGGAGTTGCATTGTAACACCGGGCCTGCTCTGCCTGCGCACGAGTCACGTGGTCTTTTAGGAGGGGTCTGATTTTTGTGAGCCTGTCGCGCAGTTGCGCTACATACTCCAATATGTTAGAGGAGGGCAGGGCCTCAGCCTCCCAGCCCTCTTTTAGTATGTCCAAAATGCCTCGGGGTTGTCGCCCATACAACAATTCAAAGGGGGAGAAGCCCGTAGAGGCCTAAGGTACCTCCCGGTAGGCAAAAAGCACGAGCGGGAGGAGCTGATCCCAGTTCCTGCCATCCGCATCGACTACCTTGCGGAGCATCTGTTTAAGCGTCTGGTTAAACCGCTCCACCAACCTGTCTGTTTGCGGGTGGTAGACAGACGCTTTCAGGTGCTTTATTCTCAGTAATTTGGCCACCTCTCTGAACGTATCTGAGGTAAAGGGTGTACCCTGGTCCGTGAGGACTTCTTTGGGTATACCCACTCTGGAAAATAAACTGATTAATTCCCGTGCAATGTTTTTAGTGTTAGCGGAGCGAGGGGAACCCTCCGGTATCGGGTGGCGAATCCACCATAACCAATATGCATTTATGGCCACGGTTTGAGGGCTCGAGGGGTCCTACTAAGTCGACCCTATTCTATCAAAGGGAACATCGATCAGGGGTATAGGGACGAGAGGAGCACGGTCCCTTCTAGGAATCTGGCGGGTCTGACACTCCGGACAGGATTGGCAGAAGCGCCGGACCTCCTCATTAATCCCAGGCCAGTAAAAACGGAGCTTAATCCTCTCCAAGGTCTTTTCGGCGCCGAGGTGGGCGCCCAGGAGGTGAGCGTGAGCTAATTCGCATATCTCCCGCCGGAAGGTACGCGGAACTAGCAACAACTTCCGCACCTCGCCCTCGTGGGTCGCCACCCGATACAGCAGATCATTTTCAAGACAAAGAAGGGCTTGCATGGTGTGGAACCGTCGGCTTGTGAGCTGTTTGGCAGAACTACCACATTCCGGGCAAACCGCAGGGAATCATCGTTCCACTGTTCCCTCTTAAATGAGGCGGTGTGGATCGAAATTGGTGATCCAAGCTACCCAGAGGGTCTTGTGACCTGGACACCGGAAGAGTTCCCTGGCTTGTCCCTTCCCCGGCGGAGTCTTCCGGGTCAAGGTCCGTCACCGAAGAAACGTCTCCCAAGGTGCCAGCGCCACTAGGGCCTGCCCCAGAGCACGGGCGGAGACCGGGAGGGGTGCCTTGCCCTCATAACTAGATCCAGCGAGGCCCCGGAGCAGTGTGTGTCTTACCGCAATTTTTTTTCGACCAGTCATGTCCCAATATCACCGGATAGGGGGGGTCGGGCAACACAGCGACCATCAATTTGGTTAACTCCCCCTTCCAGGTGATATAACATTGTGCGGAACGATACGACTTGGTCCCTCCATGCACACAAGTGACTTGTAAGTGCTGCTTCAGCCACTGTCGCGGTAACACATAACGGCGAAGCCACAATGGTTATGTTGCTGCCGGAGTCGAACAAAGCCACCACCGCGTG
The DNA here is from genome assembly GCF_016835505.1 of Polypterus senegalus. NCBI lineage: Eukaryota > Metazoa > Chordata > Cladistia > Polypteriformes > Polypteridae > Polypterus > Polypterus senegalus. The sequence continues at coordinate 602,596 of NW_024384925.1, forward strand.
CCCATTCAATAAGACCACTCCCATGTTCGGACTCGCCAAGTGATGCGACGGGTACAGTACCTTTCCGTGGATGCCCGGTGCAGTCCATTGGCTCCAGCGATGTTCAGGGGACAGGCTGGCAGCAGATGGCCGGTCTCGCCGCACTTGTAACAGCGCGGAGAGGCCGGCTTTTCTTTAGGCCTTGACGGCGCTTCTGCAGCGCGTCGAGGGGCTCGGGTGTGGCCTCGGTTCCCACGAGCAGACTTTTCTGAATCCCGACTGAGTACCGCTGAGCTGACACTCAAGGACTTCCAGGAGAACCGCATATCCTTGTAGGGATGCCGCCGGACCTGCTGGGCGAGGGAACTGGGCATGGCGTTCACCAGGCCCTCACAGGCCACCTGCTCCACGACTCTCGGGTCTGGGGTCCCTCTGGCCGTAGCCAGCGCCCCATCTTGCCCCAGAACTCGAAGGCCTGGGCACAGGCAGGTTTTTCGGGTTGAACTGCCAGTTCCGCCACTCTGCCGCCTGCTGGCCCGTGATGCCGTGAAGCGGGCCAGGATCTCTGGTTTGAGGAGGTCGAGTTCGTGGCCTCCTCCTCGGGAAGGTCATAATAGGCCGCGCTGGGTCCCTTCAGGTAAGGCGCCAAAATGGACGCCCACTCGGACTGCTGCCACTCGTTCCGGGTGGCCATCCGTTCAAATATGCCCAGGTACGACTCTATGTCGCCAGCCTCTGTCATAGGCACCAGAGGGGGAGGCGTCGGTTTGGGTGGGTCTGGTCTCGCTCTTTGGGCCTCTGCCAGCCTGGTCTTCGTAGCCTCCAACTCCCGGGTGGTAGCGGCTTGGCGCTTGCTGCAGGGCTTGAGTTGGGCATTCATCCCCTGCAGCACGGTGTTTAGGTCCTGTCCCTCGGTCATCTCTGGGATCTTCTATCCTGCCGACTACGCCAATGTAAAAGAGTGAGGAGGAGACAGCAAAAGGTTTGGGGTTTTACGGCCCGTATATTGTCGACAATCCACAATAAAAACTGGTCAAAATTATAAACAAAGAACTGTTCATAAGCTGACGGCGAATCATGGCCGGGCGCCATTTTATGGAGGAGGAGCGGAAGTGGAGGAATGCTGGGAAGTAACCGTGAGGGAGGATGGGATCGATGACATCAGGAAAAGATGGAAGAGGAAGGGCGGAAGTAAGCGTAGCGGGCAAACCCGGTTTATGGTGGTGGAGCGCCTTTTTCCTGTAAGGAAGCATAGGGAGAAAGTTAGTACCCGCCATTCCCTGCCGCGAATGTCTTCCCAGGTGTGTCAAGATCCTTCCGTGGTCTCCCACTCGTAGCGTCAAGTGACAACACATATACACATATATATATACACACACACATATATACATACATACATATATACACATACATCCACATATATATACATATATATATATCTACATATACACATACATATATATACACACACATATATACACACAAATACATATATATATACATACACACACATATATATAAACATATATATACATACATATATATATATATATATATATATACAGTCTTTGGGGTGCGAGCAACTGTTGCTGGGGTGCCAGAATCCATGAAGGAAGAAAAATGAAAAACATTATTTGTACAAAATCTTAATTTATTTATCCATTCCTAAATAATTAAATGGGCAGGCTATTTCGATCAGTGCAATACGCTGTTTGTTAAAACGGATGACTCCGCTCTTACGTGCAAGTCTGCCTGGATATTATGAACTATCGTATCTGTTCAAGTTCTATTTAAATTTTAAATAGAAGGAATTTTTATTTAGTCGACAGAATATTATTCCGGAATAAATCAACTCAAACCTTAAATAACTTATAATATTTTGCTCTCCATAAAAATATATCCTGTCTAAATTATACAAGTTAGAAATAAAGTAAACGTTAAAAGAACAAACATTCAAATTTCTTTACTCTTATGTAATTTTATATAAAAATAAACTTAAATTTTAAATATCCCAAAAGATTTTGCTCTCCATAAAAATATATCCTGTCAAAATTATACAAATTCAAATATGAACATGGTGCATAACAAAACCTGGAAATATAAATAAAATTTGTTCTTTTCAGCAATAACAAATCAAATCATTCAGTTGTCTTTGCTCTTATGTCATTTTATCAGAGCTGGACGCCTGGCATCTTTTTTTGGCAACAAGTTCGTTTATGTTTGGTGTGAGGTTCTGTGTTGTGGAGATTCTCAGGATGGACTGCAGGTGCTCATCAGTGAGGCGACTCCTGTGTGCTGTTTTGTTAGTCTTCATGACTGAGAAGAGCTTCTCACACAGATATGTGCTACCAAACATGCACAAGGTTCGAGCCGCATGTAGACGGAGCTGGAGCATTTTGCGGAATGGAGTGAATAAACTGTGCGGGCCTGCAGTATCGTACTTTGCCTTCAGTGTGCCATTACACTGCAGCTCAATCACCTCCATCTGAATCTGCACAGGTGCAGTTTCCACATCGACGGCAAATGGGTTGCGAAACAACTCAAAATTCTTTTTGTTCTTCAAAGTCACCAAAGCGCCGCGAACTCAGTGCGCTCAGTTTATCAGCAAAGTGCGATTTGGGAACACCGTTGTGCCGACTTGGTTCAACATTACTTGGCAACAGGGAAAGTGGGGCAAGTTGCACTGGTGCATTTGTGTCTCCCATAAAAGTAGCTTCACTTGAAATCACTTTGTGATTTTGCACGGTAAAAACGTCTGCTGAAGTGTCAGATTCTTCTTTAACTCTTCTGCTTTCTGTATCTTGTGCATTGCATTCAGGTCTTTCAGGTTATCTTGATGTTTTGTCTCATAGTGCCGTCTTAGATTAAATTCTGTAATTACAGCCACATTAGCTCCACAAATGAGACACACGGGTTTACCGGCAATGTCAGTAAACATATACTCAGCCTCCCATCGGTTTTAAAGGCTCTATGTTCAGAATCACCTTTTCTCTTGGCATCGTGTGGGCTAGCTTCGCAATAACTTGCAGCATCATAAGCTAGACTTGATTAACGTAAGTGTTCGCAAGGCAGCTGAAGCGCTGCATTATGGGATCTGTAGTTTATTGTGTTACCAGCGCTTCATATCCCCGGCCATTAATAACAATAATATATAAAATGATCTCGCGGGCGGATATAATTACACGGGCGGATGTGGCCTGGGCCTTGAGTTTGACACATATGGACTAAATAGAACTTGAAAAGATATATTTTTCAAATGTGATCGCGCAATTCAGATCGAGTTGACGCACTACAGTACATCGAGCCAGCGTGCTATTGTGGTTTTGCCTGCGTGCCTCAATAAGTTACCCTCCCTCGCTCTTACTTTTTACCGCTCATCTAATGAATACACTGAGTATGGCTTTACCAAAACAATCATTGATCGCGAATAAAGTATCCATTATTCATAAAGCTTCAATTGGTGATCTGTCTTTCTGCTAACCGCATATTTTTCATACGTCTCAAACCAAGGGGATGCAGGCTAAAATGAATCGGAAGCGCGTACATACTCAGTGCATCCCTCTCGGGAATCGAACCTCGACGCGGCTAGAGGCGAAGCTCTACTATTGCCACGGCGTGTGGTTTGTCTATTTGGCGTAGCAGTGTAATTCGTTTTGTTCAGCACTCTTTGGAACTGTTGCTTTTGTCTGTGCACTCGCCAGTTCACGGAGCCGCTGAATATGGTTTTATATGTCACTCGCTCGCTTCTAATTGTTTCACTGCCTTCTTAATTATATAATGTATGTTTTCTTCAGCGGTTTTTGGAGCTCTTCCTGGTTTTCTACATACTGCGTGATTACGTGGGAGGCGTGATGATGTCACCGAAACGGCTTTCGAGCTCAACTCCATTACAGTATATGCAGAAAAATAGCTTCCAGTTATGACCATTACGCATAGAATTTCGAAATGAAACCTGCCAAATTTCAGCCTTCTACCTATATGGAAAGTTGGAGAATTAGTGATGAGTCAGTGAGTCAGTGAGTCAGTCAGTGAGGGCTTTGCCTTTTATTAGTATAGATGAAAAAAGCACAACTTAAAAAATTGCTAAAACACATTATTTTAACAATGCTTTGTCATAGCTTCATTTAGTGTAACCCTGAAATTCTCTATATGCATTTAATTATCTTTTTTCATGGCTCCAAAATCTGTACTAACCCCTACTTTGCTGTTCTTTTCCGGTTTTCTATGGTGGAGATCTGCCACCACCACCTCATCAAAGCACTGTGATGTCCCTACATTGATGGATTAAAGGCCAGAAGTCCACATGACCGTCATCATCTAATTCACCCATGTGAAGCCTGAAACCATGAGGACTGATTAGGTCATTTTATGTTAGGTAGAATGCCAAGTGGGGGCTGGGTGGTCTCGTGGCATGGAACCCTGCAGATTGGTTTTTTTTTTTTTTGTCTCCAGCCGTCTGGAGTTTTTTTTTGTTTTTTTTCATCCTCCTGGCCATCGGACCTTACTTTATTCTTTGTTATTAGTATTGCCTAATTTTATATTTTTCTTTTTTCTTTCTTCATCTTATAAAAGCACTTTGAGCTACATCATTTGTATGAAAACGTGCTATATAAATAAATGTTGTTGTTGTTGCTGTTGTATGTAAACACGATAACTTTTGGGCTGTTTCCGCTAACCGGAAGTGGTACTGCAGAATCTGATTTATTCAACTTTACTTTTATAATAATTGCTCAGTATATTATTAATTTGATTTGATTTGTTGTTGATGGTTCTTGAATGTAATATAAAATATACTGTTGACGCTGAGTATAGCATCACGTCAGTGAAACTTCTAGGATATTGATTTGCTCAGTTAAATAGCAGAGGGGTTGTTAATCAGTTTCAGCTACTTTGGTGTTAATGAAATTAACAGGTTTATTAGAGGGATTAGCTCCAGCAGACCCCATGACCCTGTGTTAGGATATAGTGGGTTGGATAATGGATGGATGGATATACTAGAGGGGCAACAATGAGATGACACCCAAAACAGGAATGGTTTAACAGGTGGAGGCCACTGACATTTTTCCCTCCTCATCTTTTTCTGACTGTTTTTCACTAGTTGTGCATTTGGTTATGGTCAGTGTCACTACTGGTGGCATGAGGAGATACCTGGACCCTACAGAGGTACCACAGGTAGTCCAACTTCTCCAGGATGGCACATCAATACCTGTCATTGCCAGAAGGTTTGCTGTGTCTCCCAGCACAGTCTCAAGGCCATGTAGGAGATTCCAGGAGACAGGCAGTTACTCTAGGAGAGCTGGACAGGACCGTAGAAGATCCTTAACCCATCAGCAGGACTAGCATCTGCTCCTTTGGGCAAGGAGGATGCGCACTACCAGAGCCCTACAAAATGACCTCCAGCAGACAACTGATATGAATGTCTCTGGCCAAACAATCAGAAACAGACTTCATGAGGGTGACCTGACGGCCCGATGTCCTCTACTGGGCCCTGTGCTCACTGCCTAGCACCGTGGAGCTCGACTGGCATTTGCCAAAGAATACCAGAATTGGCAGGTCTACAGCTGGCACCCTGTGCTTTCACAGATGAGAGCAGGTTCATCCTGAGCACATGTGACAGATGTGAAAGTGTCTGGAGAAGCCGCGGAGAACGTTACGCTGCCTGTAACATCGTTCAGCATGACCGGGTTTAGTGATGGGTCAGTCATGGTCTGGGAGGCATATCCATGGAGGGACGCACAGGCCTCAACAGGCTAGACATGGGCACCTTGACTGCCATTAGCTATCGGGATGAAATCCTTGGACCCATTGTCAGACCTTATGCTGGTGCAGTGGGTCCTGGGTTACTCCTGGTGCATGATGACGCCCGCCTCATGTAGCAAGAGTATGCAGGCAGTTCCTGGAGGATGAAGGAATTGACACCATTGACTTTCCCCATGCTCCCTGACCTAAATCCAATAGAACACCTCTGGGACATTATGTTTTGGTCCATTCGATTCCTCAAAAAGCTCAAAATAATGCATAATGCAATGTAGCACATTAAGGCAAAAGGAAGTAGCTAAAACTTGTACAGGCTTGCCTGTGATGGTGGTGATGGCAAACCACAACTGATGCGGTGATGTTAGCGAGTATTATTAAATGCTCCAAACTAAAAATAACCATGCTAATGATCAGAAAATATACTGTAAATGTGCTTTTAGGGAAATTCTAAACATAAGGCAAAGAAAAAAAAAGGCTCAAATCAAGCAAACCAATAAAAATAAAATCAGGAGTCAATATTTCTGGCCAGAGAGCAAAGCAAAGTCCTGGCTCTCTAACTGTTATTTCCTATATAGCTACTCTCGAAACAAAGACGGCAGCTGTTTTATCTACAAAGGAAGTGATCATTACCTTTACGTATTTGGCTGATGCCTTTATCCAAAGCGACTTTCAACATTTGAGATACAGTTGGTTCCATTTCTTTTCTTTTCCATTTGGAGTACAAGCAGTTGAAGTGACTTGCTCAGGGTCAGACAGTGTTAGTGGTGGGATTTAAACCCACAACCTCAGGGTTTGAGGTCTAAAGCCTTAGCCACTGTGCCACACTGCCTGCCTGGTTCTATAGTGGCCCAGATAAAATGTAGAAAATGGTGCTGGTAGCCATCACGTAAGAAATGCTAAAAATATATATATATAGTAGCAATGAAGAATACATAAGAAAATAAATCAAAATAGGCTAAAATTTTGAAGAGTATAAGAAACATGCTTCACAATAGTATGACTTGTTGGTTTGTCTCTAGTCTTCTCATACTTTCAGCTCCTGCCTTGCATTGACCAGCCTGTTGTGGGTGAAGAGCACTTTATAAGGAACTGAATTGAACTCAATATTTGACAGCTCCAGCCAGCCTGAAGTAGAATAGAGCAGGATAGAGTATTGGAAGAACTGCTCCTTAAAGATGGAGGAGCATTTGAGAAGGTTGCATTCCAAATGCAAAGGAGGACAGTTGGCCCTTTAGTTTCCTGCATTTTATATCATGCACTTTCTTCAGCACTCTGTCACAAAGATCTTTAGGAAGGATTAGTGAACTCTGAAGGCTGACTCAGAAGGAAGCAAACGTTAAAAAAATATGGCTTATAATCTTTAAGGATATTTTGAAACCAGTCTGCAAACATCCAACACACCCTCTCAGTTGCGAGAAGCAGATCATAGATATGTGATGCAGTACCTGCCATATAATACAAGGAGTAAGCGACATGTGTTTTGCTGTAATTGCGCTCATCAGGTGTATGCGCACCTTAGCTATACTTTATAGTGACTCACAAATATAAAGAGATGTTTTATTGGAAAAACAAGTGAAGTTTAAAAGTACAGTAATTCAAAAGAAGTAATAACTTTCTTGTCTTTTGGCGTTTTGTCTTGTTAGAGACCTTTTGGGGTTAATGGTATACTTTCCAGAAATGTAACACCAGCAAGTTAGTGCACCCTGAATTTTGGCATATTAAAGGGTGTGAGCGATAGCGCTCTCGCTCCCTTGAACCCCTATCCACGACTCCAGACACCAGGTAAAATCCAAATGTTGACTTTATTTTCTTCCACAGTGCACAAAGCACACTCTCCACCACAATACTCATATAAATCACAATAATAACAAATAACCAATCCTCCAGCTCCCAGACGCGTTGCCACCCTTCCACCCAGCTCAGCTCATTGTCTGGGAGTTCCCATAGTCCTTTATACTCCCTGACCCGGAGGTGTTTCTGCCCAACAGTCCACAAGTCCTTATTCCTTCCGGGTCAGGGTAAATAGTCCTTTTCTTCAACCCGGAAGTCCGTCGCTCTTCCTATGACGAACCTCCGGGTCACAGGGCACGGAAGAAGCCCTCGGTCCTCCCTGCAGCTCCCTCCTGTGGCCCCACGGCATCCAGCAGTGCTTTGCATAAAACTCCATTGTCCATGATGCCCACCTAGAAATCTGAAGAATGAGTCCTGGTAACTCCTAAGGTTCAAAACATGGAAGCCATTATGTGATGTTGGATTTTTTCCCTTGGAAGCAGACATGTCAGTCCAGGTACTGGAGACCTTCATTGCTTTATATCTCTCTCTGTGCTGGAGATTTCTCCTCTTTCTGGCCCAAATCTCCAGCCCATGCTGTCTGCTGACACTCTTTCAGAGGGTCAACCCTTTCAAGATGCTTACTTATTGTCCATCACAAGATGAATGGAACAATAAGCAGATTGAAAGGCTCTGAAGAGGAATAAATCATATATTTTATAAATGCCTTAATGTACAAAATTACTCATAAATATGTTGTGAAAAGGTGCTATATAGGCACCTGACCCGACACAGACTGGACAATGGAGGCACCGTAAAATAAATACTAAAAACTATTTATTTTTTCTTAGCCTGTGGGCACACGTCTTCCCCATGTCCCACAGGCAGTACACAGTCCCAAGCACAAACACCAAATAAATCACACAGCAAAGCAATTTTTTCTCCCTCCACCATTCCTCCCAGGCAACCTCGTCCTCCTCCTCCCGATTCTGGCTCCTTGAGTGGTGGCTGCTGGCCCCTTTTATAGTTCATCCAGAAGTGCTCCAGGTGCTTGACTGTCGAGTGTGGTGAAAACACTGCCCATAAGGGCTCAGGAGTTTCTAGCTGCAGCACCCTGGTGGCCTGCGGACCCAACAGGGCTGCGCCCTACTCCAACTCCCATGGAGCCCTGCGAAACCGAGGCACCTCTCCAACCCAGGCGGCCATCTAGCGTCCAGGGGAGGTATTGCACAGTCCATGGCTGCTCCCGTGAGCATATAACAAAGGGCATCTGCCACAATGTATTTGATAAAACTATAATGGGGCCTACCTTTAGTGTTAAAAAAATGTCTGTAAGGCAATGTGCTAAAAAGGGAGAGGATTGTCATTTCAAGATTTTAGTATCAGAATGAGACTAACATTGTTTTAGTTATTTCCTTAAAATAAACATATGATATCTTTCATTTTAGTAATAAGTGATCACACTATAACTAATGCAAATGGCGAAATATTTACTTTTTAAACATTCTTTCTGTTTGTTAATTTTGAGCAAATCTCTAAAAAATTTGAAATTAAGTCCACAAAGCACTGCTTGGTCTCACTTTGTGCAATCCGTTTTAAATTTAATGGCATGTTTAGTTTCCATAGTTTTTTAATTTAGGGTTTTGTGCATATAAATATAATTAATGTACAAGGAAGATCTCTATACGTGTGTGTATATATATATACTGTATATACATACTTTGTATATATAATGGAAAAATTTGTCTAAATGAAGAGTTAACAAAGAACAGGCCTAGTCTTATGCCATAGTATTTGGTGTTATCTTTGATCGGAAATATTCATAAAAGGAGAGAATTTCTCCTAAATCAGACAAAACTTCTATGGACTGTTTTATTTGCTTTTGTATCTTTTCATTAACTTTAATAACATCAGACTGTTTCTACTAAATGGGTTGACTAGGTAAAATGTAAATACAGTACATATTATACTTATTTATTTATATATATATATATATATATATATATATATATATATATATATATATATATATATATATTAGTTAGATCTAGTTGTACCTGGGTTCACTTCCCAGGTCCTCCTGCATGGAGTTTGCATGTTCTCCCGTGTCTGTGTGGGTTTCCTCCGGTGCTCGGTTTCCTCCCACAGTCCAAAGACATGCAGGTTAGGAGTATTGGCGATCCTAAATTGGCCCTAATGTGTGCTTGGTGTGCGGGTGTGTGTGCGTGCCCTGTGGTAGGCTGGCACCCTGCCGGGTTTGTTTCCTGCCTTGCACCCAGTGTTGGCTGGGATTGGCTCCAGCAGACCCCGTGACCCTGTAGTTAGGATATAGCGGGTTGGATAATGGATGGATGGATCTGGTTGTTCTATTGTCAACTTTAATGTATAAATATTTTAATTAGAGAACCTTTTTTCTGATAAGGGTGAAGGTTTGTTTTGCATTTTAGTGGTTGCATTTTGCTTAACAATACCTGGTTGATTTTGTATTTAGTATTCTTACATTTATTAGAAATTATCATAGTATTATTTAATGAAAATAATCCAAGTAAATGTGTTACATGTTTGTTTTGTTGATTAATCTGTGGAAAGCACACTGAGTTGCATGTAAATGTATGATAAGGTGCTATATAAACAAAGTTATTATTATTAAGTTTCACTCAGGCATGAAGTGATATCAGGATCTGGCTTTGGTCAACAACAAAATGGATGTTGAAATTCATTAGAACTGAATGCTGCAGTTTGCAGCTGTGAGAAAAAATCCCACAAGATGTAATGTTACTAAACTGATAAGACTTTTATGACTTCTATTTCCAATAAGATCTTTATAAGAAATGTACTCTTCCATTGTTTCACCTGATTAGTACCATCCAGGCAGGAACAACAAACACAAATAAGGTCAGACTGCTGCAGCAAATGTGTCTTCATAACCAGCCACTGTCTCTCAGCAGTACAAAGCATAGGGACCTGGAGGTGCTTAATCCTCACAATGTCTTGACCCATTTTGGTGTTTCAAATTAGTAAAAGCTCCCTAAATAGATGAAACTTTGTGATTTATTCTACATTTCTGCAGAATAAAAAATAATAATTAAATAAAAGAAAAACTAAACCAGACTATAATTTAAACAGCTTCTATAAAATGTTCACCCTGCCATGTTTTCAGATCCACCATTAACTTTAACCATTAGTCCCAACATTAACACTTAACACAAGACTTTCTGCTGCAATTATTGTGCTTAATTTGTTCATAACTCACTAAAACATCCCAAGTGTCAACTTTCAGCTTAGAAATGTAAGGACTATAATAAAGTGTCGAACTTAATAAAATGGAAAATGATTGCAAAACAGTTTCCAGATGTCACACACTTTTTACAGCTGCTACATATTTTGAATACTGCCATGTCCTTCAGGTCAGTTTTGACCCACCGTATACTTCAGTGGATTTTACTCTTTGTTCACAACCCATACATTCATCCTAAATGACATCTTTTCAGCTCAGAAATGTGAAGAGTTTTAGTAAAGTGAGCTAACTTTACAAAAGAAAAACATTTTCCAAATGTCACATTTTTCTGCAGCTGCTACAAGTTTTGAACACTGCCATGTCCTTCGAGTCAGTTTTGACCAATCAGTATCTTTAATGGATTTTCCACCAGATTTAAGGTAGTTTATTGTTCACAACCCATAAAAATATCCTAAATTTCATCTGTTCTGAGACTTAGGGTCATCATTGTTACAGGGTAAGATGGTCAATCAATATAAAATATGCTTTTGGTGACTCATTTGATGTCCATGGCATCTAAAAGAGGTGTCAGAATTGGGTCAAACAAGATCCTGGGTCAGCACTTGAAGACATTGCGAGGGTGAAGTGGTTCTGCACTCCTGTTAATTGTGCCATCATAATTCCTTATGATGTTCTAATGGATACTTAATTTGGCGGTCAGTGATTCAGTAAAATTGTTTTTTGTTATTCTCTGATCAGCTTTATGAATGTTTTATTTTTACATGTAATAATATTTTTGTCCAACTACAAATGTCATTTTAATTTTTGAAAAGAGACAGTTTTATATATTGCAAAAGTGAAGCATATATGAATGCTGAAAGTATGATGCTGGTTTCATGGTAATCTGAGAATTATGTTATGATAGAAAACTTATTAGTGCCCAAATGAGAAAAACAAAATGATCAAAGAGAATTCTCATTTTTCAGATACAAGAATGGTCAAGATCCAAAGGGCGAAGTGTAGAAACAGTTTTCAAGTATATTATGTACAGAGCTGTTTCCTTTTAATTTACACATACACTGTATTGTCATTTTTATGTAGATTAAAGATAGATAGCTTGTGGATTTCAATTCCTGCGCCACCCTGTGGGTGTCCTAACTGGGTTCAGCCCAGGGGAACACTGCTAGCTGCTGAGTGGATTAAACTACTCCTGGCATCCACATTCACCCAGTCCATCCATTATTTTGCTTTCCCAGTTGGGATGAAGATTGTATGGTGTTCTGGCCAGTTTGTCTCCATTCCTGCTGTCCTTCCATTATGGCCGCCTGGCGGCAAGAAATCATCCTCCATTTTGGCCAGGATGCCTGTCCTTCCTTCATGATAGATAGATAGATAGATAGATAGATAGATAGATAGATAGATAGATAGATAGATAGATAGATAGATAGATACTGCAGATGGGCTGAGTTTGAATTAGGTTAAACGGGTTAGAAGATATTTTTCTCATTTAATGAGTTTTGTAACCAGCAATATTCAAAGAGAAACAAATGAGTAATTTTTAGAAATAATTTTGAGGCAGTTTGTGAATACCATTCACAGTTCTGATTCATGTGGTGAGCTTAGTTGCTTATCAGCATGACATGTCTAATGTTTAAAATAAACCTTTTCTTGTTGAAGCATTATTTTCAAGGTGTGTTTAGTTTCCTGTGTAACTCTTTTTTTTTTTTTTTTTTTACTGCACTCTGTATTAAGAAGGTCAGCTCGGTCAGCCAGTCTAACATGCTTTTATTTAGTACTAAACTGTATGTTCTTCATTATACATACACACTTTCCCTCCATTCAGTACCCTCTTTCTCTGTTTATAAAAATCTTTTTGTTAATGGAAGTTATAACTAAATTCTATTCACTTTTCTTCCCTCAATAATTATAAAAATTAAAAATAAGTGAATGATAGAATCTACTTACGTTCATTTGTCAGATTGAGGAGAAAGGCTTCTTGTGTGATATTTCACTTGGTATTTTCCTCCACCATTAAATTTATGCCACAATTATGCTGTTTCCTAGTTTCCACTCTATGCCATGTTTACAACATCTGTTCCATCTTTTCTTGTCCTCCAGATCTGTCCTTTGCTGGTGCGTTGGGTCAGGTGCCTGACCCTCTGGCAGTTTTCCACCTTTTTGTGTCGGGTGCAGTGACTCTACTTGACTTGCTGTTTGCCTACTTTAGCTCATATGCATCAGATCAAGTTACTGCTGTACTGTTCTGAAGTGACAGGAAATAATGTTGGGAGGGTCAGTGTAACAGGGCAGCCCAGATGACTGTATTAGCTGTGTTTCATTTTCAATCATATGCTATGAAAACAGTCAAAGCCATGGTATGCAGCCCTGCATTCAACAGCATGTTTTATCATATTCTTTTTCACATCTTGGGTAAATTTACTTAAAGAGATAGGAAAAGGAATGCATCCTTCTCCTTCAAAGCCACTTTGTAGTGATCAAGGTTCCTGAGGAACTGCAGCCAGTGGCGGATCTACTATGAAACTAATGAAGCTTAAGCTTTGGTCCCAGAACTGATTTTAGTCCAACATTTTGGGTGTCTGCTGTATGAGAAGGGTTTTTAAAAAATAATAATAATATAGTGTAATTTAGTATACAAACCCTGAGATGTAGTGGTTACAGTTTTTAAAAATGTGTGGTGCTCTGTCATGGAACAACCCCATTGCAGTAGATAACCAGACCTCATGGCTGGTTGTGAAGGAGCCCCCATAACATCACTCTTCAGGGTTCCAAAAATGAAGGTCTACCACTGACTGTACCTATGCTGGCAGAAGCAGAATCAATTAAGAAAAATATACAGAGATCATTTAATTTGTACTTACGTGTCGGGGCCAAGCCCCTGCCGCCTCGGCACCCAACCCCAGTTCTTGACCTTATAGGGCCACTTACAACCAAAATCACAAAATTCTATAAATATGTAAAAGAAAATTTCATTATCATTTTTAGTTTATACTTTAAAAACGGAATAAGAATCTGAAAATCTAACAACATCACATTAAAGTTCGACAAATTCTGAAAAGAATGATTCCAAACATATATATGTAGGTTTTAAAATAAGCCCGATTTAAAGCTTGACAAAAGTCACATAAAATCGTTGCACTTTTAGGCTTAGGATTTTATATATATACTAGCAAAATACCAGCTATCAGCGGAGAGTAGTGTGTTAAAGAAGCAATGAAAAGAAAAGGAAACATTTTGAAAATAGCGTAACCTGATTGTCAATGTAATTGTTTTGTCACTGTTGTGAGTGATGAGTGTTGTTGTCATATATATATATATATATATATATATATATATATATATATATATATATATATTTACACACACACACATAAACATATATATATATATACATACACACACACATATATAAACATATATATACATATACATACATATCTACATATATACACACACAGCTATTTAGTATCTGTGCAATGCGCTGTTTGTTAAAGCGGTTGACTCCGCTCTTACGTGCAATAACAAAACAAATCATTCAGTTGTCTTTGCTCATATGTCATTTTAGAGCTGGACGCTTGGCATCTTTTTTTCGCCACAAGTTCGTTTCTGTTTGGTGTGAGGTTCTGTGTTGTGGAGATTCTCAGGATGGATTGCAGGTGCTCATCAGTGAGGCGACTCCTGTGTGCTGTTTTGTTAGTCTTTATCACTGAGAAGAGCTTCTCACACAGATATGTGCTACCAAACATGCACAAGGTTCGAGCCGCATGTAGACGGACTTTTTGTTCTTCAAAGTCACCAAAGCGCCGTGCAAACTCAGTGCGCAATAACTCTAACCGCAATAACTTGCAGCATCAGCTGCAAGCGCTGCATTATGGGATCTGTAGTTTATTGTGTTACCAGCGCTTCATATACCGGGCTTTAATAACAATAATACAGTATATAAAATGATCTCGGGCCTGATATAATTACGCCCGGGCGGATGTGGCCATGCCCTTGAGTTTGACACATATGGACTAAATAGAACTTGAAAAGATATATTTTTCAAATGTGATCGCGCAATTCAGATAGAGTTGACGCAAGCACTACAGCCTGCATGCCTCAATTAGTCATCCTCCTCGCCTTACTTTTTACCGTTCATCTAATGAATACACTGAGTATGGCTTTACCAAAACAATCATTGATGGCGAATAAAGTATCCATTATTCGAGTATGTAGATCGGGTTATATATATATACATATATATATATACCAGCGACGCAGCGGAGAAGTAGTGTGTTAAAAAGGTAGAAAAGAAAAGGGAACATTTTAAAAATAGCGTAACATGACTGTCAATATACAGTATTTGTTTTGTGAGTGTTACTGAGTGTTGCTGTCATCAAGGATTTGATTATCATTATTTCTTTCAATCAGGTTCGTATTTGTAGGATGTGTTGTGTTCAAGTTACATTCCGTGTTTGTCAATCGTTGTAAAGATGACAGGTTTCATTCATCGATTCGTTTCTTACTGCATCAATAAACAGCTCGTCTTCTTCTTTATCTGAGACCTGACACACTGCATGCACGGATTTTTTTTACACTGTCTTCCTTTAGCGGGACATTGACTTTTTCCACGTGTGCTTTGTTTCGCAGTAGCTGGATTTATGAATATGCTTGTATGTATGAGGCGCTTCATATTTTTTGCTGCCTTTTCAATTGTGTAATTCGGGTTTTTGTTCAGCGATCTTTGGAACTGTTGCCTTTTATCTGTGCACGCGCCAGTTCACGTGAGCCACTCGGTGTACATGTATCGAAGGTTCCCAGCTGTGCTGGTGCCATCTCCTGCTATGTCCATGGCTGTATTTAATGTTACCTTAGTCCTGGCACTTAAAACTTTCTCTCGCATTTTCGCTGAGTTTGTGTCAAACACTACCCTGACCATCTCATCTTCCTCTCCATAAGCACAGTCCTTCACCCGTGAATATTTACCCGTGGCAGTTTGCTATTGGATTGCCACTGACGGACGGCCTTATATGGGCAGGCACTAAATTACAAACGCCAGCGCAGCCTGTCTATGAACTTAATTTAAAGTGTAGGTTTACATCGTGCTTTGTTTCAGTAGCAGAACTCATGAATATGGTTGTATATGCCACTCGCTTTCGCTTCTTATTGTTTCGCTGCCTTCTCAATTATATAATGCATGTTTTCTTGAGCGCTTTTTTGAGGTCTTCCTTGTTTTCTATGTACTGCGTGATTACGTGGGAGGCGTGATGATGTCACACGAAACTCCGCCCCACGGCGTTGAAGCTCATCTCCATTACAGTAAATGGAGAAAAACTGCTTCCAGTTATGACCATTACGCGTAGAATTTCGATATAAAACCTGCCCAACTTTTGTAAGGAAGCTGTAAGGAATGAACCTGCCAAATTTCAGCCTTCCACCCACACGGGAAGTTGGAGAATTAGTGATGAGTCAGTGAGTCAGTGAGTCAGTGAGTCAGTGAGTGAGGGCTTTGCCTTTTATTAGTATAGATATATATATATATATATATATATATATATAGACACAGTGGTGCTTGAAAGTTTGTGAAACCCTTTAAAAAATATATATATATATATATATATATATATATATATATATATATATATATATATATATATATATACACACAGTGGTGCTTGAAAGTTTGTGAACCCTTTAGAATTTTCTATATTTCTGCATAAATATGACCTAAAACATCATCAGATTTTCACTCAAGTCCTAAAAGTAGATAAAGAGAAACCAGTTAAACAAATGAGACATAAATATTATACTTGGTCATTCATTTATTGAGGAAAATAATCAAATATTACATATTTGTGAGTGGCAAAAGTATGTGAACCTCAAGGATTAGCAGTTAGTTTGAAGGTGAAATTAGAATCAGGTGTTTTCAATCAATGGGATGACAATCAGGTGTGAGTGGGCACCCTGTGTTATTTAAAGAACCGGGATCTATCAAAGTCTGCTCTTCACAACACATGTTTGTGGAAGTGTATCATGGCACAAACAAAGGAGATTTCTGAGGACCTCAGAAAAAGAGTTTTTGATGCTCATCAGGCTGGAAAAGGTTACAAAAACATCTCTAAAGAGTTTGGACTCCACCAATCCACAGTCAGACAGATTGTGTACACATGGAGGAAATTCAAGACCATTGTTACCCTCCCCAGGAGTGGTCGACCAACAAAGATCACTCCAAGAGCAAGACATGTAATAGTCAACGAAGTCACAAAGGACCCCAGGGTAACTTCTAAGCAACTGAAGGCCTCTCTCACATTGGCTAATGTTCATGTTCATGAGTCCACCATCAGGAGAACACTGAACAACAATGGTGTGCATGGCAGGGTTGCAAGGAGAAAGCCACTGCTCTCCAAAAAAAAACATTGCTGCTCGTCTGCAGTTTGCTGAAGATCACGTGGACAAAACAGAAGGCTATTGGAAGAATGTTTTGTGGATGGATGAGACCAAAATAGAACTTTTGGTTTAAATGAAAAGCGTTATGTTTGGAGAAAGGAAAACACTACATTCTAGCATAAGAGCCTAATCCCATCAATGAAACATGGTGGTGGTAGTATCATGGTTTGGGCCTGTTTTGCTGCATCTGGGCCAGGATGGCTTGCCTTCATTGATGGAACAATGAATTCTGAATTATATCAGAGAATTCTAAAGGAAAATGTCAGGACATCTGTCAATGAACTGAATCTCAAGAGAAGGTGGGTCAGGCAGCAAGACAACAACCCTAAGCACACAAGTCATTCTACCAAAGAATGGTTAAACAAGATTAAAGTTAATATTTTGGAATGGCCAAGTCAAAGTCCTGACCTTAATCCAATCGAAATGTTTGGAAGGACCTGAAGTGAGCAGTTCATGTGTGGAAATCCGCCAACATCCCAGAGTTGAAGCTGTGCTGTACGGAGGAAGGGGCTAAAATCCTCCAAGCCGGTGTGCAGGAATGATCAAAAGTTACTGGAAACATTTAGTTGCATTTATTGCTGCAAAGGGGTCACACCAGATACTGAAAGCAAAGGTTCACATACTTTTGCCACTCACAAATAATTTATATAATATTGATCATTTTCCTCAATAAATAAATGACCAAGTATAATATTTTTGTCTCATTTGTTTAACTGGTTTATCTTTATCTACTTTTAGGACTTGAGTGAAAATCTGATGATGTTTTAGGTCGTATTTATGCAGAAGTATAGAAAATTCTTAAGGGTTCACAAACTTTCAAGCACCACTGTGTATATATATTGTCACACGTATGCATAGGAGGCAGCTAAAGGGCTTGAGTAAGGGCAGTTCGAAGCATGCGGGATGTGGCAGAGTGCACTGACTCTTTTCTCCCTTTCCTGTAGACCATTCATGGGAGATCACACCTGGCTCTCTTGGCGTTACTTCGGGACCGAGCCAATGGAAGACCTTGCCGGCCCGGCCCCTAGGATGTTATGTCGGACTCGAACCAATGGCTGAAGACTATGAGCCTGATCCCTATGATCTCACTTCCTGTCTTCCCTTTAAAACCTACACCTTTTCCCTAGTCCCTCAGTTCTGTCTTGGACTCGGCTGTGTGCACATCAGTGCAGTATTCATTTAAAACAACTGTTGCAGCTAGGAAACCAAATTATATGGGTGGCTGCCCCAAATCTTTCTATGACTCTGTGTGAGTTTTGTGACAATATATATATATATATATATATATATATATATATATATATATATATATATATATAGTGATAGTGGTCTATGGCGGCTTGTCATCCCGGCCAATACCCCCAGGCAGGCCAGATTGAGCTCTCCCTGCTGCATGGAGGTGCCCCAGATACCAGCAGGGAATCATGGACTATGGAGTTTTCCCTACAAACCTGCTGGATACCCCAGGGGCCAACAGAGGACGTTGCAGTGAGGCCCAGAGAGTCACATGTGCCCTATAACCCGGAAGTGCGTCATAGGCAAAGCAACAGCGGAAATGACGTACTTCGGGATGAAGAGGAGTTTTATCTGACCGGAAGTGATAAGGAATCATGGACTGAAGGACGGGAAACACTTCTGGGTCAGGGACTATAAAAGATTGGGAGAGATACCAGACAAGGAGCTGAGCTGGGTGGAAGGGTGGCAACATGTCTGGGAGTGGTGGATTGTGATTATTGATTTTTATTGTGTTTATTAATGAGTATTGTGGATAGGAGGGTGCTTTGTGCACTATTGATTAATAAAAAGTCAACTATTTGGACTTTTACCTGGTGTCTGGCAACTGATCTGGGGGTTCAAGAGGACAATAAGCGCCCCAATAGCGCCGTAGATATATGTACATAAATCTGTGACTTATATTCAACAATGACTGAGTTGGCTTTCTGGTTTCTATTGTAGTGGTCCATTATATTTTAACAGAACAAAAATTAAACCTTTTAATTACCTTTTCTAAAGCACTTATTATGGCATCCCTGAGGACTGAAAATAACATTCTTTTGGAAACTTTATTGATGTTGCCATTTAAACAGTCTTGCCAGCCTTAGTTTTCTTAAAGTTACTAAATTTCTGAAAAGGAGGTTAACAGATTAGTTTATTAAGTAAGATTGCTTGTTTTATCTCCATCATCATTTGGCCTCGATCAAATCACTTAACCTTCAGGGTGTAAATTTTAGAAATGTTGTACTTCTAAATTAACAGTTTTGCTGGATAAAAACACTGAATGCATTCAGACTGTAAGGAAATACTCTTTCATCTATCTCAGTATATTTTACTGATGTCAATGAGCTTACGTATTATAAGCAAACACCATCCGAAATCAGCGGTGTTCAGGTACTACACTCTAACTCAGGGTCCTCAATCATGTTCCTAGAGGGCGCAGTGGCTCTGAGTTTTCATTCCAGCCAGTGTCCTAAGTAGAACTCAGTCCTTGTTGATAATGATAGTTGGTGTTTACCTCTATGCCTTGTTAGTGCTTTCATTTATCAAAGACACATTTTTGTTACTTTGTAGATCAGAGGTCCTCAGTTACAGTCCTGGAGGTCTGCTGTGGCTGCAGGCTTTCACTTTAACCAATTGCTTAATTGGTACCCTTTTATTTACTACTAAAGCAATACATTTTGGGCTTAAGTTAGTTCTCTTGCCTGTTACCATTCAGAACCCTCAATTGCCTATTTTAGATTTTAGCAGGTGCATTTAAGTTTTAATTGTTGCCTGTTTTCTTAATCAGACATGAGTTAATAATGAAACGCAGATAACCAATAAGCCAGCAACTCTCCAGCTAACGTGCTTACCATGAAGTATCTGGGATAGAAATGTTTAGAAATGAATGACAGAGGAATTGGAAGGACCATTAAGTTTAATCTATTCTGGTCCACAAAACACATGGAAAATGTCCTCAAAGAAGGAAACTCTATAGTGCAATTAAAATTCTCTTGGATGAATGTAAGCATTAACAAGCTAAATAGTTAAATACCAAGTTTCATTATCAGCATTTTGGGAAACTAGTTGGAATAAAACCTGTAGCCACTGTGGCCCTCTAGGACTGTGACTGAGGACCCCGCTCTAAATCAACATTTATCCCATTAATGGCAATATACAGCATAATGTTCATTCATTCGTTCTTCCATTCATTCTCCCCAAGTTTGTGGATTTTCTTCCTGTCTCTATCTTAGGCTTTAGCAGGAACTCTGAACATGAAGTATCAGGGCTGATACTCATTGGGACAATAAGGGAGGCAGACACAGCTGATATAACAAAGAAAAGGTGTATTTATTGAAAAAAGTTCCATAGAGAAAATATAAAAATGCACTTAAAACACTGCAATAATGAATTAAGATGAAAAAATTACATACATCACATGACACGGATTGTTAAAAAAATTCTAAAAATATCAATCCCCTTCTTGATGACCTCTGAAGAATCAGAAGTTAAGTAGAAAAATGCTTAGCCTGCCTACTATCTCCCTATCCAAATAATAATAATAAAAAGCTGTGAGGTAAGGCTGGCATTTCCTGGAACATCAGAATAACTTGCCTGTAATTCTTTGCGTATTCACCTTGTCCTGGTCTGAAATGAACTAATCCCTTGGCTGGCGAAAACATCGGCTTTTATCCTGGGATATTTACTTTGCAGCACTACAACTTTGAAACACCAAGTCAGTACACGGGACAAAGTCGACGGGACATTTCCAACCGAGGGCCCTTTGAATGGAAACAAGCCACTGGTGTCGAGTAACAGGTGAGTTCAAACTGAAACCAACACTGTAACTGAGTACAAAAGGAATAATGTTACTAAACATTATCAATGAAATTCCTAGAACAACAAATTCACGTTTTTCATTACTGCTGCAGCTTTTATTACTAGTTTGTCTTGTAGTTGTGTGTAACTTGCTTGATAAGATAGCAGCATTAGTCATGATGCTCAAAGCAAAATGGAGCAGATGTGGTTAGTGATTATCTGAACTTGTTCCTCATTGTTATTCAATCACTCTTTGTATCTTTACTTCTGCCTGATATTTTGACCTCCTTTAACTTGAAAAAGTGTAAACTTGTGTTGAGAGGATAGTAGAGAAAATGACCAGTATTGTACATTATGCCACTTTAAGTAATACAAATGTTGTATTCAGGTGGACGAGAAATTTTTTTTTTTGTTTGTTTTGTTTTTGGTTAATCTCAATATTTCTTGAACTTTCTCACCTAGCTTTCCATGTACCTTCCATCCCTTGTGAAGTTTAGTTAATATTCAGTGTGCTACTGTGGTGTATATGTTAAACAGGCCTTGCACTTACACTTTCAATAGAATTCTTTCACGTACCATCTTTGCTTATTATG